>NC_083566.1:21139614-22389614 GCF_019925205.1 Metopolophium dirhodum
AAATCAAAATTGAATTATTAACATAAGTAAACACAGATACTTGCCTAAGTTTTTTCCATAGTAATTGACTAGGTGTTCTCAAATCAGATGGCCAAGTAGATTCTAACAAAGCTCTGTTATAAAAGCCATATGTTATTGCATTAGGATGAAGTCCACAACGTTTCATTACAAGTAATAGTTTTACAGCCAGCATGGGTTGATTGTAAATTCCACATAACTGCATCATAACCCTGTAGCAAACCTAAAAAACATAACAAAAATACAATAAAGGATATAACACAAAATAAAATGAGCTTATTAGTTATCAAGGCTAAGTTAAGTTTTCGATATCCAGATCTGTCTAAACAGAAATCGTAACAGATATGTTATGCTTATGATAATAGATCACATTTGAAAACATTTCTCATTAAAAAATTAATAATGAATTTTTATATTATTAATATATTATTAATCAAAATCAAAAATTATCAAAATAGTTATTTCATTTTCCACCATAACAATCAATAAATATTTTATTTTTATGTAAAATACTTAAAGACAAACCTCATCGGTCAATAAATGTACGCCAGTTTTTTGAAATTTATTTAATAACTCATATGCCGAACGTAGAGTAGATGTGGCACGGTCTTCTGATTGAAGAATATGACTTGGTAAATGAATAAACCACAAACTAGAAAAAATAAATCCCAATTAAGATTTATTATAAAACAGCTTACTTTATTTATGAATAACATTAAAGGATTATTATATATTTATAAAAAAAATTCTAAAGTTAAGTAAGCATGAAATTAAATTGTATAATAAAAAAAAAAAGGTAAGCAAGTGGGTGTCACTCTGCTGTACAGTAGGTTACAAGTGGGTCACTATAATGGATGGTGTTAAATTTGAATTCAATGATATAATATCATTGTATAAGAAAAACGATTTTGAGCGGTGACGGTTTGTCAGTGTGGATATTTTATATTATATTTATATTATTACAAGCTGTCCCACCCGGCGTTGCCCGGGCAAAAGTTACCTCAGGTGAAATACATTGGCAATATTATAACTTATAAGTATAAAATCAAGGACTCAAAAACGCATTAATTGTATATATATTATAGCTGATCCCGTTCCCTTTGTTGCACGTTAAAATATTATATACCAACTCTATATGATTCAAACTTTGTTTGACGGTCAGTCAGCCTATGATAGTACTAAGTATATTTGACAATATTATTGTGAATAAAGTAATTTATATATAAACTATTTACGTGAAACCTTGTTTTAAATTTTCAATCCTTATTTATAAAAAGTTGAACATTTTATAAATGTATAACTACAAAATAATTATTAAATTTTATATGTTATTAATTTCGTCAAAATGTGAACTTTAAATGCTTATAAAAAATATTTTTCAACCGATGAAGTAACAATATACCAGGAGTCTTGTATTAAATTTTCACGCATTTTTACAAAACAAATCCAATTTTATTGACAATTATAGAAAAAAATATTGAAAACTGAAAATGTCCATAAAAAGTTCAAAACAAATCAATATTTTTTGAAAATTTTATCAAGTATAGAAAATGTTAATATAAACAACCAGTGAAAATGTCATGTATACACGGTTATTTTTAATAAAGTTTTACCAAAAACCAAAATCGATTTTGCATAAAAATTCCCATTTTTAAGTGGTTTTTCTTGACGCTTTAGATAACTATTGGAAATTTTAAATTTTGACCTCCCAAATACATCAACTAAATTCACTTTTCCATTAAACAAGATACTGTTGAAGAAAATCGAAGCAGTTTTACTGCTCCAAACAGTGATAACCGTCACAAAAATTAAAAATTAAAAATAATTAAATACTAAAAACACACACATCATTTTAAAATACTAAAATCTCTCCGCTCATAATCTAACAGGTATGGTAGGGTCTGTGAATATTATGAATGGCAAACCTAGAAATATAAAATATAATAAAATAATTATCTTTCAATAAATATATGCTAAATAAATATTGTAATACATCTAAGAGTAATTAACATAATTATGATAATAATATTTTAAGATCATTATATTACCTATAACAAGTTCCCAGTATAAATTTAGCCCAAAGACTAGGAGATGTAGAATATTTACGGGCCAGTTTTTGAGCTGATTTAACTTCATGTTTGGTACGTCTAGCCATTGGACTGCCTGGAATTGGTAGATGTTCATCATTTTTTACTTTCAAATAATTTCTTGGCTCTTTACACTTTAATAATTCAGAATTTAGGATAAACCCATTCTAAAAATAAAAATAAATTTTTAGTAAATTCACAACTGATTTTAACTTTATATATATTATCGTATTTTACTTTGTAAGTATACAGAGTATCAAATGGTAAATCATTCATTTCTGGAGGCATTATGAACACAGTTCTTTCACTTTCACCACATGTGTCAAGTTCTATCAGTCTTGTATCATAGTTTTCTAAATCAATCTGAAATACAATTTTGAAAAGCTTAATTATTGAGAAAAATAAACTATTGGGTTTAATAATACTTTTTCTGAACACTCATCAAAAAATTCTAAAGCAGCATCCATGTTGGATACAAATGATCGTTCTTCAATAAATCTAATAAACATTTGAGTTTTTGTTAAAAGGGAATAAAATTTCACATTTGTCTTTTCTCTGGATTTTAAAAAACCTAAACATTCAACAGTACAACAAGCGTTAGTAAATAATAATGTCCATGATAATGAGTTGATTCTTCGATAATATATTCTTTCATTTATGGAATACCGAATATTATTTTATGTAACAATAGGGTTTGTGTAATAATTACCTTGCAAATCAAATAATGAACTTGTATCAGTTGCCCCAACAGTAGGTGCTTTAGTAATAGGTCTTAGATACCATCGATATCCTTTTAGTACAGACCCCATAAAACGAAGAAAAGCTTCCTGAATCTCTAATTCTAATTCATGCTAAAAATAAATATTAAATAGTTAGTATATTTAATAAAAAAAACTGTTATTTTCAATATATAAATCATAGTTTAGTAAAATACTTTGTAACATTTATAATTTTAGTAGAAAAAAAAAGTTACAAAACGATATTACCATTCTCAATTAAGATGTTTATTTTGTACATGTTATGATCCAAATAGTACTAAATATTCCTTATAGGTATGTAATTAGTTGTATATATATATGTATATGGATAAATACAACTATCATTCATTATGAATAAGGTAATTATTACATATTGTCTACATTACATACATAAATAAATATGTATCTCTTTAGAGTGTTAAATATGTCCATGAAAATATCATTATTTCACTTGTAATTTGATATGAGTATTTTCCACCAACAATATTTTACATTCAACATTTTTTTATTATAAATTGTATTACTATTTATGTGATTAGGGTGATTATTTTAGTAGTTATCATCCATTATCTTGAAAAGTATTAGTTTTTAAAATCTTTTTTTAGCAACATAATTTATGTTTAATACTTTTATGAATGACAGCATACATTTTAAACTTTTAAACTTTTTTGCTAAGTATTTTGATATTTTTATGTCTTTAATTTTTTTGTTATAGTATGTCTAACTTTTAAAAGATAATTACCAAGTTAAAAATTTAATATTTAAAATCATACAAATCTAAAAAAATACATTTTAATTTGTTAATTTTTTTTAGAAGAAGTGTTATTTATCATGGAATTTGTATAGCTTTTAAATTTTTTTTTAAGTCATCAACTTACAAAACCTAGTTATAACTAATTAATTACTCTTTAAAAAGTTTAATTTTTTACATCAGGATATCAAAATATATTCTGTTTTGTAATATGAAATATTTTCATAAGTATTAATAGTTATTGAAATAATGAATATCTTATGACAAAAGAGTCATTCTATAGAAGTATATTCGTATCATATTCATAAATTATCAGTTCTGTGTTCATACTTAATGACCTTGCACACATGATTTTTTTTTTTTAATAAAATATTGTTAAATACTTAATAGATTAACCTATTTATGTACAGAAATATAATGAAATATTTCTGGTGGAAAGGAGAAGGTGGTGGGTATTATCACTGTTGCATATCTGAAAAAGAATGTTTTAAAAAAATAATCTTTGTGGCCCATTAAATAAGAAATACATACATAATGAAATGAGAAAATATACTAGGTGATCAATTTAAGTATCTCATTATCTCAGTTTTAACTTTTAAAAAAATATTCTTTTACATAATTTGATGGTATTATAAAATAACATAAAAAAAAAATGATACTTTTTACAACTATCATATATTTAAGATCCTTGTTAACTGTCAAGTTGAAAACATAGCTATTTAGAATAAAAACATACAGTTTTGATTTTATATTCCGAAGCAAAATATTTTTTGGATTATTTAGATACATAAACATCAAATGTTGAACAAGAAATTGTTACGAGTATTTAAAGTTAAGATAAACAGAGAGGTTGACCAACATTTTACGGAATACTCACTAAGAGTGCGACTACTCTAATCATAAAAACTTACAATGCTTGTAATAACTTTTGAAATAATGTTTGATGATAATTAAATGGAACCCCTTGTACAACAATTTATAGTCCGATATTAAGTTGTTATTAACCTTATATTTATAATACTAAAGCTATTTGATACTTATTTTTAAGTACTGAAAAACAGTAATTTCTTATTCAATTCTATTGTAAATAATAATAATAAATTAACAAATAATATGTATTATACTATTACCTCTTTCCGTTTTTTCAAAAAATCTCTATCAATATTAGTTTCTTCAATACTTTTGTTGCAAGTAGCTTTATAGGTTCTTTGGAGATCATCAAGTTTTTCATTGAGTTTTTCTAAAGTATTCTTTAATGTCCTTGTTGGTTTTTTAGGAAGTAGTTTTGCTGTTAAATGTTTCTTATCTTCACAACTTTGTAATAATTTAATAAATTAAAAAATGTATGTTATTAATTGTACAAAATTAAAATAATATTCTTACAGTGTAATAGTGTTAGTATCCAGATCCACACAAGTTACATCTGTGGGTGGCTCATATAAATCAAAAAACCTTGAATCAACTCCAATCAAAAATGGTAATGGAGCGTGTAAGACTTCAGCCAAACTAAGGGGACATAATGGAATATATGGACATTGCCATTTAAATGGAAATATCAGCTGAAATTTGTTTATGACTATTATTATTTGTTACATATTTTTTATTAGCGAAAGTACATAATTAATTATTGTAATATTAAAATTAAAATATTTTAATTAAATTTATTTACCGTGGAAACTGCTTCTGCTACTGCTGTAAGTACATTTGGTCTTAAAGAATGAATGAGAAGTTTCTGTTCCGTTAAAGCACACAAAAGTAATAGAAGACAATTATCAGGATGTAAATTCATAATCATTTGATGAAAACCGGCACCACTATAAATATATTATTGAATTTTATATTAATATACAAACTACCAATAAATTAATATAATATTTTTACTTATTAATTATAATAAAACAAAACTATATATTTTTTTAAACTCTTAAAATTGGAACATACAGGTTTAATAAAAGAATTCTATAAAGTGTTATATTATAAAATATAATTGTTGTAACTTTACTTGATCTATATAAAATATAAACGCAATCAAGAGATTTATGTTATTAGGAGCTAAATATTTTTTTTACTGTAATACATAAAATCAACTTAACATGATAAAAAAGTAAAATTAAATGTCTAACCTGTCTGAAATAACTCAATTAAATTACCTTCTAGGAATGGGTAGGTCTTCTGGTTGAGTTAATATAAGCTGAGTATCCGTTGATAATTGTACAAGTATCTGCGGTCTTTCTGGAGAAGGAAATGGTACTTCATCCACCAAATGTGTTATATATCTTTCAATAGGTATGGGTATTTCATCATTGAGTGAAGTCTTTAATAAAAACATTAAGAATTTTTGAAAAGTATCGAAAAAAGGCCAGTGTGACAAGACGCACACACTCTTGTTAGCATGTAAACTGATTCCTTTTTTTAACTCATTCGAATCTTTTAAACCTAATAATTTTTGTTGATCAATAGAAAGTTTTCCATTAAACTTTTCATAAAAAGTAATTGCTGCGCCATATACCTAATTAGAACAATCAATTTAATATTAAATATTATATTTAAGGTTTTTTCTTAAAGAAACTATTGTTTAATCTTTAATTGCATACTTTTTCTGAGGCATCGCTAACAGTTAAAACAAAAGTTGAAAAAATAGGATCTGGTTGAGATGCTTCATCTGGCCATGCTTCAAGTGTGGCTCCCATTGGTAAACAAAATAAAGCTACTGAAGGCAGAAGATGGAAGTAATTTCTATCTGTCTTAGGATATCGATCAGTAATAACTACAAAGCATTATACAAATCACCAAATTATTGTTAAATTAAGATTTAGAAATAAATATAAAATAAGTATTTTTTACCTGGTTTATAGGTAATAGACTTCGGCTTCATAACAGACTTTTTGTAGCATAAATATACATCTGATCCAACCATACCTTTATTGAGATTTTTGTGTATTAGACAAAATGCATGAGGTGGTGTTTCTCCTCGGCTGGTTATAACTACGCATACATGTGATACAGCTAAAATATTACATGGTGCAGTAGGTGATGCTCTTCGATAAGTTATAAAAGTACGAGATGATGTAGAGTTATTGATATTTGCTATTTGACCACTAACACTTGTTTTTAAAACTTTAGCATCATGCAATACCCTTTCTTTGCCATCATACATAATACTGAAAAAAATCCCACACATTTACACAGAATATAAAAGTAAAAATGTAAGATCTGAAAAAATTAATTCTTTTATAATGTAATTTATATTTTATAATATTATATTATACTCAGGCCAATTGTTGTTGTTTTAGACATATATAAGTATGGGTTTACAGTTGTGATAATTTTTTTATCTTTTACGTATAGCTATGTCCGGGAGTAGGCCTAAAAGCCTAGTTCGGTCGCCTATTTGGCAGAATTTCTACTTGGGCACCTGTAGGTTTCTGCTATACCCGGTTGGGGGATGGCGGTCTCACCGTCCAAACAGTTGCCTACCCAGAGAGTGATGCTGCCCGTGGCTGGGATTCGAACTGGCGACGGTGCACATAACAACTGACGCCATAGTCCGGTCAGCCACTCCGTTCCCCAGTTGTGATTATTTCCCCGATGTGTGTGTGTTCGCTATAAGGCAAATTTTGTACACAACATGCTTGAGCACCTCTTTAATTATTGTAAAATTATTTTGAGTATTCAGGTTATTAATATATTAGATGATGTTTATGTCTGAAATGATATCATGCCTCACATCTGTAGCTTATACATTTTTATAGACATTAAATATTTAAAAGGTTTAACATTATCCTATATTTCAAATGTACCAGTTGACATTTTTATTCAAATAGTGATATCAGATTCCATTAACCTTTTTAATGCTCACATACTATTACGTCCAAAACATTTACATCTTTCACTGCTCCAGACGTAATATTATGTTCCTGTATTATATAAATATAATATTATCATTTGCCAGTAACCGTACAACTTTAGGAAACCTTGGCTTGCATTATTTTAAACTTAAACAATTAAATTATATAGTTTTAAAAATTTAAAAATTTAAATTAATTAATAATTTATTTTACGTAGCATACACAGGTTGCAGTGCATAAATAATGTAACAATGAAAGGGTTAAGGTAGTTAAATAACAACTTAAATTAAAGAAATACTAATTGTTTAATAAGGGTAATTTGAGGAGTAGGATATATTATCAATAAAGATACCTAGTAAAATGTTTTTAAGAATTCAACTTGCAATAAAATTATAAGGAAACAAATATATTTATAATACAAAATATAACAATTAAAGTATAAATAATAATGATGATATTAATTTATATCTTTAATTACCCAATATCGACAATAGGAGGCTTATTACGTCCACGCTGGTAACATAAAAATACTTCTGGACTTCTTAGACTTCCGTGATTTAAATCTGCTACTAGACCTAAAATTGAAATTATGTTAGGTTGATTCAAACAATTAAGGGTTGAATCGTAGACTCACCAGTAGGAGTTGTCTCTATAAGTGTATAACCAGGAGGTACTTTTTCACCGAGTGAAGGAAACACTATAGCTAAATCGGTAATTGGTGGTAAATCAGAACATAAACTTTGCTTTAGATGGGTAGAGTTAGAATCATCTTGGGATTGTTCATCAGATGCTCCAACTACTACAAAATAATCAACTACTCTTCGTTCTTCCATAATTACTGAAAAATAAATAACATAAAAAATAGTTATTTGTTTTAAGCAACATAATAAGATATTTTATACCTACAGTAAAATATTACACAAAAATCATGAAAAACAAAACCCAATACAGCCTTGGATGATCCAAGGTGATTTTGCAATACAAAATATTTAGTTACCTACTTTTTATGATAGAAGTAAAAAATAATATATATGTACAGTATTATATGTCAATATTAATTATTTATTGGTTCGAATCGTAATATAGAACACGGTCCATGAGCAACTGCAGCCATCGCGGTGCAATTGATATTAATTTAAAAACATTAACACATTGTTACAACTTTCCTCGCAAAAGTAAACACAACCCAGACAATCTGGAGAGTGGAGAAAAACATTCAATGATATTATATTATATAGGTAGTTGTAGACTGAATGAAAATAATAATATTATACCATAAAATATTATAGATAAGTATACGAACCTATTGTTCATTAACAATTCAATTGATAAATTGGTTTTAACTTCAGTAGCATGGTTTATGATAACAAAAATGATAAAGACACGGAATGTGTATAAATATAATATCAGGGGTAGGACACTTCTCGGCGGCGGGCTGATAATAGAGAATCAACCACTGCAGGTCCGCAGTAGGGGCATGATCTGGGAAAATATGAAATCTTAACGTTTTCATTTTTGGTAGCACTGAATTTGCCATGATACCACGTTTTATTGTTATCTCTATTATATTAACGTATCGGAATTTTTAAAAATAATTCTATATTAATAGTTAATACCACTTTTTATTTATTTTTGTAATTTAATTGAATCAATATGAATGAAATACCTGAACATGTATTCACATAGTCGGACATGTTATTTTATTTCAATTTTTTTAAAATCTATGGTAAGTAGTAACATAATTAAGGTACCTAAAAATAAAAAAAAATTGTATTTATAATATTGTATTAAATATTTGTATTTGTATTCAAATACTTAGTGAGTAATCGCAAAGGGCATTTTTATACTAGTATTTTAAAAGTATTTTTAATACTACTTTATTCCAATACTAGTATTAACTATTAGTTGTGTCCTGATGTCCGGTGAAGAGTTAACTCATTGTTTTAAAGCAATTAAATTAAAATAGTACATTTTATCGTATAAAAGTATGCCATATTTATTTTTCGTGTATTAATGGTCAAACTGTTAAATGAACTGGCCCTACTGCGGACCTGCAGTGACTGACTCAAGCCTTCGTCCTATGCTGCCTGTATAAATTTTGATCAGTGTCCATTCTGATTGTTATATTCTGTGATAATATTATGTATGTAATATGCAGTTTGTCATCATTGGTCAAATATGGAATATTATTTTCTTATCATTGTTTGTTTGTTTTAAGATACATTTTTTATCTACAGACTATGACAGTATTGAGTATGACTATTGACTATTGAGTGTTGAGTCTGTACTGTCTCTGTGTCTCGGTACTCTCTAGTCACTACTCTAGTGACTACTCTCTTGTGACTTGTGTGAAGCATAAAAAAAGATAGGTCTGAAGTCTCTTCTCACTCTACTCACGTCTGACTAACTACTGTCTACAAAGTCACAACTCATTAATTCTAAAAAGACTCGCTATTTTTTTAATTTTCATGCCTTCATGGTTTGTTTATTTACCTGATTTAGAAAATAAAAAGTTGAATGCAATATTACGATAAAAATTCTACTGGTTGTAAATTAACCGGGTATTTCAATAATAATTTGACTTGATGCCCTATGTTATGTTGTGTTATTAACTATTAGAATGTCAAATCTGTGTAGAGACGATTTCGATTCGGGTCCTAAACATGTATTTTCTATTGAAGACGGTCTATGGCTAGGTAACAACAAAATATCACATTGTAATGCACATTTTTATGAGAACAAATAATAATAAAAATGCTACTATTATGCTACTACTGTATTATCTAGAAAAAAATCAACATTTGAAGCTATAATATTTCATGTTGTAAAACTTTTTCTTCATTATTAATATTTAAATAGATCTGTTTTCGTATTATATTTTAATAAGTTATAAAATAAACTGATCAACATATTGTTTTAATTCAGGAAACTTAACAGCTGCCATAGATTTAACATTTTTACGAAGCAACGGAATTAACTATATAATAACGGTGGATTCTTGTCCATTGCCAGAAATTATATTAGATTTGAGAGACATTAATGTTAAATATATACAAGGTAAATACATTTTCATAATGAATTCATTAGTTAAAATTATTTTGAACTGGCCTATATATTATATTTTATATTCAATTAGTTATTAAACTGCATTCCTACTATATCAAATAACCTAGATGGTGTATTCATTATGTCTACTTATAATTTAGTTGATAAATTTAAGGTTTTAAAATTTAAATAAATTATTTAAATTACACATATTTATAGTTACCGATATGGATGGAGAAGATCTTTTAAGCCATTTTGATAGCGCATATGAGTTTATAAAAAAAGGTCAAGAAAAAAGTTCTGTTCTTGTTCATTGGTGAGTATACAATTATTAAATTAAGTATTTATTGTATAATCTATAGGTAGTTAATTATTTACCGTTCCAAAGCATTTAGCTTAGACAAAAATAATCTGACTTATAGAAATTTAAAAATATAACACGTAGGTAATCTTGGTATAAATATTTAGTTTAAATTTCCATATTTATATCTATCAGTATACTCTATAACCTATTAAAATTGTATTTAATCATATTAAAAATAAAATGTATTTATGTACTTTTAGCTATTATGGAATATCCAGAAGTGCGTCAATTATAACAGCGTATATTATGAAGAAGTATAAAATTAGTTTTGATGATGCTTTCCAAAGGTATGTAGATAAATATTTATTAGACAATGACAATATAACAGGGTCAATCTGCGACCAGCATGCCGTCCTAAAAGTTTTTTTTTTTACCATTAGAAGACATATTATGTTCTAAATATATTTAATAATTTTTAAGTGTTTGTGATTGAAAAAAAAAATAATTATTTTTATCGGTGGTTTATCTAGGCTTTTTTTGAGGTGGGGTTACAAACACCCCCCCTGGACACGCCACTGGGAATTTTCAAAAATGAATATTAGCTACATACTAAAAATAATAAGTTGTGTAAATTATTTATAAGTCATGATATATATAACCTGTTGGCTTCTGGTGTTTTATAGAATTTTAAATATCATATTTTTATACTACTTTCTTAGTAATTAATACACATTTTGTAGCATGCTTTAAATAATTTTGACCTTGTCAACCAAATCAACCCAATAATAGATATTTAGTTGTTGAATATAGAATCATTAACTTATTTCTATTGAAATGATGTAAAAAATTAATTTGTTCCAACAGATTATGGCTTGTTGTTTGCCTTTTGGTTTTTAAATTTACATACCTTATTTAAGGTTGTTTATTAATTCTTATTTTGTAGTTATATATATAAATAATTTTAATCATTGTTTTTTATCAAGAATTAGATTTTGCAGTAAGTACCTATAGTGTAGGCAGTGTAGCATATTGTAGTAAATGCAATATTATATAGTTATATATAATATAAATGTGATACGTTTGTATTATTGTTTATCCAGCAATTATTGTTAATATTTATGTATGGAACGATGAATATTGAATACAAACATATTTTATTACAAATTGAAAATAATAGGAATATATTCATAAGTTTATCTCGACCATTGTGAAGAGTATTAAATTGGACAGTGAGCATATTATAATACTTGTTAGTTGTTACAACATTTTTCAAGACAATTATTTCATTAGTCGTTAGATACTGATAAGTCATAAGTGATTTCAGTCCTTAATTTTATTTTATTTCTGTAAAAACATTTAGGCATAATACAGTATTATTTAAAGAAATAAACAAAAATAACTATTAACTATTGATTTTTTTAGAGTTAAAGTTAAAAATGCAGCTGCATTGCCAAATATTGGTTTTCAAGCACAACTTAGTTTATATGAAACTCTGGGATGGAAAATTGATAAAAACAATATGCAATTTAAACTGTTCAGACTGAAAATAGCTGCTAGAAAAGTAAAAAAAGGTTTGTAATTGTATTGAATATTAAAATTATATTAATTGTTATATACGTGGTGCTATAAGTGTATAGAACAAACTATACTTATAGTTATGAAAATATTAAATATATATTAATATTACATAATATTATTATTTACTTTTGAGTCAAAACCATAGAACAGTATCAATAGGTTTGTTCAGTGGTGCAGGAACGCCAACGTTTTCATGAGCGGTGGGGGGAGGGGTGAAACATAAAACACCTAAAAACTATTATATATTTATTTGTGATTTATAACAGAAAACCTTTCTTAATATTTTATTCTTTTAATGTTGATATAGGTAGTATATTATAATATAAGAATTATATATAAATGTAGGTATTGATATAATTATAGTATAATATAAATATAAATAAATTGAATATTAAAAAATGTATCTACTTTAATATACTTTAAGTTATATTCTAAAGTAACAATAAATAAATAAAAATTACTCAATATGTTTATTATGTATTATTTTATAAATTTATTATTTATTATTATAACTTATAATAATAAATAATAAATCTATAATAATAATAATATCACGCACATGCATACATTCATGATAATGAGACTAATTTTGAATACGTAAACGTATAAATTAAACATAATTTATGATTGTATACTCTTTAATTTTAATGTAGGAGGAGGGGAAGGATACTTTTGCCACCTTGGATTATATCTGAGGGGTCAATTGCCGACTCTAAATCCCCTTCTCCGACGCTACTGGGTTTGTTGGTTTCTAATTAGAAATAAACAATAATTAAAGGTTAATCTAAAATCCTTAGATCATAATATACTACTATATGATCTAAACTAAAATCTAAATACTTTACAAATATCATTGTCAGGGGTTTCATTTCAGAATTTTGCATGGAATTCTAATGAATGTTACAATCATAAGCTGAGACGTGTTTAAAAAATGTACTATCAGATTTAAAATGTATTATTAATCATGACAACATTTTAACAATTAATTATTTTTTCTATAATACAGATGAAATCTAGTAGGTAGACTCAGGGGTTGGTTTTTGGGTCAGCTGACCCGCAGTTTTTTCTCGTTGTTATGTGGCCCTTATGTCCCTATTTCGACATAATTACATAAAACTGTTTTTATTTGAACAAATATTTACAAAAATTATCATTTGAAAATTGTATACAAGACTTTACACAGGGCTTAATATAGTGTCATACTTTTTAAAAGTATAATAATTGTATATTTTACTAAACAATAATCAATATCTATCTACTAATAAACATACCTACGGTACAATTAAAAATTTCATAAAAATGTTTATAAATTAACATTAGGTAATTATAATTTTCAGTAATAAAAACTTGTGTGGGATCTTGTATCAAATTTATAAATTAAAAAAATTAAAGAAACAAAATAATTTGAAAATGTTCATGATTTTGATGAATATTGTAAAACAAACTGTGTATTTTAATATATTTTATTTGCTAAAAGAACAACTTATGAAGTACCAAACATTATATTTTCATGGTTTTTTACCCACTAACATAATTTTTATCCTGCATAAATCAAAAAAAAAAAGTAAAACTACAATTGCCTATAAATAAATAAAAACGGCTAAAATATTTAAGAAGACGCTACTCAGATGTTTGTTGTCTCCGTCTTACAATAGTATACAACATAGCAAATTTTCAGCAAATCACGTTTAACTGTGTTAGTTTAAAAATTAGAGTGAATCAACATATTATGAAACTTAATGGTAAGAACATTATCTGTGTTTATATGTGGATTTTTTTTAAATAATTCAGTTTTTAAGTGAATCATGAGCATTTTTAATTTACGCTATATTATATACGCTTAATTTACTAAAAAATTTAACTATCGTATAAACCCACAATCAGATAATGTACTTACCATCAAGTTTCATAATAAGTCGATTCACTCTAATTTTTAAGCTAATGGAGCCAAACGGGTTCTCCTGAGCGTAAATTTGTTGTTACACACATAGGCGCAATTTCAATTTTTGACTTGGGGTGGCTAAATATATTAAAAGCAATGGGGGGCCACAGCTAAGTTTGGGGGGAAGGGCTTAGCCCCCCAATTTGTGCCAATGGTTGCACACTTGTAAGATGAAGACAACAAATAGCTGTGTGGCGTCCTCCTAAAAATGTATATATCATGTTTAAAAATTGATGATATAAATTTTAGGAAGAAAATATCAAATCTACAGTTCTTCGTTTTTGAAAACCAGTATTGTGTTAATTTTCCTATTTTCTTTAATTTTAATTTTTTGTTTTCTCTGATAATTTTCAAAAATCCTGGAATTTTTTTTTACTTACTTAAGTACCAACTATAACTATATAGATTCAATTTTTTACCATAACCCCCCTTGATTTTTAAGATCAAATCATGTTTTCTGCTATAAAATGTGTAAAAAAAAAAATACACATCATTGTAAAATTAATTAATTTGTCTCAGAATCTAAAATGATAAATTTATATTTTTGTTCTAGTTAAAATTTTGCCACAAGACTGTATTGACGTTATTAAAGGAGACCCATCTCTAATATGTGCTAGACCAGATCCAAAAGTTTATCGATGCCGTAAATGCCGGTATTATTTTTATTATAATAATTATTATTGTTTATCAATCATCTGTTTAAGAGGACATGACATATATATATATATGTGTTGTCGTCTCCGTCTTACAAGTGCGTAACATTGAAAATGTAGCTCTGGTAGTTTAAAAATTAGAGTGAATTGACCTCTTATAAAATCTAAAGGTAAAATTATTATCTAGGCAACCTAATGGGCTATTTATTATATTTTAATTTTAAAGCGAGTTATGAGTATTTTAAAATTGTAAATTGTTTGTACATCTTAAAATACCCGTAACTCAATTTAAAATTAAAATATAATAAAAAGCCCACGAGGTTGCCTAGATAATAATCTTACCTTTAGATTTTATAAGAGGTCTATTCACTCTAATTTTTAAATTAACATGTGTTCTGTTGAGCTTACAATTTGTTATGTTACACACTTGTAAGACGGAGACAACACATGTGGGTATCACATCCTCTTAATAATATTATTATTATTTTAGAAGGATTTTAGCTTTACAATCAAATGTATTACCCCATTATATCAATGAAAAATTGTCATGGAAAGATTCAAAATTATCATCAGATTATTCAAGCTCTCAACTATGTTCAGACACAATATTTGTTGAACCAATGACTTGGATGTCAGTAAGCCAATCTGAAAGTGGAAAGATCAACTGTCCAAAATGTCGATCTAAACTTGGCTCATATAGTTGGACAATGGGATGTCAATGTCAATGTGGTGCCAAAGTATCTCCAGCATTTTATCTTGTGCCATCTAAAATAGATTACAGTGGATTTTTGCAAAATGTTCAGGCTACTGTTTGAAAACCTATTTTCTTAATAATGAATATCATGTGTTATTCACTTATTAATAGATGTTAAATAATAATAAATTATTGATACTTAAGACAATAAACCCAATATTCACAAAACCAAAGATCCTTTTATTCATAAAAGTAAAAATTAGGTAAATAGCGTTGAGCGAGCAGCTTTTTTTTGATATGTTAAGTTTTATAACTATTGGGCTGGTGATTTTTATGCCTTACCATAGAAAATATTGAAATGACGGTCCTCTTATTATTACTTTATTATAACAATGTTTGACAAATTTTATCAGTGAAAATACATTAGACTAGTTATATTTTATTTAAGAGTTTGTATGTAACTGCCAACAAGTTCAACCTAAGTTCTTTTATTGAAATTGTAGCTTACTAAAGGACAAATAAGTATTTTAAGTTTAAATTTAACAGAAATCTGTTTATAAGTGTTCATAATAAAAATATTAATAAAATGTAGATTGAAATACCTATATGGAAACACTTTTTAACCTTATTTTAATATATATATTTTTTTTATCATGACTGAGGATATAATATAACTCCAATAAAAATATTAAACGCCAAATTTTGGCGAGGTTATCATAAGGTATAGCTAATATATTTTATTAATTTGGTTGATAATTAGCTTATTTAAATTATTCAAACTTTTAAGTTTTAACTTATGACCATTTTTCTTGTACATATCTTAGTATTATAATAAAATAAACATTATAATTAATAATGTCAACAATATTTTAATAACAATTTCCCTCTTTTAGAGTATTTTGTTTATATTATATTTAAATCACTGTCAGTCTGATATAATTATTAGGACATGATTTCTATACTTATTATGTCACCTTATATTTTATTATGCTATAAATGGGCAATATACAGGATAGTTTTTTGATGCAAGACTATCATATTTTTTGTTTTTACTTTTGGAATGTTAATACTTACATTTTTAATTTCATTATATTCATTATATAAGAGTATTTCGATATATAAAAGTCAAGTTTAAAACAATTAGTTGATTAATTATAAATTATAAGTAGAGCTCACGTTCTTATGCACTAAACAATATCTTAATAATACAATGCAATAAAAACGGTGAAATATGTAAAAAAATTTGAAATAAATTGACATTTATGTAATAATAAGAAAAACATTTACATAGTTTATTACTTCAATAAATATTAAATGCAAAAAAAATTATTATCATTTGCTTAAAATCATTAAAATTTGTAAAGATTACTGACAAAAGTCAATCGCATAACAATCTCAACTCTACTTATATGTATTTTATGTTTTGAAGAGCGGAATAGTGGACTAACATTTTCAAAGGTATATACCCCTGTGCTACTAGCTACTAGTCTTTTCATACTTATCAAAAATTTGAATACGTGCGACTTATAATTTATAACCACTTATTCAAATTTTAATTTTGAAATATTCAAAAAAATATTCTGCTTTGCGATATGAAATTAAATAGGTTTGTTGTCATTTAAAAGCTTAAAAAAAATGGTATGTTATGTTTGAAATAATTAATCACTCTGTATAATAATTTGAGACTTATATTATTGGACAAATACATTCCTCACATTTATTATTTAAATTTAAAATGTTGTATAAACAAATTAACATAATTATTACACTATTTCAGTTAAAAATATTATTCCCAATTTAAATTATTTTTTTACAATTAACATTTAATTGAGTGAATTTCTAAATTATATATTTATTTATATATTAACCTAAATATTGTTAATTTATAGCACTAATTGCGGAACTAGTTAAAATACAATTTTAAGGATTATTTATTTATTTAAAATATTGATAGAAATTCTATATTTTGTTATGTTATAAAAATATATTTTTAGTACATATTGAAAATACATCACTTAATTATTTATAATTATATGTAATATATAAATATATGTATGTATACATTTTTTTATTCAAATTATTAATTATAATAGTGATATTTTAAAAGGGTGGACAACAAAACATAGTTAATTATGATAATTTAAAATAAAACTATATTACTGGCATTCAACATTGTTTTTCTCGAACTATTCGTAGTTTTTTCTTATACTCTGACAAAATACTAAGCAATTTAAATGGATGATTCCTAATTTCTATTAACAATTAACAATTTTCCTAGTTAAATATTCATCTAAATTAAGAAATAGGGGTACAAGAAACTTTTAGTTTTTGATTTAACCAGACTAAAGACTAAAAACAACATTGTACACTTTTTACAAAATCAAAAAGAAAAGTATATTAATGTAATATTACATTAAATGTTAATTAATTACCATTTATAATTATGTAAATAATGATAAATGAAAAAAACAATGTCATTATTTGATTGTTAGTTCTTGTATTATTTATGAACAAATATGTACTAAAGCAATCAAAAATGTATATTGAGCAAAGTTTTTTTTACTCCGTCTGTACTTGTCCAAACAATATCCGAACTCATTTTAGAAGATTTTAAACAATTTAAAAATTCAGTAATTGAACCACCAACACCAAAATAATAATTTTTGGCAATTAATAAAATACTTCCAGATGGTTTTAATTTATTTTCAAATAATTTGATAAGCTTCGTATAGTTGTTTACATTGTATATAGTTTCTGATGTCAAAATGAGATCATAGGTATCTTCATTAAATGTAGTAAATGATTTCCAATCACCTGAATAGTACTTGCAAACTTTTAACCTTTCTTTACAGTTTACTAATACATTGCTCATAGTTGTATTGGTTAATACATCTTTATTAAAATCTTGAAAGTCGACATTCCGAGCTCCAGAAATCAATGTAAAAATTCCTAAAAGGCCAGTACCACAGCCTAAATCTAAGACTGATTTTTCTTTACAGTACATGGTGTTATTGTTTAGATATTCTAAGAGATCAAGAGTACATTCCCAAAGTTTAAATCCTCCTTCATAAGTGCCAGAAATGAGATCCGAATTGTATGTATTAGGAAATTCTTCAATTAGTTTTAAAGACTTATCTCCAATGATCAATTCTGTGAATGGCAAAGTGGCCAATGTATAAGAATTAGTTAATTCTTCTGTTTTGACCACATGGTCATCATTTTCATTAGATTCAGACACGTCAAACTCATCTGCATTAAAATTGAACTTGAACATTTTGAAACACAATTTTATCTGAAAAATGAATAAATGAAAATATTATAATATTAATATTAAAATAATTTGTTACAATATTCTGAATAACATTTTAATCTTAGATTTTAACGACTTATAATATAAAAAATAAAACAAATTATTATTAATTTTGATTTTCTTAAGGTGAACCAAAATGTTTGTATAAAGAAATAGGAATGTAGAATCACATAATTTCACAAATTGGCATACTTATAGTTGATATAATTGATATACTAAAATATTTGATCACAAGTTGATTTGTTATAATTCCTCTGAAATATTATTATTTTCTAATTAAGTATGAGTTATAAAATTTGATCAAGAAGTAACAGATGATGAATATACACCAATAACTACAATTTAACCATGTGTAAAATAAATTTTAGCAATTAAAAACATTTTGCATTCAAAATCTGTATAGTAAGAATAGTTAATATTTATAAAATATATGAGATTATGGCATTCATTTAATGTGGCCTTTCTTAATAACAGAGATAAAAATACAACAATTCCAACTATCCAAAGAGGAGATATAACGGGCAGTTGGCAGGACAATTATAGTATCTGATGAATGGAAATCAGACTTTAGTCTTCAGTAAGAACAATTATTTATTATTCAGAAAATGTTGTAAATACTGTAAATGAAGCCTTATACACAAACAATATAATGATAAGTATTAAAATTTAAAATCTAAAGAAAAATGTGTAGGATGTTATTGAGATTTGAAACTAATGAAAATTACTATGCCATTTAGCTAAATGTTGGTACTATTCTATACAAAAGTGAATAGCATAATAATCTTATTCGTACATAATCAGGAAATGAGATGGATGATAGTTTTTTGATTAATGGGTTACTGCGAGAGTTTAATTTAGTATGAAGTTTAAAGTAATATAATTATTTTAATTATTAAGGTTAGGAATTTACATTTAATAGTTTAAAAAAAGTATATTGTACCTAATATTGTTCCTTAAAAACCATTCCGATAAACTTATATCTCTGTAAGCCACATATAATATAGATACTAAAATAAAAAAAATTATTCATCATTAAAAATTTAAGTAATACAATTTAGCATAATGTTACTAACCTGCTTAAAATAATAAAGCTTTTTTTACATTATACAAAAAAAACTATTATTTCAATGAAAGACAAAAAATAATTCTCATATGAACCAATAACTTCACAAACCAGGAGTATTAAGTAAATTAATAGTGCACAGTTTAAATTAAAATTTTAAAATTATTAGATTTTAATTTAAATTTAATATTTCAGTTAACGTACTTGGTTTGTTATAAAGTTAAATTTAAAAGATAAATTAACCCCTTTTCTTTTAACTTACACTTTTCAATTTTTTAATGATAATCATATTAAAGATAACCACACTACCACAGCCTTAGATCATATATCTAAGATCAACTTGTTTATATATCTGTGAAGATAACACAAGTTTTTATTTTGCTTATCAGTCTTGACAGTGGTGCCATTTAAAAATATTTTGTTTTTTAACCCTTTACTTCAATATTTTTTTATATTTTTACTTAAAACAACTTACTTAGCTACTTACTAAATCACTTCCTCGTCATCTTTAATCCTTATAACTTATAAGTATAAAATATTGAAATGACAATAGTTTTAGCGTTCTTCAAAAAGTTATCAACATTTTTTTTTTGAAAAAATTTCTGGTAAAAATAAAATATAAATGTTATAAATACATGGCAGTTATTAATAAAAATTACAATAATATATTGATAGAAATAAGGAAATGTTTTAGGGAACTAGGCATAGACGAAACTAGGGTTAAAATTCTGGGGAGGGCTATAACCTACCTAACAAAACTAATAATTTTAAAAAACCCATATGCGGCCTATGTCTATATTAATAAGCACATTTTTTTTCTGGGGGGGTAATAGTAGTCAGGGGTAGCTTCCCCCCCCCCAGCACCATCGTTGGGCCACTGGTACTAGGGTAATATTTATTATCAATGATATTATGTACTTTTAACCACAGGTTATACTCTATGTTTCTAACTATATTATATCTTAGCTTGTGATTATTATTAACTTGTGAGTTGTGTTTATGAACAATGACTTAAAAATTATTTTAAAGTCATATTCATAAAAAACTTGATGAAGATCATTTGTACTTAGGTTCAACACAGACGTGCAACAAGGAAAACTGGTACCTGCATTTATCATATAAGACAACAATAATTTTACTATAATAAACAATATGTAAATAATGATATTTATGTATTAACGATCTACTCCCTCAATCATTCATTATAAACAGTATAGAAATTGTGTAAATACCTCCAAAAAGCTGACATTTTTTTCTATATATAGTTTTATAATTCTGTAAAAATTAAAACAATTTTTCAGAATATTTACCAAAATTATTTATTTTTATATTTATTATGTTTTAATACTTTATCTTTTATAAAATATTAATTCAATAATATTATCTCAATAATCTGTACATTTTATAACTATAAAAACATTAAAACAACAATAACCGATTTTACTTTATAATTTGTACTTACAAATTATTTTTACAGCATCTTAAATATCTGGAAAATTTAATATTGTTAAATTGAGTTTAAATGTTTAAATACACTATAGTTTGTAACACAAAATTATTTATAAATAGGTATAACAACTATATTACACAACATAGGTTTGCTTTTTTGCAACAAATATAAATAATTTACAACATTAAAAATGTTCTGAAGTAAAATTGATTTATTTCATTATTATTTGACACTATAATTATTAATAGGATGTTATACCCTCATGTGTTGTCTCTGTCTTACAAGTGCGTAATATAGAGAAATTTTACGCTCAGCAAAACCGTTAATTTAAAAATTAGAGTGAATTGACCTCTTATAAAATCTAGGCTATATATCTTTAGTATATTTTAATTTTAAAGCGAGTTATGAGTATTTGAAGATGTATAAAAATTTACAATTTTAAAATACTCATAACTCGCGTTAAAATTAAAATATAATAAAAAGCCCATGAGGTTGCCTAGATAATAGTCTTACTTTTAGATTTTATAAGAGGTTCTAATTTTTATACTAACGGAGCTACACGTGTTCTGCTGAGCGTAAAATTTGCTATGTTACGCACTTATAAGACGGAGACAAGACATGCGGGTGTAACGTCTTCTTAAGGACAAGTTTCTTATGCAAAACATACATTAGAATATGTATATAGTTAAGCATCAACAATTTCAAAAACATGCAAGGAAAATGCATACATATACAATGTTTTAATTTGATTTTTATTAAATAATTAAAATGGAATTAAAAGTAAGTTATACATTTTATATTGTATAAAATATTCAGAATAGTATAAATTATATCTGGCCATCAATTCAAATACTCGAAATAGTCCATGACAATCAAAAATATAATCAAAACATTGAACAAATTTAAATTATTTGAAATAATGTTTATGAAACATACAACATTTGTACAGTTATCTAATGCAAAGTCTGTAGTTTGGCCAACTCTACAACTTGTTTTTGTTATCTTATTGGAGCCATTTCATCAGTATAATGTTAAAATGTTTTTATTCTATAAGTAAATAACAAATTCTAAAAAAAAATACTTATTACCATTTATTAGATATAAAAAAAGGAGGATAAGTAAGTAGTAGGTATCACTGATACGCAGGGGTCGCGATCGACTGGTCAGTCTTTAAAAAAATATTGGGCAATCGTAATACAAATTAACTATACCATAATCTGTTGATCAGGTATGCAATTATAAACTTAAATGCTCTTTTACGCTTTATATACAAAGTAAAGTATTTATCAGCGAATAACATCACAATTTTTGTAATAATAAAAGAATATTATTATGCTGCATGTAATAATATAAATAATATACCTAAACAAATAATTGTCGAACACCAGATACTTAACATTTTGAATGTAGCCCACTTTTTGGGAAAGGTTGGCGATCCCTACCGTAAAGTGTTAAATTTGAATGATAAAAAAAACTGTACCAATATATTTCCGATATTTTTCAATTAATATAATATGAACAATTTATGAAACACCTTGTATTAATTTTCAAACTTTTTGACTAAGCAAAACAACAATTATTTACACATTTATATAAAAATAAAATTTTAATTTCCATAAATAGTTAAAAAAAAGTCAAAATATTTTAAATATCTTATCTTGCATGGAAAATGATCATATAAACATTTGGTGAAACTATCTAGTATTAAGGTCATTTGTTTTTGATTTACTACAAAAAAAAACAACATTTTTCTATAACTGAGTATTGTGCAAAAATTCCAGTTTTTTCTTAATTTTTCTTTTGTCCGCTAGCCAGTAGGAAATACTTAATAACCTAATTTCCATAGGAGATATCAAGACAACTATGTTTGGTGGGCTAGTACCTACTAATATTGAAGTTTATAATTCTACTCACCCATTCAACTTATAATCAACATCACTATAACAATTATTTTCAAATTAATTGGCCATTATGTACAGTTATTCAGTTTTTCATAAATGGGTAACTAAAAAATGTATAAATCAAATTTATGGGGGGTATATGATCACCCTTTCCCCTGAATTTAAAAACTGTGTTTCATATTGTTTAATTGGTTTAGTCTATATTATAGACTATAGATCATTTGTACTTCTTTGAATATAATTACCGAATTGTTTCAATTAAATTAAATTTTGTCTACTAAACACAAACAATGCCATTATTATTTCAATAATAGAAAAAGATATTATCAAAAAATTAATTAACTTAGTTAAATTCTTTTAAAAAAAAATTAACAATTTATTAATAATATAAATTGATAAAATAAGTTATGAATTGGATATTTAAGAGATTAATTAATAGAAATAACACAATCAAAATAATATTGAATAATATATTACATTATATATATACTTGTAATTCAAGAAAAACGATGAGAAATCAATAACACTTAAATAAAATCCTCAAATTATAAGTTAATCATTAATGATCACGCTAAGAAAAAAATTGTATATATAATGATATATTCATGCAAAAATAACACAAATTTAACATTTACGACTAAAAACATATACAGAATTAAGTATTAATATAAAAATTAAAATGTGATTTAACTTATTAGCATTATTTGTACATATATAGCCCCAATTTCTTACTTTATTTTTATATATTTTGATGAAATATATTTGATTTACTTATTAATAATTGACCGTTTTTCTTTTTATTATTTACTAGCAATGGGCTCTTGAATTTATCAAAATCCTCAAACACCCTGAACTTCGAGAAATTTTTTTTTGAAATTAATAACTTTGAACTTGAGCAGTAATTGATACTATTATAAAATATATAATAGTTTAATTAAAAATGTGTAAGAAGAACATTAATAATGAATATAAATAACTTTAAATCAGTCACAACTGGTTTATTTATGTTTAAAATTAAAATGGATGAATCAATTAAATTTAAGTGTGAGTGAAAAATGGATTCAAGTTTGAGAAAAAAAACAAAGTTAGAATTTGAATTTGTGATAATTGATGTTTGTGTCATTCCTATGAATTATTATACAAAATTATTACTTATTAGTTCAAGTTTTAATTAGTATAGAGATGATTGTATGGTTGTTCATAAATCATATGAACTTGAATATTAGATTATAATATGAACGCCATATCCCTTAAATTTATATTTTTTATAAAGCTTCTGATATTATACATTAATGGGATAACTGAATCAAAATAATTTGTATATATATATATATTTGAAGCATATTATTATTTAACATATTAATAATTATTTTAATCACTAAACCTTTCAATGCACATAAATACATAATATATTGTTACTAATAGATAGCAAAAAAATATATGTTTAATAAAAATAGAATTTATTATTTATTATTACCTTTTAATTAAGTATTTACAACTAATACCTTTTGTAAGCTTTAAAAGAAAATTCTAAAAACTAATAGCCGTGTTTTATTAGTTATCTGACTTTTGAATGTGATGATAATATACTTACTACTTTCTTTTAAAAATAAGGATACGATAATCTAATGTAAACTCCTTATTACATTAAAATTAGTATATTTTGTATACTATAAGTTGTTACTCATTTCCTAAAATTGTAAAATACGAAATCAGTTTGATATCTTTAATACAATAATTATTAATATATATTTTTATTTGATACAAATCTGGAAGTCAGGTTAAAAAAAATTATAAATATTGTACAGTTTTTCAATTTTTACATTATTTTTTATTTTTTTATTTTTTTTAACGAAAGACAGGAATAAACTTAGAGTTTGCATAATGAAAACCTTATTTGATAATTGTAGTAATGTGTATATTTAACACACAAAAAATAGACTAAAATATTATGCATAATTATGTTTAAATAATTAACACTGTTATTATAAGTTAAAAAAAATTTTCATTACAAGTAACTATACTCAATAAATTATTACACACTATGATATATCCTAAATTAGTTAGACATATGCTGAACGATCAAACACAAACACAAATCATTAAGATGGTAGTTGGACTACAATATGAAATTTTTTATTAAAACTCAATTAGCTAAATGATCCATTACTCCTAATTCTAAATAAGATATAAAACACTATCATTAATTCTCATATCAATCAAAAAAAAAAAAAAAAAATTAAAATAAAGTAATTAATATATTTATAATTAATTGTTAATACTATCTATATTCTAATGTAATTTGTGGATGTCATCTAAACCTATCTCTTTATTATTTAAACCTAACTTACTACAAACTCTTTAATTTGGAAAATTTGCTTACAGTTCTGAATAATACTGACTTTTAATCTTTACTACTTTTTAAGAATAATTATCACTCACACAAAAATGTTGTAATCAAGACACAAATGAGATAGAAAAAAAATTACACACAAATCTTTAAGCCTAAGTTTCCTTTCTTTTTTGTCAATATAAACTGAGGAATAAAGTTTTAAAAAAAGATTCCTGATGACCTGCACAAGTTTAAATTTCTGCGGGTTGGAATTCTCCTGACCCAAACCCCTTACGTAACATTTTGGGTCAGCTCATACTTTTTTTAACCTGTGCACAAATAAAACAAATAATCTACTTTAAACCTGTTTAATAAATACATGTTTATAGATCTAGTCACGACTTAGAGCCAATCGTACAACATTTCAATAGAATAATTTAACTGACAATTTTTGATTGATACATTTGATATTTACAACTATACAATTAATTAAGTAATACATTATTACAAATATAAATTGGTTTAACTGATAATTTAAACCAATGACTACAATTTGTAATAAATAATAAATAAATATTTTAAATAGTAGTTGCTAAAAATTATTAATTGCATATATTAGGGTTTTAAAATTAAAAAATATAATTTAGATTTTAGGTAGTACTAAATAATAAAAGGTTGTACATCTGAATAAGTTTGTACACACTTATAAATATAATTGTTTTATGAGTTAAAATTTTTTTTTTTTGCTACAGTTATATGATATGTTAGACTAAAATAAATGTCAATATACTTCAGAAGTGTCTTTTTGAAATAACTCTTTAATTTATAAATAATATAATGTTAATAAAATATAATATAGGTAAATAAAGTATTTATTGTAATTAGTGGTTTTATAAATTCTATGTAATAATGGCTCTAAGCGTAAAATCAAAATGTGTATATTTAAGTTTTATAATACAATTATTTATGTTAATAACAGATAAAGGTTAAAAAGAAATTTAATTTACCTTAGGTAGTTAGTATCTTCCTCTTCCACCTCGTCCAAAAGCACCTCTACCACCACGACTTGGGTTTCCAGGACCTCTTCCAGATATTCCTCTTATAGGGCCACCTCCTCTTCCACGAACACCTCCTCTTCCCCTTCCACCAAAACTACTTCCTTCACCACTAGCAAAATTACTGCCGCTAAATCCACTACTAAAATCATTGTAACCACTATCAAAACCACCTAAGAAATAACATAAAATAAAATTAGTATAATAATAAATAGTAATTACAATTATGTATTACTATTGTAAGGTCCGGGTCTTGCAGCTCCACCTCCTCGCAAAGGACCATTACTTCCTCTTATAGGTCCGGCACTAAAACTTTGTTGATAGCCATCGCTGAAACTATTATCCCAAGCACTAGTTGATGGACCTCCCCAATTACCTCCTCGAGAACTAGGGCCTGACTCCCATGGGTCAGGGTCGTTACCACCTGAAATGTTATACAATTTATATAGAATAAATATGTATGTATTATTTACAAGCAATATATTATAAATAAATTTAACAATTTTTACTTCTCCATCCTCCACCTCTTCCAAAATTTCTCATTGTTGGTTCCCAGGCACTTCGATTATCACTACCCCAATTATCGGCAGAATTACTGTTATTTCTAGCATTTACTCTAGCCATTTCTTCTTTACTCAATGCTTTTTTTACATCAATTTTTTTCCCTTTTATTATATGTGATCCTTTTACTGTTAAACAAAATTATATGGTAAAATTAAAAAAATATTTGAATGAAATATGTATACTTGAAACTTACAACATATTTTATCAACTGGATCATAATCATCAAATTCAACAAAACCAAATCCTCTTTTTTTGCCCGTTTCTTTATGAACAACTAGAGCAGCAGAAGTAACATTACCATATGGAGAAAAATATTCTTTTAAGTCTTCTTCGGTTATGCTGTCATTTAACAGACCCACAAACAATTTTTTAACCGTTGCCCCTGCTTCAGGTTTTCCAATATCCTATTAAAATATATATTTAATTAATTATTTTATCACAATTCAGTAATATTGTATTACAGTTTTTGGAACAGCTCTCTTTGGTTCTACTGTCCGACCATCTATCTTGTGAGGACGTGCACCTTGTGCATCATCAACCATATGAGCTGCAGCATAAGTAATGAAGCCAAATCCTCTTGATCGTTTAGTCTGTGGATCTTTCATAACAACAACATCCATGATTTCACCCCATTGTTCAAAATATTTTTTGAGATTTTCATCTGTAGTTTTATAGTCTAATCCACCGACAAATAATTTACGTAAATGTTCAGGTTCCCTCTAAAACAAGAA
Organism: Metopolophium dirhodum; assembly: GCF_019925205.1. Taxonomy (NCBI): domain Eukaryota; kingdom Metazoa; phylum Arthropoda; class Insecta; order Hemiptera; family Aphididae; genus Metopolophium; species Metopolophium dirhodum. Next base: position 21,167,699 of record NC_083566.1, read on the forward strand.
AGTAAATGGCTTATATATATATATATAAATTTATGTTTGTCTGTCTGTATTTGTGTCCTTAATGCATTTCCTAAAAGGCTGGACCGATTTCGATGACATTTTTTGTGTGTGTTTCGAGTGGTTCCCAGGATGATTCAGATTCACAATTGGACCGGGTAGGTCCAACAAAGGGAGGTACTCAAATGGGGATTTTGAGATTTACAGTGGAAATAATTGTTTATAAATGCTTGCTATTGGTTATAGAAGAAATAATTAGTAAAAAAATATAGAACAATTTATTATTTTATTAGTTTTCATTGGTTAATTGGGCAGATTAGGATCAAGCAAGCATTAAATCAAATTTTTCCACATTGATTACCAGGGTGGCTGAGTTGCATCCAATAGGAGTTTTTAAATTTTTTGAAGTTGTAATTTTATACATGCAACAAAGTGCGCGGGATCAGCTAGTATTAAATAGAATACATTAAATTTGTATTTGAAGAAAGTAAAATTATTTTTAAACATTGATTGAAGGGTTAACAATCATTGGGTTGTATAGTTTACCTAGGTTACATAGGTACATGGTATTGAATGTATTAAACATTTTAACAGTACATAGTAAAATTGAAAACTTCTTGCTAGGTAATTCAATGTTTTGATGTTTTTATATTTTCAAAAATATGTATGGTTAGAGTTTAGTAATGTTGTTTTAAACAATACTTCCTACTAATTGTAAAATTAGAAAATAAATATAATGTCGGAAAAATGCTTGAGATACTAATACTATACGTAATATTTGGAGGATAAAACCCTATGGTCAAAATCCAAAAGTATTGCCAACTATACTAGAGTATTGCCATTGTGTAATAAACAGGTAACAGAAGTTATAACATACCTACCTAAACATCAATAATTATTATTAGGAAGACAATTTAGAAAAATTATAGTATAGTAGAATAGAACGAAAAATGTGCAGAATGTGTTCTATATAGGTAATAACAAAATATAATCAAATCTAGAAATCAGGTCAATTTGTTGTTTGTACAGTTATTTTATTGTACATTAACTTGGCACTTGGCAGAGAATTTGGGTCAGAGAAAAATAATATTTGGTCTTAACTAATTTCTTTAATTAACCATATTAGTATGATAACAGAAATCAGATAAAAATAGAAATAAAAAATAAATTATATATAAATAGTATATTAATATATTTTGAATTATTGTGTTGTTATGATTTCTAAATATATAGATATTATCAACTACCTAATTAGTAGAAAAGCGTGGCAATAATTAATTTTAAAATAGTAAAAGCAAATAATTAAATAGGTATTTTACGATTCATAAATTTCTTTTCGATGCATAATAATTATTGATGTTGATGAGGTACCTAAAAGATTTATTTAAAAAAATTGTAGTATTTTTTTTTTAACTGCAGCGGGTAGTTAATAAAGCGTTTGAATTTATTTGAATGCAAATGCAAATTACAAATTGCCTAAATGAATTGTTAGAAACTACCTATCACAGAAATAAATTGACATAATTCAATATTGTTCATCATTACTGTACTATGTACATAAACAGTAATATTATCCAGCATTTATAACCTAACAATATCACAATACAAATTGAGAAAACCAAGTTTTTGGTATTACTTTATTGTAGGTACGCTAACCAAAAGTTACATATTCTTATGGTATACAGTTTTAATTAATTATTTTAGCAGATCGATTGGTTATTCCTTATTCTTTCTAATAAATTACAGTTGTAGCCCATTTTTAAACATTAAAGATAATAATTAAATATAATTTTCATTAAATTATCAATTTATAATGTGTTCTCTCTTCAAAATAGAGAACTAAACATATTTAACATATTTACAATATTAAACACAATTGTCATGCATCAAGAAATTAAAAGTAATTAATTAATTTAAATTTGTATAATATTACCATGTTTACGAGTCGTACAAATTATCTAAAGTGGATGCGAACAGATATCGTTTAGTTAAATGTTTTGGTAGTAAACGTCAAACGAAATAAAAAAATTAGATATGACTAGTGGACTAGTGTTAAAATAAAAAACCAATCAATAAAAAAAAAAGACAGATGTGTTTTAAGACTTAATATGTTCAAAACGAGAAGAATTCTACTTCTACAATCCGCAGGATTGATTAATGATTATAATTATTTAATAAAATTTAAATCACAAAAGCGTCAGGCACTCGGGCAAGAATGAACTACGAAACTTTAAAACGTAAACACTAAACACTAAAGTCTATAAAAAATAAAAAATAAACACAGAGTTGGCGAGGAGTTATCCATTATCCAACGCCTTAATGCCTTATGTGGTGGCAGCGATCAGTGTAGTCACTACCAGCGGAAAACTTCAGCACGGCGACACTGTGATCGGACCAATAACAGCTTGAAGAAAGCGCGCAACTTTCGTTTAAACTTCAGTATAAACTTTACTATAATAATTTATTTCTTATAATATAATGGGTATACAGTATAGTGTAAGAAAAACTAAAAACCGCATGATTATAACAAGGGGGATACGGGAGTTTTGGGACACAATATACATAAGTATGGTTTATAATATTAATGCATTATGTAAGCACCTTGTACATATACATAAAGATTCTAATAAAATGTATAAGATTAAAAAAAATGTTCTATGGTGCATTTTTGCCGAATACCGCTAATTGCAGTGCCATAGCCGTGGAAATTTTGTTTTTTATGTGGTGAGTCGTGGGCACTATTAATGGTTTTCTCTAGTTTTTGCAATGATAGAACATCTAATTATGAACCCTTTGCCCATAAAGTGTTAATTTTGTATGCCTAAATATATTTATACTAACAACTATACCTAATGTATATTAACATTATTTTCTACTAATATAGATTAATTTATTCATTAAGGGTATTCGATACCGTGATTTTCTGTTTTTGTTTAACACACGCGCGACATAGTATTTTAGACGTGTTTTTTGTCAAACATTCTAATTGATCTATTGAAGCGATAAGAATTGTGAAAACAGATTTGAACTTTTCGTCAAGTTTACTTGAAATCGACTTTCTCAGATATTTGATATTATCCTCCAAATTCCTAAAAATGTCATATTAAAAAAAGTATTTAAAAATGTTCATATTTTAATTTTTGGAGAAGTTAAAATCAAAAAATCAAAAATGTGGGACAGTCGATTTCAAGTAGACTTTATGACAAATTCAAATCTGATTTTAGAATTCTTATCGCTTCATCAGATCAATTGGTATGTTTGGCAAAATAAAACGTCTAAAATACTATGTCGCGCGCGTGTGTTAGACAAAAACAAAAAATCACGGTATAGAATCCCCTTAACATATTAAGAATATTTGTATATTATAATACCATTACGTGTTGTAAACGAAACATTTCATTTTTTGTTCAATGAACTATCAAGAATAAACACTATATTAAGGCTGTTCATTTACACCAATACCTAACTAATAAGCGGAAAAGAAAAATAAACTTCCAAAAGTCCAATTTTAATTTTAAAAAAGGTGGGCAAGTGGATGTCACTCGAATGTACAGTACGTTACAAGTGAGTCACTGTAATGGATTGTGTTAAATTTGAATTCTATTATATAATTTCATTGTAAAAGAAAAAAGATTCTGAGCGAAGATGGTCAGTCAGCCTATGATATTACTAAGTATATTTGATGATATTATTGTGAATAAAGTAATTTATAATATATAACCTATTTACGTGGAGCCTTGTTTTAAACTTTCAATCGTTAGATATAAAATTGAACATTTTATACATTTTAAAATACAAAATAATTATTAAATTTTAAATTTGATAAATGTTGTCAAAATTTAAAATTTAAATTCTTATAAAAAAAATTGTGCCTATGTATTTTTTATATTTTTCAACTGATATTGTAACAATATAACAGGAGCTTTGTATTAAATGTTCATGCATTTTTACCTAACAAATAAAATTGTATTGATATTTATAGTAAAAAAAACTAAAAATATCGAAATTTGAAATTATCCGTTAACAGCTCAAAACGATTCAAAATATTTTCAAAATTATATGGTGTATAGAAAATGAAAATATAAACATTCAGTAAAATTTTCATGTATCTACAGTTATTCGTTTTTGAATAACAACAAAATAGCAAAATCGTTACATGAGAAATCCAGTAAATATCAAATGTTGTAAAAATATGAATTTCAAACGCTCATAAAAATTTAATTTGATTTCCTTGTAGACATTTTTGTTTTGATAAAGGTAGATAAACTTACGAGTAATCTTGTATTACATTTTCAAATCTTAGATTTAAATAGAAACATTTTTATCAATTTCAAATTCAAAATAATTTGCACGTATTTTTCTTAAATTTTCGTATTTTGTAAATATTTGAACTTTAAATGCTTATAATAAAAAATATTTAAAATTGTGACTGTGGATTTTTATATTTTTCATCTGTCTTTGAAACAATATATTAGTAGCCTTCTACTAAATTTTCAAACTTTTTAACCCAACAAATAAAATTTTATTGATATTTAAAGAATAAAAAAATATAAAATTGAAAACTGAAAATGTCCGCGAACAGCTAAAAGTAAGTCAAAATATTTTGAAAATATTATGGTATACAGAAAATGCTAATATAAATATTCAGTCAAAATTTCGTGTATCTACCGCGGTCATTTGTTTTAGAGTTACACCAAAAACCAAAATCGATTTTGCCTAAAAATTCCAGTTTTTCCTTAATTTTTCTTTTGTTTTTCTCGGCGCTTTGAAAAATACCGAAAAATATTTACTTTTGAACCCCCCAAAGTACCAACTAGATTAACTTTCCTATCAGAAAAGATACTGTTGAAGAAAATTTAAGCACCAAGGTGTATTTATATAAATACACCTTGTTAAGCACTTTTACTGGCCTAAAAGGTGATAACAGACACAACATTTTTTTTTAAAAAAACATCATTATTGTAAAATTAATACATTCATCGCTCCGCTCAGAATCTAAAAAATAAAAATATTTCAATTTTTTCGCTCCTTGTCTGTGTTTGTAGGAAATTAATTTTTTTTTGAGATACTTTTTTTGAGGTAGGTATCAACGTAAAAGATAATTTGAAAAAAAAAATTAATTAGGTACTTTTATTGTCAAAATTAAAGAAGTGTGATAAGAGCCAGTCAGTCTCTTTTTAAATGGCGGATGGCACCTTCACGTCCTATCACATAGTTAGATAATATTTATAGTTATATAATTATATTTGTGATTCTATAATATTCTATATTATGACATTATGTCTATGCACGGTCTAGTGACTAGTTGTAGTGAGTAGTGACTACAAGTTTATAAATTATATAATATTATCTATATCCAATATTAAAGTTAGTTTAGTCACAGAATATTATAGTTTAATATTATGTTCACCAATTCTGTGGTTAAGTCGTTAAGTGTTTACTATCTTAAATCTCGGCTACTGGTTATAATATGAAAAATAGTTGAAAGTACTTATATAGTAAAGTAAAGCATCGGACAGTCCGTGTTCTGTGATATCATAGTCATAACCACTAACATTTAATATTATACATTTCTACAGTAATTTGAGTGATAGTGTAATACAGTATTAGTATTTACTTTTTACATTTTACTATACATACTGTACACTAGTACACTACAAAACTAATGATTAATGGTATTTTTATATTGTATTAATTAATTGTTCTCATTCAGAGATTTTTAAGACATTTTTGAATTTATTGCCATATAAAATATTTTGAACTTTCAATTTGTATGTAATATTGAATAGTTCAAATTCAATGTTTTAACTCAACTCCTGAAATGTTATAAGTAATAAAATTGATTGCCAGTGCATAAGTCAAATATGTCTTCAGCAACAAAACGTCAAAACATTTTACAGTTGATAAGGAATCGAGAATTAAACGTAATAAAACATACTAACATATATATTTTATTATTCTATTCTGTCAGTTTAATTTAAAAACTATTATTGATGATTAGGATCACATCCGCACAAAGTATGCATTAAAAAGTAACTTGAATTACAAATGTATTTCAAAACTTGGATTACTCGCTCAATTAGAAGGACACCAAGGATGTGTTAATTGCCTACAATGGAATGAAAGTGGAAGGTATATATAAATTATAAACAATTTTAATTTTATGAAAGTGAAGGTATAACTATTAAAAATAACTTATATAATTTTTCAGAATCTTAGCATCAGCATCTGATGACTATCAAGTAATATTATGGGATCCATTTTTACAAAAAGTTAAAACTTCTATTAAAACTTTACACCGCGGCAACATATTTTCTGTTAAGGTAATTAAACACATTGGAGTATATTTTTAAGAAATCTATACTTACTCCATTTGCTGAAAGAATGTAGTTACTTTGTGTAAACAACTAGAGTCGATGAGTGGGGTTTTGTGTGTATACGGCGGTCTACGACTTGTTTTGGTTTGTGTGCAACCACATTCTGTCAGTGAAAAGAGTAAATGTACTCAGTTAATAAAATTGAAAAACTATTTGAACAAAAACTATCTATAATAGATATTATTATTTTGTTGTATTGTATTATATAATATATATTTTTTTTTATATATAGTTTATACCTAGTTGTAATGATGATATAGTTGCGACTGGAGCTGGTGATTGGAGTTCACATACATATAATGTAACAACAGGTAAACAATTAAGAAGTTGTGTTTGTTCTCAAGGACGAATTAAACGTCTAGCTGTAGCAAACGATGCACCTAGTGTTTATTGGTGTGCTTCAGAAGATGGATGCATTAGGTATGATTCGTCTAGTGAATGTGTGATAATGGTTTTTTTTTAAATTTAGCTTCTATGTAATCATGCTATTGTTGTAATAATATTGACAATTAATTATTTGTTGATGTTCATACAGTCAACATGATATGAGAATGAGCCATGAATGTCCTACCGACAAATCTAAAAATACTTTGGTGACTGTATTTAGTATTTCGGGAAAAAGGATTGAAGCTAAATGCTTAGATATAAACCAACTTAAAACTGAGCAGCTTGCAGTTGGTGCTAATGACCAATATGTGAGATTGTATGACCGCAGAATGATTCAATCGCTGTCATCATTGGATGTAAAATGTCCTTCATTTGTCTCGGAGTATGAAGCCAATAATGCAAATAAAGTTAACAATGCACTCCAATATTTTGTACCGGGTCACATCCATTCTAATGATAATGAAACAATAATTCCCAAAAGACAAAAAAATTATGTAATTACTTATTTGACTTTTAGTCCTGATGGACAAGAGTTGTTAGCTAATTATGGTGGTGAATATGTATATTTATATAACTTAGTGAATCGAGCTGATAATGCATTTTTCAACATCTCTAAAGTTATGAAAGTTCCTCGTAAGTTTCTTAATACAATTATAAAGTTTATATGTTACTTAATTATTTGTGTAATTTTAGGAGAAAATGGGGAGGGTTCTTCTACAGATTTAATAGATGATCAAGTTCCTGTTCCTCATTTGACACTACCAGATAAAGTAGTACAATTAAAATTAAAGGTTAGATAGAAGTATACATTGTAAATTGCATGTTATATATTTATACTTATAAAACAGTAAATAAACAAATGTTGTTATAATTTACAGGCAAATTATTTATTTGAAAAAGAAGACTATACTGCTGCTATTTTCCTATATAATGAAGCTATAAATATTCATAAATGCAGTGTACTGTTTTCAAATAGAGCTGCAGCCTATATTAAAAGAAAGTGGCATGGAGACTTTTATGCAGCTCTCAAAGATTGTGTGACTGCATTAAAATTGGAGCCTAGCCATATGAAAGCACATTTTCGTTTGGCAGTATGCCTGTTCGAACTGGACAAGTTTAAAGATTCTAAAATGTATTTAGATCAGTTCACAATGAAATACCCATCATATAAAACTAGTGCCGCATACAAAAGTCTTAATAGTGATTTATTAAATGCACAATCTAATAATAAAGATAAATCTGATGGTAACTACTATAACAGTATTTTTGTATTCATCTGTTTAGTATTATATGTATTAACTTTTTATTGTTTTTCATTAATTATTTGTTCTCTATTTAGGTAAAAAATCGCGTGAAACATCAGATACGTCAAATTTTCTAGATGCGTTACAAATTCAACGAGCCCCGAAAATAGCTTTTGAGAAATACTTTTGTAATCAGGCAAAAGATTACCATCGTAGATATTATGGTCATTGTAATACATCTACTGACATTAAAGAAGCTAACTTTTTTGGAAGGTGAAGTTGTTATTGATAGAATATTATAATTAATTTTTGAATATTTAATTCTTTTGTTATTTATAGTCAAAATCAATTCATAGTTGCTGGTTCAGATGATGGTCTATTTTTTATTTGGGAAAAAAATACAGAGAATAATTTGCTCATACTGAAAGGGGATTCTTCAATCGTAAATTGTATACAACCACATCCTTCAGAGTTTTTGTTGGCAACTAGTGGTATTGATAATGAAGTCAAATTATGGAGTCCATTGCCAGATGTAAAACTATTAAAAATTAAAAAATTATGCTTAAAATTAAATTAAAACATTTAATACAATGTTCTAGGATGTGGATAATACATCTATAATAAATAATTATAGCACAACAGCTATGTTAAACCAAAGACGTATGATGGCTGATCCATTTGAAGTAATATTGCGTAATATGAGGAGAACTGCAGAAGGACCTGACAGTGTTGACTTTGACGCTATACGTGATCAATATGGAATTGATCCATTATCTGAAGAGTTTAATGATTGTCGAATGAGTTGATAGAAACATAATTTTTGTAATTTTTTTTTTATTAATATTAAATATAAATAAATATTTTTTAATTGTATAATTTTTTTTTATGTTTTTAAATTCTATGCCATTTTATCAACAAGGATTGTTTGTTTTGCAATGTCCAACTTTAATTCAATTTCATTTACTTCTGGTAAACTCATATCACCAATCTGAAATAAAATATGCATAATAAATTATGTTTAGGTATACATAAAATAAAATAGTATAGTTTTAAACATATACAATTTTATAAGAAGTCCTTAGGCAATCACTAATAGCCCCTTACTCGGGATACTCTTCAAAAATGTTTATCTATATATTTGTATACAAATACAAAATATTATATTGTTATCAAGTAAGATTTTCCAGTCTTTATATATTTTAATAAATATTACTTTTGAATAGTTATAAGGTTTAGATTATAAATTTTATTTTGTTGATTTCTTAATATTATGAATTTTGATAAAGAAAACACTACGTTAATATTTGTGATCTTTATATTTTAAATGAAAAACTTGTTAAAATTGAATGCTGAATTATTAATTTACTTACTTAATTAATGATTCAATTATTTTCCATTATTTAATTTTTGAAAAAAATCAAATCATTGAGAAAATGTGTTTATTTAATATAAGATAAATTGTGATTGTTTACTGTATTAAATCAAACAGAAAAGATTTTACTACAATTTAATATGTGTTACAGATGTGTCAATAACAATATTTTTATCCTTACCTTTCATTTATAAATATGGATTAACAGTTATAAAGCTAAATAAGATAATATATATTCTAGTGAAGAAATAAACTAAATATTTATGGCTAGGTACTTATTTTTTTTTAACAATGAGATAACTAGTAGTAGGCATTCGCGCGGTGAACATTAATAAACCATGATATATACCATATATTTCAGTATCTAGGTACCTACTTTTAATCTCCCCTTAATATAATTAATATATATTATTATATCAATATATTTATTGATATAATTATTATGCAACGTTTTTTTACGTTATTGCTTACCATAATTTATCCAACCACCAAAACAAACATTTTTACCCAAACATTTTTCATTATTACGCCTAATCCTATAGTGATACCACTGACACCATGCCCTTCAAATCGCCAATATCCATAAAAAATTTATCTTTCAGATTTTTTATTATTAAAATTGTTCATTTAATTGTATGCTCAGAGATAAATTAAAAAATTACTGTTATAAATTATCAAGTAAATAAAATTTCCATTCTATATTCAAGGTCCATTGAACTTGTAATCCTAAAATAAATTAACTGCAATAAACTCATTCTTCCTTATACACAATTTAAAAACTCACACTTAATGAAAAATAAATATATATATATACACGTACAAATTTAAAAAACCGTATTTACTTACGGCCAGTAACAAGTAATCTATATCCAGTGTTAGCTGGGAACGAATTTTATCATCATCAGAATTAACTTTGTAGTTTGGATCTCTAATCTTTTTCAGTTTTCTTAAGCTTTCTTCCGTTTTTTTTATTGCTTTCATTACATCATCAACATAAGCTACATATCTAATATAAAAGTTTATAGTATAAACAGACGCATTTAAATTCCTCCTTTCATTACTAGTTTAATTACTTACTGTGTTACTATATGATCTAATACTTGTTTTTTACAATTTTTATTCTGTAATGTTTTTAATGTTACCACAATTGATTTCATGTAAGCACATGGTTCATTTGGATAATCTCGATTTGTGTGTCTGAACAACCTTGGTACATCAGTTACTCTTATTACATGAGACATGGCTTCATCCGTCACAGATTGAACTTTACATTTACTTAAATCATTAATCAACGTGTTTAAATTGTCATTTACAATACTACCTGTACAAATACGGGAGCATATGAAAATACAAATCACGATTCAAATGTTTGAAACACTTACTTTTTTGTAATTCTAAAATATCAGCAGGTACCTTTGTATGTAACAATTCTTCAAACATGAAATATATATCATTTAATTTAAAATAAAATATATTTAAATCACTTTCCAAATCCTCGAGAAATTTAATACGAGTGCTAAAATTTTTTAAATCAGTCTTAGATTTGACATTAGCATCTTCTGCCCAAGTCTGATATCTAGATATTAACTGTAATATTAATTTGAAAAATCTGAAATAGTAAACCAAATTAAAATGTTTATAACCAACATTATGTTTGCTTATTCTTAAATGTATTAGTAATTTTGTAACCTGTGGCTCAATTGATGTATGAAGATATTTGGATCTAAACAAGAACACATAGAATCCCATACAGCTTTTGTAACTTTAAGTTTAAACGTTTTATCAATACATGACTCATAACTTTCGTGGTTCATAACATTTTCAGCACAAAATCCAATCTCTTGAAACCTTGAATGCAATAATTAAAATCAAATTGTAAAACTATTATAATTTATACAATGAAAAATAATTTATGAAAAAAATACTAACAAATATTTTAACCCACTATTTTCTAATTATGTATCTATCTATTTATTTATTTCAATATAATGAATAGGCTTGCGTACATATTTCAACATAAATTTGTTTGGATATTTTTGTAAACAGTAGATTCAAAGAGTTTAGCAACATGAGATAGAATAGTAATGGGTCTGAAATTTTCAATCTTTGAAAAACTTACCGATTTAAAGATAGGAGTAATAGAACTTAACTTCCACGCCAGAAAAATAACACTCGTCAAAGACCTCCTAAATAGATGAAGAATAAATGGAAGAGAAATGTCTAAAGGTGAAAAAAAATCTCCCGAGATACCATCAGAACCTATGGATTTTACTCCACTCTTTTGGTTTTATTTCTACTTGGCTCCAAAAAACAATGAAAATGATTAAATATTAATTGAACAATCGTTGCTCATTTACATTCAGTCACACATTGTATTGTTCATTTAAGCAAGAGTTTAATAATTATTGAATCTTAAAGACAATATGCATTTATATTTTAATTTATTTGGTTAAGACAAGCTTATAAAAGTAGGATTAAGAAACAAAAATAAATAGTTCCATATTAATTTAAATTTTTCATTTCTTGGGTTTTTTATAATAAAATAATTTTAAGAGCATATTTAAGCATTTTTGCATATTAATATACTAATGCATACATTTATGCATTTTTAAAGGTTTTTTATAGCATGAAGTCAATATATTATATTATATAGTCCCTAGCCCTATATATTATATTTTCGGTTCTAGAGTTCAGAGTTATAACTTTATTGGTTACTTTTACATAAGTTAATAAATAGTAAATACATAAATAAAATTTGAATTTACAAAAAATTTAGCTTTTCCATCTTTTTATATCTTCTGTATAATGGTATAATGCCAGTGCTCAAATTAAGGAGAGAGCAGGACGGAGCTCCCCTACTATTTTTATTTTTTTTTGAGTACCCCTACTATTTTCTTTTACTTGGACGGGGACAGTGGTGTATTGGTACGGGTACGCGGGTATACGCCGTATACCCATCAGAAGATTTTTGATTTTCGGCGTATACCCAATGTAAAATCTTATTTTACGGGTATACGCTTCCAAAATAACCAGAAAACCAAATAAGATTTAAAATTTATTTAATAGTTCATATAGGAAAAAAAACGTTATTCGTAGGTATTAATAAATGTATGTATTAATGAATTATTTATCAATTGAAGTAGGTATTGAATATAAGTTATATAACAATATGCGTTGTGTTTAATGTATTTTAAGACTTTAAGTTCAATTAAGTAAACCCAATATTCAATTCAAAAAATCTTTGTGGAAAATTCTATAGATTGTACCTAAAATAATAATGTTATTATTATTTTAATTTTTTTGACATTCGAGTTGATTTTGTTTTATTTTCTATTGTTACATTAGGTATACAAAAATTAATAAAATAAAGTTAAAAACTATGTACTAATTGAACTGCAATATGTATATATAATATATACGATGATATAATTTGATCGTTTAGGTTACATACATATTTTATTGGTGCGTCGTGCGTATACCCATAAATATATTTACCAATACACCACTGGACGGGGAAACTAATGTTGGAAATAATTTTCATTACACTTTATCGGTGTTTTTGAATTTTTTTATTTTTATCAAAATATGTAGTTTTTTTTAAAACAAAAACAATAATTATTTAGTATATTGAATAAACTGGTAGATTATTATTAATTTTTTTTCTACCGTAATAATGTAAGATGTAGATATTGCTATCAAAATATATTATACCTATTTGGAATTCAAAATGTATGTAAGGAAGGTGTGTGAAGGAGGGGTGGGGGACAAGGCCCCCCACAGATCTGTATTGAATAATTGTGCCCTTGGAACGCAGTTTTTAAATCATTGGATTGAGCTCCTCTACTTAATTTTTCCCAATTCGGGAACTATATAATGCAGCATTTTTTAAACAGTGTTGAACCCTAGGGTTCATGGATAAAAAAAGTTTAAGAAACACTGGTATAACGTATACTGTTAGTACTTATAAATTGTAAGTACATAAATGCTTTAAGTATAATATGTATAATGTATATTGTATATATAATATTTGTAATCATATTCAACATATATTTAAATGAGGGTATTTTTAGTTATATGTGAAAATAAGACACCAAACTAAAAAACAAAAATGTATACTATGTATAAAATTCTATTATAAAAAAAGATATATTCTGTCCCACGAGAGATCATGCTGCGGGCTGACCAAAATCGGTTTTTATGCGCGTTCCCATATGACACCCTACAGGAACTGGTTTTGACAGCAGAGTGACGTGAGGGGATGCGCAGAACCGGCATATTCTCTCATGATACAGTATATAAGAAGTTTAACTAACACCCTACCCCCCTCAAAACTTGCTGTATAAGCCATGTGAGAACTATAAAAGGCATAGAAATATGAAAGGCATCTCTCCACTTATTTTAAGCCACTTCAACCACTGGACTCTCATATATGAAAGCTTTGTAACATTTTTAGATTCAAATTTGAAGAGTGCCGAAAGAGAGAAAGAAATTATGATAGTCAGAAGGATCAAGCTTTGTATATTTTTATATTTTTATAGTTATATGATTAAATATATTTTGGCTTACCGATATTGATAATAAATTGGCAAATTCCAGCATTTTTTAAAATCAGCCCAACTTTGTACTTTATGTAATGGCTCACTTTCATGTTGTGAAACAGATAATTCAATCAAATGTTTCATGAATTCATTAAATGTTACTTTATAATTCTAAAATAGTAGTCATACTTCAGGTTATGAGATATATTTAAATTATCATTTATAATATATTTTAAGAAATCATACTTTTATGAAAATATCAGGTTCTCTGAAGTTATAGATGCATTGCAAATTCTTTTTTACTTGATCAAAGATAACAGGCCAAAAGCTTTTTGAAACAAAATTGAACTTGCAAAACTTGTCACTTCTATAAATAAATAATACATATTTAACGGATATTATCATAATTGAAATGAATAATAATATTAAACATGAAGCATACACATTATTTTGTTCTTCTGCAGCTTGAAGCAAATATTTTAAATCTACTTGAAGGAATTCATAACACTGGCTGTATAATTCTTTCAAACCATCTTTACAACTCCGTAAATAATTTTCATTGAGTATAGATTTCATTGCTGGAGTCACAACTTCAATCCTACACACATCTTCAGCATATGTTGTTCTACCCAAAGATAAATACAGTTCAAGAAAACACTTCACCGCATTTGCATTTGTTGACACTGAAGACACAAAGGCTTCATTTAATTTGTTCATTAATAAATCATTCAGCATTGTTTTTTTCTAAATGAAAAAAAAAATAAGCAAACATAAATTGAGTCATAATATCTAATATTATATGAACCGTACCGTCAGATGCACAGTTTTCAATATATCACTGCATTTTGTCATACTTGATGTAAGCTGATTATATTCAGCCACAGCTCGAGTTAAAATGATTATATTACAATCATTTTGATCCAATAATAATTCATCTAATTTTTCTAAAGATTTTTGAACTTTTATAATAGCGTGAAATGCCTGTTTATCTTTACACAATTTTTTATTTAATTGTATTTCATTATCCAAATAACATAATGTATTCTCCAAATTGTTTTTAGCTTCCTAAATAAAATTATTAACATTCTTATATTTCTAGAAATAACTCCATACACTATATACAGTATGTAATGTCATACATTAACAGAGTTACTTAACAAACTCAATTCTGGTTTTAAGGTTGCTAATTGCTGGTCAATACCAATTAAACCCCTAGATAAATGAAAATATTTGTCACAATCATCATTGAGTGAATTTATCATTTTAGTGCGTAGGTCTTTGAGAAAAATGCCCATTTCAACTCGCATGTTTTCTAATGTCATTTTATTACGATTTTCTGTTAAAAATTCATCAACAGAAAATGATTCCTAAAACAAAAATATTATGTATGAATGTTTTGTTATTATAATATAAATCTATATTCTATACCACGCGTCCTCAGAAACAAAGAACAATATAACTTTATAAATATTTTTTAATTGAGTATGAACATGAAACTAAAGAATATGAACTATTAATATTTTTAACATACATTCTATGCATACACAATATAACTCAATTTTTTTGATAAGAACTCCCAACTGTTTTATACACTATCATACTCCTATTGGTCAACATTTTTTAAGTCATTTTTAAGTAGGTACCAATTGTTATCTATATACAAAATTGACTAAATTAAAGTTATTTCAAATAAAAAAGAAATTAAAATTAAAATTGTATTAAATGTATGTACTTTTTAGTTCTAAACATAGTGATTCAGTCAAAATTCATCAATCTAACTTTTAGTTTATTATTATAGAAATTATTATTTTAATTTTATTTAAGTAATAATTAATAACTAATAGACACGTTATTAAAAAATGTTGACTGCATACAAACACTGAACACCCAGTTTTAAATTAAAGCTTATTTGAGCTCTCATTAGTCTCATTTAGTCAATTTTGGATGTAAAATACAAATTCATAATGCATCATAATGACTTTAAAGTATTAGACTAATCCAAATATGATGTTGATAATGTCCCTATTGTATATATGTCTCGATCACAAAAAATAAGTACTGTTGTGCAGGCCCAGAATCCAAAAACTATATTATATTTAAAATTATATAGTTTGGAACCTCTATTTTTAAAAACTTGAACGGTTGCAGAGTGAAAAAGACGAACTGGAAGGATTATATCTGTAATCCTATTAATACAGAAAAGATTTTTTTTTAAATACCCAAGTAAATTACAAAAGCATAATAAAATCTATACATCAATTTAGATATAATTTCCATTGCTAACAATTATTTATTTTGGACTAAGTACAGTTTACACTAATAAATATTTACATTAAAAAAAATGCTAGATATTAATAGCTAACTATTCATTATGGAAATGGAAACATGATTATTACCGGAACAATTACTTTTATTAAAATAAATAAATAAATTTATGAAATCATGTAAATCTAAGAAATATTAATTTGTATTTACTGAGTATTAAGTAGGTAATACTGATTAAAGGAATAAAAAAAATGCTTGATAATATAATAAAACTAAAAAAATGACATCAGCAAACGTCTACGACAACAACTTTTAAATATGTAATAAGTTTCTGCACATTTGTTTTTAATAATTTTTGTATTGAGCAGAAAAAAACACGTATACCTATTTTGAAAATAGAGTATCTAGTAAAATAGATTTGTACCTTTGAGAATGTCTGCATATCAAACATCGGAGAAATGTTGTCGGAGTCCATATCAAAATTTAATATTGCTTAAGGTTTTGTTTTTTAAGATTAACGTAAATTGTCAAAAATTATGCGGGTACCTATATAAGATGAATTAATCGGCTAACAATTTATAATTATAATACCTGGTAAGTGATAACACATAACATAATATCGCGATAGAAAGCTTATCAATTTTTAGGCCGACGGCACAGATTACAAGCCCTGATTAAGGGGTGGCCAAGGGGGGCCACGTATATAAAGGGCACATCATGATATAAACAACATGGTATGATCGCAAAAGTCCAGATTTGGTCCAAGTCCACGCAATTTCGTCACTTGTTTACCCGTATTATCATATTGTCAATTGTCATTAAAGCATTATTACTATACACAACTCTACGTCACGTGCTTATCGAAGTATCTGACCGTCAAAAAGTTACGATCATACCTTGTTTTTCTATCATAGGGCACATAGTCTTCTCGGTGTTGTTGAAAAATATGTTGAAAAAAGAAACAAGCTATTTGTGTCTATTTTGGAATGATATAATATTACAACATCTATTAATTTACAAAGCAAAAGCAATGATATTTTACAAGCGGTAAATTTGTTGAAGTTTAAAAAATTTTGTTTCAACATTATGAGATTTGAATAATATTTATGAACGTAGAGTTGGAGAGTTTTGCTCCCAAATAAGTAATACATTCAAAGATGAAAATAAAAAAAAATGTCTTGATGGTAACAATAAGGGTTTAACTATACTTAGTAGTTAGTGGTAATAATACATTTCGGGTTGAAACGCATTATGTAATAATTGATACATTTTGCTGAGAACTAGACAAAAGAATAAATGCATAATATAGTGTAGTAGTTGAACTATTTTTATATTTTATTCTTAACTAGACTACATGTTGAGTCTACTAATGATGTTGAGGATAATGTGTATATAAAAAGGATGTTGATGATTCAATCAAATATGAAGGTTAGTAGATTTCAAGTAGTTTAGGGATCAGTTAAAACCAACATTTGATGGAAGTGATGCACTCAAGATATTTGAAAAACACCAATGTATATTTTTTGATTATATATTATATATTTTTTTTAATCGAAATAGCAGCAAAAAAAGATTAAAATTTTGTACTACCCTTTTATTTTTCAATGTAGAATTTTTTTAATTCAATTCAGCTTTTTGTTTTATTAATTACAGATTTTTTCAACTAAATTTTTTATTATATTAGACATTTATTTTTTGCAAAAATGTAACTATTATTATTGTTATTGCTGGGATTACAAATAGCTCTTCGGGTAGCGTTGTCGATTTAGCGCGAACAATATCGGTGCCATCAACTGTTAAGCTTAGATTTGAAATACGTTCAAAAATCCTTCTAACGTAAAATTCAAAAACAGTACAAGTATTTATTATTTTTGTATAATTATATACCTAGGTATAATTGTTTTAATGAAATATTGTAATACTAAGTTCCAACCAATATGTTTTTTGCATTTCTCAAATTTATGCAACTGTTATAAACTAGCTGTTGAGATAACTGCTTAGTTTATAAGTTGCAGGTAGCAAGACCGTTGGTAGAGGATTGACAAAATAATTAGACTGGTTGAAAAGTTTAAGTTGTTTATTGAATTTCTTCTGCATAAAATACTCTAAGTCCAAATTGACAAAGTTGTTATGTTGTCTCTCGTGAAGGTGCTCGTCTGTACTATGGTGTAACACGTCTAATCTACAGTCCTTTTATAGGGCCTCCTGCTCTCCCATTCCCCCCTAGTCTATCGACTTATCTGTGGACTTCACAGGACGTTGTTCAATTAATTATCGATACATTCCCACGCCTGGTTAATCCGAGAATCGTGTTCTGTTATCGTGTTTGCCGCATATGTTATACGACATCCGTCAATATTTAGATACTGTGCATTATATATATATCTATGTATATTTCGTAAGCAATTTCTAAATATTATATTCATACATTTATGATTTATGATTAAGGCGAGGTTGTAGGACCTATTGTAATGCGAGTTCAAGATCGCATTGCCCTCTCGTTATATTCCCATAGGTTTTCTAATCGGATATATGACTTAGATTAATTTAGTCGAATTTCTATGAGCTAATATTTATCTAATCTTTATGTTGCCAAATGTAGCCGAAGGCGAAACGATCACAATAATATATCATGCGTATTATTGGGTTCGTTACACAACTTTAATTATTAGTTAGGTACTTTAACAGTTTAACCTATGACTTGAACCCAACTTCTATGGGAACATCACTGCTCAGTGCTCATATTTAATATGGGCGCATGTAAACTCTGCCAGTGAAGAAAATCAATTAACAGTTACAATTAATATAATATACCAATTATTATTATTAAACAAAAAATCATAATTTTATAATAATAATCATCCTTATTCTATAATTGTTATGTATGCGTATGTTATGCCAAAAAAAATAAAGATAATGATTATCTAAACAAATTGTAATGGCCAGTATTATGTTAAAAAATCATGATGGATAATTGTATTAATCAAAAAATATGTAGGTATGTTATATTATGACATTATATGTTATAACTTATAATATTTTGAACTGTGAACTGAAATTATGTAATAAAATTTGTAGATATTCTAACTATTAAGTCTAATAGTCCATTATTATAACTATTTATAGTGTTCTCCTACATCATATTTTTTTTTTCATTTTGTATTTTTTACTTTACTTAGTTGAGATGTATTATTTACTATTTAGTTTTACATAAGCAAAGTCTTAACACTGGCGGAGATTCCATATACTCATCTACTATATAAAGTGGAAAAAAGAATGGTCTTTCATAGGTAGTAGGTTGTTGGTAGCAAACCCTCGCCCTTCTACTGGATTTACATATAACTAGTTTGTGCCATATCTGTTACCATATGCCCTAAGGGCTAAGGGGGGAAATATTAAACATTCAATTAAAAAAAATAATAAAA
This sequence comes from Metopolophium dirhodum, assembly GCF_019925205.1. Lineage (NCBI taxonomy): Eukaryota > Metazoa > Arthropoda > Insecta > Hemiptera > Aphididae > Metopolophium > Metopolophium dirhodum. Next base: position 21,187,304 of record NC_083566.1, read on the forward strand.
ATAAATAATTACTCCATATATTACAACAATTTTAAAATAAAATTTAACTTGTTAAGTTATAAAATCACTTTGGGAAATAAAGTAACTCATTAGGTAATAGGTATTCATCATTATGTAAATTAACTAATTATAACTTAACTTTAATTCTTAACTCATTGCCCAGCCTTTTCATTTGATATAAAATATAATAAATAATTAGGTTTCAGAGAACGCTATCCCCGCATGCATTGTTTCCGTCTTACAAATGTACAACATAGCAAAAACTGTAAGTGTGGGACAATTATGCGCCTTCTGTATTTATAGTAGAATTAAAATTTCACAACGTTTTATTATTTGGATAGTATAAATAAATACAAATAAAGTTCTTTCCTATGCATTGTCAAGTTTTGGTTAATTTACTATGAATATAGAGGGAGTTCATATCATATGTTTTGCAGTTTTTTACAGTTTTGCTATGTTGTATTTGTAAGACGGAGACAATGCATGCAGGTGTAACGTCCTCTTAAGTTTAAACGCAAGATACCGACGTAATTCATGGGACATAATATTTTACTTTAAATAACAATATGTGACAGAAATACAGAATGTACAATAATCTGAGACTGATCTTATATTCGGTTTAAAAAAAATATTTTTTGATTCAAAGTAATTTTTTATAAATATGTTATATGACCAGTAGAACAATTTTAAGGGGCGGCCGGATACTTAACAGGTCTCAAGAAAGGATTGTCAATGGGTTCTTCTGGTTTTGATTCAGTTTCATCACCATTGTTTATATCTTCTTCTTCTTCATTTTCATTTTCTAGTTCTTCATTTTCATCAAATTCTTCTTTTATCTGAATATCTTTTTTTAACTTAATTTTTTTAGTAGGTACTGGTATTTCAGTTTCATCGGGATCCTCATCAAATACTTGATCTTGAGGTAACAATGCTGAGAAGTATGCGGGTTGTTGTGGCTTATTGGCTATCACTATAACAAAAAACATTTACTAGGTATTAAAAGCTCTGTAATTTGTTTTTCTGTTCAGGATTGATTCTAGACTAGTTTGGCATTATTGTAGTACCTATTGGACCATAATATACTATTATACTCAGTTCAACATCTATACTTCTAGACCAGGGATGGCAATTTTTTCAAACAATACGTGCCAAAAATGATCTGATTTTTATTTTCTTGGGCGCCATTAAATTATGAAAAATATTAAATACATATTTAAATAAGAAAAAAAATGCTGGTCTTATTATTTATCATTAGAAATAAAATATAATAAGTAGGGTTTGGATTTAAAGACAAAAGCCTTCTTTTTAATAATAATAATAGAGAAATAATTTTTTTATAAAAAGTGTGTCATTTAATATGTAAGATGATGAACGTATTTTTTTTGTCTTTTTTACTTATAAATGCATTTTTACCTTTTTCAATTATAAATGCCTTTATTGTGTTTAATTTTCAATTGATTTGATAGTTTTATACACAACATACGTATTAACGGTACAAATCTATAAGATTTTCTGAAGACTGCATTGTCGTCTGTCAGTTATTTTTAATGGGTTTTATTATCGAGGATATTTATCAATATCACTAAATACTTTATCAAGTATTTGGTATGGCCATTTAAATTAACGTTTATAAAAGTACCGATACTACCAATCTATAAATTAAAATATGTTCATAATGCATAGATACTAGATTCAAAATTGTTCGTCAGTCCGCCCTGATAACTTCCGTGGACGTAGAAAGATCATTTTCTATGTACAAAAATATTTTAAGCCCAAACCTACAACGTTTTACTGAAAACAGTTTATCTAAGTGCATGGTAGTGATTTTTTTTTAGTTCAATACTAGTTAAATATACAATATACAAACTAATTAATTTTGTAGTACATTTTTTTTGTAATTGCTTTTTTATTGAGTATATTGTCTTCAAATCCAAACCCTAATAATAAGTATTTTATTTTTTTCACAGATGAAAAGTACCCACAGTACTAGACACTTAAATACAAGTGCATTGTCTCACTAATTCAATCATCTTAGTGTTGGAAATCCTCGAATTGGTATTTTTTTAACGTTGCTACTGCATTTGATAGGTTATGAGTTATGACACAAGGAGTTGCTTCTGACTTCTCAAATTAAAAATCTATACTAATTTAGTTGACACTTGCCAAGAAAGTATTCTCCCACTATTCAGGTTTAGTTGATGCTCATAATTTCTGATGTTTAAATCATCATACTGTATATTTTATAATCTATACATTTAAAATTAAAATAATAAATACAAAAATACTTACTACTTTAATAGTTTAATTAATTATATGATATAATATGTATGTATGTATGTATGTATGTATTCGTTTACCTAATGATCCACAGCTAAACAGCAATAATCAAATTCATTATTAGAATATAATTAATTACGTACACATATAATATCAAATATTATTTCATTCAGCAGTAATTCTATGAATGAATAAAAATATAATAATAAGTAACTAATAAGTAATAACAATTAATTAATAATTTTTAATGATTACACAAACATAATAGGAAACTGAGTAAATGTTATATTTTTCTTATCTGAATAACGCAGTTTTACTTATAACTTTTCTGTTTATAATATCTATAATATATTCAATATTATAATTTATAACTATTAAATTATTACCTTTATTTATAAATAAAATTTGATATTTCTGATTATAATAATTTTTTTTCTAAAATTTTGTTTTTCGAATAAAATATATTTAAAATTTTTTGGTTTAAGAAAAAAAATTAACTTAACAATAAAACTAATTATAAATGTAACAACAAATGATTGTTACATTGAAAATACGAGATATAAGTGGCAGAAGAATACTTTCTTGGCGGACGTCAACTAAACCAATACCAAAAATATAATTTTTGCTCCTATGTATCTATTAATTCTCACTATATTTATAAGACAATTACTGCTCATTTTCATACAACTAAAATACTATCTTAGCTAACCTTACAAATGACAGCTAGGAACAGGGGCAGATTCAGATTAATGGAAGGGGCGAATATCACATATTAAAAAATAAAATATGTGACTAATATAGATATATCAGTATTTATGTGTTAAAAAATAACTTAAACAGTAATGCTGTTAAATACTAACAATACTAAATACTTCAATTAATAAATACTAAACAGTAAACTTAAAAAAAATACTGATATCAAATATTAAATAAAATAAAAAACATACACAGTCATTAATTCTACACGTCATATAAAATCTTTTTGTTTCTGATGGGTACCTAGTTGGTTAGTTTTTTTTATTTTTTATAAATTAAAGATAGCCTACGGGGGGGGGGGGGGGGAGAGGGAGGCGGTCGATGAGTGAGCAATGTGTTTCTATGTGTGTAGTAACTGATCATTATTGTGTGCGAGTTACCTAAAAGCTTTATGTAATTAAAGATAAACTACGAAACTAAGATACTTGTGAATCTGTAATGTACATACGCGCAGTCACACGTCACTATATTTTGCGATCAAAAAAGTTTCAACAAAGTCCCAAAAAACGGAAGAAAAATTCAGCCAGTACCAAAAGCCTGGTTATAATTTTAACATATTTGAATTCCTTATGCTCTTTTCTGGCTTATTTAAGAATTTAATTTAATTTTTGAGTTTTTGTATTGTTTAATTAGTATAGTACTAAATAAATTTTTTTTCTTCAAAATTTACAATTACTTTAGTGTTACTAAAGAAATAATAATCGAAAAACCATTTTCTTAAATAACTTAGAAAAAAGAATAAGGAATTCAAATGTATTTCAAAATTTAATATTGAACTTCTGGAAGAATATTTTATTTTAATCCACTTATTGGTCTAAATGCACGAAAAAAGTCTCTGTTTTCAACAGCCTTAAGTAATATTATCATACTTACAAGCAAAACAATCATTTTCTTGGTTCAAAAATAAACTCTCAGTAGGGCCAGTTTTTATTAAAAACTTAATTAATGATTTTTCAAGTTCATGCTTTTGAATTGCAGATTTTTCTCTGATTGCTTCATATTCAGTTACTGGTTGTTTGTGTGTCTGCAAATAAATAATATATTGGTGTATTGCAAAAATAACTGTTTGTTGTACATTGGTACAGAACTAGTGATCTTACTGGGGTCCTTATGTATGCATGCGGATCTGGAAAAGCTGGCATATAACTTGGCATATATGATGGATGAGGCAGTCTTGTCCCCGCTTGTAGGTTACTTGTTTGGCGGGGCTGTACAGATGGTACAGGGCTAGGGAGAACAGCTCGATTTGATCTTTTGGCATAAGCTAATAGGCTGGACGCATTTTTGAACATACCCATGTCAATTAGGCCCATCATAACATCGGCACCGAGAGGCTCGAGACGCCCAGCTACTTCTGCATAACGACGGCTACTATTTCCCATTTGGGATAGCACTAAAATCAAATAAAAACATTCAAATACATTACATTAATTACAAATAACACTTACAATATTTATAATTTTTAACATAAAATATGACCATTGAAAATATACAATACTTTCAATAGAATCAGTGACAGTAGCACCAAAATTTTGATATATATTTTTTTTTATTTCAGACAAGTTTTATTCAGGTGTTTTAAATCATTCTTAACCTATATATTATTATACTAAACCTTGGAAGATATATTCTATTTAATTTTAATCACCTTCAATAATTCCCATATTGTAATAGGGAAAAATAATTCGGTAAAAAAAATCTAGTATAATAACCATAGTCTTAAATATAACTAAAATAATTTACTTGGAACTTTAAATCTTAAAAGGATGTCAGCACACCATTTGCTTTCTTTCTCTGATCTATGCGAAACATAGGTAACAAATTTATGTTCAGAGAGAGAAAGCAAATAGTGCTCTGACATCCTCTTAAAAATTAATAATTACCATAGATAAGTATTGATAATTATTTTTAAAAATATCTTGATTTATTTTATATTATATTTTTTTTATTTATTTATAAATTAATAGTTAGCTATGAATCGTATTTTATTTTAATAAGACTGAGCATTGCCCCACATTTTATAATATGATTGTATACATAATTTACTTTTATTTGTTTAATAGTCATTTAAAAAATGATCTAACTTATAATAAACTGGCTTTAAGTTTACCTATATGACTATATCAAACACAAATTATTGTCTTATAATTATTTTTAAAACTGTATGGAAATCAAGGTGGAAAAATATGTATTATTTTAACTTTATTTAGCTTCAAAAACTGTGTTTATTAGCTATAATTTTTATTTACTATTTAAATCTTTTTGGTTTCTAAATTCTAAATTAATTTATACAAGTCGATGGTTTTTAAAAATGTGAAATACATTTTAATTAAGTGTATATGAGACATTATAATAAGAGAATAATACATAATGATAATAATATACCTGATTAATAAGTTTTTGGACATTATTTTAATGTGTTCTTGTACTATATTATGTATTTCATTATTTTATATTATAGGTTTATGTACATCAGTATAAACTTAAATTATTCACTTAAGTATACTATCTATATAAATTCAAAAATAGAAGAGAAAAAATTTGTATTTTTACATGAGAAATGGTAAATGAGTATTAATACATAGTTTGTAAGTGATCTTCAGAAGCAAAACCTATTGAAACAACAATTTTGGTTGAAACTAATAAAATAAAAGTACTATGTACCTATCCACCAATTAAAAATGTAATACTCAACCATACCCTAAACGCGGTGGAAAATTTAAAAAAGCTCACTTAGTGTAGTTATGGAACCCATGTAGGTAAATAACAATGAATAGGTTTAGTAAAAGATAGGTATGATAAGAGGCTCCCAGATAAATATCGCATTAGTGACCTTTAATATGTTTGCCCTCTAGGTAGGTAACTATCATTTCAATCATAAATATGCGACTGTCAGAACAGCCAAACTGTCTAATTTAAATTAGTTAAGGCATACAGTCAGTAACCATCAAAATGTACTGACCACTAAAGAGCATTTCGACGAGGGTCTCCATGGCGCCTGGTTCTGCCGCTTGAAACCCATTTTCCATCAATATTCCGGCAACAGTGGTCTTCAAAAACTTCCTCTCCATAGTCTTATCCATTATTGACAGACACAATCGATGCGGAAGTTCAAGATTTACGACACCCCAGGCACAGAATAAAATATTTTAATAATCCAGGTTGCAGTTACGTACTTACGTCCAAAAATCCAAATATTATTTTTATTGTTATTAATATTGTTGTAGTAATATGGTCAATGGTCTTCCGATTTAGTAGTCCGTGTGCATCAATGCAGTATGCACTATGCAAGTATGCAGTTCAAACATAATATATACAGTATAATATAGACCTTATACAGTAGACAGTTAACAGTGTATTCGGTATTCGGAACAATCGGAATTGAGAGTCTTTTTAGTCTTTAGTTGCTTGCTGCAAAGTGTAAAACATGCAACGCTGTCTGTGGGCTGTACATAGATCTATGGCCTATGGGCTATGGAGCTGTAGATTGTAACTGTTTTTCAAGACAATGCTATCATTATTGCAAGTTGATAACACAGATATATAAACATACGTTGTTACCACGGACAAGGTAAGTAAGGTCTATGATTTTGGTATAAACATAAAAACACAAAACCACACGGTGTGGTACTATGAACCCGGCTACTATCTACTATCTAGTATCAACATTCTACGCCATCGTGTCCTGTCGTCCATAATATCCGTGTAAATGAAAACAAACTATTATTTATTACTTATTATCATTATTAAAATATTATTGATGTTTTAATTAATGTTTTACATTTTTTGCTTACCAGTTTACCACTGCCCTCTTTTTGACACCTGTTCGTCCGATAAATATCGCGTAGAAATAAATGTTTCTCTTCACTCTTATTCTTTTTTAATGTAGCAAACGCTTAGGAGATTGTCTACATCCATGGATTATTTTAAAAGTGGTTTAAAAAACGGTGCTCGGTACGCCCGTTGTCGAAGACCAGCCGTCCGGTGCCGATATTGTACGTTGTTTTTAGATTATTATGTTGTGACTTAACACACATATATACACACTCACTTGATTATATATTTAGATAAGTTTGCATAGTATTTATTTATTATTTGTGTGTGTGTCTGTGTCACTATGGTTTGAAAAATATTAGCTTTTGCCTTAACCGGCAACATTATACCTTGTCCACAGGTTGAACGCTTGGTGGAACGAGTTCAAAATTCCACGTTGCTGACAGACAGACGTGATGCATGTAGGGCACTTAAGGCCCTTACACGAAAATACCGCGTTGAAGTGGGAGCAAAAGGAATGGATGCCCTGTGCCTAGTGTTGCAGCAAGACCGCGCAGATGCTGAAATAGCTAGCTATGCTTTGGGCACGTTAGGACTAATTATGCACGATAAGTTCTATGAAGAAGAAGGTAAAATGTATACGTCAAATGAATGATTAAAGGTTATTAGTTATTATGTCACTATTAAGTATTCATCATAATATATTTAACATTTATTTCTTTATTTTGATTAATTTTACATATTTTGGTTTTGATTGCTAGAGCCTACAAGCGGTGTATTTAAGAATTATTACAGGGAAGGGATGAGCCATTAAATGGCATACCTAAGATTGGAGGGCTTTGCGCCCCATACCCCCTTTAAAGTTTCCAAAATTTGCACACTAAATGCTGTACAGTTTACACTTTAAACACCATATATTCTACATTGAATACCAATTGTCATTATTTTTAGTGAATAACAATAACAAATCGATTATTATTGATTAGATATACATTAAATATAAATATAATATCATACAAAAAATATTCTTTGAGTTTAGACTCTTTAATAATTATCATCCTACTATCACCGCCAATGTCCACTAATAAAATAATAAATTTAGTACAAAAATAAAATTATCATAAATATTTATTTTCACTATAATAATTATTAATTAGAACATTGAACAATATAAATTATTATTTTTAATTTGATAAATTAAAAATACTTATTTGAGACATACATACTTATACTTTTATACTTTGCACTTATAATAATAATAAAAAAAAATTACAAATTTTGTTTTTCTAAACAATTAAGTATTATGATAACCTGATTATATGGAATATACTAAAAAAGTGTTTCTTAAACTTTTTTATGTCCACTTTAGAACCTCTACTTTTTTTCAATAGTAATTTTTAGCGTAATTTTAAGAAATAATAACAATCACACAGGATTTCTAAATTTTAATTTTAATGAAAGTTTTGAAGAACTCTAGGATTTTGTGGAGCACAGTTTCCGAAATGCTGTACTAGACCATTCCATAATAATATAATATACTTATTAATTTTTGTATTTTAGTCTAAAAATATCTTGTTTTTAAATTACAAATTTTCAACTGTTCAATAATGAGTAATACACCTATGTCCTACTGGTGCATCGAGTGCGGCCTGCATGCAGAATAGCTATAGCACGATGAAATATGAGTCGGATAGAAATTGCACAAACTCGTCACATTAGCTGCGATATAGCGGAGTTTCAGTGGCGTAATAACAAGCTATTTATTACCTTTTAACTGAAAAAACTAAAAAATACATTAATATAGTAAATACTAAACACGATATAGTGTCTAGATATATATACTTATTTTCTAAAATAATAGCAAAAAATGACCAAGGGCCATCCCCCCCTCCCCCGTAAATATGCCACAGGAGCCTACACTAAGTGTTCTAGTGGTTCCATTTTTTTGCTTGAACCATACATTTTGGTATCCATAAACAGTTAATTAATTTTAAAGTGGTGTTCAAAATCATATTAATTTTATACTTACTATAATATTACTGATACCTATTTAATTATTTACAACTTGGGTAATTTTTATTTATTTGTAGTAACTACCTGAACATATTGTTCATACTGTTAGGTTACTATTAGGTCTTCGATACATCATCATTTTCAACTTTTTTATTATATTTTATTCATTACTAGCTGATCCCGCCCACATCGTTCATCGTTTACTGTAAAAAATTACAACTTTTAAAAAGGTTGTGATTGTTCAACTCCTTTTGGATGCAATTCATTCTCCCTGGTAGACACTCCGACCACATCTGATCGCGGACAATGTGCAACAGTATATCAAGTAGGCAATGTGCGAAAATTTGATGTATGTTTGTACCTGATCTGCCTAATTAACTGATGACAACCAAATAATAAATACTAATTTATACTACCTAGTTATTTTTCCTATAACCACAAGCAACTATTTATAAACAAAAATTCCAAAGTCCCGTTTGAGATAGGAGGGTAAAAAATACTTTACGACCTATTCTCATACCTACCAAATATACAAAAAAAATATCACTAAAATCGATTGAGCCGTTTCGGAAGAATTAGACCACAAACACCGTGACACAAGCTTTTTATATATTAGATTATTAAATTTTTACCTAATTTTAGAAATTTTTAGTTGTCTAGTCTAAGTACCTATTTACGGCCTATAGCGTAATATCCAGTTCAAAAAGATATCTATGTAAAAAAATTTGAAATTTTTATCAATATCTCAAAAGGAACTGATGTCTAAAATATGCAAATATAATTATTTAATTTGTTTTTCTCATTTATTTTAAAAAGACAAAGTACCGAAAATTTTTTACTTTTAATTTTTTAATATTAACTAGGTACTTACCAGAACCACCCTCAAAATTGAGGGTTGAACTCTTTTTACTGCTTAAAGAGGTAATCACCAATAAGACACAAAAACAAGAGTATAAAACTATCTAACTTAACAACCTAATATAATCATTGCTAAGAAACTAAAATGCTAAGTACTTACTACAATTTTGTTGAGTGAAATTATAAGTATATACCTTTCTTTATAACTTCTTATTATCTTATAAATACAAACATAAACATTTTTTTTTTTTTTAGAAATTCCTGCCGTAACCGCAAAAGATTCGGATAAATTGGGTGAACGTTTCACAGAAATATTCATAAAAAAAAAAGAAAATGTTGGATTGGTTTTGGATTATTTAGAGGAATTTGATTTTCACGTACGGTGGCCAGCTCTTCAGTTACTGTTACAATTGTTAACAAATAAGTAAGTTAAAATAAAATCAAAGCAAATCTAGTTTTAAAGTCCATTTAGTCTCAAATAAATATATTCTAATTGTTACGATTTACAATAGCATATATTTCTAAATTATTAACATATTATGTGTATATTGTGAATTATTTATTTTTGTAATGTATCTTAATATTTTATTTAGTTAAAAATTAAAAATATGTTATTATTAAGTCTTACTTTTATTAAATAGTACTTTTGGGTAAATAAGTGAGGTTCAAGCCCGATCATGGTTCGGTAAAATAAGGTATGCCAGTGTCAACCACTTGCATACACAAATTAACATAATACAATTATATTCTATATTATATATTTAGTGAATTCTAAATAATTATTAATGAAACATTTTTTTTTTAACTTTACATAGGGAGTGCCAAGAAATACAATTATACCATCATTTATATGGTTATTTACCATAGGTTGTTTTATATATTTTTTTGTGTTATATTATAATTAATCATAATTGATAATCATTGTAAAGAATACTAAATATAATAAGGTACTGTTACACTGTTACCATATTCAGTGAAACCGTGTGGTATATGTTCAGAATTTTCTTGTTATTACCATTATTAATACTAGTGTTTCAATAAAATGATTCCAAATTTCCACTAGTCATTATTAACCACATTGGCATCTCCCAGACTCTAGCTCACATTAGCTGATGTTTTATTGGGAACCAACTAGAAACTTTCTACAATTTAAATCCTCTAAATAGTGACACAATTTCAGTGACCAAGAGTGAGTGTCTGGTATTTAGACGTTTCACTGAAATTGTATTCTATTAATTGGTGTATGGAAGTTGTTAACACTGGTCAAGCATACATTATCTTACCGACCATGGTCAGGCGTCTAGACACATCGTAGAATAATCATAATATCTAATATATAAAATTCTCGTGTCACATTGTTAGTAGTCGCACTCCTCTTTAACGGCTTCATCGATTCTCATGAAATTTTGTGTGTATATTCAGTTGGTCTGAGAATAGGTCGTAAAGTATTTTTCACCCTCCTACCACCCGTCCCCCGAGGTGCTCAAACTGGGATTTTGAGATTTACGGTGGAAATATTTGTTTATATATGGTTGCTATTGGTTATATAGGAGAAATAATTAGTAGAAATTAGTATTTATTTATTATTGGTTGCCATTGGTTATTCTGGCAGATCAGGTGCAAAATCATGGTGGTAACTCGGACGACCGCGTAACAAAAATAATAATGTTAAAAAACCGTATTTATCCGAAAAGACTCGACCAATTTTATAATTAGTAGAAATAAGTTTTTATTTATTATTGGTTGCCATTGGTTAATCAGGCAGATCAGGTCATATTTTTGCTCATTGCCTACTTGATATGTTGAACAATCACAATTTTTTTTAAATTTGTAAATTTTTACGGGCAATGAAGTGCGCGGGATCAGCTAGTAAATTATAATAATCTAATAACCATCAAATATGGATTTAATTAGAAACTTTTAAAATCTATTAATTTAGATTTTAATTAATTAATTAATACTGAACTCCAATTTATATCTAAAATCATTTATATTTATAAATTTATCGTAATGCAAATTCTTATTTGTTTAGTCACAAATGTGTTCTGTAGTAAAGCATCAGTCGGAGTCACTTCTTCCCGGATGGATTACTACCCAGATTTTAGTGACATTCTCGCCACATATACATGTTTTCTAATCAACCGTACCCTCACCCCCCTCTTTAATTAAAAACCTACTTAATAACCTTCAGGCTAGTGATCATAGATGTTGAAGTTATTTGTAAAAAGAAGAAAATAGGTATTTAAGAGGACGCCACACTCGCATGTGTTGTCTCCGTCTTACAATCGCGTAACATACCAAATTTACGCTCAGAAATTCAAGTGTTATGCTGTTAGCATAAAAATTAGAGTGAATCGACCTATTATGAAACTTGATAGTAAGAACATTATCATAAGTTTTTTTACAATTATTCAGTTTTTAAGTGAGTTATGCGTGTATAAAAAATGAAAATTAAAAATGCTCATAACTCACTTAAAAACTTAATTATTGTAAAAAACTTTCAACGTTTGTAAGACGGAGACAACACATGCAGGTGTGGCGTCCTCTTAACAAATATTCTAAAGTGTGAATCCTCAGAAGGTCAAAACATTAAAAATGAATGTAAAATTATTATTTGCTCAATTTTTTTCCAGTGTTTACTCATTTTCTGCTTCACTTTATAACATGAATATGAGTTATGATGCTGCAAATATAAATTCTAATTTAAATTTATCTTCATGGTATAATTGTTATATTAGTGAGGAATAAATTTTCAATGCTTTGCATTCGCTTAAGTGCTTAACGTATATAATAATCTGAGTCTTGATCGTGTGCCCCCTATTATATTAAAGGAATGCAAAAGTAATGCTAAAGCACTGCATAAACTATTTAACTTGTCTCTGTCAACGGCCGTCTTTCCAATATATTGGAAAATATCGTATATTGTTCCTAATTTTAAAAGTGACCAATCATTTCATTTTTAATTATAAAATTAATATTATTATTATTAATCGAGTGGATTCAGTTAGAGATTTGGGTGTTTTGTTTTCCTGTAATTTATCTTTTTCTTTTAATACTAACATAGTTATAAATAAATCATTTAGAATGCTTGGTTTTATATTAAGGAATACTAGAGATTTTTAAAATATTCAAACACTAAAATCGCTCTATTGCTCCCTTGTTAGATCTAACTTAGAGTTTGGATCATTGATATGGGGTCATGATTCAACCGATCAACTGGTTGACAATGTTCAATATAAATTCCTAAAATTAACTGCTTTCCGTTTAAATTTTCCGATCTCCAGAGACTCAATGTCATTAGTAGCAGACTCTGTTTATATTCAGCCATGTGAGGTTAGATATAAGCTATCTGACATCTTATTTATTTATGATTTCCTTATAGCATTATTAATTTTCCTGATTTGTTAAGTAAGATCGATATTTCAACGCATAATTCAATTAAAAACTATTTGAAAAACTCAAATTTATTTTTTGTACCTTTTTTTTAAAAAAAAAATGTGTAGATTCTTTTTTCCCGAAGGCGCTTACGCTATGTAACCTATTTTGTAATGATGTTGATTTTTTTTATGTCTCGTGAATGTATTAGAACGAAATCTTTGTTATTATTTTCAAATTATAACCATTTATTATACCTTTCACAATATTGTTCAGTACCTACTTAATTTAAACCAAAAATATACTGTATAAATTTTTTTTTTTTTTGTTTTTGGCTGTTTAGATCAGTGGTTTCCAATTAGTATAAAGCCACGACCCCTAGCTAAAATTTTAATTGGTCCGGAGACCCCTTTTAAGTAAATACTTACTTTTAAATTCGAATAAATTGATTATTTACCTTTTTCACGATAATCTAGTTTCAATAGTTCAAAAATACCCGAATTTCAAACTACGACAAATTTAATAATTTCACTAAAATAAAATAAAAATGAAAAATCACAACAATACTACACAACCACGGTTCTTCAACATTAACACGCGGACCACCAATTGGGAACCACTGATTTAGATTATTATTATATCTTTTTTTCTTTTCTTCATGTTTTATTTTCTTTATAACATATTAACATCTCATATTTTTTGATTTTATAATCAGAAGCAGGATATATTTTTTAATGGTGTTAGTGTATAAATTAAAGAATACCAATTCTACAAAAATTGTCCACTCTACCATTTATTAAAACTATTAATGCTCGTTAATACAAAAAAAAAAAATACATGTTTGTTTAATTAATTGATGTACATAAACATTTTTAAAATGTATGCTACTTATGAATATGAATTCATAATTTTTATTAAAATAAAAAAATTATAAGAAATATAAATTCATCAAAAAAAACTGGAAAAAGAGACCTTTGTTAAAAAAAAAAAAAAAATACCACCACGATATATTATTTAGTATACATATTAGTTTTAATAGCAACTGTTTTATCTTAAAAAAACTGTCTCGAGTTTTTGGATTATTCTATTTTATTATGTCATTCTATTAAATTTGTAAAAGTAAATCTTGTTAATTATAATAGGGCTAAGGACGTGCAAGAAATGATTTTGGTCAGCCCTATGGGAGTTTCCAAATTAATTGACATGTTGAGTGACAGCCGGGAAGTAATTCGAAATAACGTGAGTTCTTTTTATGACTGCTATTTATTTATTTTTCACTAATAAATTAACAAATGTATGGCTGTATTTTCCTTTGTGAAATTGTCTTATGACCATGTTTATTTAAAACTGATATAATATATTATATTTGTATTAATTAAATAATAAATAATTTTTACTTATTAAAAAATAAAAGTATATTACTAAAATTATATATCAAGAGCGCGGCCAAAATATGTATGAAGTTAATAGAGCTAAATACTATTAACTTAAATGATAATATTCATTACAATTAATTGTTCAGTATTGCATACATTTTAATAAAACTATTTTATAAATAATTTATTATTTATAGACTGTTAGACTGATTATTGCATTTAGTTGTTGTGTATATTATATTATAAGATGTTAATATACCAATTTCACTTTATTTATGCTTAATTGTTTTCATAATTTTTGATGTGTTATATTATACTGAGGAAATAGACCTATAAATAGCCTTTGTTATTTAAGTTAACATTTTTATTCAGGCCACTAAACCAAATTACTAAGTATTAAATTAATTTTTATGTCAAATTATTTATATCAGTTTCTTCAGTTAATGTCAGATACAAAAATAATATTATTTAATTCAATAAGTATAAAATAATAAATGTATAAATATTTTAAACCAATGCTTTTTTAATGTTCATTTTTGTTTATTTTACCATTTATATTCTAGTATACATTTGTTTTAGATTAACATTAAAATATTAGTTAATTATATTTAGATTTTTATTTTAAAGAATCTTCTCAATCAATTATATCTAATTTAAATATTATAGGCATCCGCTCTAATGTTGGCAAATGAGTTTGGTCTTAACAGGTCCATATTAAGCGAAATCCACTGTACATTATTTTACCAACATATTATCATAGTATCATAGGCGACCTTTAGGCGGAATCCACAGCTGTATCCTCAAATTCAATTACTATTTAAATGATACAATTATGATCACATAGAAGTAGGCTATTCGAAATTCACTATTTGTATAGGTTCATATGTGTGTCATTATACATCCTAATGTCTCTTAAAGTATGATTTGTTAGTAAACAATAAATACTCATGGTATTAAAATACAGATCTACCCCTCGCCGGCCTGATTATTGATAAGCTTTCAATCGCCAATAGCTAATTATTAATTCTACATATTATGTATGTAATAAATAATAATTACTTAGGAATTAAACCTTAATATTTATCCATTACAATTTGTTTTAGTCTGTTCTTTTGTTAACACTATTGACAAAAAGCAATGCAAATATTCAAAAGATATTAGCTTTTGAAAATGCTTTTGATAGACTATTTTACGTTATACAAGAAGAAGGCAATGCAGATGGAGGAATTGTCGTTCAAGATTGTCTGAATTTAATGTTGACTCTATTAAGAAATAACATTTCGACACAAAATTTCTTCAAAGAAGGTCTGTTTCCCAACAACAATCAAAATATTACTTAATAATAAAAAATAATATTGTTTGTTTAGGTAATTTTATATCGCGAATATTGCCACTTTTGCAATTGCCCCTTATTGATGAGTGGCCTGTTCAGAGAATAAACAATGTGCATTCAGTTCTTCAAATTATACGCACGCTAGTATCACCAACCAATCCAGCTCAAGCTACTTCTTCGTGCCAACAAGCCATGTACACATCTGGAATCCTAAAAGCATTATGTGACTTGTTGGTTGCGATTGGTGTGCCCCGTAATCCATTAACTGAAGCCATATATACTGTAGCAGAACTTATACGTGGGCACAACGATAATCAATCATTTCTTGAATCAGTAAAGTCCAATGAAAATCCTCCAAAGTATATTCATATATCTGTGTTAATTAATAAATTTCTGATGAATGTAGAAGTAATTTCATATTATGTATTTATTTTTAGAGATATTCTGTTATTATTGTTATATACAATGTTAAGCGACAAGCAGCCATTTGATATGCGTTGTGCGGTGTTGTATGTTTTCCAGTGTTACTTGTACAGAAATGATTTTGGAAAAATGAAAATTATTCAAAAACTATTACCATCAGAAAAAGAAGGTATTATTATAAGTTATAACTTATAATGTTTTGCTACTGTTATGATTATTTAATACTAACTCAATTCCCTATTTGTATATGTATTATATAGTAACTGAAACTTGCATCAGCAATCTTCTTTGTCGAGGTTTGTTCAACAAGGAACCGTTGAACAGCTGGTTTTCAGCAGTGGCACTTTCATACGCTCTTATTGATAACCCAGAAGGTAAAGAAAAGCTGCTGAGTGTCAAGTTGTCGTCCAATGATAATGAGCCACCAACATTACTGCAACAGATAGTTATTTCTATCCAAACAGTATGTATTTACTGTGATCGTAACAGTTACAAGATTTGAAAAGAATACTCAATTGATATTGTATTTTAGAATGATAGAGCACAGTTTAAAATTGGGTATTTGATGTTTTTGTCTACTTGGTTTGCTCATTGTTCACTTGCTGTTGAAAGTTTCTTGAAAATTAACTCAGGCATACCATACTTTATAACTCAGGTTCGTATTTATTATTTATTCATAATTATTTTTAAGGTATGCTACAATCATATTATTTCTTAAACTCCCTTGTATGGGTAAAATTTAATTATATTTTATATTCTGATAAATATATTGGTTACATTTACAATGGTAATGATGTTTTTTATTTTATTTTATTTTTTGTCTGTGCATTTTGGATTAGTAAAAATATTTCAATCTTCAACATTGACTATTGATGGTAATTTCTGGAATAAAATTGGATCTAGTTAAAACTTCTGATTTCTCATACAATTTTCTGATTGGATATGAAAAAAAAATTAAGCGCAAAGCAATATTAATTTTTTATGAGCGTTCTATGTTCAAATATTGACCAAATTTGATATTGAAACGCATAATGATGATACAGTTTTTGTTATTTTTTATAATTTAAAGATTATAATAGAAACTTGATACATTCCACTATTACTTAAGTAATCATTTTTCTAAGCTCAATGACATTTTCAAAATATTTTAAGACCTATTTTAATTTATTTATACCATCCATGGACCTCCTATTCATACCATTCTACGGTATGTGGTATTGACTTATAAGATAATAACATTAATAACAATAATTCATGGTATACCATTAATATAATGTGGTAATATTTTTTAAAACTGATTTAAATTCGTTATTGTGTATACTTGAGACCCCCCCCCCCCCCCAACAACAACTATACATTTTGTTTGATTATTTTGAAATTTCGGAATTTTTAAATGTTGATTTTTCGGAATTGAAATCAGAAATCTTAAAATGTGGACTGAGTGACTGACCGATCTCAAGTAGACATTAAACAAATTCAAATCAGTTTTCTAAAAATTATCTCATTATTAGTTCGATCGATAGGATGGAACAAAATAAATACAAATGAGCATAAATTGTTTACCGTGTATTATATAATCAATGCTAATACCTTGCTAAGTGTGTACGAACATGGACAGTAAACCTATTACAGTATTACCTATAGTATTTGCATAATGAAACGACCAAAACAAACGAAAAACACGTAATTGTGCATGTGTTTCGTTATAATACAGCTCTAATCGTCCTCTTATGACATAAAAGCGACTAAGCGAGTACGCGATTTTGATTAGACTCAGACCAAATATCATGATCAAAAAACAAATTAATAAATTAACAAGAGAATCGATACGATTGGGTGCTTTGAATTCATTGTTTTTAATTTAGGCGTAGGTACTAAGGTACCCACTACCCACGCTCGATTTTTATCGATATTAAAATGTAATTTTCGTCCGTAGAACAGTGTACAATATAATGTCTCGTAAATATTATTAATTACAATAAAACGCAATATTACTTTTATTTGTAGCTTGTACAATAATTATTCTTGCAATACATTAGTATTCGTCTGTGTTGTATACACTAATACAATAAATGCCATCCTTGAATACAATAAAAGTCTACTCAAACTTTAAAGATATATCTACCTGTTTTTACTAACTTAATAGTATATAAAGGATAAACGAACTGTTCTTGTAGGTGGTTTAAGGTTTTTATGCATCTACTACATATTTTAATTTGGATCGGTATTTATGTACGTGTGGAGCCATAATATCCATGCGTGGTTCTAGGAGTACTAAATGTTCGTATGAGAACTTAGAAATATAAGAAATATAAGAAAGTAATTTTTGTAACAGTACATGTATATACATTTATAATTAGGTCTTCACTGCGAATAAAATCCCCACCCCCGTACATAATTTTCTTAATAAAATACTTATGCTTATAGTCTCCACGCTAGTGGCGTTCGTAACAGGGGGGTGGGGGAGCTAACGGGATGAAGCTCCCCTATTGCCAGGATTATTATTACTTTAATTTGAACTTTAAATGCTTAGGTATAAAAACTAATCGTATCTGTGTTCGTTAATATTTTTAGATAGCAATAATAAAAACTTGTATTACATTTTTAAGCTTATTCACCGAACAAATAATTTTTTATTGACGTTATTAGAAATAAAACAAAATTAATCAAATATAATCCAAGCCAAGACTAAAGGTCTAACAAAGGTTACAAAACAATTGTAAAAAATTTTTATTTATTTTTGTCTTTCCAGATTTTTTAAAAAAATACTGAGAATTTTCAATTTTGACCTCCTTAAGTCCTAACTAGATCCAATTTGTTTCCAAAATACTCCATCGATATTTATGATCAGAGCATATTTTATACTAGAGAAGTTGAGAAGTGTAAGTTTTCAAATACCTCATCTCAATGTCTAAAATTATTAGACTGGAAAAAATAAAAATAAAATTGTAGGTAATTAATTATTTTTCAAGCCCCCTCCTCCTCTGAAATAATATTGATTATAATAAATATTATAAAGATTTTAAATATAATAAAAGGTGGACAAATTGGTACCGCTCTGCTGCAGTAGTACAGTAAAGTACTGCATGTACAGTAGTGGTCAAGCATGGTATTGTAATAGATGTTTTATATTTATATTTTAATAATTAAATGATAAATCATTGCATACAAAAAATGATTCTGAGCGGAGATGTTGTGTCATCAATTAATAAAAATAATAATATCTTATGGCTGCACATACTTTCCAGTAAACTTTTTTTTTATTAAAGGTAGAAAAATTTGTGTGGAATCTTTTATTAAAATTTCTAATGTTAGCTCTAGAAAGAAAAACTTGTATGAATTTCTAACTGAAAAATAATTTACACGTATAGTTGGCACGTATGTACCTACTATTTTCTATTTTTGCCACTTGATATCGTTTTATTTGATCACACTTTTTTGTTGTTAGTTATAATATTATATGTACGCAGTATGCTATTAATTCCATGCTCACTGTATATTACCTATGTCTTGCTTTTATACAGACGAATCGTCTGGAGAACGAAGAGATCGAAGAGATTGTCAGCGGTCTGAGCACGTTCGTGATGGGTATATGCCTAGCGTTCAATCCTGACACTGTGGAAAATTTCAAAAAAGTAAACTCTCGATTTTCGTATACTCAAATTTTTCAGGACTGACGAGGTTTTGTTTAATTCTCAGGATAGCCTCAGACATTTGATTAACAAACGGATAGGCGTGGAAACGTTCGTGGATAAATTAAACGATGTGTCTCGAAACGAATCGTACACCAGAGCCAGTAAACACCCGCAGCCGACGGCTCAAGACTCTAATTCTCTATTATTGGATTACGAGTTTTGCAAGTTGTTCAAAATACTCGAAGGTGCGTACCTATATAGGTACTATAAATCACAATAGTATAATAAGAATAACACCTATATAATATATATAGTTTATGCACGGTTATAATACGATTGTATACAATATTTTTTTTCGTTTTGAGTGACGACTTAATACTTTAAATAAATCATCAATGATGCTTACAAACATTTTAATGCTGATGATAATAGTATAAACATATAACATTCGATTTCACAGGCTCGCAGCCCATCAAATTCATATTTCATATAGTTTATAAAGTCGAAATACGTAAATATACAGAGTGATTCACCAAGTATGCAACCCCTATTATTTCTTTTAATATAAAAAATTATTAACATTCTGTTGAAAATATACTTAAAGATATTATGATTTTTTTCTAATTCTTGAGATGTTTACCACTTTAGAAGTAAGCTATGACGATACAAATTTTTGTTTTTTAAATAAAAAACCCATTTTTCTGTAAATTATTTAGTGGCTATATTTTTTGTGCACATTTTGATGTACTTTATTCAAAAGTCAAACAAGTAGTGTCTCAGTTTTTATAATGTTTATACAAAGAATATTCCTTAAGGGGATAGGTGGCGGACAGTTATTTTAGTCAGAACATACCAATTTTTATTCCATCCTACTGATCGACCTAGTAATGCCATAATACTTTTTAAAACTTATTTATCTGAAATATCATAGCATTATTAAGTCATTTGGTGGGATGGACAAAAAATACGTACAAATGAGCATGAATTGTCTACCGTTCACGCGCGCAACGCAGAGGGACTTGTACGTACATGCGCGTGTTTGAGCGCTCCGCTATTTCTTTTACACAGTCACACACATTTATGATCACTTACTACACACACATTTAAAAGAACCACATGCATTCAATTTTAAAATTGCCTATTTTGAACTCCTTAAAAACAGTCCGCCACCGATCCCCTTAAAAATGGTTTTACAAAAATATAAAATATAAATGTAATATACTAATATTGGATCTCGAATCTAGACTACCAAGTATATTATAATTTATACTATATACTTGGACCATTTTTACAAATTATAAATGTTTATAGTTTAATCTTTAATCACTAAGATTTTCAAACCACCATGGCCTCCATATCTTTCAAAATCATTTATCATGGACCTATTATCCTTAGTACATAAAGTTAAATAACTCAATACTAACTACCTACATCTTCGAATTTTGATTGAGATACGATGACATTTAAAATAGAAGTTTGTACCTTCACATGAGAATCCTTAAGGAATAAAAAAAAATTTCAAACAATTGAAAATATGATCTTAAATTTCATTCCAAAAATCAGATTTTGAATAACTAATATATTATCTATAGTTCGTCTTAAGAATACGTTTGCTATTCACAAATTTTACGGTTTTCAATTTATTCGTACTACGCAGAGAGTTCAGACCGTGTTATCGTCATATAGTGTATCGGCCTCCAAATCTTTGATATATTATCATACAGTAAATTTGTGTCTATATCCAACGCAGGAATGATCATGAGAGCGCTTAATACGCTTCCCGGCCAGGACGATAGCGAAAAATTGGTAACCAATCAAAAACAAATCGAAGAGCTTAACATCACTGTGGACTGCCTGAAAAACGAATTGTCTGAGAAGACCAACCGGATTGAGGAACTGTGCAGGCTAGCTAACGATTTCCGAGATGACACGGATCGTATAAAAACCGAAGTGTGTATGACTTTAAACTGATTTATATTTTCCTGATTCGATGTAACCGCAAATTATAATGTATCATGATTCATGATGTTAACGTATAATGTTAAACTTATAACATTGTTAATCTATCGATGTCTGTTGTGTTATAGTTGTTTAGACTCCAGGAAAATCACATGTCGCTCATACAAGCTTATCAGATGAAAGAAAACGAACTGGAATCATACAGACGTTTACTAGAAATGCACGGGATTTGGGTAAGTTTTAAAATATATACATATACATACATGTAATTATAAACCATGCAACGTTTTGAAATAAAAATGTGTGAAATACATTCAAAATTGTAGGTAGAGCCATAAAGGCTTGTTGAAATTTATATTCAGTTGGTTAGGTTGTTATTTGATAAAAACGCACAAAACGCCCTTCATCGAGTAAAAATTTCGTCTCTGCGATGGTTGAAGCCATCGCATACACTAGTATTGAATTTTAAGAGCACAAAAGTGGTTTTGAAAGAATTGTCGTGATTTTGTGTATAACAGTTTTAACATAGTACTGTTTGTAGATTTCTTAAAACAGTTAATTTAAATACTATATGCATGTTCATTATAATAGTTGAAAGTTAATATATTTTTGATGAACTAAATAATTTCTTCTTCTGATTTTTTAGAGACAAAGTCTTGCTTGCAGGTTGTGAATTGTTTGATTTTATTTTGTGTCTTGGTATTTTTATATATTATATTAGCTGGACACGGCAATGCGTTGCTATTGCTAGGTTTTTGTGATTATGATGGTAGTATATTATTAGGTGGGCAAACTACCTGCGGTAGATCGCGGACCCCACGAGGTAGTACGTAAGTGTGTAATTTTACTGTAAAGTATCAAGTTATACCTTCCGGCAATTAATACAAAATCCGATTAATAAAAAAAAACCAAACATTCTTACATTCGTATGTATAGATAAGGAAAAATAAATAAAGTTAAAATAAGAAGAAAAAAAAGGTGGGTAAGTGGATGTCGCTCTGCTGTGCAGTAGGTGACAAGTGGGTCACTGTAATGGATGGTGTTAAATTTGAATTCAATGATATAATATCATTGTATAAGCAAACGATTCTGAGCGAAAACGGTCAGTCAGCCTATGATATTACCAAGTATATTTGATGATATTATTGTGAATAAAGTAATTTGTATATAACCTATTTACGTGGAATCTTGTTTTAAATTTTCAATCCTTAGCTATAAAAGTTAAACATTTTATAAATTTTCAACTACAAAATAATTATTAAATTTTATAAATTTTGTCAAAATTCGAACTTTAAATGTTTATAAAAAAAAAATTGTGCTTATGTATTTTTAATATTTTTCAACTGCTATTGTAACAATATATCAGGAGCCTTGCATTAAATTTTCACACTTTTTTACCCAACAAATAAAATTTTATTGATATTTATAGAAAAAAAAACTAAAAAAATTGAAAACTGACAATGTCCGTAAACAGCTCAAAAAGAGTCAAATTATTTTCAAAATTGTATGGTGTATAGAAAATGAAAATATAAACATTCAATACAATTTTCATGTATCTACAGTCATTCGTTTTTTAATTACAATAAAATAAGAAAATCGTTAACATGAGAAATCGAGTGAATATCAAATGCTGTAAAAATATGAATTTCCAACACTCATAAAAATTTAATTTGACTTTCTTTGGCCTTTTTTTTTGATAAAGGTAGACAAACTTATGAGGAATCTTGTATTACATTTTCAAAACTTAGATTTAAAAAGAAAATTTTTTATAAATTTCTAACTCAAAATAATTTGCGCAAAATATATGTTTTGTAAATGTAATACATTCATTGCTACGCTCAGAATCTAAAAAAGTATAATAAGGTTGCCATGGTAACCTAAATATATTTTACTATGTATAGAAAATTGTCATTTTAATATTTGGTGAAAATTTCAAGTATCTAGGATCATTTCTTTTTGAGTAACAATTAAATTTCAAAAATTGATTGTTGAAAATTCCTTAATTTATCGATAAAAATACAATATCGTCAAAATATTAAATTCAAACTCAATGTGATATGGCTATAACTAGTTCAAAATGAATCAAAATATTTCGAAAATGTTTCGCTCTGCTCAGAATCTAAAAGTATAATTATTAAGATAAGCACGTGTAAGATAACCGGAAAGAGTGTATTTTCTAGTACGAAATCTAACTATATTTTTTCATGGTCACACACTCATAGATACGTATGCTATCATTGTCATGCATGCTATAATATTATAGAAGATTATCGTTTAAGGTATTTTTAATTGGGAATTAGTTGATAGTTTTTTGATTGTCACAAATGCATTTCTTCGACATAAACTTTAATTATAAAAAAAGTGTGTCCAAACGTTTGAATTGAAAAATTGAAAACAAGTTAAATATTTTTTCGTTGAACCCATAAATAACGTTAAAATAGATAAAATTTAAATAATAAAATAATTACTTGTTAATTATTTTAATTATTTAATTTATTTATTCTTACAAACTGTAAAACATTTTAAAACCCAAATGGCCGAATGAACTACGGTGCACAATAAAATTAAAAACCATAATATTATCATATAAAGTTTCAAACGAATCCAGTCTCCCAGGTCACCACCACGCTGTGTCAAACGGTTGTCGGATTTATCTGTAGTTTGAACTTTCGATAAAATATGTGGTTATAGCCAAATATGGTGGCCACAAATCGTAAATTTTGACATTATACAGAAAATATGCAGACCACATACATAATATATGATATTATAGATATTACTGCAGTCCTATTTGTGCAGGATTAAAAATAATACATAGATATACATATTAAAAAAATCGGTATTTGATCAAAGTTCGCGCGGGTTTAATATTAAGTAAGTACTAGCTTTTAGTCTGTGCCATTTTATTTTTTTAATTAGCATTTATATTGCAAATTATGTAACATACCAAATTTTACGCTTAGCAAAACACGTGCATAGCTCCGTAAATTTAAAAATTAGAGTAAATTGACCTCTTATAAAATCTAAAGGTAAGATTATATGGGCAACCTCATGGGCTTTTTATTATATTTTATTTTTTAAGCGAGTTATGAGTACTTTAAGATGTACAAACATTTTTCAATTTTTAAATATTCAATAGTCATAGCTCGCTTTAAAATTAAAGTATAATTATAATTATTAAAACTAAATAAAACCATTATTAGCACCCATTTATAAGCAAAAAAAAAAAAAAATAATAATAATAATAATAATGATAATCTCGATATCCCCGTTTGAGAACTTCCTTGGACCTCTTATTTATTTTTTTCGTGACAAAATGTTGCCTATCTTCTTTCCCAAGGTTTAATCTATATCTGTACCAAATTTTATCGCAATCGAATGAATGGTTTAGAAATGCATAAAGGACATATCTAGTCGGGTACAAACATTGTTTTACTTTTATATATATATAGATAGATTCAGTAGGTACACTGCTTCAAATTTCGTAATTAAAAATGTAGGTAACCATTCACAAAAATATGAATCATTATAAAATGTTAAAGTTAAATTTTCCAAAATTAAAATTGTAAAAAATCTAATATTTTTTTGATAGAACAGTTCACTGTTTAAAAAAATAACCACGTAGTGTTTGATGATTTGTTTTAACCAATCCCTTATTACACTATAATATTATAACAAATAAATGGAACTCGTATAATTATTATTAGGTGTTTGGGGCGAATAATGATTAGTTTGTATATTGTCTTACTTACTTTTATACATTTTTGAATAAGCATTATTTTATACATTTTACTCCAACGAAATAGTTTGTAATTTTGTGGGACGAATGAAGAAAAACGCTGCTACTTATGAGAAACCGTGTGTTCAACCCTTTGCTACAAAACTGAACATTTTTAACTATATACAAATAATTTGTCAACATTTTCACTTCAGATGTATAAAAACAAATCATGGCTATGTATCTTTTCTTAAATAGCTATTATAATAACTTATATGAGGAACCTTATATTACATTTGCAAGCCTTTTTCACCCCTAACAATATTTTTGTCTGTATTTTAAAAATTATACCATACATAGAAAATGCTAATATAAACATTTTGGTGAAAATTGTAAGCACTTACAGTAATTTGTATTCGAATTACAATAAAATAAGAAAATCAATTTTGTCATAAACTAGTTTTGTGTAAAACTTCCCCTTTTCCAAATTTTTTTTTTCATTTTTTCCTGTCAAGAAAAATTCTGGGAATTTTCATTTAAGTACTCCATTAAGTACTAATTAGATTCACTTCTAGATCTACAAGACGAAAAATAATAATACTTCATTGTAAAATCAATACATTTTTTGCTCTGCCCAGAATCTAAAATTTCTCCCACAAATGTTATGATTTTGAAATACCTGGAATTATGTGTATATAGAGTATAAGACATTTATCCGATTTGGGCAAAAACCACTTGCATCTTTTTTCGTTTGATTTTCAATCATAATTTATTTTTATTTACATACTGACACGCACACACACTCTTAACTTTACATATCGTGTCTGGGGTTGTGTTTTCTTAAAGCGGCTTATGGAAGAACTCAAGAATAACCCAATGTCCCACCCTAATATTATGTCAGTCACTGGTGTTGATTTTTATCGATTCAATTAAATTGAATAGGCTTTTAATTTATTATTATATTAGTCTCTTGAATAGCGCAAGCATGTGTTCCAGAGCTGCACCTATATAATATACAAAATACAGGATGATTTTTATTTAACGTTTGACATCAACTTTTTTAGTCTATTTTTATGTGTTTTTAAATGTAGCTATATTGTTATAATAAATATGTTATACCTACTATACATGGTAAAATATTAAACAAAAACTCAACCTTCCCATATTTAACAGAACTATCTAAATTGTTTTTTAAAACAAACATTGTTTTGTTTTAATTTTGTTGTCTTTAGTCTTTACATTTTCACTAATAAAATAAAATATTATATAGGTTTTATTTACAACAAATTATATTGTTATTATTTCATGTCATGAAACATTTTTTTCTCATAATTCAAATATATTTGAACCAATTAAATTCTATATATCTACCTATAATATTATTAATATAGCCTCATAAATAATATAGTATTGTGGTATACGAATCGAGCATATATGATTTGATGCGTATAAACTCCTGCAGCGGGATCGTAGTACTATAATAGTTTTTTCTTAAAATAAAAGCCCTTCATATTTATTAGTTGTATATACAATCATATTAATATTATAATTTATAGGTTTGTACTTGTATATTTAAGTTATTGTTAAATACGAATGACCAATATTATTTTCGTTCCATAATTTTTACTTTATATGTGGATATTGCGTTCTTTTTTTACAAAGACCGTATTGCCTTAGAATGTGTACATAATATACATGTACAATATACAAAATCATTTATGCGCCTATTATATATTATACGTGATGAAGGGTTGGGTTATTTCCATAGACCCCCCAGATGAAATATAATGAACCTCAGAATTTCGTGTTTGGTACATAATTTAGCCCCCTCCCCCCTATGTAATTTCTAGTTGAGCCTATGGGGTGATGTGTAGATGCCCAGATGTTGGGTTTTTATTTTTGTTATTGCTTTTTTTTTAAAAAAGAAAAATATGTAAACCTTTTATACCTTAACCTATTTATTTTGAACATATTATATTCTGTATTATTATTACTCAGACGCAGTTATTGAGATATATATTATCATTTAACACAAATGGGACAACAATCCCCTCGTTGAAAAAATGTTTTGAATATTTTACAATGTACATTCTGAATCGACTTGATTTATATTTTTGTATATTTGCTGTGTATAAATTATATGCCTACTCAATTATAGCATACCTGAAGTCTGAAGCAGACACACTAGAATTTACCAAACACATTTATTCGATGTATAATATTAATATTACCAATCTTGCTGTGCAGGATTGGAGTTCAGCAAAATTGTTATATTGTAATATAATTTTGTTAGAATAAATCGTAGGCACATATGGTCATCGTTGTCCATGTAGTAGTGATTAAGCCAGACATTTTAATTGCAGGGAGGGACAATTTCTTCAAATTTGATTGTAGGTTAAATTAATTTAGATATAGGGTGGTAGATTTAACGTAAGACACTCAATATTAAACATTATAATATTATATTATGCTTTGATTTCATTACGATTATTAATTACTTAATGATTATATTATTAGTCAATAAGTTATTAAGGCTATTTTTTTCTCCCTCCCCACTTTTCATGAAACTATGATACGAATTATTATTCATAAGTTATAGAATAGGTACTCCTCTCATGTTACGTATTCTGCGTGTTGAATTATTTAGATACCTATCCAGTTAACAATATATTCCGGGTGGCTGATATATTGATTTATAAATTAGTTGTATATTTATGAAAAACACTCAATTCAATAAATCTATAATATCTACACCATTTATGAATCATACAAATGTAATATAGCACATAATTTATGACTGTTTATAACGCGTAATATGTATCTACATAATATGTATATATATATATATTGTATATTACTTACGCTTCTTTTATACAAAACATATTAAGTACATAAACACATCAATCAATTCACATTTTTTAAGATAATACAATGTTTTTATACATATCGTCGGATTAAGTAGCTTAACTGCATTTTTTTTTTTTTATTTTGGGATTATATGTGATGCAAATTAAGAGACACCACTGAATGTCACACCACTGAATAAATTTTTGATTTGTTTGATTATACGTTCATTAGCAGAACGAAAATTCGGCCGTCAATCAGCAGCAGGAACCAATGGTCAGCGCGACGGTGGTTGCGGGAGGACTGCCGCCATTGCAACAACAGCAGCAACCGTACGTCGAAGGTACAACGACGCACCAACAAACGCTCGAGGAGTCATTTAGGAATGATTTGAACGTCTAAAAAGTAAAAAGTCGACGGGCGCCACTCAACTCTGCCAACTGTACTTTACACAAATGTTTCCCACCCGGAAACGAGTATTACCTATAAACCATGTATGTATATTGTACTTATAACGCTGTCGAAAACCACGATTTGTATACACGTGACCATATTTCTTACCAAAAATCTAAAATTGATATGATTAACATCCGACACCACTATAATACATAATATTACAAAGACATGAAAGTTTTGCGTGGTTTTTTTTATAAAAAAAAAAGAAATTGTATTAATTATTTTTACCTCTGTATCAATATACTTACCTAATAAATGCCTATATTAATATCGTTATTTAATTTTTATAATATTATTATGTTGAATATGAGGTTACCGTTTAAAAAAAAAATGTCCGTTACAATTCGTAGGTTATTTTCTATATACATAATGTTATTATTGAACATTTCCGTCCGCGATCGTCAATTATTATAATATATTATACGCTCGCGCGCGCGGACCGTCAATTGAACTTAATTACGCGACCTCTGCGCCGCTGCCGTCGTCCCTGCCTGCGGACTGCGAGTACAACGCTTGCGCGAATTGAACTCGGCCAAACAACACAAATTGGTTTTAGTGTACATTATTATTATTATTATTATTATTACATCACATAATATTATTCGCAACCGTCATCCTCCGCCGCCTCATCGTAATGCGAAACGGCTGACATCCGCGTTATCCCGCACATACCCGTTTTTGCGTTGTTGTATGCTGCTGTGATTGGATTGGACGGACGGGAGCGAGCGGACAAATGCGCCACTCCGCTAAAACGAACGGTTAGATGAGAACCCCTTCGAAAATATCGCTCATATACCTCCGTTTATTTTCAGCGAGGCAGCGGTAATTTTTTTCAATTTTCAATACAATATCTGTCGTGGAATGAATGCATGTCGTATACGGATTCTGCAGTAGACTGCACGATAAATATATAATATTATATGACATTTGATACAAAATATTGACAGCGGGTTACGCCATATTATACATATTATCTGTTTTTTTTTATGAATAAATAGATATCAATAATGGGTGCGGGTACAAACTATTGAAACTACAAATAAAACAAAATGTTAATTGTAAGTACAATAATTGTATTTAATTGGCATGATTATAGGTAATACTTATAATCGTCAAAAAAATTTGATTTGTAATTTTAAATATTATTTTATCTCTACAATTAAATTTTTAGAATAAATGCAATCTACTACAATAAGTAATAACAAATAACATATAAATTACAAAAAAATAAACTCAGATTTGTTAATAAAATAAATCATTAAGAGTAGGAAGAAGCGTATTACCCAAGAAAAGGTATACGAGAAAAAACGATACCTAGTGAAGAACTTGAGACAGGAAAGGAAATCAAATAGATTAAATGTTACATGTATAAGTGAAAGTTGGATGCGTTTATATAGGAAAAATGTTAAGGAGTAAATTAAGAGCTGATTGTAACCATAGCAATGTCACGAAAAAGATGGTGGCATATCCGGGGAAGTAAATATGTGCGCAGTAGCAAAGTTAGCAGGGAGAGAAAACGACGAGACCCTCAAATATTTTTTGGGGTTTCACAATGAGCTGAATGAATGACAGCGACCGCGCAAGACAAAGTACATATTATTGTAGGGTGGCCAGATTACATTTTATGAAACCCGGGACAACAAATTCTAACTTGTCCTAACCATTATTTTACTTTATTTTACCATTTTTTTATATGGTAATTGTATTATATTATGCGATTTTATGTGTGATTGCTTTACTGCAAAAAAAATGTTCGAAAAACATTTATCAACCAAAAAAAAAAATAATAAAACCTATTTTACTCAAGTTAAATTCCGAGACATTCACAGTAACACCACTAACACCCCAGAAAATCCGAATGAATTGCCTCTCTAAAGTAATTGATTATAGAATATTTATTTCTTTTTATTGTTACCCGGAATGCTAACGGTGCTTGGGTCTTTCAGAATGTTTATGGTTTCTTCTCATTCACGGAACAGGTGAATTTAGGACTTTATAACTATAACTTATAGGGGGGGGGGTCTTAGCCCCCTGACTACGATTAAACCTCCCCAAAAATATTCCTTATTGATTTAGATATAAGCCACCTATTTGTTATAGGTATTTTAAATTAATAGTTTTGTTAGGTGGGCTGTAACCAGCACCCTCTCCCCCTCACCAGAATTTTTACCCTAGTTGCTCCAATGCTCAGGTTCTGATGTAATCCCACTGCGGAAGATCTGACTCACGGAGGTGTCGTGACAAGTTGTTATTTTTAATATATATAATAATTTTTATTATTAACGGTTTAATATACACTAAAGAGTCGTACGAAAAATCACAAAAAAAATATACGTTTGTTCACCGCAAACAAACGTCAATACTTGGTACATCAATTAATTTTATAACAAAATGTTCACTATTTTAAGTATAATTACCTACTTACGCCGAGTTCACACTACACCGTGTCGTGTCTCGTATAGTTATGCTTATACCAAAATACAATATGAATATTGTTCCTGATGATAACATAATATTATTTTATTTTAGTTATCACTTGTCCGCACATAAATATAACCACACAGTCAAAAGTTGAATGTATTCAACTATATGCGGTACGGTTTGGTAACTGTGGTAACTGTGATTATTTTAAACGCCACGGTGTAGAGTGATCCCGGCTTTACAGTGCTTAGATACAATTATTGACTTCGGCAACAATAAGTGTCTTGTTAAGGGGCGTAAAAGAGAGAAGTTTTCATGGATTTCAAATTTTAAGGTGTAGCATTTATAAAAAAATTTTAATAAATTATATTCTGGGACTACACATTACAAACTTCAAACTAAAATGCCCTGAATCTTAAACAGAAAAAACTATTCAAAATATTTAGTTCATTAAAGAATTACTCAAAGGGTACCAGATTTTCAATGTTTAAAAAATTTGGCTAGAGTTAAAATCATAAAAAAAAAATTGAAGGGAGGTGTTGGCGCCCGCAGGCAAATCGATTTTAGAAAACAAAATTAAATTTGGAAAAAAGATTAGAAAAAACTATTCAAAATATTTAGTTCATTAAAGAATTATTATTCATGGGGCACCAAGTTATCAATTTTCAAGTCAATACAAAATATTCAACTAGAGTTACAGTACTAAAAAAAAAAAAATTGAAGGGAGGGGTTGGCGCCCGCAGGCAAATGCATTTAAGAAAACAAAATAAAATTTTGAAAAAATTTAACTGTAGGAATACACATTACAAACTTTAAAATAAAATGCCCAGCATCTTAAACAGAGAAAACTATTTAAAATATTTAGTTCATTAAGAAGAATTATTCAAAAGTACCAGATTGTCAATGTTTAAAATTTGGTTAGAGGTTAAATCATAAAAAAAAAAATTGAAAGAGGGTGTTGGCGCCCGCAGGCAAATGCATTTTGGGAAACCAAAAAAAAATTTTGAAAAAATTTACTGTAGGAATACACGTTACAAATTTCAAACTAAAATGCCCAGAATCTTTAACAGAAAAACTATTTAAAATATTTAGTTCATTAAGAAGAATTATTCAAAGGTACCAGATTGTCAATGTTTAAAATTTGGTTAGAGGTTAAATCATAAAAAAAAAAATTGAAAGAGGGTGTTGGCGCCCGCAGGCAAATGCATTTTGGGAAACCAAAAAAAAATTTTGAAAAAATTTACTGTAGGAATACACATTACAAATTTCAAACTAAAATGCCCAGAATCTTTAACAGAAAAACTATTTAAAATATTTAGTTCATTAGGAAGAATTATTCAAAGGTACCAGATTGTCAATGTTTAAAAAATTTGGGTAGATGATAAATCATAAAAAAAATTGAATGTTGGTGCCTGGAACCAAATGCACTTTAAAAAAGAAAAAAAAATTTTAATAAAAATTATATTTTGGGACTACACATTACAAACTTCATACTAAAATGCCCAGAATCATAACAGAGAAAACTATTCAAAATAGTTATTTCATTAAACAAGGATAATTCAAAGGTAACAGATTGACAATGTTTAAGAATTTGGTTAGAGGTTAAATCATAAAAAAAAAATTGAAAGAGGGTGTTGGCGCCCGCAGGCAAATGCATTTTGGGAAACCAAAAAAAAATTTTGAAAAAATTTATTGTAGGAATACACATTACAAAGTACAAACTAAGATGCCCAGATTCTTAAACAGAAAAAAACTATTTAAAATATTTAGTTCATTTAAGAATGATTATTCACAGGGCACCAAGTTATAAATTTTCAAGTCAATACAAAATATTCAACCAGAGTTACGTTACTAAAAAAAAAAATTGAAAGAGGGTATTGGCGCCCGCAGGCAAATGCATTATAGAAAACAAAAAAAAAAATTTGGAAAAAATTTATTGTAGGAATACACATTACAAATTTCAAACTAAAATGCCCAGAATCTTAAACAGAGAAAACTATTCAAAATAGTTATTTCATTAAACAAGGATAATTCAAAGGTACCAGATTGTCAATGTTTAAAAAATTTGGGTAGATGATAAATTATAAAAAAAAATTGAATGAGGGTGTTGGTGCCTGGAACCAAATGCATTTTAAAAAAGAAAAAAAAATTTTAATAAATTATATTTTGGGACTACACATTACAAACTTCATACTAAAATGCCCAGAATCCTAAACAGAGAAAACTATTCAAAATATTTAGTTCATTAAGAAGAATTATTCAAAAGTACCAGATTGTCAATGTTTAAAATTTGGTTAGAGGTTAAATCATAAAAAAAAAAATTGAAAGAGGGTGTTGGCGCCCGCAGGCAAATGCATTTTGGGAAACCAAAAAAAAATTTTGAAAAAATTTACTGTAGGAATACACATTACAAATTTCAAACTAAAATGCCCAGAATCTTTAACAGAAAAACTATTTAAAATATTTAGTTCATTAGGAAGAATTATTCAAAGGTACCAGATTGTAAATGTTTAAAAAATTTGGGTAGATGATAAATCATAAAAAAAAATTGAATGAGGGTGTTGGTGCCTGGAACCAAATGCACTTTAAAAAAGAAAAAAAAATTTTAATAAAAATTATATTTTGGGACTACACATTACACACTTCATACTAAAATGCCCAGAATCCTAACCAGAGAAAACTATTCAAAATATTTATTTCATTAAACAAGGATAATTCAAAGGTACCAGATTGTCAATGTTTAAAAATTTGGTTAGAGGTTAAATCATAAAAAAAAAAATTGAAAGAGGGTGTTGCCATCCCCAGGCAAATGCATTTAGGGAAACCAAAAAAAAATTTTGAAAAATTTTAACTGTAGGAATACACATTACAAACTTCAAAATAAAATGCCCAGAATCTTAAACAGAGAAAACTATTCAA
Source organism: Metopolophium dirhodum (assembly GCF_019925205.1). Taxonomy (NCBI): domain Eukaryota; kingdom Metazoa; phylum Arthropoda; class Insecta; order Hemiptera; family Aphididae; genus Metopolophium; species Metopolophium dirhodum. The sequence continues at coordinate 21,221,441 of NC_083566.1, forward strand.
AATAGTTATTTCATTAAACAAGGATAATTCAAAGGTCTTAGATTGTCAATGTTTAAAAATTTGGTTAGGGTTAAATCATAAAAAAAAAATTGAAAGAGGGTGTTGGCGCCTGCAGGCAAATGCATTTTGGGAAACCAAAAAAAAATTTTGAAAAAATTTAACTGTAGAAATACACATTACAAAGTACAAACTAAGATGCCCAGATTCTTAAACAGAAAAAAACTATTTAAAATATTTAGTTCATTAAAGAATGGTTATTCACAGGGCACCAAGTTATAAATTTTCAAGTCCATACAAAATATTCAACCAGAGTTACGTTACTAAAAAAAAAAATTGAAAGAGGGTATTGGCGTCCGCAGGCAAATGCATTATAGAAAACAAAAAAAAAAATTTGGAAAAAATTTATTGTAGGAATACACATTACAAATTTCAAACTAAAATGCCCAGAATCCTAAACAGAGAAAACTATTCAAAATATTTATTTCATTAAACAAGGATAATTCAAAGGTACCAGATTGTCAATGTTTAAAAAATTTGGGTAGATGATAAATTATAAAAAAAAATTGAATGAGGGTGTTGGTGCCTGGAACCAAATGCATTTTAAAAAAGAAAAAAAAATTTTAATAAATTATATTTTGGGACTACACATTACAAACTTCATACTAAAATGCCCAGAATCCTAAACAGAGAAAACTATTCAAAATATTTATTTCATTAAACAAGGATAATTCAAAGGTACCAGATTGTCAATGTTTAAAATTTGGTTAGAGGTTAAATCATAAAAAAAAAAAATTGAAAGAGGGTGTTGGCGCCCGCAGGCAAATGCATTTTGGGAAACCAAAAAAAAATTTAAAAAAAATTTAACTGTAGAAATACACATTACAAAGTACAAACTAAGATGCCCAGATTCTTAAACAGAAAAAAACTATTTAAAATATTTAGTTCATTAAAGAATGAGTATTCACAGGGCACCAAGTTATCAATTTTCAAGTCAATACAAAATATTCAACCAGAGGTACATTAATAAAAAAAAAAAATTGAAGGAGGGTATTGGCGCCCAAATAATAATTAGTTAACGTCTAATTTACTGTCCTATCCTAACCTAACCTAACATAACCAAATTAATAATATTTAAATATTTTCTTTCATTGTTATGTTTACAATATCGAATACCTTGATAGTTAGTAGGAAAAGATCATCGCAAAGCTCACGACCGGTGATGGTAGTCGTCTATCATCACCATAGCTTCAACTAACCATAGGTTTAACTTACCTTCTTATGACTCATTAGGACACTTTGAATAAAAAGTTCCTGAGTTGCAGGTTGCTGAACTTAAGTGTTTGATTATCAAGTTGATCCTTAGATTGTTGACACCTCAATCAATGCTATGGATGAAGCCCATAGATAATATAGATATGGATAGTCCACGCCTATGTTAAATACATTTGAGGCTGCGTTCCCGGAGGGGAAGGCTATTGAGGCTCCTTTATATTGATAGTCGATACTCAATATAGGTATACTTTATTTGGCCTCAATTGTTCCCCTCGAAGAGCGCTGATAAAACCATTATGTTATATCTTTCTTATCTATGATGGAGCCATACCCAGCTCACTCGTGTAAACAATTTGAAGCACATAAAAGTGTGTGGCTAACACAATCATACTTTGATAAAAGTATATGATATAAGTACCCTCTATATTTGAATTAATCGTTTTTATTTTGGGGTACTTTATTGGTGGACGGCACTTTTACTACGGTACCTCAACTTACTGAGGCAACCTTGAGGCATTTCTTTTTAGGAAATTAATTAAATCCTCAAACATAACTCTTAATTCAAGAGTTTGTAACTAATACAATCATAATATGAGTATAGTACATTTCATAATATTTTTTTATAATATTTACTGTTAGTGAAATATTAAGTTTGTATTTCTAATATAATATATGGTATGATATTTATGGACGACACTTGCACAATGGCTCCTCGATATTGTAATGTGGCGACCCGGCACATCTCTTTTAGATAAATGATTAAATACTTCATCAAGTCTTCCAATTTACTAAACATTTATATTTTGTAGATAATTTGAAGTAAAATTTAAAATTGAAGAGAGACTGTGTGAATTAACAACATTTTTGGTATGAAATGTTTATTTGAACACCTGTTATAATTTATTATATTGAACTTAAGTTAATTTTTTATAATGTACTTAGTAAACATTTGAACATTTATTACAATATACGTATATTATACATAGATTTCAAGTATGATTTTTTTTAGTTTTTTTTTTGAAAGTTACCTACCTACTACAATACAAGACACTTTATTTTTATATTTTGAAGCAATATATGTTTTGGATTATTTAGATCTATATAAACTAAATTTCAGATCCATAGTTTAGTATTTAAAGTTTGTATGATCAAAGTCGTGGAACCAAATTTTATCAGACTCTACTAGAATGTTTTAGTTAGATTAAACTATAATAAGTATGTGGAATAACAGTACCTAACCTTCTATGATAATTTGTTATGAATATAATATTTTAAGTAATAGCTCAAATTTAGCACTTTTACGGTACTTAATACATTTTCCTAATATTTGAACAGAAATTATGGAGCTAAAAATATAGAAATACCTTTATTATGTCACGGTCCATAGTTCATAGTTTTGTTTCATTTATAATAATAATGCTTTTTAATATACTTTTTCACCGCAAGGTTTTACGCGTTTCCATCCGCAAGTCACAGAAGCTTAGCTGGGCTGCCCTTTGCGCATCGGTAGATAACGATCCCTGGGGTGTGCCATACAGAATTGTTTCGGGGCGGCTGGGCAGACAGCCACCAGGTTTAGCTGCAATAGGACGCGAAGAAGAGATTGTTGATCACCTATTTCCCACTATGCCAATTATCAATTGGCAACGCATGCCGATGGATAGCCAAGTAGATCCTAACCTTCCAACCACCACTGCCGAAGGTTACAACTTAAATCATGGTAATGAGTACCCGCCTATCACCACAGAGGAGGCCAGACTATCAGTCTCACGACTGTCAAGGGGCAAAGCAACCGAGCTGGATGGGATTCCTAACGAGATTCTTTTGCTGATTGCCAATAAGTCCCCCGATATATTTGTTAAAATGTACAATAGGTGTTTAAGTGAGTCAGTTTTTCCTGTAAGGTGGAAAAGGGCCAGACTCCTACTTCTTCATAAAGGACCGGACAAGCCAGTATCTAATCCATCTAGCTTTCGGCCTCTCTGCATGCTAGACACCACTGGGAAATTATTTGAGAGGATCATCCTACTCAGGCTTAACGATCACTTAGAGAGGGCTGGTGGACTCAGTACCAACCAGTTTGGCTTCCGAAGGGGTTGCTCCACCGAGGACGCCATCAATAAGGTTCTTGACCTGGCTAAGTGGGCCAATCATGGCCCCCCAAGAAATCAGGAACTATGCGTCCTAGTGGCACTCGACGTGCAGAATGCCTTCAACTCTACGCTATGGAAGCATGTGGATGAGGCTCTTCGACGCAGAGGAGTCCCTCGATACCTCCTAAAAATTTTACGGTCATACATGGAGGATCGCACATTTACCATTAGAACATCCGATGATAACAGCATTGACAGACCGGTCACAGGGGGTGTTCCGCAGGGGTCGGTCCTCGGCCCCACATTGTGGAATGTATTCTATGATGACATTCTCAGGATGGACGTTCCGGAGGGGGTTCATCTGGTCGGCTTCGCAGATGACCTAGCCCTACTCGCAGTCGGAGAGACCTCAGACACCCTGGAGGAGGTGGTCAACCCCACATTAGAGTCATTAGACGCTATTGATGGCTGGATGGGCGCTCACGGACTTCAACTAGCACGGCACAAGACAGAGGCCATCATGCTGACTAAGAAGTGGGCGTATCGGGATCCGGTGTTCGTTGTAGGGGGTCACACAGTTCCTTTGTTAAGGAAGTTGCGATACCTGGGACTCCATCTGGACTCACACCTTACATTCAGTGGACACTTCACTACTGTTTCGGGGAAGGCGTCCCAGGCAACGCTGGCTATAGGACGGCTCATGCCCAACCTTGGAGGACCCTCACAGTCTAAGAGAACGCTGCTAATGTCTGTGGTGAACAGCAGACTGCTGCTGTACGCCTGTCCAACGTGGGTGGAAAGAGCATGCAAGTACGCTATCTGTCGAAACCTTATGATCCGGGCACAGAGGATTGCGGCTCTCAGAGTCACGAGGGCGTACCGCACAGTCTCAGCTGAGGCAGCCTCATGCCTGGCGGGAACTCCTCCGGGTGATCTTCTTGCTTCGGAACGCAAAAGAGTCCGAAGTAAACTTGACGATCCGGACAGAGCTGATTCAAAGGATGAGATCCGGAGAGCAGAGCGAGACATCTTGCTTGCTGCCTGGTCGAACAGCTGGAGTCGGGGCGTTAGAGGAGCCTGGACGCGCACGATTCTTCTGCCCCAAAGACCTCACGTTTCATGTAACGCAGGCCCTTACGGGACACGGATGTTTCAGGTACTACCTACACAGGATGAAGCGCGCCCCTGATGCGGCTTGCCTGTACTGCCAACACCCTGAGGACACTGCGGAACACTCGATATTTGATTGTGCTTACTGGGATCCGCTTCGGCTGCCAGTGAAGATGTTTGTTGGTAACCGAAATATAACAACGGGAGACGTCCAGGATTTGTTGTGCGGCCTCTCTGATGTCCCGTTCAGCGAGAACGACCGGCTACGGGCTGCCTCCCAACGTGCCACTCAGTCCTTTTATGACATGGTTGACAACATTTTAAGCTGCAAGGAGCATGATGAAAGGATAGCTGAGACCGAACGAAGAGTGAATGCAGTGGCAGCCGCTCCAACTGACTGACTTTATTATTTATTGTATCGCATTGTATTGCATTGTATTGTACCTATTGTATTAATGTTTATTTTCAAGGTGAAGCAACCATAATTAGTCATGTGTTAAGAATGTGCATGTATTAACGTTTTTATTAAACATAAATAAACGATGGCAGCAGAGGAGTAGTAGTGTGTTCACACAGATCCTCCTCTGCTGTCGGTTCAAACGGAAAAAAAAAATATACTTTTTCATAAATTAATATTTATTACAGTTGGCCTTTATGATTTGTTTGAACTATTAGTACGTATTTTTTTTGGGAGATCCCTATTATTACAACACCGTTACCAATATGTGTTTTTTTTTGGGTTAGTTAATATAATTGCATGTTTTCATGATTTCTTCGTATTTATGCTTATTTTCTTAAAATGTTTTTATATTTTTGGTTCATCCATTACCTACCTACATACCTACCTACCAAGTGTGTAAATAAAGAATTTTTTTTGTAAACCAATTTGAATTAAAATTTATTAATTTAAAAAAATTTTAATAAAAACGTTTTCATTCAGTATTTTTTTTAATTTTAAGTGCATATTTTTGAATATTTCAGTGCATATATTTGTCTGTTTTTAGTGCATACATGCAGGCAAATATTTAACACTTTATCATTGCATGAAATTCACAGCCCTGCTAATTACTTTTACTTCCAATCATAATACCTACCACAGTTAATGTTAAATGTCAAATTGTCAACAATCAACTGCTTCTTCAACTTGATAACATTAAGAGGATGTCAGATTTTTAGCGCACCATTTATTTCTCTCTCTGACCCAATCATTTTAGTGTTTTCTTAATCGTACATTTGGTATGCTACGCGTGGGTCAAAGATGGAAAACAAATAGTGCGCTGACATCCCAACCGGCAACAAGTTTACACGAGTGAGCTGGGTATGGCTCCTTATCAGCGGTCTTCGAGGGGAACAATAAATTGAGGCCAAATAAAGTATACTTATATCGAGTATCGACTATCGACTATCAATATAAAGTAGCCACAATAGCCTTCCCCTCCGGGAACGCCGCCTCAAATGTATTTAACATAGGCGTGGACTATCCATATCTTTATTATCTATGGGCTTCATCCATAGCATGGATTAAGGTGTCAACAATCAAAGGATCAACTTGATAATCAAACACTTAAGTTCGGCAACCTGCAACTCAGGATCTTTTTATTCAAAGTGTCCTAATGAGTCATAAGAAGGTTATTAGTTAGGTAAACCTATGGTTAGTTGAATCCAAAGAGTCAATAGGGCCTTTGCAATTCAAAATATTTTCCTACGTATTCGGCATTGTTAACATAACTATTCTACCTTTACACTTTTTCTTCCCCCGTCTCTCACAGCTATATACAGGTTCAGCCACTCTCATCCCACACCTCCATATGATCGGTATTCTGTCTATCCATCTCTTCTTCAGTCTTCTCGCCCATCATTTCTCCCCTAAATTAACTTCTATAGCCACTCTCACTATCTCTTATCATACAGTGACCGAACCACCTAAGCCTATTCTCTTTTGTTTTTACTACAATATGTACACTACCCTATACTACCCTTAATTAATTAATTTCTTATTCTATCCTCTTTTGTACCTTAACACCTTACTTATTATTCTCATATCTGCTACTCTCACTCCACTTACCTACCCTAACCTTACATTTCTTTTTCATCTTTCCCTTTCATACACCAAACATTCTGAAATCATGTTGACCCATTTCCTTATCTTCGCCATATTACACACTTCCTAATTCCTATTCACTCAGTCTCTAGTTACCTACAAGTCATCGTACTTGATTATCGGTGAAAATATTTAAATATCATTGAGCGAATTCCCTACTCGAAAGAATTGCTTAAAAAAATATCATACCTCACCAATTTTCTAATTTTGAACACGACTTTATAGATAGCCCGAATAGTGTTATACCAGTATAGTTACAATACAAATATTGAAAATTTTCGGGCAATACATCCCCTGATCAATTAACTATCATAAAAAAAACCTACTGAGAAATAAGAAAATACATACCCCGTGACGGAATCAAAATCTGCTACGAAACTTAGTCTTCGAAACACTGAAACGTTCACACATTTCAATCTGCTTATGATATATTATTCCCAGTTTGAAAATGTTCACTGACGAATACCATTTCTGAAATAACACGCATCTTATGCAGTAAAATGTTCTACAATATTCTAATGACCTATGCGTTACAGTCTACAGATATTATATAAACCTACCAATAAATACCTAATATTAATTTTTATTACACAGAGTTTGTATTTTTAAATGTTGTATTCAAGGAATTATTAGTCTTATTTTTATACCTAACAAAAATTACATTTATTCACAAGTCAGTTATCAACTAGAACTCGACTACGAGTAAGACAGCGTTTGGATTGTTCGGACTGGCGTATAATTTATTATTATTATACATTGCGCCTTTGGTAGGCAGTAGTAAACGTATATGCTTCTACGTTACTTAGTTAACAGATTTTCCGCGACAATAAATATTTAATTCAAGTCTAAAAAGTAAATGTAAGACCAAAATAATATAAAAACAAACTTACGCATAAACATCGACTCTTCCAGTTAAACCTAGCTGTACTGCAGCACACGCTGTCGTCGAAGAAACAGCTATCTGCATCCGTCTACATCTCGCTCCATCTCCATCTCTCTCTACATCTCGCTAATTGAAACTTATCTAGTATACAATACTAGTACCTTTATGATCTGTAATATATTCTGGTGTTCGATGAAAAAGATTGAAATAAAATAAAAATACATATTTTTTTGGTTTTGAATATGAAAGCTGTGAGATGATCGATATGAATTTTGTGAGAAATCTAGAGGTACTAGAAAACTGAGACGAGTGTGTTGAATGAAATAAATTAAAAAATTGATTAACACAACAATCGGTTAAAAATTAATTTAATATTCAAATAATGAGATAAACCTTATTAGATCATTTAAATTGTCCAGAACAAGCCCCCAGTTGTTGGTCGCATGCCAATTTTAACCATATACTAGACCACAAGTTTATAGACATTCTATAATGTATTCTCCTGCCGGTGACACTGTTGGGGAAAATATATTTTTTTGTAATTAAATTACGATACGAATTATAAATTACGTAGGTACTTGTCCAATACTCGACTACCAGAATTAAAATTAAAGAATGTGATAAACCTAGGTAACCTATCGATCGATTCTAAAACAGAAACTTAACCTAGGCACAAATAATATCACAATATCAAATAGTGAAATGTGAAAATTTGAAGAAAATTTCCCTTAGGTATATCCCGTAAAACCCCCCCAAAAAAACGTACGTTTGAGGTGTTCTCTAGGTATGATCTGCTATGTACTTACAAATCATATTAAATAACATTAATCATTATGTATTTTCTTATTTTATTAGGTAGGTATAAAAACCTACCTTCCTACTTATAAAAGTATTGCCTAATCATTGATTTCAAATTTTAAAAACTATTCTACTATAACAATAAATTAACAGTTGTAGGCAAAGTATTATAATTTAAGGTATTTTTCATAATTTTTGCACACCTATAAAAACTGGATTTTAAAAATTACTATACGTCTAGCGTGTATATAAGTTTGTCTGACAATAAATATTTACATTAGGTCTACCGCCTCAACAGAATAGAAGGACAAGACTTACGTAATTATTTATTCTTCCGGAGAAACGCGTTCCCTTCGAGTGTATAATATTGTCTACTGTCAGAGCTGTGCATCTCCGCCAAGGAAAATGCAGCGCGCGTCTTCATATCTCCGATCCAAAAGTTCAGTCTGGAAGTATTGAGATTAATGACATTTATAAAAATAGGCTCCTAGTTTAATAACCAGAATGGAACGAAATATGTGAGTACGTATTGGAATCGCTGTTCGTCTCAGACGATTGTCATTTGCCATAGATTATTTATAATTATAACCTCACCGTCCTAATCATAGAAAATATATATATGGTCCTAACCGATGGATGATGGATATTTTTACATTATCTTCAAAAAAACATTTATTTGTTTCTACTAGACGCAAATGCGGTAAATTGAATTCAAATTTATAATATAGATAACGGTTTTTTTTACTTGGTAACCATTCATTTATTACTTGGTTTATTAACAAATTCTAATTGATATAAAATAGTAATTGAATAAAAATAGTTTTATTGATCCCAATATTTAAAAATAATGTTTCAAATAAAATAATAAAAAAAATTTAAGAAATACCTATTAATTAATATGTATTACCTAAATAACAAAATAACTAAATAAATTCGTGTTTTTTTAAAAACATTTTCACGCCCCCCCCCCCCTTTACGAAATTGTGTCACTCCTCCTTAGAGTGGTGCGCCTCTTAGGTTAAGAGCCCTTGAAATACTGCATGTTAAAAAATCAGCCATATCCTCTCCCCCCCACCCATTGACAAAATCATTTGACTCATTTAGCTACTTTTTGAATTAAGAACGATACATTGAACGTACAAAACTGTACCTACCTACATAATAGTTATCAACCTATTAACCCATCAATAATATTATATTTTTTATATTGTGTACACTAATCGATTGGTATATACAAAATAACGTTAAGTTATAAATAGGACGTGGATTTAAATGCATTAAAAATAAGAAAAATGCCTTAAAAATACGATTTAATGCACTTATATTACAAAGCTTAATAAAATGGCCAGAAAAATTAAAAGTCCAATTTAAACGAATATAAAATAGAATTTGTTATATTTTGAGTTTCATTATAGCACATCAGTCAATCAGATGCTATTTAATATTTTAAAATAAAAAACTTTGACAGTAATTCCATATTGGCAAGTGTTGTTTTCTATAACTGAAGACTGAAGTTATAGTATCGAACATAATGGGTACGTAAAAAAATAGAAATATAAGAAAAAAAATTACCTTTATTTAATTGTATTTAATTTTTTTCTAATAAGTTTTTATAAAATTGACTTTATCCCATATAAATGTTCTAATTTCATTTTTCAATTCATTGATAATATATGAAACGAATTCTTTGCTTGGAAAGCAATGTTTTAGAAAATTCAGAAAATGCAGTTTATATTTAAATATTATAAATAATAATTTCTGATGCATTCATGCTGAAGAGTGAGAGGGTGGACAATCAGCCGAACCGAAATCTAACATCTTAAACACTTAATATAAACAATTTTTCACACACGCGTCATGGTATGAAAATAAAAAAATATTTATACCGATTTTCTACCGAAAAAATAAATTACTTTAATCTCAATATCATTTATTAGTTAACGATATCTTTGCTCAGAGTCGTTTTTCGTTTGTTCGTTTTGTATTTTAATAATTTATACGTGGATAATGGATATATTATTATTACTAATAATTATAGTAGTTGTGTTTGTTTTATTTCATTAATTTATTTAGTACTATACTAATAAATTATATATTAATTAATAATTTTTGAAACATTGTGTTCAAAAAAATAAAAAAAAAAATGTGATTTTAATTAGAGTCTTGTAATGTACCTACCTATATTTAAAAAATAAATAAATATAATAATAACTGTTGAACTTTTAGGGACATAATAGGTAACACATTCGTGTATGTAGTATTACACTATTTATATAGGTATATTTATATACCGATACGAGTATATGAGTAGGTATATTATTCATAAGTGCGCACACGTCAGGATAGGCAGTTGACCATTCCGTGAATATACTTTTATGTGTACATGGTTATACATCCCTAATCCCTATGATATAGAATATAGATATTAGGTGAACAATAGAAGTTAAGTATGTGACACTAAATTAACAGTTACCTATAACTTATAACGTTGTATTTGGAAAAAAAATTACCAGTTATTTATTAAAATTGTATCTTATGACTATTATCAGTTATAAGTCATAACATATATTTCTATAAATTAAACCAAAATATTTATATATTTATATTAAGTACCCTGTATAGGTATGCACCTATTAATTATAATTATTCTACAAACAGGGACTGGAAAAACGACGACGGCGTTTATATCTCGTGTATTTTATACATTTCTAGTCCGGAACTAAAATATGCGCCTACAACACTTGGATAGCACATTTTTCGTGACATTAAATATTTGTTTTAAGTCTTAAAAGTAAATTTAAGCCCCAAAAGAATATAAAAACAAACTTACTTTAATTATCGACTCCTTCGGCGGAATCCGTGACGTGTGTGAACTGCGACGCCCATGAGGAAACGCTCCAGAATACAGCCAAAACTTAGAATATTGTGATTTATGAAAAATAAAATTATACGAAACGCAGTAAGTTTTTTGCTCATATCTTCTTTGCTTATTGAAATTTTAGAATTTTTAATCGACTGTGTCTTCTGCAACGACTTTGAGATTTGCCATAGATTAAATAAATAAATGATAGATATTATACTAGGTCAATATGATGAATCCACGGATATAATATAATGCAACTTTTTATATCAAAGAGTTCTGTGTTAAGGAACAATTTGTTCATTGAAATTTGATATGACAATAAACCAAATTAGTTTATAATTTTGAATTTGAATTATAATAATATGATATAGGTATTATGTAAATTATTATTTTCGTTTATCAATTTAATTATTGATTAAGGCGGTGAATAGATATCAGAAGCACAAGAATATTTTTATAAGAGCATATTGTATTTTATGAATTATTAAATAAAAATGTCATTACTGGATTTTAAAGTTAACATAAAGCCATAAACGTATACAGTAAATTCATCAAATACTTTAATACCAACTATGTATTAATACCTACACCATAATAGGGAACTAAAATTTTGTAAATGATGTACAAATGTATTTTTGGTGTTTTAAGGCTGCTGTAAGATCAATTTATGAGAATAACTTGCATTAAATTGTTAGGGTTATTTGATATGAATGATTATTTTATTACATATAGGTCTATTACATATATGTAAGTCGATCAGAAACTATATTTACACTGAATGTTAATAGTAAAAAGTTATTAAAATATCTATTATTTGTATTTATTTGTTAATAATAATTAAGACTTAAATATTAGCAGTAATCTTGTTCCTTTCACAAAATGTTTTTTAATTATTTTTAATTTAATTTACATTTATCCCAAAGTGATCTCTGAATAATCATTCAATGATGAATTTAATAGTTACATTCTCGGTTACATTAATTGGATTATAAATTAAAATAAACTACAGTTTCCAGCTTCTACTACAACATTATTTTATATTTTATTTTATGTTTTTAATTTTTTAAATGCAGTCTGCACCTTGTGTTGGTGATTTTACACGTAATATAATAAAATTGATACTAGTGATGAGTAGGTACCTAACCTGATTGTTTAATCAAATTATTTACACGATTATTAACTAAAAAAATATCTATGAAGTATAAACATCCGCATTTCTATTAACTATAAATTCATAATTATATGAGCTATACATGTTACATATATTTTTCGAAAAAACTATTTAAAAAAACAAGAATAATTCCTATTTGATGTCACACGGGTTGATCTATCAACTGACTGCTACGACAACTGTGCAATTTTTTTTAAGCATAATACGTTTTGAAAACGTCCAGAAAAGAGTTTTTTTTAAGACTGTCTGTCTTGATAACATCTAATTTAATTTAGAGTGTATTGTTATATTATATTATAATGGAATCAATAATTATAGTAAAATATATAATTGAAAGACATTTAATACCTATATCTATAGCCATCTAGGGTATAAACTACACTAAAAAAGGTGTAAGTATGCTAATAAAATATATGAGGTGTATAATGTATTTATGTATATAAAAATATAAAATATAAAGATTAATAACATTATATTGTTTTAAATACTTCGCGCAAATCTAAGGTGATACTCGGCGTATAGTATAACATGCAAAAAGTTGCGTGGTGAAACGAAGACGGTCTCGCGTATTTTATACATTGCGCTATTGGGATTAAACTTATAAATGCTTCTACGTCACCTAGTTAACAGATTGTCCGTGGCAATAAATATTTAATTTAAGTCTAAAAAGTAAATGTAAAATAGTAGGTAATAATATGAAAACAAACTTACTCGTAAACAACATCTAGTCTTCCGGTGAAACGTAGCTAGAGTGCCGCCATCGCCTAAGAAACAGCTATCTTCATCCATCTTCATCTAATCATCTCACTCCGATGAGCTGAAACTTGAAAGTATCGAAATATTTTATGAAAATAACCTGATCAAACGAAATTTGCGAGTTTGTGTTACAACTTGTCCGGTTTAACGAACTGTCTGTTTATATTTGTGGCCTATTATTTTTTTGTTCACTGAAATCAAAATATACAATATATTATATTTATAATACAATAGTATTGCTGAAATTATTAGAATTGTTAACCGTCGCCGACGAATTTTGACAATTGACGATTGCCATAGATATTATAAAATATATTATTTACTATGATAAATCCAAAGAACTTATATATAATTATATGTATTACTCTATGGTGTACCTATACGGTATATTTATAAAGCATATGTTTTTTTACAGAAATCTTTGTGATCTGCAATGCACCTATTCTGGTTTTCTATTTCAACTATAGTTCGCATGCCAAATTTAACTATACAAACTGGTCCGCAAGTTTATAGACATTCTAATACATTCTCCCGTTAGTGCCAATAGACACAGTGTTTGAGAAGTTATATTTTTTTGGTACCTAATTCATTTACAATATGAATTATTATAAGTTACCTACGTAGGTACTTGTCCAAAACTCGACTACCTGCAAATCATTGGTTTTTATGGTATAGCCTTACGAAGTTCACGATTTTCGGTGTTTTACGCACCCGTACAACACTTAAAGTTTACCGAGCTTAAGTATTACAAATTAATTTTTTTTTAATCTACGTAAATCAACGTTTTAAAATTGATGATGCAAAAATAATTCTGACACCCACCCATGGTGGTTTTACATAACAAGTCGAGGGATGTTTTTGATTTTAATTGTTCGAGCAAGCGCAGTGTGGTACACCGGGTACATATGAAAATACCAAAAATTTCAATTAGTTATAATACATATAACTTAAAAATAAGACTGACCGCCAAGTTCAGACTTCCCTGTCGTTTTCAGTTAAAAACTAATGATTTCCGGCAATTATTTTTTGCAATATCGTTCTTAATTCGTTGTTACTTGTATTATATACATATACCTATTTTAAAAATATTATTCATAGTATCATAGGCGACCTTTAGGCGGAATCCACAGCTGTATTATCAAATTCAATTACTATTTAAATGATACAATTATGATCACATAAAAGTAGGCTATTCAAAATTCACTATTGTATAGGTTCATATGTGTGTCATTATACATCCTAATGTCTCTTAAAGTATGATTTGTTAGTAAACAATAAATACTCATGGTATTAAAATACAGGTCTACCCCTCGCCGGCCTGATTATTGATAAGCTTTCAATCGCCAATAGCTAATTATTAATTGTACATATTATGTATGTAATAAATAATAATTACTTAGGAATTAAACCTTAATATTTATCCATTACAATTTGTTTTAGTCTGTTCTTTTGTTAACACTATTGACAAAAAGCAATGCAAATATTCAAAAGATATTAGCTTTTGAAAATGCTTTTGATAGACTATTTTACGTTATACAAGAAGAAGACAATGCAGATGGAGGAATTGTCGTTCAAGATTGTCTGAATTTAATGTTGACTCTATTAAGAAATAACATTTCGACACAAAATTTCTTCAAAGAAGGTCTGTTTCCCATCAACAATCAAAATATTACTTAATAATAAAAAATAATATTGTTTGTTTAGGTAATTTTATATCGCGAATATTGCCACTTTTGCAATTGCCCCTTATTGATGAGTGGCCTGTTCAGAGAATAAACAATGTGCATTCAGTTCTTCAAATTATACGCACACTAGTATCACCAACCAATCCAGCTCAAGCTACTTCTTCGTGCCAACAAGCCATGTACACATCTGGAATCCTAAAAGCATTATGTGACTTGTTGGTTGCGATTGGTGTGCCCCGTAATCCATTAACTGAAGCCATATATACTGTAGCAGAACTTATACGTGGGCACAACGATAATCAATCATTTCTTGAATCAGTAAAGTCTAATGAAAATCCTACAAAGTATATTCATATATCTGTGTTAATTAATACATTTCTGATGAATGTAGAAGTAATTTCATATTATGTATTTATTTTTAGAGATATTCTGTTATTATTGTTATATACAATGTTAAGCGACAAGCAGCCATTTGATATGCGTTGTGCGGTGTTGTATGTTTTCCAGTGTTACTTGTACAGAAATGATTTTGGAAAAATGAAAAATATTCAAAAACTATTACCATCAGAAAAAGAAGGTATTATTATAAGTTATAACTTATAATGTTTTGCTACTGTTATGATTATTTAATACTAACTCAATTCCCTATTTGTATATGTATTATATAGTAACTGAAACTTGCATCAGCAATCTTCTTTGTCGAGGTTTGTTCAACAAGGAACCGTTGAACAGCTGGTTTTCAGCAGTGGCACTTTCATACGCTCTTATTGATAACCCAGAAGGTAAAGAAAAGCTGCTGAATGTCAAGTTGTCGTCCAATGATAATGAGCCACCTACATTACTGCAACAGATAGTTATTTCTATCCAAAAAGTATGTATTTTCTGTGATCGTAACAGTTACAAGATTTGAAAAGAATACTCAATTGATATTGTATTTTAGAATGATAGAGCAGTGAGTGTGTACGAACAGGGACAGTAAACCTATTACAGTATTACCTATAGTATTTGCATAATGAAACGACCAAAACAAACGAAAAACACGTAATTGTGCATGTGTTTCGTTATAATACAGCTCTAATCGTCCTCTTATGACATAAAAGCGACTAAGCGAGTACGCGATTTTGATTAGACTCAGACCAAATAACATGATCAAAAAACAAATTAATAAATTAACAAGAGAATCGATACGATTGGGTGCTTTGAATTTATTGTTTTTAATTTAGGCGTAGGTACCCACTACCCACGCTCGATTTTTATCGATATTAAAATGTAATTTTCGTCCGTAGAACAGTGTACAATATAATGTCACGTAAATATTATTAATTACAATAAAACGCAATATTACTTTTATTTGTAGCTTGTACAATAATTATTCTTGCAATACATTAGTATTCGTCTGTGTTGTATACACAAATACAATAAATGCCACCCTTGAATACAATAAACGTCGCTACAATAAATGCTCTTGAACATCTCCTTAAGGTGCGTCGTAAATATAAATATATAATTTATTTATTAATATAAATATAAAATTACCGGAAGAGAGATTATACTCTTAAGTCTACTCAAACTTTAAAGATATATCTACCTGTTTTTACTAACTTAATAGTATATAAAGGATAAACGAACTGTTCTTGTAGGTGGTTTAAGGTTTTTATGCATCTACTACATATTTTAATTTAGATCGGTATTTATGTACGTGTGGAGCCATAATATCCATGCGTGGTTCTAGGAGTACTAAATGTTCGTATGAGAACTAAGAAATATAAGAAATATAAGAAAGTAATTTTTGTAACAGTACATGTATATACATTTATAATTAGGTCTTCACTGCGAATAAAATCCCCACCCCCGTACATAATTTTCTTAATAAAATACTTATGCTTATAGTCTCCACGCTAGTGGCGTTCGTAACAGGGGGGGGGGCTAACGGGATGAAGCCCCCCTATTGCCAGGATTATTATTACTTTAATTTGAACTTTAAATGCTTAGGTATAAAAACTAATCGTATCTGTGCTCGTTAATATTTTTAGATAGCAATAATAAAAACTTGTATTACATTTTTAAGCTTATTCACCGAACAAATAATTTTTTATTGACGTTATTAGAAATAAAACAAAATTAATCAAATACAATCCAAGCCAAGACTAAAGGTCTAACAAAGGTTACCAAACAATTGTAAAAAATTTTTATTTATTTTTGTTTTTCCAGATTTTTAAAAAAATACTGAGAATTTTCAATTTTGACCTCCTTAAGTCCTAACTAGATCCAATTTGTTTCCAAAATACTCCATCGAAATTTATGATCAGAGCATATTTTATACTAGAGAAGTTGAGAAGTGTAAGGTTTTCAAATACCTCAAATGTCTAAAATTATTAGACTGGAAAAAATAAAAATAAAATTGTAGGTAATTAATTATTTTTAGAGCTCCCTCCTCCACTGAAATAATATTGATTATAATAAATATTATAAAGATTTTTAGTACAATAAAAGGTGGACAAATTGGTACCGCTCTGCTGCAGTAGTACAGTAAAGTACTGCATGTACAGTAGTGGTCAAGCATGGTATTGTAATGGATGTTTTATATTTATATTTTAATAATTAAATGATAAATCATTGCATACAAAAAATGATTCTGAGCGGAGATGTTGTGTCATCAATTAATAAAAATGATAATATTGTATAATATTATCTAAAACGATTTGATCGAATGAAGACAAAAATCCACATTTAGCAATTCCCATCATATTATGCGGTAAAACAATTGCGCTTGTTACGTACGTTTATAAGATAACATAATATGGGTACAATGGTACATACTATCACCCACTACATATGAATTATGAGAGAAAACCAGAACGAACCAATTATTATTTATTCGTTTCCGGTGAATGTTATATTTTTTGTTTCTTTTATAATTGATACTTAAGTTGCTTTTACAATTATAATATGACAATATGTACATACAGTGTACAATAACTTTCGATGGGTCCACTAAAAAAATTAAAACATCAATTTTTTCTTATGCGCGGGTACCACCATTTATGGTATCGAAATAATATGATTACGGCAATCAAGTAAATATGTACGGCGAGGCGTGATTTAAAAGAATAGCATTTTCAATACCTATAGCTTTATTGTTTACTACTGCTGTTTTGTTATTAAAAAATATATAATTTATGTTATTATGCAATTTTTGATACACTATATCATCTATCGAAACACTATATACAACATCGAACGTTCAATATTTTTGACTTAACCTTGAGAGTCGAGTTCGACATTTATATATATATTGATAATATTGATATATTATGATAATAATATAGTATAATATGCACAAAAGTGTGGAAATGTACTATATCTAAATATATAGGTACTCTTCAGTATACTATAATATTACTTTATACTTATATTGTTTAGATTTGTTACGATGATAATACTATAGTTAATTGTTTATGTGGTTCCAGCGTAACACGACGATTCGTATAATAATATGTTATTACATTTATTTTTTATTGCTACTTACTATAATATACGAACTAGACATAAGTAGCAATGGTTTACTGTCGTAAGTGCAATAATTATAAATTTAAGGAAAATCATTAGGTGGAATGGTATTTTAAAAACTCGCAAAACCGAGTGTCTCAGCGCTGGCAGTTATATATTATAATTTATACCTATATATGGCTACATAGTACACATATGCATATATCGCTCATCTTTAAGTGCATTATTCGTGATTCGTGAATAACAGCCATTGTAATTTGTATTTGTATGGAATCAGTGGCTCGTCACATAATAATACCAGCGAAAGGTGGGTCGTAGGTTAAGAGGTTAAGAGCTAGTGTTCGGACCCACTCTCCGAACAGATTTTTTTTCATTTTCAATGCAAAAACTTCTATTGCAGTATAGGTACTTGCACGTTTCTTTGTTTGTAATTTTTTTACTTATGACGGTAGCCATTATACGATGTACTTATGTCTACCTATAGTATAGGTATATAATATAAACTATAACTATTTTTTTTTTTTATATTATTTGTGTATATTATACATCTATATAAAATATTATAAATGTATAATGTTGTATACCATCTTCCTGTTCCAAAAATATTATCTGTATAGTTGTGCGGCGTTCGACACCATAATGATTCAATACGGTTATACATTTTTTTACCTTATACAATAAACTATATTTTCAATATCGGTTTGGTGGCTATTATTATATTATTATAGTATTAATGCGGTTGTTGCGAAATGCACGAATATAGTGGCGTATTTAGGAATTTGTCATGGGAAGAGTCCAGATATTTTTCAGAAAACAGAGGGGCGGGGGAACCCCCCCCCCATATCACCCAATTACTCTTTATTAAATACATAAACCATATTTATAAGACGATATAAAATGTTTGAATTTTTAATTATTAAATAATAATTGTACAAAACAAATTTAAAAAAGCGGGTAAGTGGATGTTGCTATGCTGTACAGTAGGTTACTATGTGGGTCAATGTGTAATGGATTGCATTAAACTTCAATTCAATGATATAGTATCACTGTATAAGAAAAACGATTCTGAGCGGAGACGATTTGTCAGTCTGGATATTTTATATTGTTATTATTTATTATAGCCTGTAAGTTGAATTAATATTGAAATATTATTTTTTTTATTCGTTTCTATGGTGATAAACAAAGCGTTAGAAATCAAAATCCCATTTTTAGGTGGTTTTTCCCGTGGCATTAAATAACTATTGAAAAAAACAAAAAATGACCTCCCTAAAGTAACATCTTGATCCAATTTGCTAAAAGATAAGGTACATGTATTGAAATCGAAACACTCCTTCTGGTAGAAATTTCGTATACAGGATAAAAAAAATAATAAACACCATTGTAAAACCACTAGCTTCGTCGCTCCGCTCAGAATCTAATATACCTATAGTAATGTTATAACTTATAACTTTTATACAAATATTTCCTAAAGGTTTGAGGATTTTAAGTTTGAAAAAGATCTCTCTTGTAGGTTAGGTTAGGTTAGGTTAGCTAACCTAACCTGGCAATGTTCAAAACTACAAAATATTTGAATTAAAAAATAAACTCGGTATTTTTAAACCATTTTCAGTACCAAACTCATAACAAAAAAAAATCACGATATTAATTGAAAATGTTGATAACTGAATCTTCGAATTTTTTTTACAAAATCCTTCGTATATCTTATGATAAAATTTGTTTTTCTTAATCATGTAAAAACACAACATTTAAGATGTACGAGACACGAGTCAATGGGGGGGGGGGGGTCCGGACCCCTTGGACCCCCCCCCCCCTTCCTCCCGTAAATACGCCACTGCGCGAATAGTCTGTATATTATGTACAAGAAACCTAGCTAAAGCTGTAAATTTATAGCGTGAAGACACGTGCATTATTTTGTGCCGGATTATAACGTGTATTATAGTCGTATATAGGCAAGCTGAAGGCTTCTTAATTTCAAACCTCGTACTGCAAGATGTACTAATACGTTTTTATTCTGATAATGAAAGTCACAAAATATTAAATACTGAATATTGTAATCGTTTTGTAATTGAAAATTTGAAAATTGAAGATGAAACGCATAAAAAGTTGTTTGAGGTATATAATTACACGACTAAATTATTTTATTGAACATAGAAAAAAAAACAACGTCAGACACAGACAGTTTTCATACCTTTAACTTTTAAGTAAATAGCTGATCAATTCACTTAAATATTAAAGCTCAACACTGTAAAATTAGTTCTGCTAAACATAATTAATGTTCTCTTGCACGAGTGCACGACTATAGTATATGTTTGTAAGACAATGACTAGTCGCTACATAATATATGCGGATGAGAAGTAACATAAATTATTAATTATTATACGGATGTACAATATAAATTTTATCATGTGCATTTGATTTATTTAATTTCTGGATGTTTTATAACTTATATGGAATTTTATGAATGTAAATGTCACAACATAGAAGGGACTTCATGGACATTATATGAATAGGTGGGTAGGTACTATACGTTTAAAATATTTTGTTTATACTATTCCAAACATAATAATTGAGCGTTGAGCATACGTAGTAATAGTATTAATAATATTTTTTATGGTAGGTATAAAAGTGTCGAACTTTGTTACTTTAATCTAGACCCCTATTTTTATTTGGAACTTATGTAAAACTTATATTCAACGTTAAAAACAAATATGAAATCGGACTCAGTTTTGAAGTTAAAAAAATATGAAGTTTACTAGTATTATAGTATGCAGGCAATGAATTAAGCATATTTATGGTATATAGGTACTATCATATATCTAATTTCATGTGCATATTTAAATATTGTTATTATGTCAGCAATAGTCATGGGTAGGTACCGTCACAGTGTTCAATAGGCTTATATAGCTAATTTATAGTTATTCTATTATCGCTGTTCAGTATATAATGCCACAGAAACCAACTTTCAAGTTGGTACAGAGCACGCACCAAAAAAAAAATGTTGACTTCTTTTGTCTAAAAGAGTGTATAAGTAACCGCCAGTGTTGGGTAATACCGTAACGCGTTACGTAATTTTGTCTCGGCGTCCGGAGAACAAGTGCCGCCATCCCCCACCCGGGCATGGCAGATACCTTTTTTTTTTTTTTTTTCAATCCTTAGATTGGTTAAATGACTTTGATGGCTCTCCACTTATCCCTATCCATTACAGCTACTTTTAGTTCTTTATAGTTGGTTTTCTCTATATCGTCTATGATCTGTTTCATAAATGGTGTTCTTGGTCTACCTCTTCCAGCTTTTCCTTCTATTTTTCCTTCTATTATTGTCGTTATCCATTCATTATTTCTTATAATATGTCCGATCCATTTTTTCCTCCTTTCTCTGATTGTATTCCATATTGCTTTTTGTTCATTCATTCTTAGGTATACTTCCTCATTTTTAACTTTCTCTGTCCAAGAAATTTTCAGTGCTCTTCTCCAACACCATGTTTCAAATGCTTCAATCTTTTTTCTTTCCGCTTTTAGTATCGTCCATGTTTCTGCCCCATAGAGGGCTATACTCCATACAAAACTCTTTATAAGATTTTTCCTGGTGTTTAAGCTAACAGTGTTTGCCGTTAATAGGTGCTTCTTTTTGTAAAATGCCTGTTTTGCTTGTGCTATTCTGCTCTTTATGTCCATTTCGCTTCTTCCATCATGTGTTATTTTGCTTCCTAAATATGTAAAACATTGAACAGTTTCCAGCTTCTCATTTTCAATCGTTATGTTCGAAAGCAATTCCTGCTTGCTGCATATTAATATTTTTGTCTTGTTCTTATTTATTTTCATTTTGTATTCTTTACAGCTATCATTCATTTTTATTAACATGTTGCCTAAAGCTTCTTCATTTTCCGCAATCAGTGCTATGTCGTCTGCAAAGCGCAGCATTTGTACTAACATCCCATTAATTTTAATTCCTCCAATTTCTTCTTCTCTTAATTGCTTTAGAGTATTTTCAATGTACAGATTAAATAGTGTTGGTGATAAGTTACACCCTTGTCTAACTCCTTTTTCAATATTTGCTTCTTCCCATGATTTGCTTCTTTTATCTGTTATCACAGCCTTTTCATTTAAATATAACCTATGAATAATTCTTCTGTCTTTAATATCGATATTTATGGTTTTCATAATATTGAATAGTATTTCCCAATTGACGTTGTCGAAAGCTTTTTCTAAGTCAATGAACGCTATATACATTGGCTTGTTTACTCTATACATCTTTTCCATGATCATCCTTAAGCACAGTATAGCCTCCCTGGTTCCCCTATTCCTCCTAAAACCAAATTGATCTTCCTCTAGATTGACACTTATTTTTTCTGCTATTCTTTTGTGAATTATCTTTGTTAATATTTTCGATGCATGTGTTATTAGACTTATGGTTCTATGATCTTCGCATTTTTCTGACTTCTTTTTTTTCGGTAATGGTATCATTAGGCACTTCTCGAAATCTTTGGGAACTAGCCCTTTTTCATATGCATCATATATTATTTTAAATAATATCTCCTTTCCTTCACCTTCCATTGCTTTTAACATTTCTCCACTTATGTTGTCTATGCCTGTAGCTTTGTTGTGTTTCAACTCATTTAGTGCTGTCTCAAATTCCTCTTTCAAAATGGGTTGTCCTGTATTTTCCTGCCCTGCATCTTCTTCTTCTATGGCCCATTGTCCCGCATGTACATTATCATTTCCATATAACTTTTCAATATATTGTTTCCATACTTCTAACTTTGTTTTCCCTTCCGTGATTATTTTACCATCTATTCCTCTAAGTATAGTGGCTTTATCTTTGTATTCTCCAAAAAATCGTTTAATGTTCTTGTATGCTTTATCACTCAAGCCTCTTGTTAGACAGGAATCAATATCTTTGCATATATTGTTTAGCCATTCCTCTTTGGCTTTCTTCGCTTCTCTATTGACCAGGTTTCTATACTTTTTATATTCTGACATTCCCTCTTCACTGACCGCGTTTTTGTATTTTCTTCGTTTTTCAATGAGATCTATAATTTCGTTGTTTATCCATGGTTTCGTAGGCATTTCTTTAGTGAATTTGAGATATTTTTCCGCTGCTTTTGTCATTATATCTCTTAATTTTTCCCATTCCACTTTGTCATTATCCTGGTTCTTATTGATATTTGCTTCTTGTAATAGATTGTTTAATTCTTCATTGAAATCACTTCTTATTTCTTCATTCTTTAGTTTATCCATGCACCATTTTCTTTTTGTACTTTCGTTGGGTTCCTTTCTTTTCAGGCTTAAGTTTGTTTCCATTAACACTAGATTGTGATCACTGTCAATGTCCGCGCCTGGGTAAGTTTTGCATTTTTTTACTTGGTTTTTATATCTATTTCTTACTAATATATAATCTATTTGATATCTTGCTCTTCCTCCCGGCATGGATACCTACGGGTGCCCAATCAAAAATTCTGCCAAACCCAACACACACGTGTTCCTTCCCCTACCGACACTAACAACCCACAAACAAACCACTACAGCTAATGGCCATAGTTGCCGAAGCTTAAGATCAATAAAAAAAAAAATAATAATAATATTATAACTACCTATAAGTTCAAGGACTCAAAAACACATTCATTTTATATAATATATTATGTATTTTCATGATTTTCTATTGAGTATATCCCGGCTTTGCCTGTGTGCAGTTTTTTTATGCAGCAGCACCTAACCTAACCTTTATACTCAATATGGCTGTATCTCAGTTTTAATGTGCCTCAGTCGACGGACAAATCAGCGTCAGTGTACCTAGCATTGTGAAATAATTCGACCTAAATGGGTCGCAAGTCACGGATTGGATTTAGCACTTCTTATAATATGTACTGAAATATATAGAAGCGCCACTGCGCCAACAGGTTTATCGCACTTAGTGGTATTCTCTTGGCTTTTTAAACTTAAACCCAGTGGTTTGGGCTGTATGTTGATCGATTTGTCAAACCTTGAACCCCCTTTTCACCCCTTTAAAGGATGAGTTTTTAAAGAAGTTAATAGATCAGTCAGTCAGGTTATTGTTTTATACACACAGAAGATTTAGAGATTATGTACTTACAATGGGTACCGGTACCACTCTACCGCCTACCTACGGTATATTATTTTAACTTTTAACTCGTCAAAATGCGGTTTTCAATATTATTTGGACAATTCCTAGTTTTTTTTAATTAACTTTACTCGATAAAGACATTTTTATTTTTATTTTTATTTTACCTACCTATACACTGTTGTTTATACTTACGTTGGATGTCGATTGATTATATGGTTGATGATAAATTACAGAAATACTCGTGTATCTACTGTTATTTTGTTATCCAAAAACACACTAGGTCCTTATTGATTATTAGATATTAATTACTCAGGAAATTAATGGCCAAGAAGAATTTTGATCAAAAGCACACTATTGGTTCTCAGTTATTACTTATTAGAATATACTACCTAATAAGTAATACTATGAGGTTAGGTATGGTATTTCCTGCCACCACTGGTCGATTTCACTGCCGCGCGAACGTACACGCCTTTTTTCGATTTACATTGTTTAAATTCATACGCACCGACGGCTAGAGCCTATAGAAGAATGTAAATCAAAAAAGCACGCGCGGCTGTGAAACGGGCCTTAGATATTAATTATTACCATTAGTCGCATATCTCGCATTAATGTCTAAAAAGAATTTTGATCACAAAATAAAAATACACTGCTTTTATAACTCATACACATCAATATTATATATATTATATATAATATAATATTAATAGGTATTTATAATATTATATAGTAACCCATATTAACAGATAGATATAATAATCAAACTATTTTAATTTAATTTTAATACGAATTTTCCGTCTTTTAAATTAGGTAGGTACATAAGTATTTTTTAATATGTTGTCATTCTTTAATAAATTGACAACATATTCTCTTTCAATATTTAGAATGCCCAAATTTGAGAATGAGTACTACAGTATACCAACTCGTTTTTGATCGATTCTTTGAACTACCTAGCCGCCCGTAGCCTAAGAAAAGGATTTCATAAAAACGTCTGAAGTATATATTAAATTATTAATGAATACATTGACACTTCATATAATAGTAGACGCACTATATTAGTATACTATACATTGTATTTAAAATATAAATTGTATAAAACTAAGTAGATATATCTATATAAAATCATAAAATATACTGCATACATACTATACAATATCATAATAATTCATTATATTTAAATATATAATACGGTTCCGAAGTTAACAGCTGAATTCGACAATTATTGATATAATGTCATTCTAATATGTTTGACGTGTCCAAATGAAACCAAAGTTCATAATATTTTGTGCTCTGATTTTAAACAAACTATTTTATTATATTAAAATGTGTAGTAAAAAAAAATTACACAAGTATAGGTACACGCAAAAGAATTATCTGCAGACCGTGGATTTGGCTAAAATACGATTGAACACGATTTTCCATCGAGTATAAGTTAATGCATACATCGATAATATATTATATTGAATTAATATTACCAAAAAACACGAGTGCTTACAAAAATGATTCACCAAGCAGTCTCGGCCTCATGTTTTCATTAAAATATAATGAATTCATTCAAATTCTGATATTTGGAATTCTTAAACATAATCGAAAGAAAATTTAGTCTTTAAACATATTTAAAAATCCAAAAATTTGATTTTAAATAACTGTGTTATTGGAGAAAAAAAAGGGGTGATCATGCTTGGTGAATCACCCTGTATTTACCCTTGAAAAATAAATTTATAGGTAATGATTGGTCACGTATATAGTTGTAAAACATGTCTTGTTATATTATTTTAAATAGGTAGGTAACAGTGTAACACTATCACAACGATATAATTTTGCATATAAATTAAAAATCAGAAAATTGCATCGGACATTGACATTGTGCATTTGTGCACCGGCCGTCAACTGTCTTTATTTGTACATCGTTAATGAAATATTGTAATATAGAATGAAATTGTTTTTGAATTCAAGAAAACATTCATTATCGTAAAAATCCTATTGGAAATCGGATGGAAACCGAAACTCGTGTTGTGTAAGAAATATTCATGTTGTATACAATAATTATATTACCTATATATTATTATTATTATACTTATAAACTGTAATATATGTATATTATATTACCTGACGACTCCACCTGTAAAAAAACGTACAAATTTATAAAATACGACACTCTGTGTATTTCGGTTTATTTGCACTTATTAACACAGTCCACGGGCAAATCGGTGTCGGTGTGCTTTGCCTTGCAGCCAAATCCGACCGAGATGGGCAATCCGCCTGCTGACAAATTTTGACAGATTTCATATTCACAAATGTTTTTTAATGCTTTTAAAGTTTTAAATATTAAACTGTAATACTAAACAAGACAACTGCCAATATAATGGTGAAAAAAAAACCTTTTTTATATCGTGGAACAGAATAATTTGGCTATGCATATAATATTATAGCAATTTTTAGAGGATGTGATCCATAACTATGAGTGTCATACAACTTTGTTTGGAACTTCAAAATGTTTATATTGCGTGGGTTGGCATTTAGCACATTGAATATTTTGTGAATATATTCTAAAAAATTGTTTAGCTTCATGTATAACAGATTATTTTATTTCAGGTACAACTTTACTGTGTGTTGGTAGCGTATCAGTTGCTCAATCAAGAGCGGTAAGATTTAAATATTTTAATTTGTATCAAAATATTGCAAAGGCTTCACCCCCCCACCCCCCTACCAACCAAAAAAACATACACACAAATTTAATGGTTATTTTTCCAAAAACAGAATAATTTCATATAATTTTCTTATAACAATTATTAAAATTTAAAATAATACAAGATGAACATTTTTAAAGTAATAATATCGATCTTATTTATTATTTTCTAATCAATATATGATTGCTTGAACTTCCACTTTGATATTTTTATGTATTATTATTATTAAGCCAAACCAGTTAGTTTACATGAAAATTGCTTTTGCTCCCAAAATTAGTAATTTGTAATAACTATTTTTTTCGAATTACCGATGGTCTGATTACAGTTTACGCAGAGCTAATAGTATGCACACCCCGCACTCAAACATTGGCACACGTATAGAGCCATTTTGATAAAATATAATATAAGAATTAATATTCATAGGTAAATATTGTAAATACAGAGTGATCCATTTACAATTTTAACAATTGATCTGCCAGATTTGTGTTCTCGGAAAATGTATGACATTTTGAGAGAAAAATGTTTTTATTTAGTTTGAAATATTATTAACAATTAATATAATAGCTTATACCAGTTTAATTTTATTGAATAATAACGTAAATATAAAATTATGGTCTGTGATCTCTGCCCCGGTGGCACGGTAGCGTACTTACATTCTATACAGGAATTTAGCATTTGGTGCCAGTCACCTTATGAGGATGTCAGCGCACTATTTGTTTTCTCTCTCTAGCCCAGGCGCAACATAGACAAAATGCTTTTGCGCAGAATCATTTTTTCTGTTTTTCAGTAATCTTAGAGTAAAATTACTCATTACAAAAAAGATAGACAATAATATTTTAGAGGGAATGACATATCGATTTCTCTAAATATTGTTTCAAAACGATTTGAAACGATTCATTTTTTCTGTTTTTCAGTAATCTTAGAGTAAAATTACTCATTACAAAAAAGATAGACAATAATATTTTAGAGGGAATGACATATCGATTTCTCTAAATATTGTTTCAAAACGATTTGAAACGATTCATTTTTTCTGTTTTTCAGTAATCTTAGAGTAAAATTACTCATTACAAAAAAGATAGACAATAATATTTTAGAGGGAATGACATATCGATTTCTCTAAATATTGTTTCAAAACGATTTGAACATAATTTAAATTTAAAAAATGTTTCTGTTTATTTTGAAAGTCGAATGCAAAGTCAAATAACAATAAAATATAAAACCGATATGTCATTCCCTCTAAAATATTATTCTATATCATTTTTGTAATGGGTGATTTTACTCTAAAATTACTTAAAAACATAGAAAAAACGATTCTGCACAAATGTGTTTTGTCTATGTTCCGCGTGGGTCAAAGAGAAAACAAATAGTGCTCTGACATAATCTTATAGCTTATATTTTTGGCATATGAGTATATAACGGCACGGGCATACATTTTAATTATTATTTTTTTTTTTTTTTTTTTTTTATTCATGGTACAGCATCAACTACTAGGTTATTAGCTTGCAACAAAATTGGTAGTTAGTACATAATAGAGTATAGTTTTACAATAAATTCTTAAATTAAATTATACATGTTAATTTGTTTTAAAAATATGATTATTTTGTTGGTGTTGTCATGTGTAGGGCTGAGGGCTTCAAAGAGGTTGTCGGGCATTTTTAGATTTTTTCTGGTATCTATATGGATGCGGCAGTGGATGAGGAGGTGTTTGACTGTGAGAAGTTCTCCACAGGTTAGGCACATTGCTGGTTCTTCTCTGCGCATAAGATGACCATGGGACATCTTTGAGTGACCTATACGTAATCTATTGATAACTACTTCATCTTTACGATTTGATGTATGGGGTTTAGGCCAGTATTCGGTAGTATTTTTTATTTCTCTCAGTTTGTTATTGGGTGTACGACGCCATTCAGATTCCCATAGATTGGTACAGTAGGTGTTGACATTTCTATGGATGTCGATGAGTGAGGAGTACGTGCGTATTTCAGTCAGAGGGTTATTTACTGCTTCACGAGCTGCTTTGTCAGCTTTCTCGTTGCCATCAATTCCGCTGTGGCCAGGTGTCCATATGAACCGTATGTTTTTGTTGGCATTTTCAATGATGTTGCTTATTTTGATTGCTAGGATGCTTGAGTGTAAATTGTATTTCAGATTGTTTAGAGCGCTGAGCGAATCTGTACAAATGTTAATGGTGGAATCGGGTAGTTGAATGGCTAGGTGGACTCCTTCCAGGAGTGCAAAGTATTCCGCCGTATATATACTGTTATGGTCTGGTAATTTGTACGATATGGATTGCTCTCCGTTTATGATAGCGATCGTAACACCTGAGTTTGTTTTTGAGGCATCTGTATAGATTTGTGGTTCAGATGGAAAAGAGTCCATGATTTCATTGAATAAATTTTTGTATATAACATTTAACGTTTCTTTTTTACTATGATCCGCTAGGCTGGTGTCCACAAGAAATGTTGGAACCCTCCAAGGGGGCACCACACTGCATTCTCGTTTGATAATTAAATTTGGATCAATATTGGTGTGTGACATTTCATATAACATCCTTTGACCCAGTGGTTTTTTTAGATTGGGATTGGAGCAAAATGTATTTGCAAAACGATTATGTGTTAAGAATAGTAATGTTGAATTTTCTGGGGAGGATAGGATGCGAGCAATATAATTTAGAGCTAATTTGATTCTACGAATGTGAAGGGGTGGTTCTCCAGAGATAGATAATATACTTGGAATGGGGCTGCTTCGAAAAGCTCCAGTTGCAACTCTTAGACCACTGTTGTGAATTATATCAATTGTTTTAAGAACATTGGGGTTTGCATTGGTATAGCAGATGGACCCATAGTCTAATTTGGACCTAACGAGAGATCTATATAAGTTGATTAATATATTACTTTCAGCTCCCCATTCAGCATGGCTCAACGTTTTTAAGATATTGATACTTTTGGTCGTGGTTGTTTTGGTCTTACTTATATGAGGTTTCCAAGTAAGCTTGCTATCAAACATCAAACCTAGAATTTTTATGTTGTTTACAAAGGGTAAGGGTGTGTTTCCCAAAAATAACTTTGGTTTTGAACTTTGTTTCTTTTTGGTAAACATTATACATTTGGTTTTTTCTGGTGAGAAAATAAAACCTGAGTGGAAGCACCACTTGGACAGATCGTTTAGGCAATCTTGGAGTTGACGTGTCATTGATTTAATGTTTTTCCCTTTGAGATAAATATGTGTGTCATCGGCAAACATAATTGATTTGACAGGATGTGAAATTTCATCAGGTAGATTGTTGATTGCAGCTTGAAAAAGTAGAATGCTCAGGGGGGAACCTTGTGGTACTCCGTTCTCCAGATCAAATTTATCTGACATGTGTTCGTTAATTCTTACTTGGAAAGAACGTTCTTTAAGAAAACTTATTATAAATTGTAACATTAGCCCATTAATGTGCCATTTCCTCAGTATATTTAAGACTCTATGTCGCCAGACTGTGTCATAAGCTTTCTGAAGGTCTAGACTAATGAGAATCATGGTTTGTTTGTTGGCATAAGATTCTAGTATTTCTGTTTCAATTTTAACATGACAATCTGAAGTGGAGTGTGATTTCCTGAATCCGTGCTGGTTTGGAGATAACAGATTGAATCTTTGTACATACCAATTAAGCCTGTTAGAAATTATTTTTTCAAGTGTTTTGCTCAGGTTACATAAGACAGAAATAGGGCGATATCCTGAAGGTTTGTGTTTGTCTTGCTCTTTCTTAGGAATAGGGGTAATGCTAGCATTTTTCCATAACGATGGTATAATACCGGATGACCAAACATTGTTATACAACTCGAGGAGTAGAATTTTACCTTTAATGGAGAGGTTCTGGAGAAATAAGAACGGTATGTTGTCTGGTCCGCAACTGTTACTTTTTTTTCCTTCAAGACTAGAGTTAAGTTCTGACATTGTGATAGGATCGTTGAGAATTGAACCTTGACTTGTTGTTGCTGTGGGGCTCGGTAAGGTAATCAATTCCTGCGTTTCTTTAAATTTCAAAAAGTCTGTATTCAAACTAGAGTTACTACTGTTAGAGTAAAAATACTGTCCTATTTGGTTGGTTATCTCTTTAGGATCTGTAAAAACGGTTTGCCCTACCAACAGTGTTTTTATTTGTGTAAAAGGGACTCCTTTTAATGTTTTAATTTTATTCCACATTATGGTTGGGGAAATATGACTGTTTAAACTGGATGTAAAATTTATCCATGACTTTTTTTTTTCACTTTTAATAAGGTATCTGACTAGCGCTTTGTTTTTTTTAAATTGTATAAAATCTTGTAGGTCTGTTGTTCGTTTGTATCTGTTAAAGGCAGACTTTTTTTTCCGTATAGCTTGTTTAATTGTTTTATTCCACCAAGGGACTGGAGGTCTCTTTCCAGAGTAACTGGTTGATTCGAAAACGTCAGAGGCTGTATTTATAATGAGGTCGGTGAATAGTTTTATCTTATCTTCTACATTATTAGTATAAGTCCAAGGAGTTGAATCAATATTTTTATCAATTTCCGTTTGATATATATTCCAGTCGACATTTTTTAATTTCCATTTTTTTTTCCTAGTATAATGATTATAGGAGTTTGTGTGATTTAGCGTCATAATGATAGGAAAGTAATCACTGCTTGATAATTCTGGTATGACATCCCAATCTATGTAGGGAGTGATTGTAGCTGATGAGAATGAAAGGTCGATGGCTGAAAAGTGTCCCGTGCTTGCGCTAACTCTTGTCGCTTGGCCACTGTTTAGTATATTGAGGTCATTATTGCTGTATAGTGTTTGCTCGATTTTTGTTCCTCGTGAGTCAAGAGTGGAGCAGCCCCACAAAGGACTGTGGCTGTTGAAGTCTCCTAAGAGAATATATGGGGAGGGGAGTTGATTAATAATGTTTTGAATATCGGATTGCTCAAAATGTTGAGAGTTTGGTAGATATAAATTGCAGATTGTTATTGAATTTTTGATTAAAACATTTACTGCGACCACTTCTAGATTGGTATTAATGATAATTTCTTCGGAGTGATAATTTGAATTTACATAGATTGCCACACCACCACTGGCTCTGCCAGCATTGGTTCTATTTTTGTAGTATGTTGTGTAGTTTTTTAGGGAGCAGACCTTGTCGTTGATAAAATTAGTTTCTTGTAGACATATGGAGATTGGACAGTATTTGTTTAATAGTAAATTGATTTCGTCTAATTTGGAGTAGAATCCATTTGGATTCCATTGAAGTATTTTAAGACCGTTATTAATTGTCATGATAGGTTTGATATTTAGTTTATTTGGTATGTAGTAGATGAATGGATATCGTACAAGTTAGTAGGTTTCGTCATCATTGCTGTCAGAATAGAAAGTCTGACTAGGATTTATGTTTCGAACTTTTTCGAGTGCTTTTGACAATCTGGTTAGACGGTTTTTAATACTTTTGATTGTTACGACAGGGTAGATGTTTGAAATGATTTGGATTATATTATCTGGAGTACTATTGTGCTCCATACATAAACTCTCGAGATCGGTGCAACCTTGCGAGTTTTCGAAGAAATCTTTGAATTGATTGAGTGATAGGGACATATTTTGAGGGTTGGAGTTGAACAGATCTTTGGTTGGATTTAACCCTACATCGATATTTGAATAGAAGCTATCATTAGAACTGGTGCTGGTTCTAACTTTCGGTTTTTTGTGTACATTTCCATTTGGGTTTTTTGATGGCTGGGTTTTTCCTTCAGATGCGTTGGGAGGCTTCATTGTTAAAGGCGGGTTGGATGAGTGCGGAGATTTTGGAGATAGTGGTTGAGACGTGGTTGACGGGGCAGGACGTTTAACTTGGTTTGGAGAAGATACGTTGACAATTTTGTTGGATGATGATTTGAGTTTTTCGGCTAGCGAGTTTTTTTTGGGTTGATCGATAGTGATTAGATCAACATAATCATTTGTTTGGTTTGGTGTTAAAGGAACGTTATTTTGAGTGGAATAAATATTTTGAGCATTAACATTGGCAGGTGGTGAGTGAGATACATTTTTTTCTACATTTGGGGTTGGTGGTAGGTCATTTGTTTCTTCCATGTTGGTTTCGGTCATGTCGGAGATATTGATTTGTTCCGGTGTATTTTTACATTGGCTTGAAAAATGACCGGTTTTATGACATTGAAAACAAGTTACGGTGTCATCGGTAATAAATATTCTAAAGGTAGTGTTTTCTAATGTTACTGTGATTGAACTGGGTAGTTTGGATGCACTGTCTTGATTAATGTATACTTGTCTTCTGAAACTTAGTATATGCGCGAATTGTTCTGTTGCAAAACCAGCTTTCATATGAGAGATTTGGGAAGTGGTTTTAATTCCTATTTCATGGAGAGCGTTCAGTATAAGGTGATTTGGGATAGTTGGGTAAACATTGGATAGAATGATTCTTTTGGACGTATTTATAAGTCTACAAATTGGGATTTCTATTTCATTGACATAAATTGAAGAGTGGGTTTTGAGTAGATTTTCCATGACGGCTTGACTATTGAAAAATATGCAGAATCTATTGTTTGAAATACGTGATACAAATTGTATATTTTCTGCAGGTATAATTTTACTGATAGCGGTGACGTACTCAATTTGTTTGATATTGTTAATGGAGTTAAATACAATTGCTTGGTTCATTTTTGGTAAAGTAACCTTGGAGTTATCTCTGCGAATGTTGTAGTATTGCGTATATGTTGGGAACCACTGTCTGTGATATTCATATCGTCAGATATGGTGACGGGCTTATCGTCCATCGTTATAGATTTGGGTATTTATTTAATTGGAGTAATTAGGGCGATAATTATAATCGTAATCATATTACCTGCAACGCTGTAGTTTGAACAAACTGGTGTGTTACTGCTATCGATAGCTATAAATGCGATACTATAAGAAACACACGTGTGTCACGGTCGGGCGTTGAACACGAACTGATTAATTATTATTATATTATCAATTATATCATTTAATTTATGAATAAACCTATATATTCGTACATATTATTTTACCAATTTCTCACTACTTATAATAAAATAAATAATACTAATGATAGAATGTACTCCGTGTCGCCGTTATAATATGCGAAATAATGCTGGAGTGCCAAACATCGTGTATAAACGGGTACAGAAACTATACTCTGGAATATAACAGAACAATCTGGAACCACTGAACTGTATTATAGTATGTATATAGTGTATACAGTTCAGTGTCTGGCCACAGAGTGCTGGATTCGGATACAAAACGTAAATGCTCGGCCAGGTATAAAAATAAACTGTATATAACAGGGATCAGCGAGTCTTCTGCAGAACAAACATAAAAAGTGCGGCCCTTCACGGAACATTTTACTCTCTTTTCGTAATGGTAATTTTTTAAACATTTTTTTTTTTATTAATAACAATTAATACACATAATTATTATTTTAGTCTCATATTCCAAGTCAGAATACTTCTAAAAAATATATTGATGCGTAATAGTTTTTTTCAATCGATAAGCCGCTGACGCTTAGACGAGTGACGACGCGGGGCTTGGCTGAAGGAAGATGTACAGAAACATTTTGTGTGTACATTAATTATTCGTGTAAATATTTTTACAATCTAAAAAAAGGACCTATATAGGTATTAGTTTTCCGAATAATAAAAACCTCGTATGTCGGTCGATGATACGTTTTCGTTCGATCCGCCCAATCGTCCGCGGCATCAGAATCCCATAAAGGTTATAGCTCACCAGCTCACGTGTCATAACACACACATCTCGTGACTTATTATTTATAATAGTAATGCAATATTGGCACGCGAACCGCGTACGTGGTCGATCACACGCACGAAGCGTATATTCGCGTCGTGTTATTGTGAGTCTTTTACGTTTTTATTTTTTTTGTCTTCGTCTACCCGCCACGTCGTCGCGGCAGCTTTCGTATTCATAACATTAATATTATGCACAAGTACACATCATTATGGTCTATTATTATTGTAATACCAGTACGCGTATCACATTGCACCGAAATGGAATAAATTCGTTTCCCCGATGTGTCAAAGTACCTACCGTGCGGGCAACACTATAAGTTATAGTGTTATAATGTTATAGTCTATAACACTATAATTTATAGTGCCTATATTAGGTATACCATATTCCTTCTATTATATTAAAATCTATTTATAACGCTTTGACCTTTGGAATTTACATGGTATATTTGTTTTGTAAGGCGATATTGGATGGCGCGCAAACATGTTATAATAATATTATTATTAGTGTACACAATATTACATTAATTGTATAATATAATTCTTCGAATTATTATAGTCAAAATCGCGTGTGCTCACTCACTCAGCATCTTTACGAAAGTCGTAAAATATTTACGTTAGTTATTATGCTTATTATTAGGTTTTGATAATATTAAAATACATGATATTTCTACAGTCTACAAACGTTCGTTAATCGTTTGGTATAACCGTATAACCACGTACAGAATAATAAATAATAATAGGTATTATTCTAGGAAGTAGGAACTACATAATATAGATCTATTATATAATACACATAGGCAAAGCAAATTCAAGCAATCGACAAATATTTAAAATTACATTGTACACAGGTAAAACTTATTGTACAACTGTACAAGTGACAAGTGTACGATTAAGTATAACCCCGGAAACGAGTGTCCCTCAGTGGCTCAGTCCCTCGAAATATTATCATTTTTAAATTTTAGTTATATTATTAAAAAATAGTAAATACAAACTGTACGAACATTTTAAACCAACGTCAAGCAAACCTTGCAAGTCTTGCGTTTTTAAACACCGAAAAGTACCTACAGTCGATCTGTTGAATGCTGATGCGTACCTATACTTTCGTCCTGACTCCTGAATAAATGCGAAGTATATTGAATTTAAGTAAACTTATTTTGTTACTTTATATTTGCTTGGCAAGGTATTAATTCTTAAAAGAAACAAAGTGTGATGAACAAAATAATTAAATGGTGAAGGACTATTAAAATATAACTTATTATTTCAAAATTATTATTATTAATATTTATATACTATTCTAAATAATTCCTCGCCAAGTAAATAAATTATTGAAATAAAATAAGTTTACTTAAATTCAATTTACCTACTTAGCATTTATTCGTGATATAATATGTGCTTAAAGATCTTATATTTTTTTTTACTTGTTGATGTTTTGAAGTTTACTAGGAGTTAATTAATGCATTAGAAAATTAGTTATGTCGTATAACAAATTTACCTGTATTTTACACAGTTTAAATAGGCAACTTCTGCTTCGATATACTATACACACACTGTCGTGCAGTTATTATTATTTTTTTACTTGGCTCGCGCCACGACTGTGGCTCTGGATATATACCTAGCCGTCCTAGCCCCACCGGCGAGAATTTCTTCGGGCGCTCTTGCTTCTGAGTCCTGAATTACTCCGGATAAATCCTAATGTATAGTCGATAAATATAATATGTTATGTACCACACAAACCACTCGAGTGTGCTGTTAAACCGCGTACACATTTTTAACATTTTCTGTTACGCCGTAACACCGTTCCACCAGTTGTCGGTAAATTTGGCCGCATCAAAGGATGTTAAGCGCAAATGTTACAAGTGTGTACGCGGCTTTATACACACGAATAGCCTTCCAATCATTTTAAAACTATCATCCTATCATTCATTCGAATTGCCTCCGACATTATGCAGTAAGTTGACCATTTTAATACTCGAATCGTCTCCGATAAATATAGTACAATTGGTATATCGAAATTATTTTTATAAAATATTTATTCCATAATCGACAATAAAATCTAAAGTTATTAAATTTGCATGTTAGCGCACTATTTGTTTTCTCTCACTGGCACACGCAGCCACGCGCCGTATAGACAAAATTAATTTACGCAGAATCATTTTTTTTATGTTTTTAATTAATCTTAGATTAAAATCACCCATTACAAAAACGATAGAGAATACTATTTTGAGGGTATGACATAGCGATTTGTCTATACTATATTATTGTCTCAAAACAATTTGAATATATAAATTTACAAAAAAAATTGTATTTTTAAAGTCAAGTAATAATAAAGTATAACATCGATAAATTTCACTGACATCCTCTTAACGAATTATTATTTATTATGAATAGAATTTATATATATATAGTTATAAATCATAATAATATTATACTTTAACTGATAGCTGGATTATTAAACAAGCTAAACAATATTTTTTCGTACCAACGTTTTTTGTTCATTTGCTAGATATTAAACAAAACTTTCATCCATCCAAAATTAAAATGTTTTACCTAATTTACTTAAAATGTTAATTTCATATTTGTATAGCGAACGTACGTGTTGATAACGTAACGGTACGCAACCGCAACTGATTATGTTGTACTAATTTTCAACGATTTTTAATGATCGACGATGCCCAAAAATCTAAAATAATAATAATATTTGTTTAACGAAAATCCATATAATTCAATAATAGAATAAAATGTATTAATATATTAATATGGGTATGATATTAGAGGCAATTCTAGTACACCCAAATAGCAATAATAGCAATATAGCAGACTACTTAATTGCCTCCAAAAACAGCTGGTGACAATTCCAGTAAAAAAAGGTCACTTATCTAGATTTGGGAGGCAATTTGTGTGCTATGGTGTGGCGGTGTCTATAATTAATGACTAATGAGTGTCAGTTGTACAAATACGACTAATATTTAGTAAATAATATTTATATTATTATACGAGGTGGCAATATTGTCAATACTCAATATTACTATACTGCAATCATGTTTGGACTTTGAAATATAATTACTAATTAGACATGTTGCAAGCAGTATTGTAAAGAAGAATACAATTTTTAAAGAGGGTTAATAGTTAACTATTTGAAAAATATATTTCAAATATTATATAAGGACATAAGGTACATTTACTCAAATTATAATTTCGAAGTATAAAAAAATTTTTTTTAAAGTAACCTACCTACTGATGTTATTTATGTTACCCAATATGCGTTATCGCCGTTATCTGTATAATGCAGTATTTTATATTAGACAATAATAGGTAGGTAATTATTATTATTAGTAGTATTGGTTATCTAACGTTTATCTAAATTATTGTTTATTGTAAAAGGTAGGTAAGTACCTAACTTATTATAATTTATTTTAACGTTTTAGAATCGTTAATCGTTATTAATAATAACTTATTACATATTATAATAATTTTATTATAAACCATTAAATGCTTATGATTTACTTTTTAGAAAACGAACATTCAATAGAGGTGCCTATATACTTCTTGTATAAAAATATAAAAATCCGAATACTTAATTACTCGCGGCGTTTATTGAACAATAGGTATGAGAAAAACAAATTGAAAAAGTCAAAACGTATCAATTACGCATCATATCTAAACGAGACGGGTATTTTAATTTTTCATAAATGTTGTAATGTTGTGGTGAACGGTAAAATTTCGGGAATATTTCGGTTTACAGGGTATTGAGCCAGGTATGGCCGTATGGGCAAATTGAATTTTTCATATAAATGTTGGTATTAAATATGTTATATAACTTTATTACAATTTTAAAGTACAATTAATATAATATATAGATTACATTAATTATAGGTGGCAGGTAATATCATTAAATTAATTACTTACTAAAAATAAAACATAGGTATAACAGATGAATTGGAAAAACACATCTACCAGCTATTCCAAATTCCAATTTATTTAAGTTTTGATAATTATACAGTTGTTTGGCATGATCTGCAGTTGTCATTTATCACGTAATTTTGGGTGAATAGAAGATTTAATACATATATTCATCTGCATACCACGAAAGGAAAGACTGGAATGAAAAGACTCGCTGGGTTAGGTCATCGTAATCAGATCACTTACCTAAATATATTACTGTCAAACTGTCAAAGTAGGGTCATCTATAAATATTGTAGAAAACACGGCTGAATTAATGTATAATGTATACCTATACTTTATAGCACAGGTGTACGGATAAACCAGGAATAAAAGTATTTAAAAAAATTCACATTTTTGAAGAACTGTTAGCCAGGGGCGTCATTTTATGTTTTTTTTCGGGTGTTCGAGGTTTCAAGCAGGTCATTTTTAAATTTCGCCATGGCCATATAAAAATAGATATAATACGTATATGTACATTATCCTGTTTTCATTATTTCCATACATTATGGACCGAATCAATTCGGAATCATTACATCAAAATAAATAGTAAATATCAATTAAGAAACTAAAATAAAATAAAAAATTAATTACCTTAACAGTGAAAACCAATAATAATTGATTTAATTTTAATCATATTAATAATTGTGCATTCATGGCGCGTGCATTATT
This sequence comes from Metopolophium dirhodum, assembly GCF_019925205.1. Classification (NCBI taxonomy): domain Eukaryota; kingdom Metazoa; phylum Arthropoda; class Insecta; order Hemiptera; family Aphididae; genus Metopolophium; species Metopolophium dirhodum. The sequence goes on from NC_083566.1 coordinate 21,260,831, forward strand.
TTAGGCCATCAGCGGGACGCAGGCCAATTGGAACTATTTTAAAAGTAAGGGGTGCTACCGCACACTCTGACCCCCCCCCCCCCAAATGACGCCCCTGCTGTTAGCTGCTATAGTTTTAGGCAATGTTTTATTTTTTTAATAGTATTTTGTTCTGTGAGCACTTTTTGTGGTAAAAGTTCTTTCTCGTATTTCATTTCTCACGTTAATTTAATTTTATTGAAAATTAATAATTAGTCTTTATGGTTTTCAGTACCTATATAATATAATATTATATATTATGTAAATTATTTTTTCAATGTCGTTCTCGGAATAATGGCATTAAACCTATTATTTCATTTTTATATACTTATCGTAAATTGCCAAAAATGTCTTATCGCGTACAATGTAATTACGTTCGTGTAAAAGCACATAAAAATGTTTGTAGCCTAATGCTATGACATTGTAACGGAAATTTGGGACCCGAAGACAATAATATCGTGGAAGAGTGGAACTTGCGGAACGTTAGACGCACGGCCACAACATTTTGCCAGCGGTCACGCCATTGAAGAATTGGTAAAAATAATGATACATAACAAGGTTTCTAATGCATTACGTATTTTGTTTTTAAAAAATTATTAATCCGAAAATACAAAAAATAATGGTTGATGTAACTTAAATAATAACTTGAATATTTCTTAACTATTTACGCAACTTTTTTAAATATTTTGACAACTATATTATTTCCATGAAAATATTTTTATGTAGTGTGAGGCGTGAGCCATAAATTAAAAGCCGTAAACCGCTCAAAACAAGTCAAAATTGTATCGTGTATAGAAAATGCTAATATAAACATTCAGTAAACATTTCATGTATATACGGTTATTTGTTTCAGAATTACATATACAATTAAGTATACACCAAAAACCAAAATTGAATTTGTCAAAACCCAATATTTCATAAAAATTACCGGTTTTTCTAAATTTTTGTTTTGTTTTTTCCTGTTTTTTTAAAAATTATTGAGAATTTCAATTTTTGACCTCCCGAATGCACCAACTAGATACACTTTTCCATCGAACAAGATACTGTTGAAGAAAATCGAAGCAGTGTTACTGCCAAAAACGGTGATGACAGACACAAAAATAAAAACACACATCATTGTAAAATCAATACATTCATCGCTCCGCTGAGAATCTAAAATATGTGTGGACTAGCTGATCTGCTGCATTGGAAGCGTTGTTATGGAATTTTTTCTAAATTAAATTAATAAATGTTTTATTTATTGCTTGTTATTTAAATTACAATAAAAAGCTAGGTCCTTGTGTTTCTAGATTTAGATTCAAAAACTACTTTATTGATTTTGATGAAAGTTTCTGATACATTATTCTTGGAGATATCAAGTTTAGAGATAAGTTTGAACCACGTTCGAAAATATACCAAGTGCTACATCCAATCGATTGCCGATCTAGTTTAATTAGTTCACGAAGCGAAACGTACTTCACCAATGCCGTTTTGCGCTCGAACTGAGATACGGGTATATAGGGCGCTATAATAATAACGAGAAATTTTTAATAACTTCATTATATTTGAATTGTACAGAAAATATAAATTTGTTTTTTTTTTTAAGGAGAACACAACTTACCACTTCTGTTAACTATTACGCATGCACAAAAAAATCTTCAAACACCCACAAGCCCACCTAATACAAATTCTATTTGTTTTTTTCGTCTATATTTGTACGAACTTTAAATTATTTTACTTGAAGAAATCGTATTGTTCCTAAAAAAAATATTAAGGTCGACCACGAATGCTAAATTATGGCTCACTGACGTAGTGACGTGACATAAGAATAAGCCAATATTCCACGGCCATTACTCATTTATAATTATTAAACACAAAACAAAAAAAAACAGTAAGTTATGAACCAACAGGTACATTATTATACCAACATTACCATTGGATGTTCTTTACTCGCAGTCGTCTTAAGTATATTATATAATAATATATCGACCGGAGAAGTGTTTAAAACTTTAAACGATATAGGAAGTTTTCATGTTTTTCGACTTAAAAGTTACCAGCTATGAACATGACGGACTAATTGGATAATATTTTTTAGAAACAAATTGTTATTATTAACGTGTATGCGGCGCGTGTACGTGAAAATCAATATTACAAGAGGAGTTAGTTGGACAGGCACATATTTATGTACAAAATAAACACGTTTGGTTTGTACACATACAATATAAACGTATATTTTAAGTGATATAATATATTGTATATTTTTTTTTAGAAAATTGAAAAAACTCTTTTACATAAATATATTATATTAATTAATAATTATACTATAGGCTAGGAAGAACTCGGAGGGGGAGGGTCGACGATGTCCGGACATTTATTTTCTACAGGCTCGCCTAGACAATATAACACTAATTACACGGTTTTCGATTTGCCATAATGTTTTTAGGCAATAATAATTGACCTCGTTGCAGTAATAACCGTTGTAAAAAAACCTCCTTACATTACCTAAGTATAGGTAGTAGGTATACGCTTCTAAGAATTGTACATATACGTACTTTCTTACGTAGTGTACCAACTTACTATTATAATATGTCTCTATATCACGGTTGTCGGGTTGTAGATATACGTCTAGTTACACAACTGAAATATTAAATTGCTTATCAAGACATAATGGACCATTCAATATGATGTCTACGATGAGGCACAGAATAATATTATATTAAGGCCCCCCGTATAACTTGATTGTAGTGAGCCCTAGCGGCAAACCTCATAAAACTGTTGTACAGACTTCTGATATCTTATCTTATCTAGATAAATATTTTTTAAGTCACGGTCTTAGAAGACCGTGACTTAAGTTATCTAATATTTATCTTAGATGAAAAAATTCCGTACCTGACTAGATAAATATCTGTACATATCCGTGAATGATTTTAAATTTATTGTTATGAAATAATTAAAATTAAATTAACTATTCTTGGAAGAGTGTTTTAATATTATTTATAAAAGTAATTTGAAAAATAAAACACATAATGAATAAATGAGAATTCTTCAACGTAAAGTCTATATTATTATATACCACATAGATTTTATCGACTTCGTACCTCTATACCAATTATGGTAGTATGTAAGTATTATGTAATAGAATGCATGTTTTCGGTTATTTGACAACAAAACAGTGGCGTAAACAAGGGTGGCGTGAGGATCAGATCCACCATCGGCTTTTTATTACCTTAGTGAAAAGTTTTGAGAGGGTGGGGGATTTTCCAATTTCCCCCTCCCATTTAGCTATGTCGTTTTTTTTTACCCTCCCCCCCTCAAATATCATGTTTATGCCCCTGCATCACAGAGTATTCATTTAATTAACAAGATAATATTAAGTATGTATTATTATGTTAAATTGTATAAAATGTTTCATCTGACCTGTGGGGATAGTATGAAATAGTTTTTAATACTTAGGCACGTAAATAAAATTGTAGAAAAATGGGTAACAAAAAAAATGCATTTTTTAAAGTTTTTTTGAATTTGTGAATATAGTCCCTAAGAGCTTTGCAAAATAAATGTCATGGCTTTTTGAAGAGTTGAATCTGTAGTTTTGCGCTTATAAAATAACAATATAGGTTAGTCATTGCGACCTATATTCATTGCATATATTTGCATCATTGCCTTAAAATTATAAATGAGCGTATGTCATATGATTATTTTTATGAAAACACCACTGGTAAGACTTTGTCTTCAGCAATCCTCATTCACTACTGTCTTAAGTCCCAGTTACTTCAGGCAGCAATAATTTTATTTTTTAAATATTATCTTCAATTTGACAGTTTCTATTAGTATTTAATAGAAATTACACGAAGTAAAGGGGATCTAGATCACGCCTGACGCCATAGTCATGGCGGAGATGTTTTGGGGACTTTATATTCCCCAAAAAGTATTTTAGTGTTGTATCTCTACTTTTTATTATAATATTTAATGTATTAAGATGTTGTTGATACTTATACTTCTCATTGGTAATATAATTATAGGTATAATTTATGTATACGATAATCGGATAATGTATAAGTTGAATATACCAGCTATATGTAATATGTATATACCTACTCAATAAGATAATATTTTCTTGTATTATTCCAACAACAATTAGTAGGGTACTTGAGTATATTCTTATTGTAAATTAATGTAAGTTATATACTTATATAAGTAATAATGTAATATAATATGTATATTATATAGTATAGGTATAAGGTATATACTAATTCGTCTAACAAACGTAGTTAAAGGTACAACATGGCAAATTTGCGTCCACCAGTGGAACAAATGTTGCTGGTTTTTTTTTTCGATTACTTATATAGTTATGCCGTGGGCATTGGGCTGGTCAAAACTTTTGCCAACCTCTATGGAAAATTTAAATGACACTACAGCAGGTTTATTAGGTCATGGTCCACGACCTTAATAAGGTAGATATTTCAATTAAAACATTTTTAATTACTGTAAATCTATTTATTTTGTAACCTATACTTTTTCTTTTAGTAGAAAAAATATACATGCCGTATGTTTACGTACGGTGATGATGTACACCTCCGTTGTATTGTGTTATACAAATGCTAATTTTTACTTTTAGACTAGTTTTTGTCTTTTCATATAGGTATACATTTTTGTTGGTACCTACTAGGTACTGTACAATTTACATTTGACGGAGTATATTATAATGTTATACAGAAATACATACTGCAGTAGAATCTCTTGCAGACGTGTACATTTTGTTTTTATTTTTCATTAGGACAACGTACATATAGGCATAGGTATAATATTTACTTACGGTATATATTACGCCAGCTACCGCAATATTATTATTTTGTTAGTAGCATAATATGTTTTTCTACCTTTAAATAACGTAGGTAGGGATTAAGGAAGCAAGAGTAACATTGCGGTTGCATCATTCCGTTTGCTCTGTCGAATTTGTTATTTTATAAGCTTTTTTTATTTGTATTTTTTAAAAGCTTATCTCTTTTTCACGCCATAAAACCCCGTAAATTACGGTAATCAACTACGAATTCCTTACAAATTAAGCCAAGTGAAAAATGTTAGTTTATAGAAATGTACACGCGAGAGCAATTTATTTAATTATTCAATTTTTACGGGAAAAAAACAAACAAGGATTACAGTGGTATATCCGGTTATTATATGAGTTTACACTGCTTTTTTATGCATAATATTAATATTATAATATACTAAACAATATATACAAGACCGATTCTATGTAAAATATACAAAACTATATTTTCTTCCGAATGGAGTAAAATCTAGACGTACAACACATATAGGTATACCTATTTGTTCTGATCCTTCTATTTAGTGACATATTTAGTTAATACATATAATAATAATATATATTATACATAATATATAATATTTAAGACTGGACTAGTTACTTTATTTATTAAAAAGTAGTTGAAGTTAGTAAAATATAAGTAGGCACAAGTGCACTAGTGCACAACACAGTACGTAGTATTATGTTTTATTATATACTAGGAAGTTACTTATTCTAAAATATAATTTCTGATATTATAAGTATTTATAATTTATTTAGGTATTATAGTTTTTGATCGGTGATAAATGATGATCTGTAGATAGGAAAATTAAGCTTTATTTCAATTTAATAAATTGATTAATGATTACACAACTGTATCCATGAAAAACTATTTATAATTTTATGTTATAATTTGTTTTGATTTTAAAATGAAAAAATTATAGGCATTGTACAATTTATTTTATTTTATTTTATTTATTATTTTCTAAAACGTACAAAAACGATACATGATTTTAAATCATATTATGCAACGAATAAAATTAAATATTATTATATTAATTGTGTTATTTTTACTATGCAATCAGTAATCATCCAACTAAAGTGCTTCTTTATCACCGATCTACTTATCGTATATACATATAGCTGCTATAGGCGTAACTAGCAAAATAATAGGTATGGAGACAGTGAGTCACAGTTTTAACTTATAAGTTATAACTTTATAAAAAATAAGTTTATCGTGTTATTCAATATCGTCTGTATTAGTTTAAACTAAACATATTTATAGACATTTTTAAAAATTGTATAAAAAATAAAAAGTTATAAATATCTGCAGCCATCAGGTATGAATACATATTTCAATATTTTCTCAAAAACATTTGAGTGGGCCCCAAACAATAAATTCTGCAAGAACCTATATTATACTTTGCACATTGTAGGTACATATTATATTCCGTAATATATATATATATATATTATTTATTTTTCATGATACAGCATCAACTATTAGGTTTATATTAGTACTATGCATTCTCATTTGTAAATTAGGTAGGTACCTGGTACGACGTATACCTACGTGAAATTGGCACGAATTGGGACGACTGGTTTGTCAGAAACAACGGATAACGATTAACGATGCACAATTTTTGACTAGTAGTGCAAATCAGTGCTAATTAGGTATTATGTGCATACTAATTATTGGCGCAGAAAAAATTTTGAAATTAACACATTGATGGACTTGAAATATATCAAAATTTATTAAAAACCATGCTTAAATTGGTCAATGTAGCTATAGCAGTAGTATTTACTTGTAATCTATACGTTTTGCATTTTCTATTTTAAATAGGTTATGTCACCATTTTTCCCAAATCCTACCTCGCTAATATGTCACTTTGTAATTTTTATAGTGTAGGTATGCAAAATAAATAATTTGTTTTTGAAAATGTATCCAAAAAAAATATGATTATATATAAAGATTAAAGGTACATCATAAATGTATAATACAATATGAAGTAAATTGTAAGTGTATATGTATGTATTATACTATACAATATATAATTATATAAAGTGCAAAACTTTTGGTTGTTAATTTACCAGTGATACCTAACTATTGTCCATAAAATATAACCTGTAAATAATAATATGAGAGTGATGTGTAAATAGTAAATAAAATATTAATATACAGTATTAAATATTAAAATAATAAATACAATTCTAGTTGGTAAATGATAACTAAAGTTAATAAGAAAACAAAACATAAATAAAATATATGGTGTTTAACAAAACAAAATTAAGTATCGTTCTGGCTAAAGTAATACATATTTTCCCGTTTTTATATAGCAAAAGAAACTATAGAGGTTATACCCCTCTTCCTATCATGTGTACACAACTGATTACAATGGGTAATTAGATAAATTGTTTCTAAAACGAAAACTTATTTAACCCTTTCAATTGTTAGTTCAAAACTTCAAAATGCGATTATTCCGTTACTATGGACAACAATATACAGATCGTATTTGCATGGGTCAAGCAGCATCATGGAACTTTTAATTTGTAATTTGGTACTAAACATTTTACTTTTCTTTCCAAACCAGTGGAAACATGATATACTTACGTATAAAATATAATCATTGTGCACAATGATTATGCAATTTATAAAATATATAGTATAGGTACTAGGTAAATAGGAACCTATATACATAATATTATAATACATTTTAACTTTAACTAGTTGAACTCAAACCCTAACATCAACTATACACTAAATTGTTTAACCTAATTCTAATTTAGCTACCACAACTATAGATTAAATACCTTAATTAAATTTTAAACAATTCGTGGTAAATCAAACTTCTGACTAATTTTAAATCGAATCCGGAACACGCTATTTCGTTACAGCTGTATGCCTGTATGACTGTATTATATAAATAATATATATATATATATATATAAATTATATATACATAATACCTGTACAATATTAAGCATTTATGTAATATTATTTAAATTTAAAAAATAATTATTTTTGCATACGTTTAAAGTGTAATTGCAGTTAATTTCAGTTAACATATTGTTGTAGGTTAGGTTAGGTTAGTATATTATATACGTAAGAAAGCACAGAATAAATCCCTACATTATTACACATATAATGTTCTTATTATGCGGACTTAATGTTGCGAATAATGTACATTATAAGCATTTATGTGCTCGTCTCTATAAGGTCATACCTAGTTGTACCGTATAGGCACCATACAACTAATTAGGTGTGATAAAATAACACTGTTTTATTTAAACCTTTATAAGCTTCATAAATCATAAGTACAAATTGTATATGCTTTAATAAAATTAATTAATTAAAGAACCGTAAAAAATGATTATAGTAATTACTATAATATAGCATTGATTAAATAATCAAAAATGTAATCAATGCCTGCTACCTCCCCCCTCCCACCACAAATGAAATGTCTGCAGGGAACAAAAGTTAAGTGTTATATAATTTTTATTATGCATTATTGGTATTACGATTTTGTTTTCTATTATTATTGTACTATCCGTTATCATTTTTAATAAAACTAAATAAAATATAAAAGTAAAAATAAAATGATATAACAATATCATAGTTAATAATTTATTATTATATATTAGGTAGGATAATATTATTATGCTATATTTTTGGAAAAAGTTAGTTATAGAAGAATTAACTACCAATAGTAATATAAATACAGCGGGTTTGTCTTCGCTCTGAATCGTTTTTCGTATGCAATGATTTGTCATGGAAATATTGAATACAAATTTAACAGATTCATTACAGTGACTTTCTCAATATGATAAGGTATATTTGAAAGTTTCAAACAAATACTACACAGCAGAGCTGCAACTTCCCCTGTTTTTATTTTAATTATATGGACAAATGTCCCGGATTTATAATTCCGTGACAAAAAAAATGAATATTTAATTTTATACCAATTATTGAAATATAAACAACAATACCGAATTTAATTAATTTACATCATTATTTATTCGTCATTGCTGTTATTATTTATTTTATATTAACCCTTTTTGCTATCACGAATATTGTTAACGTCCCGTGCTGAGTGTAATAATATGTTTGTGTGTATTTAGGTGCACTCGTTATGGTCAATATTACACGATTTAACGATTTCTATTGTTTCGTTTGAAATGCACCACAATATGCTGTAGATGCACGCAGACGCTTAAAAATTCAAATTGATATTACGACGGGCGATTGTAAACTCGGCCCGGGGAAAAAAAATATTCAAAAGGTCTATTGTAAACTCGGCCCCAGTTTTTTTCAGGTAAAAATTATTTAGGTGTAAACTCGGCCCGAGGTTTTTACAGGTAAAAACGATTGACATGTAAACTCGGCCCGGATTTTTTTCAGGTAAAAACGATTGACGTGTAAACTCGGCCCGAATAAAAATATTATACGTATGAACGTATGTACTTATAATATTTTTGAGAACCATCTAGCATTACCCAGAGGACACCACGAGGAGGTGATTCTCATTATCCTCCAAAAATTATTTTCATTTTCATATTATTATTCATAGTATGAAATGCGTTATATAAATGTAAAATTGCATGTGTAAAAATTTAAGTAATATGTTTCATATGTTGTAAAAAAATATAAGTAAAATGTAATAATGTAAAATGTGTAAAAATATAATAACTAATAATAGGTTATAATATAAATTTATTTTTTGAAGTGAAAAGCCATATGTTTGACGTATTCAGTCACCGATATTTCCTTATTTTTATATTTTGTAAGTGTTTTTTCCAATAATTCTTTTTTTTTTTGGTTTTTGTGTTTTGAAACTGAAATGGTGCATTTAGGCTATGACAGAATATATATTGGGGTGAGTTGAATTGAAACTTGCATTAAAATGTGCATGAAATGATTCACATGCATTGGTTGTTAAATGCGTATCAACTAATGCACAGGCCCACACATCAGGCGGAAAAATAGCGGTTTTCCACGTTGGGACTCAACTATGCTTGCCATCGTGACGGTTGTGTAAACACTAAACACTAGTGAAACGTCGTTTCAAAAGTCCAATACGAAAATGAAATTATTTGTCTCAATGTTTAAATATATTTTAGCATTCGAACAAAATATTGTTCACGATAAGATATAGATAAGTACGTTATTTATTATTTGCAGATAAAATTATGTCGTGATAATTATATATTATTGATCAAAATTATCGGGCCGAGTTTACAACCGGACCTTTTTTATTATCTTAAATTTTCCGGCCGAGTTTACAATCTACCTATTTTATTACCTAAAATGTCTGGGCCGAGTTTACAATCGACCTATTTCACTACTTAAAATTTCCGGGCCGAGTTTACTACAAAAAAGGTAACCGCGGGCCCAGTTTACATTTGCCCATTACGACATATAGTCCATGTGTCCGCATATGGCATATAATATATAACCTACAAACAAACCTTCATAATACCTATACCTGCATCGGCAATACACGGGCGATTGTAATCGATTGGTTCAATACTACTTGACGGGAACATGTGATCTCTCCCGGGTCTACTTCAGTACTACCTGTAAGCTTTACCTGGTCTACTAGCATGGGGCATTATTCGCATTACACATTTTGCAGTTGGTAACACTAAAATAATTCAAAAAATATATAATATAAAATAAAAGTAACAGTATAAACAAAAAACACATATCTGTACTATAATAAATGTGAAAAATACCTCTTTTACAGATGGTACAGAATCAACTTTCAGTTTTTGTGATTAAACCCACTTCATCTGTATACATGGGTGGTTAGGCCTACCGGGAAACCGGGAATTTCCCGGTGGGCCCCCTTCGTATTTCGGTAATGGGGCCCTTTAATAAAATGCAATTACCTACGATAGAAATAATTTGAAATATCAAATAAAATATTTTTATCTTATATCTCATATACATTAGGTATATAAACGTATGAACATATGGACAACCAAAAATTCCAAAAAAAAAATATGTACAATCGGCGAAACAAGATGGTGGTCCAAAGATGCAGCATTGACAAAGGTTTTTGGACAATTTAATGAACCCGAAAATGGATTGTATGTTGATCTCATAACTACATTAGATGAAATTGAAAACAATTTAGGTATAACTCCAGATGCTCGATTCAAGGCAATAAATTTAAAAGAAGGTTTGTTAAAATATAAAACTATTTTAACTGCCCAAATGTACTTGCGAATTTTAAAAAAAAACCACTCCTCTATCAAAATATTTACAAGGGCATGGAGTTAACTTAATTGCAGCTTATCAAATGGTGAAACAAACTTTGAATGATTTACAAGACTGTGCCCGCCAATTTCAATGTATAAAAGAAGCAGCCAATACTTTTGTTGAATATACCAATAAAAAATTTGATGAAATGGAGAATAATACTTTAGAAATTCTAAATGAGTTACCTCATATTAGAGTAAGAAAAAAAAAACAATTTACTGACTATGAATCAATAGATGATCCTATTACAGATCCATTACGTACATTTGAAATCAATGTTTATAACCAAGTATTTGATACTGTTATTGAAAGTATTTCATCAAGATTTGAAAAACATGAACAACTATGTGCCGATTTTTCTTGTCTCGACCCAAACAATTTTCAACCAGATTTACCACTTCCAACAAATGCTTTAATAAAAGTATATGAAAAAATCAGAAATTTTATTCCGGACATAACTTACGATGATCTTAGAAATGAATATGTTGACTTTACATCTAAATGGAGAGAATTGAAAAAAACCATTGATTGTGTGTATTATGAACTAAATAATCAAGTTACTGATGATGGTGATGATTCAGAAAATGGTAATCTATATTTATTTTTACGTAAATATTAAAAAATAAAATCATCAATAATTATGTTATATTTTATTTTATGTTTTGTTCTAGGACTCAAGAGTGATGATGATATTATAGTATGTGTGCATAGTGCCAATACCAAGTATTGTGTAACCTGCTGTTATGAAGTGTTGGTGAAATATAATTTATACGCAAATACATATCGTGGCCTCCATTTTGCATATAAATTTATGCTTACTTTATCCATCACACAAGTAGAATATGTGAACGTACATTTTCGAAATTAAAATTTGTAAAAAATTATTTAAGAAATACAATAGGTCAGAATGTATTAATTTAGAGAGTATGTCGCTAATGAATGTAGAGAAAGATATTCTCAACAAAATTGATTCCGAAGACATCATAAATAAATTAGGAGCTAGGAGCCCAGTATTTGGTAGAATGTTACTATTTTAAAATGAAAAACTAAATTTGATTAAATAGCAAAAAAATGTTTTGTTATACATTGTTGGTTATGTGTTATGATTTATTTTGATGTGGTACTTAATAAAATTCATATAGTAATGTACTTGCGAGCGAAGCGAGCGACTTTTTTTTTCATGTGTGGGGCCCCTTTGTAAAATTTCCCGGTTAAAATTGGCTTATCCGCCCATGTCTGTATACCTACCTCTTTAGGAAATCTATGTAACATAATCCTTTTATGGATTCTAGGAACTTAGATAAAATAACTTGATAATGGTAATAATGATAATAATTAATAGTTATAATGAAATAAAATATAATGTTTAAAAACATTCAGTGTAAAATAATACTAATGAATAATATTGTATTATACCAGGGTGATTCACAAAAAAAGTCAATTATATAAAAATAATAATAATAATTAATAATAAAAATCAATGTCGCTGTGAGCTATAATATTATAGTAAAAATATTACTTTTTGTATTGTATTATACAGGGTGATTCACAAAATTCAATATAGTTTTAAATATTTAAATTAAAAATAGGAAAATGGTAATTAAATATTTAAATATTTAAATAACAAATCCAGGTTAACGGTAATACAATTGATAAGCCAATATTGCCAATTCATCGGGTAGCAATAACATTCAAAACAACTCGGGAGAGTTTACCATCGGGAGAGTTTACTAGTTTTAAAAATCGGGAGAGTTTACCTCCACCCGAATACACATACAAAATAAAATGATAACGTCTGCATGACTTTAGCCTGTAGGTATTACGTCCCGCTACAAATTATTTATTTTTTATCATAAATTATAAATAGGTAGTCACGTGAATTATCGTAATAATATTATGTATATAGAAGTAATAAATCACACACGTTTTTATGATTTTCGTGATTTCAACTCCATTATTTTATTATACTCGCATCATAGGTATTTTTGAGGCAATAGCCATATCTCATCACATAAAAAATCTTGCTTTTAAAAACTGTACATTTTTTTTATTATATAATAATTTATTTTAAATGCCTTGAAAATGAGTAGTATCTATTTTTGTTTTGTTGTATTATTCAATTATTGTAATAGTACCCTATGTAATTAAGTTGTTTCATCCATCAATAAAAAAAAAGGAAACAAATTGACAATAAACCACTGGTCTTATGATAAATAAAAATTATTAAAATAATTGCTTTATTATACCCAATTAAACTAAAATACAAAAAAACTTGTACATTCTGATAAAGAACGTGATAAATTTTTGAGAATAATAAATTTGAAATGGGATTCTCTCGAAACACAATTTTGGTAGATCCGCCCTTATATATTATGTGGAACAAACGACCTCAATTGCACGATTCGTTTTGAGACCCTTAGATTAGAATTTATGTCCAATTATACGGGTATTTAAAAAAATTAAAATAAATGAAAACGTTATAACGACGCTACTGTAAAAGTGTAAACTGTAGTCTGTATAATAACTATTTTATTATATCAGACTACCAGACTATCAGACACTATATAACGATATTATTTAAAAGTCTAAAAACGCTGTTCAAATTAATTATAACCTAACCAGAGAGAATTAAGAACGAACTATTAATATGTTACAACGTAAAATCCAAAACGGTTGAGTATGCAAATCACAAGAAAAAAGTAATTTGTTTTTAGATTTTTACTACGCTTTATTATGAAGTGCTTCTGTCGCAGAAGACAGAACTTCTGTGTCGGTTTAAAAACAAAAAAAGTTAGCTTGCTTGTAGATATTTTTGACTATTTATGTTTAAAATATATTTAATATTTTTTCCATCAACAAAATAGTTATTAGCCGATAGTCGATAGTCAATATACTTTTTTTTTTTGATGGACAAAACTGAAAACCGTACATGCCACGGGCGTCCATTGGGGTAGGGGGGACATGTCACCCCTGGTTTTTCTGTACTTATGGTGGGTTTTTTCAAATTGTATCAATAATTAAACATATAGTTATGTTATAAATATTTATGAACATATAGCAACAATGCATGGACGTAATGATATAATATTAAGATACATAATTTTACCTATGACAGTTTAACACAAAGGGCTATACAATAGGCTACAATTTGAAACCGGACTTTACAATATGTGGGTTTACACGTTCAGTTATAATATAATACTTCATAATGTAAAATTTAATGGAAAATAATTCACCTAAATTTTGATAGATGTTCGACATCTATTAAAAAAAATGTCTACAATTTTCTGTTAACTATATTGGAAAATAATAAAACGTAAAATCGTAAAACTATTTGATATTCTACTTAGTTATTTTTAGCGTACCTATTGAAATAGGTGTATTTATAATTAGATCAGTAATAAAATACATATTAGAAATAAATAAATAATGTTGAATAAAATTGAGACTATTACAAACTACGATAGTAACCTATTTTGTAATTTTCAACTAAACAGGTGTAACAGGAAGACCTGACAGATTAAATAACTTTTGTTCTAATCATTATTTAAAAATGTTGTTTTTTATATATAATTTATATTCACTTGCGTTACATGTATAATATAAAAAAAAAATATTATTATTTTTTAATACTGAAAATAAAAATTTTTCGTTTTGATTTAAATTTTTTTGGATAAATTAAAAATAGCCAATTTGTTAATCTGATTATAAGAATAATTTTGATGAAAAAAACATTTATCTAAGTCAAGTAGTTTATTTTTTAGAATTTTTTTAAAATATCAATATATTTTTTATTAAATTAATTTGGAACGTAATAACTTTTTTCAGATATTATTTTTGGGAATTTGTTAACATGAGTATATTTATTAAATTATTTACTAATATGATTTTAACAATTTTTGTCAAACGTTTAAATAACATCATTTTTTTCCTTCCTGTTACACCCTGTAATCTGTATATATGTGGATGAAAAACCAAAATTACATTCAGATTTAACACCCTATGTCTTTTTTAGTTTCTACGTAAAATTAAGTTATATCGATTGAGTGTTGCCTGAAGTCTTATGAGATATAAATGTGATTATAGGCCTAGGAGTTGGGTACTATTAAAAATCGAAACGGATCATTAATCATATTAATGTTAAATATGTACCCATTGTTTTTTCTTCTTCTCTATTACTCACACAAATAAATACAATGTATTTAATATATACAATAAAAATAATTTTAGACTTATTTATTATCTGCCAACGGATAAAATAATGTATGTGTTATAAATTATAACCACATTTAAATTTATAACCATGGCTTAAGTTCTTCAACAAACCTAACGAGCCGCCACTGATCAGTGGTCAATGATTTTAATATGTTAGTCTCGCGATCGAAATTAATTTCGTTCAAATTCGCGTGTACTTTTAAACTGTAACTTATTCATCAGAAATTTTGCTCGCAGAAGATTTTGTTTACTGTTACTAACCTAACATAGGTGTGACAAATTTGTATGGCCTCTTATCATTTTAGTATACTATTCGTAAAATCGAAAGCTGTAAAGACGCAGAGTTACCATCATAAGAACGTGGCCAGCGCGTTATAATTAGACTACCTACACAACATTCCTATTATTTTTATACAATTGTATAAATAATGAATATATATATTGATATTATTATTGTTTGATAAAATAAAAATAAAACATTCATATATAATATCAACTGTCTAAATATCATTTTAACACTATAAAAGTTAATAAGTACTTTGAAAATCAATATTATTATTTAACAAAATGTATAATAAAAATAACAATAAAGTAAACACGAGAAAAAGACAGTTGATTTATGTCCGAGTAAAACCTAACAATAATAAAATAATGAGACGTCAGGTGATAATATTATTATTATACACTGACAATAATGGTTCATTTAAAGAATATCTAATGACGATAACAGGTTGTGAATTATCATTTTAAAATATTTAATTTACTCTTTTTATACATTAAAATATAAAATATATTTTACTGTCCTTTATAATATTATTATATATTAATAACATTGCTATAATCATTATTTATTAGCTGCACTTACCTAAATAAAAATGCTTTAAATCATAATAATATTCAATGTTATAACTTATAAGCTATATATTATTATTGTAACACAAATAGTGCCATGATATAAATATTAAATTATAATGACCCCAAGATATAATCCATAATCCAAGTCTATAAAAAAAACCTATTAGGTTTAGAGTGGTTCAAACCCATAAATTATATACAACACAATAATTAGAAATTAACAAAAATTATTTGCACACCCAAGTTGAGGCCTTAAAAATGAACCTAAGCAATTTTAAACCGTTCTAATACAGTAAAAAGTTAAAATATATTTTTTTATTTCGAAATACCAATTGAAGTAAATAAATTTAACTTATAAAATATAAATGCACGTGTGGCGAAGTCCACCCCCTGACTTTACAAGATCAATTCGAAAAATATGCCAACATTTTTCAAATTAATTGCCTTTTTTCAAAATCATAATTAATTACAATAAAGTGTTCAACGAACCACATAATTTTACATAATTTCTCACAAATAATCCCTACAAAGCCTTATAAGTAAATATATTTAAATACATTATAGTAATATAGTAAATATATTTCTAATTAGTAGATATACGAATTTAATCACTATTACCTATGGCTGATAATATCCTGATCGGAATATACCACGAAAACGAAATTATAAATAATAATAATTAACATTTATCATAATATCCGATTTGTTTTTGTAAAAATAAATTCATTCCTACGTATTTCAAATTGATTTTATTTTGTGATTTTAATAATTTTAAAACCAATGGTATTACTAATGTCTTATAAAATAATTTAATTACTAACAGCAATATATTAAATTTAGTAAAATATTCAAAGAAATATAGGCTGACGGACATTCTCACTCGAAATCGTTTTTCATCATATATTTTTTATCGTATCAATTTTTCATTGAATTTAAATTAACACAGCCATTACTCCATCACTGCGATCTACTCAATGACGAAGTACACTTCACATCCCACTAAACAGCAGAGTGACTTTTAATTATTATTAACTATTAATATTTACTACTATCTATATAAACATTTTTTATTTAAAAATAATTTGTTAATATATATTGATATTTAAAAAGGTGGGTAAGTGGATGTCGCTCTGCTGTACATTAGGTTACAAGTGGGTATTCTTTCCCACTTTCAAACTTTCAGTTCCAACTGTAATGGATGGTGTTAAATTTGAATTCAATGATATAATATCATTGTATAAGAAAAACGATTCTGAGCGAAAACGGTCAGTCAGCCTATGATTTTACCAAGTATATTTGATGATATTATTGTGAATAAAGTAATTTATATATAACCTATTTACGTGGAGCCTTGTTTTAAATTTTCAATCCTTAGCCATAAAAGTTAAAAATTTATAAATTAAGAAAATATATAATAAAGAAAATTGTTACATGAGAAATCGAGTAAATATCAAATGTTGTAAAAATATAAATTTCAGACGCTCATAAAAATTTAATTTAAGTTTCTTCTAGACATTTTTTTTTTGATAAAGGTATACAAACTTATGAGTAATCTTATATTACATTTTCAAATCTTAGATTTAAAAAGAAAAATTTTTATAAATTCTCAACTCAAAATAATTTGCTATTTTTCGTGATTTTTCCGTATTTTGTCAAAATTTGAACTTTAAATGCTTATAAATAATAACTGTGACTAATGCCCGGTTGCACATACGACCAATAACTAGTTATCGGTCCAATAACCAGGTTATCGAATCGATAACAATTTGACAGGTTGCACAAAGGATCAATAAGTTTTATCAATCCAATAAATATTGTGTTATCGGTTCGATAAGTTGTAGACCTGATTTCGGTTCGATAAATATTCAAAAGAGTTCTATAACTTTATTGATCTGATAATATCGAATTATTTTGTGATAACTGATAAGGTAATATTATTATTTGTCATATTTTAATTAAATATTTTTGAAACGAGTTCAATCTTATTTTCTGCTTCATCAGTGTTAGGTAAGTTACAGTTTGTCAGTTTATAGTTTACTAATATCGAAGTCAATACGAATACCAGCGGGTAACTTCTCTACTTTGTCAAAGTAGTAATGTATTTATCATCATCATCATCATCATCATCGAATTCCGATGAAGAACATGAAGTGTTTGAAGTTTTGATAAACCTTCCTCGACCACGAGTTTATTGAATAAAGTATAAAAACGATAACAATTAACACTGATAACATTAAAAATATATGATAGAATGATAATTTCTTGTAACCATGGTATCTAAACTATGGTTAGAGCACTAACCATTAAAATGTTAAAAAAATGTCTGTGCAACCGAACAACACTTTAAGGAACCAATAAAGTTATTTATCCGACTGTTTATTGGACCGTTATCACAGCTTATTGAACTGTTTTTATTGATCTTTTGTGCAACCGGGCATAAGGATTTTTAATTTTTTTCATCTGCCTTTGAAACAATAACCTAGGAGCCTTCTATTAAATTTTCAAGCTTTTTTACTCAACAGATAAAATTTCATTGATATTTATAGAAAAAAAAACTAAAAAAATTGAAAACTGACAATGGCCGTAAGCAGCTCAAAAAGAGTCAAAATATTTTGTAAATTTTATGGTGTATAGAAAATTCTAATATAAACATTCAGTCAAAATTTCATGTCCCTACGGTCATTTGTTTTAGAGTTACACCAAAAACCAAATTTTCTCGAAAACAGATTTTGCGTAAGAATTCCCGTTTTTCCTTAATTTTTCTTTTGTTTTTCACGTCGCTTTTGAAAACTACTGAGAAATTTTTACCTTTGTCCCCCCAAAGTACCAACTAGATTCACTTTCCTATCAGAAAAGTTACTGTTGAAGAAAATCCAAGCACTTTTACTGTCCTAAAAGGTGATGACAGGCACAAAAAATAAAAAATAAAAAAAAAAACACACATCATTGTAAAATCAATACATTCATCGCCTCGCTCAGAATCTAAAAATGGAAAAAATGAATTTATTCCCTTTTACCCGGGCACCATCCTATTATTCTTCACCATTAATCCTCAAGCACTGTCTTCTACTCATAAAGATAGATCCAAACACCTTTTCAATGTGACTCATAAATCATAACTGATATTAGTCAGTAATTAGAAACATCAGATTTATAAACAGGACTATATAGGAGCTATTTGAATACTTCATTCTCAGAAGATATTTTTTCATTCATGCTTTTGTACTATTATAATATACTTCATTATAGGTTACTTACAGGGATCTTGAACATATATGTTGATTATATTAGCTGTAGATAAAAAATCCTCTTTCACCGTAATCTGCTTATGATTTTTTTATTTTTTATTTTATACACTGTGCTGCACGATAACACGTATACATTTTATTATAGGTTCATACTATAAATTTCGTAGTCCGTGGTTACTGATTATGTCGAACATTCTAATTCGATTGAAAAATCTACTTTGGTAGGAATCGGGAATGTATAGGATTAAGAGACCAAACCAACAAAATAAATACTAATATTATAACAAAATATTATCTAATGAAGTAATGACCAGGAATATAAATGTAGTAGCAAGTATCAACATCTCAATTTATACCTCCGACCGATTTCAGAGAATGTTTCAAGAAATTCATTAATTCCGATGATCCCATAATTCTAAAATTTGTATTCTAATTAAACTTTGATTAAAATACGTATTTTGATATCTGTAGGATAATTGGTTCAGGATAATTTAGCTGCTCAGATTACACAATACACTTTGACATTCCATAGTATTTATAGGAATAGCCTGCAGTGGCTACATCCGCGATTCATTTGGATATATACGAGCGCAAGTGTACTTCAGAGAGTGCAGATGATATAAAAGAATAAGACTAATGTGACATGGCCAAATTGACGAATGCAGTAGTAAGTTCCATAATCGATTGGTACGATAAGTAATATGGAAATCGTTCTTTGTTATGGGCAGAAATAAAAACTGTTGTGACAAAGTCGTACAAAATAGAAAAAAAGTAGGTATAGCCGTGTAGAGGTATAGAGATGTAAGCTTGAACATTTTTTATTTATTGAAATACTTTGAAAATTTGATTTTTTATGTACTTTTCTTAACATAATTAATTTTTAGGTTTTACCGTGCCTATGTTAGTTATATGTTTTATTGTTATATATAAGTTATTTAATTAAGAATTAAACGACTGAATATGAACTACAATTAAAATATATATTCATATAAATGATATATTTATCAATAATAAATAGTTCTGACTTACGGTCTTGAGTTAAAACTTAAAACTAGATGCAATGTAATTTATAATAAACTAATAACTATAATGACTAGGTACTCATAAAAAGAAGTTAGTGTAAAATTGTGATTTGTAATAACTCAAACAATAAACAACAAAAATGGAAAAAATGAATAAATGTAAGAAAACGTTTATACTTTATACACACAACACTTAAACTGAAGTAAAAATACAAATTTTTTAGTAATAGATAAAAATGCACATTTATTACAAGGATAAATTAATTTGGATTTTAGATTTCCTATATTATGTTTAATAGGGTAATATTAATATGGGTAAATGTCAATACTGCAAGTACACAGTTGTCAGTTTTAAATATAATTATTAATTATGTAAGATGAATATACTATTCCTAAATATTATCAAGGGATTTATTTAATAAGAAATTAATAAGAGAAATTATAAAATCTTACACACCAAAAAAAGCTTATGAAAATGTACATCATTAGGTATAGGATATAAGTATACCTACATGTTAATTATTTATAAAAACGATTTTTAAAATATTTTAATAGCCTTAGCAATTTGAAATCAATTGAGAAAAAATGTCGATAACTCTAAACGTCATTCAAATATAATTCATTACAAAATTGTAAATAAATAGGTTTGGTAGGTACTTACATGCGAAATACTTATAAATAAAAACATGCGTAAGATGCCATTAAAATAAAATATATATTTTAATTCTGTACAGTATTTACTCTTTTATAAGTTAAAATGTATTGTACTTATACAACATTTATAATATTTCAAAGGTAGGTATGTAATTATCATATTATATAAAACATTTGCATTTTCACGTGTTTCACTGTGGCAACCAAAATATATGAGCGATTTTCGAACTTTCTTAAATGTCAAATATGATTTGTATATTTTACTATGTATAATTATAAATGCAACAAATTATTTAAAAAAAATTAATTAGATTAGGTGTTTCAAAAAATATAATTTTTCAGACTTTATGAAACATTTTTTGATGTATTGAAAATAAAATAATTCATAATTTTAAGTAAGTACAAAGTATAAAGAAATATTTGTAATGAAACTAATATTTTGACTATGTCTCATCAGTCAAGTGTGAAATTGATAATTGTTGAGCATTACAGCTTTTTACCCTTTTAGCTGGCCAATGGCCACTGATATTTTTTATATCATACTCTTGATCAGACACTTTTTTCTATAAGTGTTTCAATCAAAAGTTTATTACTTAGGCATAAGAATTCAATGTTCACACAGAGTTGGATTAAGGTTGGTTGGGCATTGCTCGCCACACCACTCTCCTTCATCAACATTGGCAACACTTTAAAATTACTGTTCAGAGTATTGCGTATGTAATTTAAGATAAAATGAGTTGTCATTGAGAGTAATAAAAGACAAAAGTACAAAATCTACGAGAACGACAGTGGAAGGGTCGCTTTTCTACGCCGAGCTTGTTTAGTGCTGTAAGTAGATGTATACGTCCTGTACCCGTACACGACACAAATACGCAACGTCTTGAACTTGAGGATACTTTTTTTTTCTTTAAAAACAGTGGAAACCTGGGTTGTAAAAACGACGGTCTAGCGCGTCAAAAACAAAAAAATAACAGAAAAATCGGTCCGCGTAGATGCGGAGACAAAGGAATTTACGTGTATAATAATAGGAGAGTCGCGGTTCGACTCGATCAGCTGTTGGGTTCCTCTCTCATATGTTTTCGGGCAACGAAGAGGCAACAGCTGTTCGCCGCCCGGCGAAAGTAGCGGCGGCGGCGGCGGCGCGGCGTCCCGGCAGGTCGTTGTTGTCAGGCCACCGCCGCCGGCGATCAGCAGTGTTTTGCCGACGACGTTCCAGTACGGTCTTCCGTCATGTCCAGCAGCAGTCGCCGTCGCGAAGTCGTACGGTTATCGGACGTTTTCAGAAAAATTGCCGGCATGTGGCACAGTCAAGACGCCCTAGTGGCCCCTGCCGACAAGGAAGGGTCGCTGATCACTGCTGCAGGTCAGTTTCTCGCTAAACATTCGGCGCTGTTCGAATAACAAAAAAAAAAAAACCGCGTGCAGGATAATATTAAATTAAACACCGGGATTGCGGGATAATCCAACTGTATTTTTTAATACCGGCTAGGGGCGACCGACGACATGAAATATTAGAATATTATCACGTACGGCACACAATACACAAATTAACGTGTGGTAATTTTCAATAGAAAAAATAATAATAAGTGCAGTATGGGGATGAAAATAATTACGATTCTCGGTGACACATGAAATCATAATTTCTTGTTTTAACAATACTTTATTTTTGTCGTTTTGCACGTAAATTAAATAAATTATAAAATATTATTTATTTTTTATTTTTTATTTAAATTATTATTTATTGATATGTACCGTATTATTGTATAGCTATAATTGTACGTGATACCGCAAAACCTTACAATAACAAAAAATTGCCTAACCATCCTTAAGTTAATTGGTATAGTGGATACTCCCGCTACAGAACTGGAAATAATTAACGTTTTAAATATTGTACATATTGTTTTTTGGTTATCCACGAATTTCTTAAAAAATATTAATTTATAATCTCTGTTTGTTGTAGCCTATGAGTGCTTACTGCATTCTACTAATTTTGATTTGTCGAAATGCCTCAAACAGATTTTAAGGTTTTAGATTTATTAAAAAATTTACTCTTTCTACTCTTTTGATATTTTTATATTTTGTTTGGCCGTTTTAACTTTAACTCATATTATAATTGAAAATGTATGATTAAACCTATATATTATATTATTATATTGACATGCTAAAAAATGATGGCACATTAAAAAAATAAAAAACCATAAGGCACAGTAACACTATTAAAAATACTATTTCCGTTTATTCTTATCAAACTCTCAAGGACTACCTATGATATAATTGTGAAATCGAAGTTATCCCGACTTTAATAACTGTATTAACTTTTTATCTGAAACAGTAATACAAATTAAAAACATTTAATTTCGGCCGAACCTCAAAGAAACAATGTCAAAATTGCAACTGAACTCTCATGGTAACAGTGATTTAATAAACCCGAATGTTAATTGTTATGACCGTTTGATTATAAATCATAAATGCATTTTCCAACATATTATCTAAGATTTAAACTTTTCCTTTTCTTTCAAATATATTTTTGACACAGTGTTAGATTAATTTTGTCATTGTTAATTCGAAATGTGTAAGGCGTGTATATTTAGTAGTCAGTAATCACTAATTTGTATTTTGTAAATTAATATACTAAAAACAATAAGTACCTATTCATTAAATAATGATAGGTCATTAATAAAACAAAATCTATAAAATGTTTAATTAATTAAAATATGGATTATATTTCAACATCGTCGAGTTAAAATAAAAAAGTACTCTACCCGTTTTAATACTAAGAAATTTTATATTTCATTCAATATTGAAATATTATATCATTGATACATAAATCATAATATAAGTATGTGTGTGTTTACGCTAGTAAAAAAAATTGAAAAACTGGGGCATTTTGATAGTAACAAATTTCGGGTAGGTATACACAATTTTTATCTTTCATAGGTTAAATGTTAAATGGTCCTAAGTGAATGTACTTTTATTTTTTTGTCATGACGTTTGTCTATAGAGGATGGTCATAGTTTTTTAAACACCGTCAAAATGTAAAGCCATTAGTCTGTACCATATTATATATAGGTGCAACTAGAAATTACATTTTGTTGGAAAAGATTTTACATTACTCAGCTATTCTAGCACTACACATAGTTAATTCTAATTAAATAATACAGCTGGCTGTAAAATACAAATCATCGACCATTTGAAAAATATAAATATGGAAGACAGTTTGAAGGAAATTGTTTTTATGCACATCGAGAATTTAAATGTATCAAGGTTTTTTGATAGGTTGCCGTAAATTATTTAAAATATATAAAACTAATTAAATGTTACATATTATTATTTTTTAATATTTTGATGAAATTTTAAGTGAATTAAGTGGCTATATCTTGTACAGTTTTCTTATTATTATTTTATTTTTAACAGCTTATACAACTAGGTACGAGGTACTTATCACCTATGCTACAGTTTCTGATTATGAATATTTGTGTCTCTTTCTATTTATTACCAAAATGTTATTATCTTTCAATATTTAAATGACACCTTATATTTTTAATTCTTAAATGCTGGATGTTTTTGTATATAATCCATATGAAAGGAAAGCTCTTTTTACAATAATTACCTGATTTACTGTGATGTAGTCTTAGCCACTCGAAGAAACTTGTTATGACTTAATTAGATTGAAAAATCTAGTTACCTAATAATACCATCATTTTCAAAATCTTTTATTCCATTAATATTATAACGATTCTGGACAATATTGATTATTTCGATTATCAGTTGTTTAAGGTACATGGTAGTATTATACTCGGAGAAAAAAATAACAGCCCAAAAATGTTCACACAAAATTATAGTTAGAGCTACATATACTCGTGTCGTGGAAGGGGTGTTAAATTGTAAGCACTTCCTAATTACCACACTTGTGGAATTGCCCGAGATTTACTAATATGTCCTTCTTAAAAAACTGTATGTGTACGTAAACAAACAAACACACTAGGTAGGTACACTAGATGAGCACAGCTATAGGTATAGTGCTATATAATACCTACCTAGTCTATATACCTATGATTACTGATTAGGATACAATGAGTATTATAATTATCATATATCCCATTATCCCAAACAATCATAATATATAATATAGTCGCAGTATTCCATGACGTTAAATTTAGGTTTTTATATTCCGTACACGTTCCGTATTAGGTTTGAACATTGTGTATAGGGAGTAGAATTTAAATTGCATATCGCACACGATCAACATTTTTTAACCATTCAGATGGCATATTCAAATTTGGTTTTCCAAAACACTTATAATGTTTACTCAGCTGGAAATTAATAACTGAAAAACAGTTGTTTTGTTTTTACTAATTTATCATTTGTTTCTTTATACGCGACTAGTAGCCATGGAATGATGGACGGTATTGACCCATTATGTCCAGAACCGATCTTTATCGTCCGCACGATTTACCCGTAACGATTCAACCTTGAATGAATGGCCATAGTACAGCGGAACCTATATCTACACAACAGTGGGTTGTTGCTAACAATAATTGATGGGTAAAATTTTAATGCTGTAAAACATCAGAAAAACAAACCATTGTATTTTTGATGTACGGATGAGATAACATTATACGTTTTGCCCAAATTTCTCAGTCTTCGCTATTTGGTCATTTTATATTCTAGATTTCTATATATATATCATATATGTGGGTGTATATAAATATTGGTATAAAATATAACTACAACTACTGCATCCGAGTCCCCTTCGTGCGTGGACTATCGAATTATATTTAATGACTACATAATATAGATGATATATCGATGTTAATATTTGTATGTATACGATATAGATATACAGATAAATAATCATTAATCATATATTAGTATAATAGTATATTACGTATTTTTCCGAGGTTCTTTGATTTTTTTTTCATTTGAGAATTGGATCTATAGTTTCAAATGGAATATTATAATTTATACTATACATGAATTAAACATCTATATGACATACGGTATACTTACCTAAAGTCCTTAAGACATTTAACAAAATTCATTAAATTCACTAGACTCTACTCAAGAAAGCGACAATTCAATATAAAACGTAAAAAATGATTCAAGTAGGAACAATTTTGATTTAACCAATTGTTGGAGTATATTTTTTATAATATATTTCTATATGTCAGCGTGGACTTGTGATAATAATATTTTTCTTAAATTAATTTAAATGATCGACGGGCTAATATATAGTGTTAAAAAATGTCCAGAAGCCCATGACAATATATAATTAACTTATGACAGTTTTGTTGTTTCGTTTAATTTAGGGTTCAGGCATCAAATGCACATTATAATATATCGATAGTTGAATACCTATAATATTCGTTGACGTGTATAATGCATATTATATTTCTATGGCCAAATCATAAGAACGAATACTTATACGGCTATACCATATTTCGTTCTTATTTAATTATATAAATAATAATTATTATCAGTTATCGCAGACCAACTGTCAAGTTTTTAAGTGCATATACCTCATCATTCGTAATTACACGCGATTTTACATCTCATCCATAGGCGCAAATAGTGTTTGGGATTTGGGGGGGGGAGGGGCTGAACTCAGGTTCATACCGATCTCTTCGAAAATGTTCAGGTCTTTTTTTGAGGAGGGGCTCTATCTCTAAGTGGTTAAGGGGTTAGCCTTGCAGTCCCTCCCTAATCTCGCCTATGATTTCATCAAACCTTTGAAAGATATCTAAGTTAAATTAAATATTATAATAGACAACTGTATAATTAATAATTACAATAATATTAGAATAGATTTGCATTTATTCTCTACTGTGAATTAAAAGATCAATTTTTAGGAATAATGGTACGACGAAACTCATATTTTATCATTGCGCCATCATTGTCGTTGAAACATTTATTGAACACTCAAAATTTTTACTCTTTTTTTGTCACCTATTTTCTATTGTGAGCGTTTACAGTTAAACTTTAAAAAGACAATATTTCCACCCTATTTGAATTTTTGTAAGACGCCGATAAATACAGGATAACAGGTGCGAGTGGTGAAGAATGTGCATTTTGAAACGGTTCTGGTAATCTGGTCTGTTGTTGTTCACTGAACATCGACGGCATTTTCGTCTGGCAAAGACCAAATATATGGTAATAAAAACACTGACGTATTGTAGACATCGATAATTTCTGTATGTAAGAGGCGTTGGTGGTCCCAGATTTCGTGATATAATTGTATGAAATCGAGCTATCGTCTATAATCAATTATAGACGATCCTCTAATTTTATATTTGTATGCATTCGAGCAAATAATAAAACACTAAAAAGACGGAAAAGTGGTAATTATTCGTAGTTCTCAAAATATGTAACTTGTATTATAGAGTATCTGTACTACCTAAGTGTTGTATTGTTACAATATTATATACGAATACATTCATTGGTATATTGAATATTCCCATATCGCACGTCAGGGACTGCACTGCAGACAGTGTTGTGTCGGCACGGACATACGAACCGAATTTTTATAGTCGAGAGCTTATTATTATACTATAAATTATAATTATAATATTTTAACATTACATTCTGTATGATATAATACTAGAGTCCCCCTCTCATGACGTAATTTTCTGTCGGGCCTTTGAAACGTCGTTCTCGTGGTTACGCTATTCCGCGTATATAATTTACACATAATTATATGTTAGAATCTCAATATAAGAAAAAAATATATATATATACACATGCCGATGTATCTACATAATAATATAATCGTGGCGTATAGTACTGGTCGCCAACTATATATATTTAATATTTATATTACATTTATCATTTATGTAGGTATAAATGCATAATGTATAATATTATAATGTTACGGTAAAAGTACGAATACCGGAATATCGGTGAAACCTAGAATTTACTGGTAAAATCTAGGATACACAAAATAATTTGGTCTAACCTCGAATGATTTTTACAAACGAGATTTGGTAAATCTTAGGATGAAAAATCAGTATTAGTAAAAAACACTAAAAGTCCGACATTTTTACCAATTTTGTGATATTTTTCCATTGCTTACTATACTTACGAGTATAATTACTAAATTATACGTTAATTTAAAAATAATAATTATTATTATTTAAGTATGTTAGGTACTACATTAGGTATTACTATTTTTATTACATTTATTTTATTATTATAATACATTAATCCAAAAATTAAAATTATTATTGCCTATATAATTTTATGTTAGGTATATTTGTATGACAAAAGTTATTATTTATGTGTGTGCATAACAATAGTATAACTCATTGTACAAGTATATATTCAATAGCGTAATAGGGTTGGCTTTGTTATCGTGCCACCAAGAAGAATAAATAAGCAAAGATTAAGTTATTGCAATCCTTGCTTTCAAAAATAAAATTAGATTTTATATTATATATTTAAAAAAATATATAATTTTACTATAATTTATTACGATTGGTATTACTTATTTTATTAGAGCCGCACTAAAATTTGAATTTTCCATTCCCCCTCCCCTCGATAAAATCATAAATACGCCCCTTTGTTGTTCTATTAAGGAGAAGATTCGTGATTGGAACGTATACGGTATACGTACAAGAATGATGTGGCTCATTTCAGCATTCAAGTATACCCATAGGTATATCTGATATCATAATATAGTATATAATATCATTATTATTATACATATATACACCTATGTGTTGTACTATAATATAATATATAATAGATATAATATCGTGCAGCGGTCCAACCCAACTCTTAGGTAGGTAACGCGGTATAATTACCAGTTACCCAGGCGTTGTTCTGAGAATACAGAGATATAGAACGCCGCCGCAGCTCAGTTGAGAACGCCGTGAATCTCTCCTGCGCCTCGATCGGTGCGAACAATAACAATTCGTGAAAACCCACTGCAGAGAAATTCGTATAATGTATATTATTAATTCATTATTATTATGTATACCTACGCGGTTTATGTTATTATATATATTATATTATTATTATTATTTTTTAGCATATTCGTACATTTTTGCAGTTTGGTGTGTATTGTTTTCATCCCACCCGAGCTTGACCCACTTGGTCGATACTGCTACAGCTAGTTATTTAATTGTTTTCAATTTACGCGCTCGCTCGTGATGTTGTACACAATATTATTAACTAAATGTCTAAATGCTAGCTAGTAGCTAATTCAAATTATTTAAATAACAATAAAATAATAAATATACTCACGTCACAAGGCGTATTAAATAGGTGCCTACTTGTTTCGACAATTATTAATATTATTATTATTTATTAGACGCGCAGTGCGTGCGTTTCGTTTCCTCCAAATAAATAATAATAATATTAAAACAATTTCACATCATTATAGTGTAGCCGGGAATCAATAATAGGAACAAAAGATAATCATTTTTAATAAAAAAAAATGACAACCATGCCATTATCGCGCGAGCGGTCAGACAGACTCTGCAGTGTTCGTACTATAATAATATGATACCTATATTAATACCTTATCTTGTACTTTTGAGCGAAATATATACAGTTTTCCCGATATATACATATTATAATATTATTAAAATTAAAATTACTTTCTATTTTATATTTTTTCTGAACATCAATTGCGCATAATTTATGCGTTTTAATATATTCAGAACTTGAACTTGAAATATTTAAAAAATATTATCAAAATTATATTTACCAACTTTTAACATTTTATACATCAAACCGGCAGCGACAGGTTATTCAGCTGGTTCAATATTATAATATGACAATATGATATACATATTATTATATACGTGTAGTACGAGTGTATAACGCGCACCGTATACCTACAAGGCGGTTCGTACGGAAAAGATTTGCACGAACAGTGAAAACATACACAATACAATAGGCCGACGGCCGTTCGCTTATTATAATAATATATTACTGGAATAATAATAAGTAATAACAATAATACACGCGTGAGGACTAATACGCTATTCCTTTTGCGCTTGCGATCGTACGCGTGCCGTCTATTATAATATTATTATTATTGTACTGCACATAATTCGTGTGTGTGTGTGTGTGTGTCTGTGTGGGTGTGTGGGTGTGTGTGTGTGACTGCGATCGTGCCGTGTTATCGGTGCGCACAGTCTTCGCGGGCGGCGAATGATTTGTGGTGCACTCGTGTAAGTCGTTTATTGCACGCTGTACACGCGGTAGGTATATATTATAATATATTACCTATATAATAATATATGATATTATAATATAAAGTAGTAGCAGTATCATAGTACCTATTTATTATGTATATTATGTAGGTAATTGGTATAATATCAAGTGACTATAATAGTATAATGTATAATATAATAATAATAATAATAATAATAATAATATAGTGGCTGAATGCCTGAATAGCCTACATTCGGCGTAACGTCCATGAATCGCGCTGCTCCCGTGTTGTATACAGTGCGTTCCGCTTAAAATGTGTAACACGAAATTGTTTCTACGGAAAACCTTAAATTCCCATCAATGCATTGATTTTTTTTTTTTTTTGGTTAAGATAAATGGAACGTTTTGGGATTTTTATAATTATTAATCTTTGTGTTGCGCAATACAATTCACACTATTTTAATCAGAATGCCAACGTTTTTTACATCTGGTTCGTATAGACCAAATGATTTAATAGTTTTAAACCAATTAACTATAGTCCTAAATTCAAATGTATCAAAGATGAACCAACTTGAAAGGAATGTGTACTATGTACAGTGTATATATAGGTAATGATTAATTTGTACACTTAAGTAGATTTTTTTTCATACCTTCGATTAATATTCTAATTTTAAACTGATTAACGAAATTACATTTTTATTGGATTTTATATTTCTTAATTAAATAATCATTTAAACATTTGAATTTTGAAACGTTCACGGAGTGTGCGTTACTTACCATCTACAACATTTTCCTTTACCAAAATACTAGATTCAAATTCAAGGTCTGCTGTAAGAATATTCTCATGTTACATAAAATGTGGAACACACTGTATACAATGAAGCGATGATAACATAATGTATGTAAAAAGGTATATAGTAGAGAGGCGTGTGTGCTGCCGAAGGACATTCAGGCCTCAGGGCGAAAGGCATATTATACCTAATATTAATATATACATTATTGTTGTTACGAGCTACGTGCAGCAACAGTAGCACTAGTAGCAGTATGTATATATTTTATTATATATAGGTATATATGCCAACATCTTCGTCGTATCTATATCTATATCTATACTTTATATTATATTATACTACTATATAAAATGAAGTCAATTTTTTTTTTTTGTTCGGGATAAGCTCCGAAACTACTGAACCGATTTGGCTGATTCTTTTTTTGTTGTGTTCGTAATTGTCAGGACAAAGTTCTTATGAAAGAACATTTTAGGAAAATCCACCAGAAAAGTAGGAAATATGGATGTCAAAAATACAATAGTGGCGCCATCTGTCCAGGAAAAAAATAAACTGAATAATAAAAAATTTAGTTTATTGTTCCAGATTAAAATAATAATAGTGTACTATATATTGGTTGCTATTGGTTAATCGGGCATGTTTGTTGATTTGTATTATTATTTTTCGTAAAAATATGTATAGGTATATATAAATGAATGTTTGTGTGTAGATTAGACCTCTGGGAAGAAGATAGATTAATTTAAAAAGGGTTACATTTGATTTTAGTATGGTTAGGTTAGGTTAGGATTTTGTATTAATTAATTATATTAATCCACCATAGGTGGAATCAAGTAAAAACGACAAACTTCGTATAACTTTGATACTTAAGAGTTAAATTATACATTTACGAACAAACAGCTCGGTGTCCGAGATCTACCTACCTGATAATATACATGCGAAGCAGAATTTTTTTCTGGGCAACGGAAAAGTTAAGATAAGTTTTGAACACCATACACCGATTATTAAATAACGAATTGAACAAAGTTTGAGTCATACAGAGTTGGTACTTACATTTAACGGGCAATGAAGTGCAAGGGATCAGCTATTTTTGATAAAAATATATTTATCATTAATACCACTATAAACATTTCAATACGTTTTCATTAACCATTTTTTATATTTACTTGCCGATCACATTAAACGTTAAAATTTGAATAAAAATTATACATATCATCTTCCGGAGGCAAAATAAACAACCAATCACGGCCGAAGCTGTGACGGGTCGGCTAGTAATCTATATACAGTAATATAAAGTAATATATAAACTATATTTCCCACCGACGATCCAGTTTCTGTCGACCTGCACAGTTGTAAGTTTCGTTACACTTATCGCATCTCTACATTCCGTCTCGCAAATCGTTCTATACAATGAATTTAACCCTACATAATAGATACGTTTTGATACCGATTTCGGGTGAGATAATATATTTGTGTATGTATGAACTCTTGTAGAACTTTGAACATTTTCATCTAAGCTAGTCGGGCAACTGCAGATGAATTCCGAGAATGGACTCGAGAGTATAACATATATACGTGAAATCGAAAATCAAATATTTATACCGATTTCGAGAGGAAATCGTATGTGAAATGCTTTCGGGCAACTAATATTTGTGTCCATATTATAGCGGATACCTAAGTGACTCGAAAGTTATTCGCGAAATGTCGGCACAAGTCTGCAAGTGATCTTTGCTGCAGTGCATTAGCATATGGTTAGCAATCATTGCATCCGATATGTATCATAGTAATTAGTTATTACATACACTTCAGTGTAATATTATATGCGTTTAATATAATAATTGTGTGTGACAACTGACAACTGCAATGATCGCGTGTCGGGTAATTATCGATTAACAGACGTTTCGCGAGACATAATATAACTAAGTGAATGGTCCTTGGTAAATATAATAGTATATGGAAAATCTATACGCTCCAGTCTGACGACCTTTCGCCAGAATTCGTCAGATCGGAGTGTGGAACGATGTATTATTATTTATTATTAAACCGGAGAGACAGCTATCAGTTATTATACTTATTACTATAGGTGCCTATATAATAATATGATGTTATATAATGCATTTATGTAATTTTTTTTTATTGATTGAGAAGTCTCATTGGTGGTATCTTTGGTATAGTTAAATAGTTGTATATTTTATGTTGTGTAGGACTTAGTCCCCCAACTCTCACCTCCATAATTTTGAGATCACGTATTATATTTTTCGGTGGGGTAGGACACTCCGTCACTTGGAACTGAACCATGAACATTCCTTCTAATTTCTATACACTTATAAGGGTCCTCTAAACCAACCCTAAATTGCCTATATATTGTAGTATATATTGTATAACCGTGAAAATAGAAATATCGCCGACATAACAATGCATATAGCGTATTATCTAAATAATAATAATATAGTATATACTATACATATATACGCGCGTAAATAGTATTTTATTTTCATTAATACCCTTGTTATTATTATAGTCAATATACCTAACTAATAACTATGAATGTATAATGATAAATTAATAACGTGTGCATAATAGATAAATTTATAGTATGCCGTGGCCGCCTGAAAGTTTGTATCGCGCCGCAAAAATGTATATATAAAAAAAAATACTAAATACTACCACAACTCCGCGTGCAGGGACTGCAACGAAAAATCGCTCAACACGTCGGCGTACATTATAATTTTGAAACTGCGCCAACAATAATCTCTATACACAGGCGATATAATTGATGACACGCCACCTACCCCTCCTCCCCACGCCAATGTAACCACCAACAATTGTCGGTGGGTCGACTTTTAAATGGAAAATCCTTGAAACCGAAATGCCGTTCGTTCACACCGCTAATATATTTAAAACTAATATTATACATCGGGGGCAACTGTATACATATAGGTACGTTTATATATATATTTAATTAATCACTACATTATTATGTACACAAAAACAATGTTTTCAAATGCTTAATTATTACACATTTAGATTTATTATTCGCGTTTGAAAATAGTCGTGCTCAATACATCGTTAGCATACGTTAGCTTTGAATGATGTTTTTATTTTTATTTTTTAAGAAAATTCATAATAATATACAAACAGTTTTAATGAATAAAACAAATCGCATTCGTGCGAGGTAAAACGCACAGAGCTAAACGACATGGAACCGGAGGATTCGCTTATGGTAATATTGTATTCTCTTTCGCTGAACATGGTATATTTTGTACCGAGCCTAATATATTATATTACCATGGTCTATAGCCAGTATAGGTAGATAATATTATGGAAAACAACGCCAAATGGTAACGGAGCGTGTTTAATGATAACTGCATTACAAATGTTATGCTTATGAAACATCTGTGATAAATAATAATTGTGTTGTAAAAATATCAAAATTCAAAACATTTACGAGTAGGTATTCAAAATTAATATACGAAAATTAACATTTGCACTGAAATAACACATACAATGATAATCTCGGAAATCCTTCTCCAAAACTTGCAGTGATCTATATACATACCTAGTATATAATATTATTTTAGTTGATCGTTTCATTATTAATCGGTTTTGTTGTTACGTCGTGTTTCATTTTGTTCACTTTTGTAAATGATACATTGTCCTCATTTCATATCACAGTTATAGTTACACTATTAGCATGTCTTTAAATATTATCATTATAACGCATGCCCTTGGTTCTCTATAGTAGTATATAGTCACAAGTGTAATATAATATAGCATCAAGAACTATGATTTTTTCGAATCGCGTACAAATACAACATTACAACTGTTGTACACTTGTACTATATATAGTGCTCACATTTAAGGCAAGATGTATACTATGTACATATTATTATTGTGTACATTATATACATGTTTAATATATTGGTCTGGTTATAATATTATGGTATAGTATTACGATCCGTGTCCACTGATTAAACCCGTCCCTATTGTAGACAATTCTAAAACGCGACCGTGTAAAACGGCAACAATGTAGACAATATTTTTCGATATTTTTTTATTCTTCTTTATTTTGCCTGTATACACGTTCGTTTGCTTCTCCGAACTGCACGCGACGTATAATAATATTCTATAAACACACTTATAAATGTGTATTGTGTACACAATACATCTATAGTATATAAAATATTATATATTTATATATATGTATTATAGATATTGTATGTAATATATGTGCTTCATACCGGACTCGTATCGAACGCTCGGAAAAGTAAATAGTTGTTGGCAAGGTTTTAAAATATTTGACTGAAATCCCTCCTAAGTTCGTGCGTGGGTGGAGAGACGGAGAGTGTAAATACATCGGCCATAGTTTAACACGTTAGAGCAAATAGAAACCCATCGATAAGTATTGATTCGCCGTTGAACAACTTTTTTTCTTAAACGAAAGTGGGTCGTAACATTTTCCAAGATTTTAATATTTTGTGACACGTTTATACACAATATCTATTTTACTCATACCTGGAGTACAACGAAATATTATTGTATGACTTTCTTTCGTTTCCCAAAATAAGTTGTACATTATTATAGCTTTCCGACAAATCCCAGAACTACCGTATTATTCGTATATTATAAAATTGTGGTTGAATTACTTTCCAAAGGTTTATTTTTTCGGATGTTTGTTTTTTTTACACCTCCGGTGATTTAATAATTTATTTTTGTAACATAGACTGCGTTAGTTAAAAACCTTATAAATGTTGTTAGATCACACATGTCATGCTTACGATGCGGTAATTTAAAATTGGAAAAAGATTGTTTCGTATATTATTTTACAGTCCAAAACGTTGCATAATAATATCAAAACAAGATGATGTTTGTGTCTTCATGGAAACAAAAAAGAAAAAAGTAAAAAAAGTCGAGAATTGATGTACAAATAAAATACATCATACATCATTATTTTTATATAATATGGAGTTTCAATACTTGATAAATAATCAATTATGTTTTAAAATATCCGACATACATGGTAAACGGTCTATTGTGAAGACTGCCAAAAGTTAACTTTTACCATCACTATCCATTTTTTTTTTGTATTTGGAAAATAATATTAATTAATTAGCTTTAATCGGTGTTTAGAATTGTCATTAAATTTAGTAAACCTTCCGAGTGTTTACGTTAGTAACCGCACAATTAATAGTATTCGTGTTTGTACTCTGCATTTTTAACTGTCTAAACATTAAATTGATGACGATTACAAAGAAAGGCAGAAAACCAAGTCAAATATACATAATATATTATTACGTATTTATATACATATATATTAAATATATACTAATAATTTTTAATTCGTTCATTTTATACAATTATATGTTATATATCATAAAATTAAATATTTTTAATATTTTTTATTTTATGTTAACCTTTTTAGTACATAATACGAATATTTTAATTATATTTAATCAACTACTTTATACATTAATGACTTAATAAATTATTTTATTCGTTATTTTATCATATTAAATGAACGCGCTCCGCGTTCTGAATTGTGTACAGAAGACTGTACAAAGTCAAAATGGTGTATAATAATATGTAAACGACAAATAATAGAATATATTTTGTTGATATAGAGTTTAACAATATAATATAGCAATCGACACACGATATTCGCACGAAAACAGTTTGTGTAATATTATTTCTATAGTTCTGTTATTATTATGATACCTATTGGTTCTCAACTTTTCTGAAATTTGCTTAAAATAAATAGAAACAATTTCACGAAATAAGATAGGTAATAAATTGTATTTGCTGTGTATTAAATTTATACGTCGGTTGTCGGTATATGAAATTTCCAATAGGCAACAGTATACAAATAATTAAAATATATACGTATGACCACGTCTAAACGATAATATATTGGCACGATTATAAGTTATAACTTATAATAATCTCGAATTTTAAATGTTGATTTATTAATATATAATTTCCGCCATGGTACCAACAGCATATTTCATTGGTACACAACTGACAATTTATAGGTATAGCTAATAGCTGTATAGGTAGTAGATACTATATACTTATGTGCATTTAGAATCGATTTCGGGAATTTATTTATAGCCCCCCCCCCCCCCTTACGAAGATTCACAAGGTTAGGAGGGTTACGATAAAAGTCAATGTTCTTATTTAACTGGTAATTATATATATATATAATATAATGATATTTATATAATTAAGCTATATATGTATATATAATATATATCATAACATTGTACATTCGTTTGGACGATTTCCCAGACGAAATTTCGATCATGGCTAACTTCCTGATAATGATGTGCCTGTGTTATTATTGTGTAGTGCTTACAGCCGTGAGGTATTCACCACATATTAGGTCATTTATTATTTTATGTACTTATCTCGTATCCTACCGCCGTGAACTATAATAATATCATTGACTATCACGATATCTGCAACGTAGTATATTGTTTTTAGGTTTTCTTCATTGGAAAGCTCGTGTACGTGTGACGCGGATTGTTTTTCTTTGTAAAGGTATGACAAGCAGCGTGATGAGGGGGTTTTCCGGGGGTTTTCTAGTTGGGTGGGTAGGTACCGTACTTGGTGTCTTTGAAAACTAGACTAGAGATATTTAATTAAGTAAGCAATAATTAATTATTAATAGGTAATTAATGCAGTTAAATATTAATTATGGGAGTGGGTGGATCGGTGTTCTGTATTTGGCCCCTGCTCAAAAAGTAATTCACCACGCCACTAATACCTGATACAATTGGCTCCGATTATTTTAGATCGGGGATTATCCCCTGAACGGTATTCTGCATCGATTATGACTATATTATGTAATATTTTGAACATTTAGAGGCGCGCATGAGTCAAAAGAAGGGTGGGGGGCTTCCCCGCGTGGTTATTTTCTGGCAGCTACACAATCCTCTATTTTTGACTCCAGTGGATTCGGATTTGGTGACTTTGGCGCGCAAGGCCATTTCACATTCGTTTAAAAATAATATGACTGTATTTCACAGCATATATAATAATATACGCGATGGATTAAAATATAGTATACTATACTAACTATACTATATTGGGAAGCTGCGTAAGTAAACACTAAGTATATAATATATTATAGAGATTTGAGATTCGGTGGCATTTTTACGGGGACTACACAAAGTTGTATTGTGTTGTATAGGTACGTCTTGTATATGTCAAGGAAAAATCTAAATAATTCGTTTCAATCGTCATATTTTCTTATTTTTCTGTGTTAAGTCCCGTGCTGCTGCCACCAGCCGAACACGATAGAAAGTTGGCTAGGATCCCGCCTACAATGCCAAACGAAAGAGAAAAAAAATTACAAAGAATATAAAAGAAGACCCATACACGACCGATTCCAATGTCAAATTCAAAACTATATGTATATATTATTATATATTGCAAACACACACACACACACAGGCGTGTGAGTATTTGTATACTCTACTCAGTATAGTACTATAGTGTAGGTCTTCTGTTGGCGAGTGTATAATATACATTATTATAAGCCCTAGTATGTATATGAACATATTTTATTTCCACGACTGAAATTCGTTTTTTTTTAAATTTTACTCTGAAAATCAATGAAATTCTATATTATAATATTGTGATAATATGATATATAATTGTATTATTGCTCGACGCTCCGACAACGATCCCGTATAATATTATTATTATTATTAAAAATCCACCGATCGTCGCTACAGTATTATATTTTATTATTATTTATTATACAATACAAGATTGGTACATTATTCTGTAAAAAATTAGTATTCATCTCATTTTCCCATTGATTATACAATACACAGTTGATATATCTATTCCTATAATATATCGGATAACCAAAGACGATACATTTAAAAACTGAAACGTTATCCGTCTGTTTTATTTTTTCATCTAAATTGCATTTGATTTTAAAGTATTCAAACAACTCTATGCATATTATTATATTAGATTATATCCTGTGTCTGTGCATTGATTTGCAGTCGTCGTTAGTCGAGAGGGTTAATACGCCCATTAAAAAACGTTAAAAATATACATTTTTAAATTAAAAAATATATTAAGGGGATCGATAGCGGACAGTTATTTTACATAATTATGAGACAATCATTTTTAAAAATGTTTTGAATTTTTCATTATGTCTACTTGAGATTGTTTAGTCCACTTTTCCAATTTCACCCCCCCCCCCCCCCCCCTCAAAAAAAAAATTGTTAAATATAACAACATTTTCATAAATAAATGACTTTCAGATAAAATTTGTCAACAATTATTTTTAACTCCACCCCTCCGAAAAAAATTTTGGATACGCCACTGTCTATAGTAATATTATATTATAATATATATGTAATTTGTTTTTTTTTGAAAATTATAGTAATTATAATTACTAATAGAAAAATAAATTAGTAATATTGAATATACTTAGAAATATAGGCTAATTAAGCGGAGACAGACTGTCTCCGATCAGATTTGTTTTTCGTATTCGATAATTAATATAACTATTGAATTCAAATTTAACACATCCATTACAGCGACCTACTCAATGACGAGGTACACTCGACACATAGGTACTATACAGTAGAGCGACTTCAACGGATTTCATTTTCAATTCTTGATACATGAAATGGCAACACATTACATTATGGGAAATGGGAATGGCTTATAAAAAGTAATTTTCGAAAATGTGGTAAATAAATAAGAATTTACAAAAAAGTTTTAATGTGATAACGCGTTATTATACTATTGTTTCGAATTTCGATACCTACTGGCTACACGATTTAAAGACTATAAAATATATTATAATATTATCTTGGTGTTTACAAACGAAGTCGTGAGATTATTGTACTGCAGTATGAGACACGAATATTGCAGTATAATATTATCGTGAAAAACAATATCCTGACCAACGCTGTCACCGGATCTGTGAAAAAAAGAATTTACAAAAAAGTTTTACTTCGAATAATTTCGAGTCATCAGATTCACGTCGCGCGCCGCCGCCGCCGGTCAACCGGCCGCGGCGTCCACGACCTGCGTTTCTCCCTCCGGAACTCCTAAGCTGCAGTGCAGCGCACACACACACACACAATACCGATGGATGTCCAAGGACACAAACACCAGACACGCACTTAATCATTGTCCAATAACGCGTGTTTGATGGTTGGTACTTTGGTAGGTAATAAGTACCTACACAATGTAATATAATACACGTATAATGTATTAATATGGGCCTATAGCATGGCCACATAATAATATGATAAGTGGTAATACGGTAGCCACTGGTCAACGTTATTAATACCGTTTGAACCGAGCGACGTGCCGAAGATAACGCGGGTTGTAGGCATAGAAATATAGAATTAAAATATTATAAATTTATATAAGTATTATAATACTATATAATAATAATAATAATATACTATATTATAATACTATATAAACGTGTAATAATAGTATAATGAATCCGGTGATGGATATTAAAAATAACAACATTAATATTCCAAGCCGTTTTCTTCTCTGACGGTATAGCATCGACCGGGCTTTGTTTTAATACTTTGTTTTCATAGAGCGATAAAATTAATGTAATTTAAGTGTATAGGTCATTTTTGTTTTAAGTGTTTAAAAACACTAAAAAGTTGTTGTTAGTTTTTTTATTTTGTGTTAGATGTGTTTAATAAAAAATAATTGTAGAACCGTAAAGCATATTAATATGATACATAGTATATGAAATAAAATTGTTATTCTAAGGCACCTTAAAACGTTAAAAATAAACCCCAAAAGCACAATAAAATGTCGTAAAATGAAAAAAAATACCCATTCAATACATCTGAAGGAATAACATACAGCTATAGTATACGATATAATATTTTTTGTGTATAACTGCATGGCTAAATACTATTTTTAGTGCGACTGTTAATACTTGATTATTTCGAACGATAAATCAGTACAATATAGGTAAATAGATTTCTAAATTATTTTTTTTTTCAATTTTCTCAATATGAAAACAGTTTTCAATTTATATATTAGGATATTTCGATTTCCTCCATTGCAGTTTTTAAAAACCGTTTTAATATACAAAATAGAACAGGTGTGTTTGACTGTATGCCTGTCGAAATTGGAAATTAAAACTCATTATTTCGCAAGTAGCGCTATACTTCCAATTTTAAAATAATACATATTATGTTTAAATAAAGATAATAATATGTAATAATAATACAAGTACTTACCATTATAATAGACTAAACTTTTTTCGCGGACATTAGTACAATGTATACTGTATGTTAGCAACTATATTAAATAACTAACAATAGTAGACACATAAATAGTAAATACATTTTATTTTAACTTCAGTGGTGCTCTGAGCTCTTATTAACTATTATAACTTATAAGTAATAATTATAGAGTTGGATATTATAACTAATAATTATTGATTAATGATTATATTAATATCTGATCATTAATATATATTGTATACTGTATGTATTATGGTATCAGCATTAAGTTATTCAAACTGTAACTATATCGTAGTTGTCTACAAAATTTGTAAAATCCATATGAATATTTATGAGTCTGCCGAATCAAGTAAATAGTTACACGGTCTATGTTTTTGATAAATCATGATCGATAAAAATAGACATCGTACTCAACAGTCATCAAAACCCACAATAATTAACGGTACATTTAACAGCCATTAAAACCAACAATATTATATCACGAACGTCGTAGACAAAGTACAAAGACAAACGCATACTGATTATAATTTATAAGTACTGACATTTTCTGAAAGCGAATATTGGGCACCGACTGGCAACTACCAATGTATCATCATCATTGATTTTATTATTGTCTATTATAAAGTCGGCGATATTAAATTGTATTTACATCCATTAGTTGTGTACGGTGTACGCAAATTACACGACACTGCGACAGAGACATAATAATATTACTATTACCGACTGTATACATGTACGATGTACCATAATATAATATGGATACGTATATTAATTTATAATGTATCGTATAATTCGATTATCGATTTCATTTGACTATAGCGGGAAATTAAATTATAAAATTCCCCTACTCGAAACGGATTACAATTTTTTCTATTAAATCGGTAAATAACTCGAGATACATCGATCTAACAATAACTGACACACTGAAACATTGTAATAATTCGTTGTCCGCTAAGTTCTCTAAGTTTCCAACGCTGCACATAATATTATGCTTTTCAATAAAATCATGTACGTCTGCTCGATTATAAATTCTACAAACTAATTTACTACGTTCAAGGCTAAATCCCGTGAAATAATCAACTTT
Organism: Metopolophium dirhodum; assembly: GCF_019925205.1. Classification (NCBI taxonomy): domain Eukaryota; kingdom Metazoa; phylum Arthropoda; class Insecta; order Hemiptera; family Aphididae; genus Metopolophium; species Metopolophium dirhodum. The sequence goes on from NC_083566.1 coordinate 21,303,169, forward strand.
AATGTTCTCTTTACCTGTACTTGGTTACTACTAATTAAGCGATCCGCAGGGAAAAAAATTGAACAACGATATACCGAGCTTAAAGTATACTTAAAAGTTAAAATATTTGTCGGAGTGCCAAAATTCGAATATAATATCAAAATTAAATTTTTTATTAATTATAAATTATAATAAAAAAAAGTAAAATAAATTAGTGGAAAGTAAAAGGATTATATTAAAAAACTTTACGGGCGAACAATTTTACCTTAAATCTATTCAAATATTATTCTAATTATAAAAGTAAAATCTTAAATCACTGAAATGACTGATGATTCTACAAAAAATTAAACTATAAATTGCCGCCATAAAAATTAATGAGAAACGTCTAAAACGACGAAAACAATATATTGTAATTTGATCGATTATAATATGTTTTACTTGCTAATTTGGAAATTATGAACTCAACGAGCATAAATCTCTATACAAACATTGAGGTAAAATAAATTATGATTAGCCAAGTAAAAGTAGGTATATGTCCAATTATTAATGTTGGTATCTATATAGGTACATATTATATCATTATGTTTTTGTCTAATTGAATGTATCATAGACCGTAGTATACGTACGCCAATATTTATAAATGTATTTTACGTGCCACATAAAAAAGAAATTATAACAATTAATGGAAATGTATATTTATATAATTTATACACATAATTATTGTTTAATAAATTATAAGATAATCATAATGTAAATTTATAGTTCACACTGGAAACATTTCAATTCCTCTTAAATTACACCACAATTGTGTATGATGTATTGATGTATATTGTGTATCCCGTATACGTTACATTAATTAAATTTAAGGAATATATTATGACATCACCATAAATAAAATTGTTCTAAAATCATAATATGATATTATGAAGAAATATATTTTGTTTACTGAAAACCAGGAACATCAAAATAACAGAGTACAATATTGTTTATTTATTATTATTATTGTCCGAAGACCTCGTCGGTATTGGATTGATTTCAACGACATTACAATGAATACAATGTTTTATGGGTGTGTTTGCGACAATAATTGTGAGTTATTCACGAGATTATTTTTTGTTTTAATTTTCGTATACGTTGCTCGGGATTTCAATAAGATGAAATGCTTACCTACGATCGTATGAAATGATGAAATCAAAACACCCGTGTGGTGTCCGATATCTTATATCTTCATGATATATACTTTTTTAATCTATTATAATATGATTGTAATAATATTATACCGTCTCGTACGATATTATAATAATGCTATGTAATATTATGCGTGTTCCGCCGCTCGAAGTAACCCTATACCTAGCACCTACGACTTACGAGTCGAATAATAATATCCAGTCTCGATTGAAACCGAAACGCATTAATTACGGATAATGGGATTCGTCGTTATACCGATCGGTATTCACTATTCAGTCGACTGAACGTTTTAAAAACAAAATCCTATAGAACAATTCTGACGACGACGATGCGACGGAGTATTGTACGCATACAATTAAATAGGTACAAGGTACCTATTAATTATTATTGTTACCTATACATGAACGTACTGATTCGTCGCATCCTGAATTGTTTGTGGCGTTTTTAGTGAATGCCACGATGGCGAGTGACGCGCTTATTGTTCAGACGTGGATGGAACGGTAAAAATTATAACGACCTAGTCGAATTTTCCAGAAGACGCGCGCAACGTGTAGTGTACTAGTGTAGGTACAATAGGTACATACTTAACTATAATATCTTTAATGTATTGCGTGTGTGGTGTACTGGTGTGAGGATAGCGATTTAAATATCATGACGTTATATTATATAGCGGTGTAAAGGTGCGGTCCCGCAGGAAGTGTTTGGCGTTTTCAGCGTTTTCAACAAAATCATAGAAATTATAGGTACATATAGGTACGCATTTTAAATTTCGTATACATAAAAACGTAAGTGTTGGTACGCTAAGTATTACGTATAGGACCTATTTGAATTCCGACGGCGAAATACAATTATATTGTATATACCAGATACCTACAATGTCCTACATAATATACAAAAATCTTATATTACTCGAATAATTGGTGCCGAGTTTACTTTTCGGGGAAAGTAAATCGGGGCCGATATGACCTTTTTACTATATAAAATTACCAGACCGAGTTAACAACGTCAGAGAAAAACTGTAAGTGTACGGGGCAAAAAATACGCCAATTGTTTTAGTGGTGGTGGCGTTTAGTGTTTTTTATCTTGGCAGTGGCGCGAGCACTCGACGGGAGAGAAAGAACCCGAACAAAGCTGTTATATTATAATATATACAAGTGATCAAGTCCGTTAGGTACATATTATATAATATTTTATTATACGTGTAAGTATATAGGTATACTGCATACCCGTACTTACGTGGAAAAATTGCGGACGAATTTTTTCTTTGTTGAGGCTGGCTTTTCCCCCTTCTACCGACACCACCGCTATAAGAGGCCTCGTCGTATAACCCGTAGGCATTGTTATATTACAATATTTAACCAAATAATACACATTATACACATATAAACGCACTAGTGTACGACGTATATCTATAATATAACGTTATATATAATATATATGCGCGTGTCGGATTTCACTCCCCCCCCCAAGCGCAAGGGCGCGGGCGCGAACGTGAACCTAAAAATAATAATAAAAGGGAAAACTACGACTGCTGTGACGGAATGAGGAGAGGAGGAGTGAGAGTGAAAGGGGCGGCCTACCCCTACCCCACCAATACGCTTGTACGCTCTTCTTCACCGCCGCCCACCACCGATTATGTATAAATATATATATATAGAGACGTCGAGCGTTAAAAATCAGCGGCGTCATTGTCCCCCTATATATACACCGTACAACAAGGGAACACACCCCCTACCCCCGTCGTGTGCTCAAAGTCACCCCTCGCCCCGCACAGCTGCGCAGATCAGGGGTGGTGGTGGCGGCGGCGGCCGCGGACGGATGAATGAAGTGCACCGGGACAAAGAAACTAGCAGTGCGCATGGCCGCGGTGGCCGGTAACGATTTTCCGGCGTCCGCCTCCCCCTCCCCCCCGGTCCACGTACGCCAGCTGGTCGCCGACTGGCTGTGTGGCCTTTGCCTGTGCGTGTGGCGTTCCACCGTCGCCTTTGTCAAGGTTGACTATTGATTTGCCGGGTCGATGAAACGCGTCCCTTTGTTCGCGGCCGAGCGCGCGCGTGTCGCTTTCACCCTGAGCGCTGCAGCGATAGTGTGATACATTTAATAGTCTTAGTAACGCTCGCTAATATTTCACTATGATGTGCAGGAAAATCTAAAACGCGACCTTACGACGTTTAATATTAATGTACGACACACTTTTTCAAATATGGTAATAATATTATGTTATATTATTGTAATGTCGCCGCGTCACCGCGGCCTTTATTTTGCCTTCGCCTAGCAGCTTCTTACGACCATGTAACCTGCACGCGAAAACGTTTTTAATTTTCGGTCGTTCGCCGTTTCGCACTTTTCCTTTTCATAACGTAAACACGATTGCCCAAACCGTTTCGTATGACGTGGCCTGCAGTGACGGGTTAAGTAGTACAAAACGAAATAAATATAATGTACACTAGGGAAAATCACTCTGCTGTCGTTAAATAGGTATTACTGCAGTAAAGTGTACATGTTAAATTTGAAATGATAAATTGTAGCACATTAGGTATACGAAAAACCACGATTCTGAGCGAAAAGCCGTAGACGGCGTGTCGCCTCTGTATATGAGGATATTTAATTTTTATTGTAACTAAAAAAGATATAGGTATGAGCATAAACAATAAAATAACTAAAAAAGTCGAAAATTTTAAATGTTTTTAAATAGCTAAAAAAATATTTTAAGCCCCACTTGGGGGACATAATGGGACATTTTAGTGACCAAAGATTTCTCCGGATACAACGGCCGGGAACTAAAAAACGGGACCGTCAAGTTTTAAAAAATGAACTTATAATAATTATATGATCACCTTAACCATGGTATATCTTTTTGTCACTGCCACTATTCATACTGAAATATCTCGGTTTTGTCTATACGGTGTAAGTTGTGAATCCGGGGTGAAAACCAGCCCTCCAACTAAACGTTTTCTCTTACACAATCCATTCCCCGTTTAATTTTGTTTAAAAACGGCATCCCCCGTCTATAACCAATTAAATACATTTTACATATTATTTATTATCTATAATATATTTGTATACATCTTCTTATTGTGATTAGGTTAATATTACAGAGGTATTAATTTCTTGGATATTCTTATACCTTATGCCTATTTAATTTAAAAAGTGAAACTACATTATACATTGTAACATGCCTAAGTGAAATTTTCAATGTTTGAATACCAATTTTACCATCTTTAATTCTTAAGCCACTTCGACCCTACTAGGTATATTGCTATGGTTACCATTTAAGCATTACCCATATGAGAGATTTCGTGAGACGAGCGAGTCCGCAGTCCGGTTCAGCCAACTTGTGCAAATGACGACATTTATACGACAATTATTCTGTGATTTAAACGCATCCTTGACCTGAACCGCGTTAATGACGGAACATAAAAAATTGCACATTCAATGATCGAAAGAAAGGAAAAAAAGCCATACCTATTTTTACACTTAGATGTTCGTGACGCTTTAATTCTCGTACATTTCTCGGTTTACTATCTTTCCATTTGTGTAGTAGGTAGTTAACGAAATCGTTATTTGCAATTACCTACGGCGCGATCCTATCGTTCAACCGATATAGCATGGTGTTAACAAACCGTAAATGATTCAATTTTTTGTTGTAGTTGTAACGTTATTTTTCTATATTGTGCTCTGTCCTTGCAATATTGCAGTTGCATCGAAAACCTAAGACCTAACGACCGCGGCGGTGTATACACTACTTAGTATAGACGCTCGGTTCTTACTTATTATAATATTTAAATATTTAATGAAAAATATGCAATTCGATTTTATCACATATTGCAATTGGCGTAATACTTGTATTTTAAAAATTAAAACGATTTCTCTAGTCCGAGAACTAAGAAGAATGACGTATATAAAATACAATTATGATACAATAACAACACTTCAAAACAAAACTGTGGTTTGGTGGTTAAACACAAAAGTTATTTTAAATAATATTTAATATTTGTATATAATATTATTAAATACAAAAATACAATACATAATTTATTAATATTTGTATACTGTGTGACCATCAGACCATTAACCATACATATAACATAATATAGGCGTATCTATCGATGGTAATAATGTAGACATTATAATTAACAATCATTTTTAATTTCAATAGGTAATAAGTAAGTTCAAAACATTTTATCGGTAAAAATAGAACATTTTATATGCATACTTGTCATACGCACATATGTCTTTAATGTCTTGCATATCACAATTTTATATTTGTTGTACTTTTGTATAATGTAAAAGGTTTTTAATGCTAATGGTGATAAGCTGATATAAGGATTACGTGAAATAATGTAAATACTAAATAGCTTATTTACAACAAGTCAATAACGACAATAACATTACTGATACTGATGAAAAAAGGCAAAACATCTATTTTTAAATGTGTTGTATAGTTTATTGCACCGAAAGATAACATATTATTATAATATTATTATTTATTAGTTATTACTAAATATTTTAGTTATTATAGTGTTATTACTTATTAGTGGTTATTACCAACTTATTATCCACATCATAAGACGAGTTTATTATTATTACTATTATACATTAATTTTATAGCAATAGTTTCCTGTCATTCTTTCTTGTCTATGACTAAATAAATAATAACTAAAACATTATCTTGAGATTCAAATACTTCTAAGTTTCAACAGTGAATACAAAATATTACAAATCGCAACGAATTAATTAGTTGTAAGCCATTGATGGGTGTGAATAATACTTTATTTTTAAATTTTAAAACTTATGCAAGCAAAAAATTTAAATCAAAACAAAGAATAAGATAAACTGGGAAAGTTGGTCTGCTTCTGTAGAGTAACTATACTGATATTTTATAATACAATAATAATTTCTCGTACTGTAGGTTCGTGGTATAAATAGCTTCACATTTTTCTAAATATTTTGAAAATTCCATGGTGTATAGAAAATATTAAATAGTAATATACTATACGTAACGGCGAAAAGTTTCAAGGCCCTATTATTAATATATAATATTTTTTGAATTACCACATATTAACTTAAATCATGATTTTTTGTGAATATCTAATTTTGTCAAAATTAGAACTTCAAGTGTCTTTAAAATAAATTGTTCGTGTGTATTTCCTATATTTTTGGAAAGCTATATAACCAACTTATGAAAAACCATGTATTACATTTAACTATTAAAATTGATAATTTTATAAATATTTAACTACAAAATAATTGCACATTTTCGATATTTTGAACACACATTGTAAAATACATTAAACGCTCCCCTCAATACTCATTAACTATAACAAACCATTTTCGATATTACAATTGTTAATATTATATAACATTTTATTATTATGTTTATCTAAAATATTTCGTTTCTAGTGTTTCGACAAATCGACAAAGAAAAAGAATTAAATCGTACAAAAATAGTAGGTATTATATTATAGTCTAAATAAAAAACGGACAATTGTAATTTTTCGGTGACCCGATAAGACACAAGTCTATGATAAGTTGCTCCTACAATGCCATATACATTTAATCATTTGATACACGCTTACATTACATAATTTAGTACTTATTATGTAAACAGGCGAATGATTTTTTTACTGCAAAATCTGTCATCTAATGTTTCGACAAAAATAAGAGAATCGTCGGAACGTCGGTATGTGCAGAGTGTTGAGCATTTTCCAAAGCCCAATGGAGCGATGCTGTGAAACTCCTGTTGTTTTTTATGTCGTAAATAAACCTATATAAGGAATTGCACGCATCGAAAACAATTAATTTGTTTCGCTGTCCGTTCACAAGTACCTACGTAACGTCGGTTGATCGACAAACGGTAGTTGTGTAAAGGTTAAATAATAATAATAATAATAAAAAAAAATAATAATAATAATAATAAACATCGATTTTCTCTTATAGAGTTAATTTAGCGTACCCATCTATATACCTATCTATATCTATCCATCTACACCAGAAATGAAATATAATGGTAGTAACAAAAGGATCGAAAACCTTTTGTTACCTACAATGTACGATGATAGTCCCGCATATATTGTATATTTATACGGCAAAACCAAAAATAATGGATCAGGTTTCACAAAGGTTTAATATATTACACTATTATGGTATATTGATATATAATATGTATATTGAAGAAAGAAAAAAACTTTAAGAAAAGGCCGACGCCAACACCCCTTATATTGTCGATAGTCTATGATTTTCGTACGGCATAAAATGAATGTCGTTCAAATTTACTTTTAAGCATCAAAGAACCGATAATAATTGTCTAATTGAAAGTTGTATTATTTATTTGGTAATTAAAAAAATGTGAGCAGACATATTAATATGATGACTTTGGTCTTTGGAGGTGAGTCGAAGAAGTACGTTTTATATAGGCTAAAGTGATCAAATGAAAAATATGTACCTACATATTTGATTTCTTTTATTCATTTATATACAATAAACACACAACAAAGTGAACATAGAGATCCAGACACTCGACTTTGCGTTGTCATAGTATTTACTAGTTACTACTATTGTACTACGTCTAATATATTTCATATTGTATCATATTATATTCTGTATATTATATTAGTAGTCACTAGTCACTCAGAATTATAATTTTTTAACCACCACCACAATAAAGGTTAATATAGGCCCGCAAAGAATATTAAATTTTATTCGGGGCGAAATTATTTTTGTATAGCGCTGCTGAGTGAAGTTTGTTGTGAACATTATTGTGACTTGTAAGTTGTGAGACGTGCTCTGTTCCGGTTCGAACTACAGTGAATAATTTATTATAAAAATAAGTCACTCGCCAGGCGCATTTCAAAATATGACCGTCGAAAACAAGATGAATGTCAAATCCGCGTCGCAGTGCATCAGTTGCGTAATTAGAGGGAGTAATTTGGGTGACATATTTAACCCCTCCCCCTTCTTGACTTTTTTTAGAGACCCACACACCACATTTATTTACTTATTTAACACTAGGTACTATATTTTATTTTCTAAGAATAATTTTTAAAAATCCCAAAATCTCTTAGCTGTACATAACGAAGATAATATTATTCCGTACTAAACACTATTGCACAGTTAATATTGTATTGTGGTACTAACTACAAACTACAAGCACGACCCACTGAACGGTCGAATATTATTTTATCGCGAAGCGACGATGCACATCAGTAACATCGTAAAATTAATAACTTCATTAATAAATTGTATGTGAATATTAGGTATTGTGTAATTATTTGTTTGTGTTTATATTTATACGTATACTTATATTATAATGTTTATGGTTGTGTTGAAAGGTGCTCATGATACTTGCAAACAATTTTTTGGGGAGTAATAGGTAAAATGTACAAAAATTTCACCAAAAAATAAAAATACAATTTTGACTTTGAGCATATTATACAATTTATAAAGTATTGAATTTATTTTTTATATCTGACACGTTATTTAAGTTATATTTTAATAAGGATTTTCTAGTGATAAAATTAAGCGAATAGTAGGGTACTTATTATTATGATAAACCGATTAGGTTTATTACAAATTTGTGGAAATCATAATATTATTGTTGTTGTATATCTAGCCGGGGACACTGGAATTTCACGTACTTAATTCATATATTTTGCAATCAGACAAATATTAAAGGAATTATAATGGGAAAAATGAAAATATTATTATTATAATATAGTTAATTAATATATTTTAGACATATAATATTTATTAAATGGTAAATAAATTGAACGTATTAAAAATCGATCGAATTCATTAAAAATATAAACGTCGTTCACGTTCACGTTCTACTTGCAAAAAACGAGTGACGTTCACGTATCGTTCATTATATATGAACGTGAACGACGTTCTTTCCAAACACTGGTCACAACTCGGTAGGTTATGACCACATTCATAATGTTAGATGAATGAATTTAAAACGCATGTGCATAGGTGCATACAATGTGCTGTGCAGTATATTCGTTGTGCAGTTGTAGGTAATAGCATTGATTATAAAATATACTAGTATTCGCCGTCTCACCGTTTTAGTCCTCGTGTATAGGTACTATAGGTATTTGAATAGGTGATGAATATTAGTGATTACAATTTTACAATATTTACATAAAATAGCTCTATATATTCTATGCAAATTGATTATCTCTGCAGAGAGCAGAGTTTTAATAATAAATACTAAAACCACAATATTTTGTTTTTTCCAGCTTTGATATACCAAAAGTCACTACAAGTTATAAAAATATTAAATAATTGACAACATTTTATAATCTACACCATTTGCAATGACTCAACACACAACATTATCGATTTCGAGCCCATCGCCAAGATTTTATAATACCCATCGTATCATCCATATATATAATATAGTAATATTATATACAATACATTATTATTATTATTATTATTACCATGTTCAAAATAATGGAAAACTAAAAACTACCGATGTCGTTATCGTCGTCGTCGTTGTCGTATATAGCTGCTGTGTAGCAAACAAACGATTATTATACGACCGGTTAACACCCACGACCATTGTCGTGAAGTTTTTTCACCCATGAAACCAGCAGAGAACAATCTTAACAAAACCCCTCTCTCCACCCCCAATCACCTCCAATAACTACCACAAACCACCACCACCCGAACATCGTTGTAGTAATATTCGGTCATATCTTTATAGAAGGTAATAATTCTTTTATGTCGTCGTCGTTGCAGCTCGTATATATAATAATAATATTATTTCTATTCATATTGTGTGATCGAAACCAGATTTACGTATTTTTACTATACACGACCGTGTACCGTACCGTATTAATATACTTATATTATACTATGATATTAATATATTATATTGTCATTATTATTGTGCGCACACACGGCGGTATGGTGGGTAGTTTTTTTTATCCTCTCGTACATTATTGTATAATACCTATTATGGGAGGGAGGGCCTCTAATCCGCGCTCAGAAATCCCTGTGAGAAGGCCACACGCCGACGCGAATCGACCGGGGACATCCGCGCGCGCAATGGTCAGGAAAAACGCATCAACCCTTTTGGGTATTTTTTCCTTTATTATTTTACAAATGTCCTCGGCGCGAGGGGACCGTTACTACGACGGCGGTGTAGGACGGAGAGGGGTCGACAAAGAGGACTATTCAACTCGTACACTTTGTGATGTATATATATATATAGGTACGGTACACTTAACACAATGTCCCTCGCTGCACGGCTATGTATATGTATTCCATTATTTTACACGCGTATACAGATATTCTCTGCAAGGCATACGCGCGGGATCTATCGATCATTGGACGATGCCACCCCTCATTGTTGTTATTATTATTATTATTATTTTTATTTTTTACAATCCACACAACGCGCACCGTCGCTGTACATATAACATGTATAATAGGTAATATGTTTTGCCGTCATTGTGCAGTACACGCGGTACAACGGCGATTTTTCGCGTACAAACAATCCTACAATCATGCTATGTATACACCGAGTACTGGCGATGACAATAATGTGCACACAAGCACGTAGTCGTTGTGCAACATACTTAATAGGTAACCGCCGGAAGTACCATTATTCGCCCTAATCCTTTTTTGTATTTTTCGAGTGTGTACCTTTACACAACTTACTTGTAACGTGCAAAACTGTCGTACCTACTCGTGTCCTGTATAATAATTAATAATACGTGGGTGTTACTGTGATGGCAGTCTATATAAAATATGTATAATATAAAACATATTTCGTTTAATAATCCGTTGGCGATTCTGATGCCATATTGTGTCGGTTCGATAATTGGTTACCTAAGGACTTAATTTTTTTTACGAATTCTGTCTCGAATCGATTGACTAACAAACGTCCCCCCAACTCAACGTCGATTTATGTTACCACTTATTATCTCTCTATCACGGTAAGTTGAAACACACTAACACATGGGTACTATACTATTTAAGCAAATTATTATACCTTTGTTTCCAGCATATTAATCAATTTGTTGGTATTCAAATTAGGTAATCTAGGCTTGTTAAAAAATATAATATAGGGGAAATTTAGTGGCTTACCTAGCTAGTGCTTTGTATAGTGTGAAGAATATTTCAATATGTTTATTTTTAATATGAGTAGCTGAAATTATAGTTGAAGTTGACAGTACGTTAAAAACGGTTGCAGTATTACTACAATACATAATTAATTTAATTAAATTTCGTGGCTAATAATGGATTATGATTATATTACTTATGCCTAACTTGAACAGTTTATCAGATATATTTACAAAATAAGAAAGGTGGGTTTGCTATATCAACAATATTAATGTATGTGATTGTGATGAATGGAGGTCGGAGACAACAAATATTTCATATATATTGACATCTGACAAAATGACAATAAAAATGTTAATATTCTCCGATAATGTGTGGTTTACGTTGATTTTGAAAATATTAACGGCAAAGAAGCCACCAAGTGTAGTTGCCTATACCAAACTCCTTAAAAACGTGTGGACGAGTCACACTGATAATATTATTATAAAAATATAATATAATATTTTTCTTTCGTCCTGATTACATTTTGCACTTTTGCGCGTTGCGTTGCCTATCGCGTTCGAAATACAAGGCGTACAAATTTGTTTTCTTATTATTTCTTGATCACTGTTTGTAATGCAACGAGCTTTGAATGGAAGAAAACATTTAATTCACCGATGCAATTTGCTCGTGAAATCGATGCTATTGAGTTCGTTTATTTTAATTCCGGACTATAACTGCGATATATTAACTAGGTAGGTATATATTATATCATCCGTCGTCATAGTATATATTAGGTACTATCTATGTCATGTTTTTATCAGAATGATACAATTAATGTTATTTGTGAATATCGATACTCTGACACCGCTCAATATTGGTCATGAAGAATTTCCTTATTGTAATATTTGTTGTAAAAGAAAAGTGTTCATTTTCCAACCCATAAATTACAATATTTTTCGAATTAATTTCCGTGCATAGACGTTCAAACTTGGCGGTAACACGATCGTTTATAATTTAAGCGATAATATTATTGACTATTGTATAAATGCATTTCGCCCATAAGCGCGTGTGTAGTACAACATAAGTACCTATGGTATATAAATATAATAAATATATAATAGTATTATAATATTATACCAGATAAGAATGATGCTAAGCGTTATTAATGACTAACGAGATAAAGATAACATTATACTAATACATCTGTTAAAAATGTATTCTGATAATTTTTTTTATATTCACATATTTTCTACAAAATACATATTTGCACGGTATAACATTATATTAATTACTGGTTTAGTATGATAAGAAATAACAAAAACTTCTAGGACAAAATTTGTTGGGTCAGCAATAGACGTTTCACGTTTTAGACAGATAAGGAAAAAATCATACTATACATGGTCTTATACGAATAGTAAACTCAAATAGTACATGAACATAATATAGGTACAAAGATCATTATTATTAACACAATGTGGACAATATGACTCTCTTTATCTCCGAAAACTATTTATTAAATCCTATACATAGAATACCTATCAATAATAATTTATCATTATAATTATTATGGACGGTGAACTAGCGGTGCTCATAGATCATAGTTTTCCTCACAATATTTATCTTTACATTTCATGTTTTAATCTGGTTGAAATTAGATTTTAAATGTTCGCCATTCTGATTTCTGATGTGAATAGTGCGATCAACCCAATACGTCATATGAGATATATGCATACAATTTCATTGTTAACATATTATAGTATATTTTCAGAGAAAACATCTATTATTTATTTACTCTTAATTTCCAATAGAAGTTTCCTTATTATTTTATTGTTCCACCCATCGAACAATTTACTTATTATTTTGTAAGGTCGATGTCATTTATCTTCTTGCCCGACACTGTAATGCCATTGACTACTGTGTGCGGTGTGCACATCATATTTCGTATACATCCAAACACCTTATTTTCCTTGACATGACATAAACATTACATGTATATTTCTAAATATATTATGGAGACACACTTGGCTACTTGGGGTCAACTACGCGATAAAACTGTTTTTCGTATCGATCGAATGGCAATAAAAACCTCTGAACAACAAAATTGGGGCTCGGCACATTTTAGTAATTTATCCATGTATTGTATATTATGTAATCAATTGTCGAACCGACGGAAATTCATTGATATTTTTTCGATTTTAAAAATCAAGAAACTGTATCTGTTTATTATGTACTCAAAATATTGTATATTATAATATTATGCTTGTAGGTACAATAGGTAGTACTACTAGTAAGTAATAGAAATACGCAATCGAGTAGTCCGTATGACGGGTATTTAGAATATTTAAATAATTAGTTTTGGTTCCGAAATAAAAGTATATTCATCTGAGGACTGCGATAGGTATAGGTACTATTTTAAACAAGCAATACTGCTGACTGTTAATTATTTTTCGTATTTTTCGCCGACGACATAATGTTCTTATAGTTTATACACAGCACCGTCGCTGTACTGTGTATTGTGTATTGTGTTAGACGTATAATTGTATATACCTACCGAGGTGCTAAATTGTACAAAATCGAATAAAAAAACTCGTTTTGAAACATTAGCGTATATAAAAAAAAACATTTTCGTAACCCGTGTTTTATCAACGAGAACAATACACGAAAACGTATTCGGATTGTAGATTTGTAACTACCTCGAATGGACCAGGTTTTCACAGTGAAAATAAATACGTTTATTGGAAGCCAAAAACTGATAACAGCCGTTATCGAACAATCGTTTTGTGGCTATTGTTATAACACCTATATTATGTATTATGTGCCTACTACCAACCTTATAACACTATAGAGTCGGCGACAGATGGATCCTCACTATTAGTACGTGTTCACAGTGTAGATAAATATTGATTTTATCTAAATCGTTTTAGTGTTATAATAATATGCAAGAGGACGTTTTACCCGTCATGTGTTGACTCCGTGACTGTGTGCAAAACTACGCGTAGCATACCGAATTTCACGTCGGAAGAACCCGATTTCTTCTGTTATTTTGTAAAATTTTAAATTTTAAAATGCTCATAACTTTCGTTGAAATTAATATATCAAAAAAAGCCTACGAGGCCCTAGCAAATATTCTCACTTTTAAATTTGATAACAGGTCTATTTCACTCCAATATTAAAAATAACGGAGTAAAAAAAAAATCGTATAATTTGCTATATGTTATGCCGTTATGCGTTACACGGAGACAACGTTACAACGGGTTAATGTTCATTTTCATAACGCCGCGCGGTTCGGTCTCGTATGCGGATAGGAACGGTTAAACATATAATAATATGATAATTTTCCGCTGCAAATCAAATGGTCGGTCGGAAGGGGATCGCTCGCGTAGGAGCGTCACGATGATAATAATACACGATATATACTGCACCGTTGGATTCTCATACCCCCTGGCGTGGCAGCGGGTGTTGTTCCCTTTTTTTTTTCTGGTGAGGCGGGCGTCGGTGATAAAAGGCTTGGCAAAAGGGCCGATAACCGTGTCCTGTCTTCATTAAGCTCGGGCGCGGTAATAGATCGGAGGAGTGGTATGCAGTCGGCCCGAGGGGTGGGTAAGTAATTTCCCCTTTAACCGCCCGCGATTCCGCCGGACGTGTAATGATAAGTACACCGCACAAAATGTAGGAATACGCGTTGCACAGGACGAAATGAATAATATTAATATACTTTAATTAATTAATTAATTAATTAATTAATATTATTATACAATGTGGTGTGCGCAGCAGCTGTATACCAGATTTCGAATGATGAAATATTCGAGTAAATTTGTAACAGACCTATTCAGTGTATAATATTGTATATTCGGGTGCCTATCCGACGACACGATATTACAAATATATTATGTATTCGTACCTATGGTTTCGTAATGTTTAACATTCAAATAATTGGATAAAAACTAACAATGTAAGATCGTAAGAATAAGAAATATAAAATGTAAAATTAAATATGAAATATAATAATTAGGTCGGATATAAAAATGAGAATTATAATTCGGTTCCGGTAGGGAACAGTAATTTTATTGTCATTATTTGAGTGCAAGTTCTTTAATAAGCTATTGCTCATTTGTCTGGATTTTTGTTGAAGTTATCGTTTAAAGTGCCTTCGAATGCGTAGAGATCGCATTCAATGAATACAAATTATATTATATAATATTATGCATCATCGTTTGTTTGGCTGCTCGCCCTGCATGATCCACATTCACATTACTTTGGGTCTTAAATGTTTAATTATTTAGTTCCCTGGTCTGCGTGGAGTCTATTTAGTATTGCCAATTTCCCGAAACCTTTGTTCCGTCTTTGTTCGATTGAGTCGTTCCGTTTTCTCGCCGCGTTGTAATATTAACCATCCGTCCGTCCAGTATGCCCGTTACCACACGGTACAGCCGTTCAGGTTATAAAATCATTACCCTCCGCCCTCCCCCCCCCAAAAAAAAAAAATAATAAAAACCGTATAATATAATACAACGATCTTTTGTCCGAGTATATTACTGTTTTTGTAATATTTATTGTACGTTCATCCCGCGCGTCTATTAAAGCATAATAATGGTATACGCTCTGTCGTACGATTCGCTCAGGAAGGCTCTCGTTCACGGCTCTTGAATACCCGACGACCTTTCAACGTGCAGTCAGTCACGTATACACTCGTTCCGCCGGGCCTCGGGTACCGACGCCAGCTTTTTCATCAGTAAATACATATTTATATTTTCAATAATAATCGTTACCTATTATAATTTATTATTTCGAGTGATTAACTCGTAAGAAGAGATTTGTATTCGCGAAAACCGAACGAATACCGGCTACCGGGTACTATACACATCCTAATGGGCGGCAGCTGCCGTGTGGCGGAGTTTGAGTTGGGGGGGGAATAGGAATTGTTATAATACCGTGTTGTAGTAGCGGACAATGTGTTCGCGTATTTGTTATTGTCCGTACGAGTTTTTTTAAAAATCCGTTTTCATTACGATGCAATTACGCGGCGGAGCAGCGTTCAAGGCCGTGGCTGACACACGGAAAATTTCCGAAGCCATTTTCGTCGCGGCAGTGGAAAACTGCATTTCTATTTTGTAGGATATTCCGGTATATTATATTATATCGCTGTTGTAATGCGTAATGTCGCCCAAAGTCCAAATCGACAACGATTTCCGTAAAATCTCCGCTTTACCTACCCAATGGACAGCGTTCGAGCGGAACAAAGGCCAGCTCGGCGACGGTTGTCCTATCTCTGTCGGTCGGGTTTTTGGAACGGAATCGGATAACGACGACGACGACGACGAGAGAAAGACACATACGCACGCACACACACGCACACACACACGCACACTTACAGTTGGCGAGAGACACACACACGTACATACACAAAGAGAGAGTGAGAGAGAGGGAAAGCGCCTTGTCGACAAAGAACGAAAGACCAAATAGATAGATGCGGTGCGGTGGAGGGCTGGGCGGCGCGGGGGACCGAACAAGCGTAATCGTCGTCGGGCCGAGATACGTGTACGCGTGCGTGGCTGTGTGTGTACGTGTGTATTATTTAGGGCCCTCGGGTACGGAGTAGGATTTTCGGTGGCCGGGCCAGCGGTGGCGGGGGGTTAGCCGAGGGGTCCCCCACTCCTTTGCCGATCGGCTGGTGCGAACGCCGCCGCCGGTTGCGAACGCTCGTCGCACGGTGGCGGGGCGTGGGGTTTCTTTGTTCGAACAGCTGATCCGCGTTGCCGGCCGGCGGATGGGACTGGGACGACCGTCGACCACCGCCACTCGTCAGTACAGTACTAACTGCTATAGCGTGCCACGGGCCACAGTCGTCAGTCCGCACACCACAGCCGCACGTAGCGTTTCGTTGCCGTCGTCAGTCAGTCGATTAACCGCCGCGGTCAGATTCGGTTCACTCCTTAGCTGCTGTACGAAACTCGATCGAGCTTAACGTTTTTTACACACATCACGACAGTGTGTGACAGGCGACTTAATCTTATTTCTCCGTTGTTGTGTGCTACGGGCAATTCGTGTTCGTCGACCGTACATGTTTGTTATTGGTCAGTCGTAGTATTGCCGGTTTCGAGAAAAATATTTAAAATATACATTTTCTTTTAAACCTTTAACGAAAATCGGTCATCATTTCTTTCACTACCTCTTTCGTCATTACAATAGCTAGGCGCGAAAAAAAACCGAAAAAAATGGAAGTCGTACCTCCGTATTACATACAACCGTCATACCCGGTCCATTCCACTCTCGGTACTTATAATTTTTTTTTCGAACTAAAAATTATTTTTTTAATATTTTTTTTTACTATATTAAATTTTTATTTTTTATTTTTTCCAAATAAACTTAAATTAGATTTTCACAATTTATTTTTATTTTTTATTGATTTTTTAATTAATTACATAAATCAATTTTATATTTTATTATTACATTATTCTAAAGATCCGTGTTATTTTATTGTACACAGGAATCTTAAAATTGGAGGACATCGAATCGGAAACCAGCGCGTTTATGGCATTACACCAACGGCTTGAAGAAGAACTTCGAGCCGCCAAGCGTGCTCAACTGTCGTGCGGCGAAGTCTTGTTGCCGCCCGACTTGCTCCACCGGATAGCTCATGACGTTCTCAAAATGGCTGAAAGCGAACCCTGTGGTCTCAGGTGAGTTTCGTTTTTATTTGTTCGTTGAGAATCATATGTCACTTTCCCCGTTTATCAACTTACTCGAGACTTTCCCAGTGCCCACTAGGACATTTGTTTTTTTCCCATTCGAGATATTATGTTTTTTTTGAAAAACGTATCGACTAAAATAACTAATGAATTTTTTTTTCTGTCCTCACAGAGGATGCACTTTGTACCTGAATTTCGAAGGTGAACAAGAATGCCGGAAAATCGGCACGATCAAATGCGACACTAACACAGTGTCCACTTTTGAGTTGTTCCTCACGCTTAAACAAAACCCTAGAAATGCGTGGTCGCTCATTCCATTATTCATTAGGTAAGATGACCGAAATGTGTTTTAACTTAAATTTATTAATTACGCGCTTCGCCACACATCGACGTTTGATGCGGCGTAGTATTTTTTTTTCGACTCTAACAAGATTCGTTTTTTTTTCTTCTGGTGTAGGAATTTTACAAGCGGCGGCACAATTGTGATCGATCACGAATTCACAATAGAAAAACGGAAGCTGTATAGGTCTTTTTTAGAATAAAGAGCGCCGGATGTCCGGCGCCGCCGAACGCCAATTCCTCCTCCACCTCCTTCTCATTATCAGTATCTCATCAAAACACCATCACCACCACAACTATAAATCCAACCACAACTAGTACGACCTATAGTACTCGTACCACTAATAGCACCGCCATCGCCGTAATTGAGAGAGAGCCAAGACTGATCCCCTCGGAACAGCCTGTGCGTTACACAAAGATGAAAAACACTCGTATCTTGCAGTAGCGGTCTTGTCGTCGATTTATCATCAAGTAACAAAAAAAAAACCCAATTTATAATATTATGACATATTATACGCGTAATAATATATTGGTCTCGTGAGTGTGTGGAAGTGAATATTTATATAATATAATAAATAAGTTTAACTATGAAGATTAAAAAAAAAAAACTAGCATACGGAATGATATTATAATATTGTTTCATACGTTATAAACCGTGTGCGTAAGTTAAAAAAAAAATCAATTGTGATCAGTTCTATATGTTACGTTTAGTTTTTTGTTCTCGTTATTATTTTTGTCGATACATTTATACATTGGATTATATTTATATTATATATATTATATATGTCACCAGATTATAATATGATTATTATTAATAATTTTTCCTTTTTTATTTTTATTTTATTTTTTTACCCATATAAGTCGTTGTTCTTTATAGGATTTTTAATAAAAAAAATATAATATATATATATATATATATTCATAGAGTGTAAACATTTAAGGTTAAATTATTATAGATTAGAGTTTTATAGAATATAGTTTAAAAAAAAACAAAAAAAAACGTTGTGTATTAGGTGCAAAATAATTTTTTTATTAATGTACGTATTTTAAGTGAATGGTAGAGAGAGAGAGATAAATAAATATATATAATATATAAAGCGTATTTAATTTTATTTCCAATATATCAGTGAGGAATAATTAATCAAAACGAAAAAAAAATATGTTTATATTATCGAGTGTTTGATGTCGCGTGTGTCCTCCAGACAATGATAAAACTAAAGTAGAGCTTAGAATTTTAACCAATATTAACTTATTTAGTCTATAAATAAATCGCACCAAAAAAAAAATATATTTAATATAACTAAAAGAAAAAAATACCCCAACTCATCAGGCGTTTTTAATTTGTTTTGCCAGATGTCTTTCATGTTCAAGTATCTATATTGAAAAAAGATATGTTAACCTTAGAGTAAGTGTTCCTAACTGACATCACACATACAATTAATACAATAATATGCTATGCATTTATATATATATAAATATATATGTGTGTGTATAGATATTAGCGATTTTAAATAATTAAAAAAAAATCCCTAAGAGCTGTTATTATTTTGTGTGATTATCCCACAAATGTGATATAATTTAGTATGTTGTGCGTGTATATATTTCCATAATATATACATGTATCGACGAGCGGAATGAGATTATTATTAATAAATTTGAAGAATAAATGTTGTAGGTCTTTATATTTTGCTTATGCAAATAAAATAAAAAAAAATATTTTAGTATATTATAATATATGTATACATATATATATATGTATGTATAAATAATATTTTATTTAAAAATTCAGTCAAAGAAATTATAAGAATTGGCATTAAAACTAATAGTTTGTTTTTTATAATAATTTTTTAATTTAAATAGGCTAGTGAAAAATACCTATGTATTGTGATAACGGATTTTGACTTTTTTCCTTAAACGTAACTTTCAAATTTCGTAGGCTTTAAGCGC
The DNA here is from genome assembly GCF_019925205.1 of Metopolophium dirhodum. Classification (NCBI taxonomy): domain Eukaryota; kingdom Metazoa; phylum Arthropoda; class Insecta; order Hemiptera; family Aphididae; genus Metopolophium; species Metopolophium dirhodum. Next base: position 21,323,364 of record NC_083566.1, read on the forward strand.
GAGTGCGATGTGAATTTTTTTATATAACAGCCTGTTTTTCCTCCCAAAATTAATAATTAATAATTCTATAAGAATAACTAAACCATTGTAATAAGATATATTTTTATTTTTTTATTTTTATTTTTTTTTGGTTATTGTAATGTATTTCTGATCTCAGTGGCACTACATAAAGTGTAATCTTAACAGTATTTTTATTTTATTTTTTTTTTAAAGTTAAGTTTACCTTTGAATTGTGTTAAAAGCAAAATAATAAAATGCTGCGCTAAGGTCGAGTAGTAGTACTGTACTACTCAACAAAGCGTCAAAAAGATTATATATTTTTGTTTTTATTTTATATATATAATATGTATATGCATATATATATTATATTATATTATATTATATTATTATACTTTTTTTTTTTTCGTTTATACGAAGAGTCCCCTTTTTATTGTGGCACAACCTCACCACCCCAGGCCAGTCATATCACTTCATAGCAATTGTCATTTTTTTACTTTTGTTATGTAGTAGATAATGAACAAAAGAAAATAATGCAAAATATAAAATTTGAAAATGAAAAATAAAAAAAAAATATTTTGACAAAAAAACCATTGTTACTTTTGTTTTTTCCTTTTCCATCAATGGTATCTTTAATATTATAATTTACAACATTATTACAACAGTAATAATCATCGGTGTTCGACAAAACCACAATTTTGTTTTGAACCAGCTGTGGTGGTGCTTGTCGCCGGGGCATCGAAACGACGAGCCATTAGCGCCGACAAAAGACCGGGCCGATTAGTCGGCTAATAAACCGCCGGTAATGTTGCAATACTGTTGTTATTTTCTGCTCAAATTTTTTTTCTCGGCTCACGGAAATATTAATTGTTGCATACACCATAGCGGCATGTTGTTTTTGTTTGGTTTTCCGGAATTCAAAAATAAAAAATTGACCCCGTTTCCACAGGACCCGGGTCGTTGAACCACACCACCACCTCCGCGGCACGCGAATAGGTCGAAAGTATAATATCGCGTCGGATGACGATCATATTTTTTATTATTATTCAGTGGCGACCGACAATAATGATGGTGATAATAATAATTGTTTCGCTCGTGTGCCGAGTGCGTGCGGTGCACGAGAGAACCACCCGTGTGTCGTGTGTGTGAAATTGCACACACACAAACTGTTTTGCTGAATATCGCGTGTGCGTATGATAATATTCGCTTTCTACAAATCGAACGGCCCAACAATAATTCACGACCTCACGCCGATATAACCGGCTACCCGGTATTCGGTAACGAACGCCGGTGATGATGATAATCGATAGTAGTTATACGGACTAACGGAGACAGTGGTGTGTGTGTACAACATTCGGAAGTGTGAATAATAAATATCGTAATATTCGTCGTTCGGTTTTGTACCTACTCTTGGGCTAGGCCGCCATATACCTACATGTGTGTACGTTATCGTTGTGTATTAATGTGCACGCCAAATAATAAAATATACATAACGGACCCGTTGGTACTTGGTAATATAGTTGGTATCCATTTTATGGTTACGAAAAAATAAAGTGAAATAAAATACACAATAGGTACACATCCACACTAACTTACCCGATAATAGGATTGTCAGTCGACACACACACACAGCGATCGACCCATAAACACCTTTCTACATAACTAATTTCCCCACTTTACTACCGCTGTCGTCACAATGTCCTTCAAATGTCTCCGATGACGGCGGTCCGTAATAATAGTGTGTGTGTGTGTGTGTGTGTGTGTGTGTTCGAGCGCTTATGACCAGACTGGTATAATGTTCGTCCAGAACCACGGTATTCGGTGTGAACAATTATTTTTATTGTTATACGAGTCCTAAATGTTGTCGCAAAACCTTTGGCGGAAGTGTGCGTTAAAAAAAAAAACAAAAGAATGGGCTCCGGACAAATCATTACAGGTAAGTGCTCGGTCACGAGATTCTGGGTGCAAATGTTGAGATAAAAAGAGTTTCGAGATTTTGTTCTCGAGCGGTCCTGTTCCACCACGACTCGGCCAGATTTCGAGATCGTTACCAGCCGCAGACACGGTAGTGGTATGATATCGAAAATACAATATTTCTATGGAACCATTGCTGGAAACCAGTTCTCGAGATCGCAGCCTCTGGTAGCCGGCCGGCCCGTCGCAGGTTGACGTGCACCGACCTGTGGCGAACGTGTTTCGACCGGTCGCCGGGCCGTTATTCATCCGACGGCCGCCGAACCGCCACTCTCTCCTCACCCAACTATGACGACGACGACAACACCAGTCCTCACCCGCTACAACAGGTCCATGTACCCTCCCCCACCCACACCGAGTTACTTAGTCCGTAAGTTTTTTTTTTCTACCTTCCGCTGATAGTCCGATGCACAACCACACACACACACATTTTATCATCGTGAAAAAATCATCGGAAACAAAAATATTGTTCATTTCGTGTTTTTTTTGGCCGACGACTATCCCCATTGGCGCAATTTCAATTTTTTTTCCGAGGGCTGAAAACACAAGACCAAATGACCAAGGTGGTCAAATTAAAAATAAAATTACCGTTAATGTGTGGTACCTATGACCTATCGACTATTTTTTATAGGTACCACGAATATTGAGATATTATCATATGAAGAGGATGTCAACATACAATATTTTGATTGCTCTTCTCACCTACGTCCTATTCTAATATTATATAATTTAGCAAAACCAATCCTGTGTTGTTTGTTGTTACCTTGTATCTAATTAGGAGGGGGCAAACGTTTTGACTGACCCATCACAACACTGGGAAAAAAACAATAACGAGCTTATTTACTCTTACATTTTTATCTTAATACAATTGCTTTCGTACATAATTGATCATAATCCATAGATACAAATATCGCCCAAATTATTTGTAAAAAATATGTAGACGCTGCAGGGAAAACGCACCTTTAGACAAATATTGAAATAGTATAGTTGTTTATATACCTACTTCGGTGGCGTAATTTTAGATCTTACTAGAGGAGCCGAACACTTTCAATTACGATACTATAAAAGCAGTAACTTACTGTGAAACTGAAAAATATTATAAACTTTTAGAGGTTTTTTAGAAATCACGGACACAGTGGACACAGTGGTTGATTTGTGGCTATCGCTTTTATTTTGTCAGTATAAACTGAAGCGCAGGAATGAAAAAATGTAATTTTAGAAATAAAATGATATATTGTGATTATGTCATGATATTGTCAGATTAGATAAAACTGTAATATTGTTGTTGTAAATACGTTGTACGCTGGTACATACCCGCTTAAAAATATTTCAAATCCTTGTAATGCATGTGTTACCTAATCTTTATAACAGATCATAACTCAACAAATAAATATATTACAAAATTAATAAATATTAACAACTTGACTGGTCCGCATTCAAATACATAATATTGTATAATATTTTCAATTTTGTTCCATCACGCAATTAACACACATAACACACACGTGCACACAATTTACATAGATATCTTGATATTATACATGCCCACGGCCACGTGACAATATAATTTATTCTAATTATTAAATATTAATAATTAATTGTCAATTATCATCATTATCCAATTTTCAATATTATGTTCATTATTTTTTCACCAACAACCGGACTGCTTTCAAAACGCAACAGGGGAGAATGCCAACATTACCCCCACCCCCCTCTCAAAAAAAAACAAAAATTTTGCATTTTTCTCCTCCGTCTTTGAAAATCATGTTAGTCCACGTTTGAGCGCAGAAAATAACTAAAATTGCTTTTATGCGGATAACATTCTGCGCATTACCAGTGGTCGGTTACTACTTTGGTTATTTGGCAGGTACTAATCAGTTATCACTAATGTCAAATGCATAGATAGATGCATTAATACATTATGTACTGGTAACTTTCTGCGTACAGAAACGCGATTAAAACTGGATTATAGAAATGATAAACAACAACAAAATAACCGACATTCCTATATAGGTTAGGTCGTATAAATGAATAATTATAGCCAGAAGTAAAAATACATTTCAATATTACTCTATGATAACAATAATTATCAGTGCGTTGTTGATGACTCGTATCTATTCGACGATTAAAATCTAAAATCGGCATTGTGTACAATAATAATAATAATAATAATTTATAACATGTGTGTGTGCTGATTATTGTCGATGTGATTTAATGTGCGACAGTTCAAAGTTTAACGAGCCCCTCCTAATCGTTTCAAGTTTTTTAATAGCTCCCCTGGAACCTGGCGGACGAATAGAACAAAAAGTTATATGCTGTCGCCGAATCGCGCACATTGCGAGCGGACGAGGGCGCTGGCGCCGTTTAGTGGAGATTTAGTGATTTTTTTTTTTACTATATTATTGTGGTCGGCGAGTTGCGAGACAAACTCGACATGTCGGTTCGACAATTCCGCTTTATTTTTTTTTTATAGCAGCTGACATTCGAAATTGACTCGATAAACTGATAATCGTGGTTCGGAAATCATTTTCAACGGACGAGGTCGACACACCGACATGGTGTGATGAGTAAACGAATTTCCTCGGCGTTCTCCGCGTTTTCTATTGCCATGAATAATTATCACACGCGCGTACGATATTATTTTTAAAACGTATTCGGCGCTTTTTTTTTGTTTGGCCGCAAACGTCGTCACGTCGTAACAAAATTTAATACAATATTACAATATAGATAGTCCGGTCCGCGAGAACGAGAGTGCGTTATTAGAATGTCTATAAATAAAAGCTCACCGGGTTTACGACTGTGCGTACGCGGTCGTCGTCCATCTATCCCACCGGTATTATAATAGTCCCACCTAAACAATTGTATGATCGGCGACGACGACAATGATCTTAATATGATACTAATGACAGTTAATTATAACCCACTACCTATTACTCGTGGGAAAATAATAACACGTCGTATAATGTACCAATATTTATAATAATATTATGATTGTTTTCATTATAATCGCGCGTGGCGTCTCCTCGGACAAAATAGATTGACAACGCGACGTTCATAATATTATTATTATCATCGAGAGACGAGGATAACGATTTTATTATAGTCTCGAGAAGTTTTCGCCTTTCACCCACCGCCCTCAGGTACATAATAATAATAATAATAATAATATAAATTATAATTATAATATTATATTATTATGTATTTCCAACGGTAGTCGACATGTTCGCGGTGCGCAGCGATACGTACAGGTCGTCGTCAGCCTCTGGCAGCGGTGCAACGAGCTCACACACACCCGTGTGATACGATAAACTGTTTATTATCATAAATGTTAGATGCACAAAATGTTACGATAGCTCTCTCCAGCGGGTTGCCAACAAGTTACAACTGTAGCGCTGGACTTTCGCCGTTTTTCATTCGATCGTTTTTACCAGTTAATGGGTAGGTACCATCATAGAACATTAATGTTCCATGGTACCATCATTGTCGATTGCCGATTAGGTTTTTTCCTCCACGGCGATTTAACGGTTTTGCGTACTCGTTCTTCAACAGTTCAATCGTCAGAGACGGCCGTCGATCTCGTACCCATACTCGTACGGGGCTATACAATATAATTATAATGAACAAAATAACAAATTATAATGTAAATAATTATCATCATTGTAATACGCTTTTTATCGTATTCAATTTCCGAGCACACCGAACACGCGTATAAAATAATATTATGGTTATTCGTGATCACGATCGAATGCTCATTTCCTTTTTGGTTCGCATTATAGGTTACGTTTGCGGTTATTTTCCTGACTCGGACTTGTTGTTGGCCACAGCAGCTCGTAGGCGAGCTTGCGACTTGACTTTGTTACAACTTGGCTATTATTATATACATTTATTATTAAGATTCCGGTATTGGGCAGTATTACAATTACGTTTTGTTTAACATTATTCATTTTTTTCATTCAACATTTCGTGCGGCATTCCTCTCGGTATCAATAGACAATAAGGGATAATGGATATTGATCAAGTCTAGTAGTTGTTACTTTAAAGTTTAAACTTTTGAAGCAGTGGCGGAACTACATATGATTGAAGGCGGGATTTTCCGCGGGCCTCATCGTGAAAGGGGCCTCGGCGCCTCGCAGCAAAATGTACTTTTTTAACAAAATTTTGGTTCAAGTAAATAAAATCATTGAATACTGAAATAATACTAAGCATACTGATAGCGGATAACCATACACCATACTCAGTATTTAGTAGGTATTTTTTTTATAGGTACTATTAATAATTAATGTGAATAATAATATTATACGAGTATAATAATATTGTCATGTCTTATCGCGATATGCGGGCATGCGGCGGCGATACGCGGTAACTCAGAGTGGAGCCTAAAATAGCTGGTACAGGTACACTAAATTATAGAAATAGATTATTATATACTACGGTATACGGCCCAAGAAATAAATTATTTTTTTCATTTCATTCTGATTTTAATATGAGAGTGGTGGTATTGGGTGTTTGACGGTGTTTGACGGTGTTTGGTGAATTTGAGGACTTTAATCCAGCAGAACTTGCCACACAATTTGAGTCATTTAAGTGTCTATTTGTTTCTGAACTTAAGTCTTGTAACAGCGTTTTTGATATGACTAAATTACTAATATTTGAAAATAATAATTTGATTACTAGTTTCCCTGACTTATTAACGGCATTTTACTTGTTCCTTACATTACCGGTTACTGTGGCGAGTGCAGAAAGGACATTCTCAAAACTTAAACTAATTAAAAATTATTTAAGAAGCACAATGTCCTGTCCAAAACGGCTTAGTGGTCTTGCGATGATTTCAATAGAAAATGAGCGTGCTAAAAAATTGGACTTATCATTATTGGTGAAGACGTTTGCTCAAGACCGTAGCAGAAAAAAATCATTTTCAATGTAAATAAAATATTATTATTACTGTTTCCGAAATTATAATTAAATAAATTATTAATTTACTATAAATATATTTTTTTTTATTGCATACAAATAAACAGCGAAATGTTTAGAAGTTTAAATTACAGATATAGGGCCTCCAAAAATATTGTATCCACGGGCCTCAATGATCGTAGTTCCGCCACTGTTTTGAAGAGATCATTTTTTGTTGTTTTGTAACAAATTTACAATAGAATACACCGGTCACCGACACCGTTCTCATGCTCCTGAGGCATGGCGTTTGCGAAATGGGGTGTTTACGAATTACGGTTGTGGGAAAGCAGACCAATTACAATTATTAATATTTTAATATAAGTTATGTATTTTACATAATATGTAAACAGAAAAGTATAAATTCATACTATCCGAGTTTTATTTTGGAAATCCTCGTGTACACGTCAAATTTTGAAAGCGGAGTGCTATATAAAATTGATGTTTAGCCTTTGTGTAACGTCCCACAGATGTAAGCACTAACGCACTGGTACACGCACACGTGTACGCATACAATGTGAAACCAGCAAACATGTAATATATTAAAACTACTTAGCTCCAATTGGAGTGCATATAAATATGGATCAGACGGTGCAGACCCTACTAATGGTGTTTTAAAAATATTTTTTTTTATCTCAATTGTCTTAATACAATTGTATGCTGTCCTCTTTTTTTTCGATTTTTTTCCTTCATCAAAGTGGGAAAATGAAATATCACCAAACCACACATTTGTATTGCCCCGCAAGACGAATTTCACGTTATCATATTAGATAAATAATGTTTTGCGTGCTTTAAAATATGATTTTTTTTACTCAATGTGTAAAAATAAACTATACCACATCTAAAACCATTTATAATATTATTATTGCTTATGTTTAACTTAAAAAAATGTAAACTAATGAAATATTATGAACGGTGAATACGGTATAACTGAATTTGAACATAATAATAACCTAACTACGTATTATCGTTCGATAATCGATGACATTAAAACAACTGCTGCATTATCGCTGATATTAATATGGTATACAAAGTATTGACAAATCACAGTGATAGAAAAATATTTTTAAACCGTGATAAAAACGAATGTGTAGACCACGCGGATCGTACGATGACGAATATAATTTTACACTTACAAATAACGTAATATACTTTTAACCAAAGTCGTACATAATTCGTCTTCAGAATAAATTATATTAAATGCTACAACGTCTACACCATGCGTGTGTGCATGCGTTCGTTCATCGTATCGCATCGATCGAAGACCAACCATCGAAAATCGTTTCTAGGGACATATTTGTCGTGGTACACCTTTACTTGACAATAATGTGATGACTGATTTAAGGTATACGGCGAATGAATATTATTTTTATATGGTTTTCTAAAGTATTATCAGAGACAATTGATCGCGTTAAACATAATATAACTTAAGACGACGCGCTGCCGAGATTTTCCACTCGCGTAGGCATAATCATTTTTTCCTCTTAGATTTAAATGTTATTCATTTAATTTTTTACTAATGTAGTCTCCGTCTTATACACGTACCACATAGACAAAATACGTTTACGCAGTCTGAGTAGGACTCGGTCAATTTTGGTTCTAGAATAAAAATATTCATTATAAAATTGAATTATGACAATATTTCTGAGGGCAAGTCATTGTGTTTTCCATTATACCCAATATAACGTACACTATATCGTTTAGAAATATCAAAAATTTCAACATTTTAAAATACCTTTAACTTTTCAAAATTTATATTTTTTTTTAAAAACTCAACGTCTTGCCCTCCAAAATATTGTCATCTTTTAATTTTGTTATAGTTGTTTTTATTCTAACACCAAAATTGAGCGAATTATATTCAGACTGCGTAAACGCGTTTTGTCTATGTCGTACGTGTGTAAGACGGAAACAACACATGCGGGTGTGACGTCATCTTAAATGTGAATGTTTTGGAGCTCAATAGACAATAACAGAGCTAAACTGTTTACCTGACACCGTTTTCGATACTATCTTATTATAAAATATTAATGTTAAATTATTGTTTTCTACAACTATAATAGTAATATTCTCTTGGCGTTGCTGGTGGTAGAAGTGCCCGGCCGTTGTGGTTTGGTTCGGGCCGTTCCGTCAGCCTAGAGTCACGGTCAATGGATTCATGCCAAAAAAAAAAACCCTACCGTCAGTTTACTACCACACAACAGCTGTTGTGATTTCTTTGTTCGTGATTTTTCTCTTCTCATATGCGGGTATAATAGTATAAATAATATTTATTCAAAAATACCGTATATACCTTTTATAATTTATAACCTAACGTCTTTTAACCTCATATCCGCCGAGTGTCGTTTCCGATAATTTGTTCATGTCAATGCCGCGTTACACATAGCATGCTCGTGTCGATGCGTTGTACGTAGTATTAAGACTGCTAAGTGTTTTGCCGTACACTACATTATACTAAATAGATAAATATTATGGGTACTTACCTATTTAACTGTTCGATAAGCTTGTTCGTCAAGTGTTTTTTTTTCCTACCCAAAATTTGGGTATATGGTTATTTGATGAAATTATATATTATGATAATTACGTAATCATTATAATATTGTGAATCAAAGTGTTGTCGGTTGGTAAAATTTATTTAACAAAGATAATAATATTATTGGTTATTATCATTATATATTTTTTAATAATAATGATAAATTGATATCGAACGACAATATTACTCGACGTCAGATTCTAGGAAACTTGAAGTATTTGTTTATGGTGTTCGGATATTTGTGAACTACAGCGGCATAAATTATGAATTAGGAATTTGGCGTAAATTTAAAATAATCACCTTGTGTTGTCAAATATACATGATACAATCCATATATAATCCATAAAAGTATATATAACATATTATATTCTATATACCCTATGGATATAATATACAATTCAATAATGCAACATGCATTATATTATACTATTATAGCATACATAAATACATTTATATTTTCAAATTTTAATTATAAAATCTTTACATGGGGGTATATTGTTTATATATACAAGTAGACGTAACGTCGCGTCGTGGCTAAATTATATTAAATGGCATTATTATTATTTATTAGTATATCACGATTTACAATTTGTAATTCGAAGTGGACGTCACAACTGCAATACCGCATAATATGTTGTGTCTGTATTATTATTGCAAGTTATAAGAATTTAAAAATTCTCTGGACTCGCTAAAGAGGAGTACAGCGCACTATTTGTTTTCTCTCTCTGGCTCACGCGCAGCATAGACAAAACATATTAACGCAGAATCATTTTTTCTATGTTTTCAAGTAGTCTTAGAGTAAAATCACCCATTACAAAAAAGATAGAGAATAATATTTTTGAGGGAATGTAATATCTTTTTTGTAATGGGTGATTTTACTCTAAGATTACTTAAAAACAAAGAAAAAAATGATTCTACGTAAATGCGTTTTGTCTATGTTACGCGTGGGTCTGGCTGAGAAAAAACAAATAGTTCGCTGACATCATCTTAAAAATGTTATATCGTAGAACACCAACGTAAAAACACTGATAACATCCTATCTTTAAGTTTGATTATAGCATATAATAGTTCAATTCATTCTAAAGGCGCATTCACAGCTACGTCGTGTGTCGTGTCGTGTCGATTAAATCGCATTGTGATTGGACGTTACTTTATTGGTATCATGTAATAACCAAGTTGCAACCGAGTATACCAAGAATTGACTACAACTTAACTTTTAAACCGATATAGTTACCAGTTGTAAGCGTACAGTTACCACGTTATCGCACGACAGCTGAAGACGTAGCTGTGAATCCGGCTTAATATTAAATTAGATCGAATCTACACAGAATCTGGTTTTTGTTTTATTTGCGTTTTTTTTTAAAACAATTTATAGATTGTCCCGTCTGTTTTGAGAAAAGTCGAGTTTATATTTTGTTACAATTTATTTTGTAATGTATTTTATTATTTCTAAACCTGTAGTTTTAAAAACAAAAAAAATATTTTATATAAGTCATTTTACATTTACTATTTTATTTTACCATTAAAAACGATGTTGTTCCTAATACATTTTGTATAATGAATGAAATGTTTTGTCCCCCGAGAAAATGGCAGCCGTTGACAGCTGAGCTTCACTTGATAACAATGTAAATTATATAGGAGTACCTCATCTAGTTGGTATATAGATTATATCTGTGGTCCCTTTACGCCAAGGCTTAAGGTTAAGCTGCCAATTTTGTTTTTATCATCAAATATTTGATTGAGAAGGGGTATATTATATCCTTGTATAATTCAACCACATATTATTATGTACACTGTACAAAATTACAGAACTCAAAATTAAATGTTGAACGTTTATTCGAGTATTACGTTCTTAGAATGGGTTATTATTTAATTTTAGAATTGTTTTTAATGATATTGGACATTATCGGTCGACAGACATAATAATAATATAGTCTATCAGGCTTATCGTTAATCGTTATGGACTTATGAATAATATTATGTATACGCTACACCCGCATGAGTTGTCTCTGTCTTACAAACGCATAACAGCAAATTATACGTGCGGAATAATCCATTAAACTCTATTATGTTTAATATTATATAGAGTAAATTGAACTATTACCAAATTTAAAAATTAAAAGTAACAATATTGTCCGGTGAATCTTATAGGTTTTTTATAATTTTAATTTTAAAGCGTGTTATGAGCATTTAACAATCGTAAATTATAAATATGTAAGTCTGTATGTTCTGTGTAATATACTTACATTATTATTCATCAGATAATATTATGAGTTATGGCATTCGTAAATAATAAAATGTTAAACATTTAAAAAGTTATTAATCCGAGACCTAGAGTAGGTATGTACAAATTACTTGTAGAAAAATAATTATACCTACATTAAATAATTGTAATACAAAACGACAATAGAAAAAACTGGCGAATGAAGTCCATAATATAAATATTATAAAATAAATAATTATAATATTAATAATATTATCCATATACAAATTACAAATTACGATTTGCAAATTGTACAAATTATTAGCGTCTGCAACGACAATTTTTAGGTATCTTATATTCTTATCACATTGCGAGCGTATATTGTACAAGACGTCAACGTCTTTTGTTGGTGAACGCGTTTTTCTTAAGAGCATGTGAACGCACTATTTGTTTTCTCTCTCTGGCCCACGCGCAACATAGACAAAACGCATAAAAGCAGAATCATTTTTTCTATGTTTTTAAATTATCTTAGAGTGAAATCACCCATTACAAAAAAGGTCGTGAATAATATTTTTGAAGGAATCCATTTTATATTTTATTGTTATTTGACTATTCAACTTCAAAAATAAACAAAAAAATGTTGTAAATTTAAATTATGTTTAAATTGTTTTGAGACAATATTTAGACAAATCGATATGTCATTCCCTCAAAAATATTATTCTTTCGTTTTTTTTTTTGTATTAGGGTTAAAGCTTCGACTACTAGGTCATTATAGCCTCGCCGCGGAAGTAATGCGAAAGCAATTCCCGCGGCGTCGTCGGTTCAAAAAGGGGGGAAAAAAAAAGAAAAAAGAAAAAAAGGTCATTATGGCCTGTGGTACTGTAGGGGAGGGTACTATAGATTTGTTTACACGTGTGTGTTTGTTTTGGCAAAATTTTTGATTTGGGCACCTGTAGGTATCTGCCATGCCCGGGTGGGGGATGGCGGAACTTATTCTCCGGACACCGTGACTTGCCCGAAAAAAAATGCCGCCCGCGACCGAGGTATCGAACCAGCGCTGGTGTGCGTCGCAACCGACGGCTTAGTCCGCTCGGCCACTCCGTCCCTCTCTTTCTTTTTTGTAATGTGTGATTACTCTAAGATTACTTAAAAACATCGAAAAATGATTCTGCTTAAATGCGTTGCGTCTATGTAGCTCGTGGTCCAGAGAGAGAGAACAAATAGTGCGCTGACATCCTCTTAACGAAAGTCGTAACAGGACGGTGATGTAAAAACGAGACTGTCGACAAACGCAAACGCGATGAGTGCCGTTTGGAATAAAACGCAAATAAACGTCTTCGTAAATATGTCCGTGTCATTTAACGTGTCATAACAATATTCGCAAACGACGTTATAATAATGGAGTACAGTAGTTTGTAGGTATGAATAATAAATTTATAATGGTATAATATCTCCTGTACCTTAAAAAAATGTTTACTAAAACAGTAAAACGTATAAGTTATCGGTTGCGGGCGGTTTTTATGGGCGCAATCGACTTGGGCGTTTGACGCGTACACATCTGAAGATTCATTGGTAGATATTGCCGTGTTGGTATAAGTAATAAGTGTCTTATAAAAGTTAAAAGGTTTCCTCAAACTATAATGTAATTATACTATTCATTATTTTACCCGTATCTATAATACGTGGTAACTGGTAAAGTGGTAACTCGTTATCTGTCGTTTTCACGGACTTTTCATAAATGACGAAATAAACGACGTTTTCCCTGCAGCGTCAGACAGTGGAACAGCACGGCATCTATCGACTATAGAGACGCCGATCATGTCCCGTCCGGTGTCGAAATTGTGGGGAAAACTTAACGTAACCTACCTTTAAACAATTGGTAGGAAAAAATTAAAAGTTGCCAAAGGAGTAAGGAATGACAAGTGACGAACAGAAACCATAATGATATAAGTCGTAATTACATACAAATAATATTGGATATTTGAGTAAGTATATTATTATAATTTATATTAGAATCGTCAATCGTAGTAAATGTTAATTTGGTATTTTAATCATATTGTTACAATTTCAGTTCTGTGTGACCTTTTTAAAATTTTTTTACTTAATTTTATTGTCTTACACTGCAGTACACAAGTGATTGTAATATTCATTATGCATAATAGTACATATAACATTATTACAGGGTTTATAATATGAGTTGTATAATTTCATTAAGTGAAACCGTAGTAGTTATGTTGCTTGGGTGTCTAAAAATACCTCGCTCGTCAGTTTTTCGAAAGCTATCAATTTTAGGGTTAAAGGAACGGTGGTGGAAATAATCATAAATACTTCTCTCGACATGTGGAGTGGCGTATTCTAAAAAAAAATCTGGCTCTGGCCGTATATACAAGTATACGACACTCAACAACTCTGTAACACTCTTTTACAAAATAGAAAATTAAAACTAAAAGTACGCGTCCAACTTGTCCAGTATTCTGTGTTTATACAACATTAAAACTGTATAAAAATATATGACATCTTATCATCAATGTTGTGTGAAATACTGAAGCCCTTTTAAAGTATAAAAATGTAGATTTGTAATTCGTAGCTGTATGCTCCTTTATAGTTTATAGGATGTTAATATTGTGATCCTATCCTAACCTCAACATTTTTTTTGAGGCGGCAAAATTGTTTAAATCAACTACTCAAGGTAAACGTACTTTATAACTACCTAATATATACCTGTATGGTGTATATATCAATAATGCCTAATATATTTTATTTTATTATTTTTGAAGAAACAGTATATGCGTATTAAGGAGAGTTCCTACTTCACGTGACGTGTATAATGCTATTCACTTCCGCCTTGAACACACGTTACATATAGATAAATAGGTTGACATAGGTAAATAATTTAACATTGGTAATACAGCTACAGTTTCAAAATTAAATGGTGATAAGGTATATCATGATGACTGATATAATTCTGTGTACATCTTTTGATTTCAATATTATACGACCGTGTACACGAAATTGTTGAACTAGATCATAACCACACGATAAATTGGCTTATCATATGGTACGAACCAAAAACCACATTGGTATACCAAAAGCTTACCACGGCTGACGGCTACCAACCAATCATGGCGTAACAAAGGATTTTTATGCATGTACATAATATGCGAACGTCTGTGGTGGAATCCCATCTTCATAGACCACAGTAATAATTAAAATTACATGATTTTGTTTACCATTATGGAACATTGAGCTCATGTGAATCTCGTAATCCATGCGTCATATTAAAATATTTTTTTTATTATTTTTTAAATATATAATTATTTTTAATTTGTGGTAGCAAAATTATAGTTTTGCAAAAATATTACCAAGAGGTGTCAAATCTCGATAATGGGTACCGGTCCCCTCAGGCAGAGCCGGATTGGCCCATCGAGATTTTCACTTCTATAAGCGATCCATTTACATATTCAGTGGCCCAAAATGACGTCTATAATTATTACGAGCTTATAGGTAGCCAATCGTATTTTAAACATGAATTTATTTTCAATCACACTCACACGACCGGCCCAAACTTTAGGCGGCCCACAGAGATTTTCTCGGTAGCTCACCTAACCAATCCGGGGGGCCCTGCCCCTAACCTACGACATCAATAATTGTACGAGTCTGGCAATCCGATTAGGACCGGTGAATACAGTAATTCTCTTTTGTAGAGCGTATTTAAAACTAGAGTTATTAAGTGGTTGCCAATACAACTATATTTATTATACTTTAATAATATATCACCTATAATAATAAAAACATACTTTGCCGAAAACCATAAAAATGTAATGCAACAAATAATACTAGTAAAGTTAAAGTGAGGTAAAGTCTCACCAATACGTTTTTATGTTTCGTATAAACAATTTCGGTTTCCTTAGAGGCCTTCGTATTAATAATAGAAAAGAACCTTTTAAAACATGTTCAAAGTATTTTAACAAAACCTCAGTGCTACGTCAATATGACACTGGTAGCTATAGCATGAAATGCCGGTTCTAATTTGAAGGACGGTTATCTACTAATATTTTGTTTAATTATTATTAATCTGAAATAATAGATGACATTATTTTTTATTTATTGTCATACCACTGCAACTGCGGTCGGACTCTAGTGTCCGATTTTCGTCGTTTGGCTCTCTCTTTCAATTCAGTGTTTTGACTCTCTTTCTGTATTTAATTGTAAAAAAATTAATATAATACAAAACTATCCACTGGGTTTGGCTGACTCCAAAATGTTTAAATTTTTTTTCTGAAAACACAATATAATATGGGTACGAACAAAATTCTGTTTAGACGACAGTTTAGATGCTGTGCTCTCCGACCAAAAAAAATTTGTCCACGACACTACTCTTTTGTGTAAATAATAAATATACAATGTCCTAAAAATACGCAATAAACCGCCAATGTACGCATATTTTAACGTATTCTTATCAAACGAAGTACGAACAATAAACAAACATTTTATTGCCGTCACAGATTATATTCTCCGGTCGTAAAATACACTTACGGTCCGCTTGCATGTGTATATAATAATATATTCTGTGATTTTATTACGCGCATACTAACAATGCAACCATTTATATTATAAATAATACCATGTGTGTGTGTGTGTGTGTGTATTCACATTTTCACAAGGTACTTCGGGGAGGAAATTTGTCTTAGGGCGAATTTAAACGATTTCTGTCGGGGATACATTATTATTTTTATAGTGAAACTGCTCATAACCTTATAGTACGTTAAAGAAACTATAATAATAATATATTATATACATCCAAAGATTGAACATTTAATGGGGTTTTCTTGACATTGTTAAAGGATAGATGGGGATGCATTTTTATTTCTTTATACCATACAGTCACTTTGTGTCTCTGTGGGACAAGAAAACATTTTTTCTACGTATTTTATGATTTATTAACCCCGAATATGTAAATGTAATGTAAAATTCTATTTTATTTTAAAATTAATTACTATATTACTAAGTGCCTAATGAATACAATTATTGAAGAAAATTAATATTTTCAGTATAATATACTTATTACCTATAGGCTATAGGTATTAGTTATTAGTAGGTACCAATTACATTTATTTATGCTCTAAATTCGGTGGATGGATTTAATTATTATCTTTGAATTCAACGTTATACAATAAATTACGTCACTGTCTGGTTTTAGAACATTTTTAGAAGATCTAATTATTGTATACATTTTTGTCATAATATTGAGGTAGACGCTCGCGTGTTGTACCTACTTTTATAGCGTAGTCGTTTGTACCGTTTATTAAAAAACCTATTAGGTATTAAATTTGTATATTTGTATCTAATGTTTATTTTGTACTGTACTACTACTGTAATAGTAATAGAGTGTAGTAAACAATAATAATTGGTATAATTGAAAAAAGTACAATGTATTATAATTTATAGTAGCACTCGTTTATGACTATTTTAATATAAGACGTAGGCATTAGGAATCGATAACAAAATAGTTAATAAACAATTTAGTTAATAATTTATTATCATTTCATGTACCTTCCTATAATCAAATATGTATACATTTAAATTAACTATGTAAATTAATTCTGACAAAATGTTTATAAGTTCCTAGACTGTTAATAAGTAAACATACAAGGTGCAACTTAAACACAATTCAATTCATATATTCAAGCAATTAATAAATATTAAGCATATTATAAACTGTGGGCCATAATGTATTAGATAAACAATTTTATAATACATTGAAATATAAATATTAGATAAAATAAATAATTAGTTTCATTATGCCCTGGTGTTTGTCAATATTTTTGCTGGTAGACAAATTATTGAATATTTTCATATGGGTATTAAAATAATATTCCTTTATGTATTTGAATTGGACATTTTACAATTAAGTTATTTTAGAAAGGTATTCATTTTGAAATTTGCTAGTGATATATTAGAAGTAATATACCTGTTCTGGTTCAAGGAATAATTTTGCACTATTTTACAACTTTTTAATAATCTTATAGGATCTTAAATTTTTTTACCGATTTGTACCTAATTAAAATGTATATAATTTTTTAATTTTTTATTTAATTGCAAATTTATAATATTATGTAACATACAATTATCTGTATTTAATAATCATTAATTAACATATTTATGTTTTATGTAAACTGTGTTTAGTACAATAAAGCATGCTCATTATTATAATTTATATTATATTATTGTATAATATATTATATCAAAACAAAATTCTAAATCTCCATAAGTACCTAGTTTATAGTGTTTGTGTACTTAGTTTTGGTTTTAATTTAGTATAGTTCTTGAATACTAATTAACTTTCTAAAAATATAGACGATGTATTTTTTAATCGTGTTTACTTTGCTTCTATAGTAAAACAAAACATAATTAGATATTTAGGTAGGTAAGGTGCCTACCCCAAGCCCGTGGCCGTGATATCGGTGTCGGTACAATATATACTTATAATTTATATACATATGATGAAATACTATTACTATTAACTATATAATGTTCGTTATATATAAATGTATTTTGTGTAAATACCCATCGATGACATGCAAAATACAATGCGTCCCGTACTCCCGTGGGTCGACGTCACTGCTTATCTAAAAGTTTAAATGCAATAAATTGTTTTACGTACAGCTAAATAATTTTTGGAATATTTTCGCAAACTATTTAATGCTCGGAACGCAAACACTAACCCACGCAAATTGAACATATTTGAAGTTCCAAACAAAGATTTATGATACCTATTACCTACTCATGGTTCTACAACCGTAAAATAGCTATAATTTCTGCAAAGCGCAATTATTTTGTTCCACAATAATAAAAAAGTGTGTTTTTAAAGTTTTTTTTAAGTACTTTTAGATAATTTTATTGGCGGTTGTCACTTGTTCAGTATATTTCAGTATAATCTTTAAAAACAGTCAAAAACATTTGTTAATAATATAAAATCTGTTTTAAGACATTAGTGTGTACCTACATTTTTTATCTATAGAAAATTTAAAAGCAGTAAACAAAGAACGTAACAAGTTTTTTATGATAGCTTCCCGATATAAAATGTGGAGTGCATTCAGTAATTTATTGTTTAAGATTCTTAGTGGAGCGATGATTGTATAGGTTTTACAATAATGCGAGTGTGTGTTTTGTTTTTTCATGTCTGAAGACACTTTAAGTAAAAACAAAAGGTTTTTGGTAGCAAATTGTATCTTGTTTGTACTTTAGGGTAAAATATTTCAAGTAAAAATTTTATTATAAAAGGGAAATACAATTTTTTTTTAAAAATTGGAATATTGATAAGGATAACCTAACATCAGTTTTTTTAATAAAATCAATTTTGCTTTTTAACTATAATTAAAATGTATCCTATAGATACCAATTGTTTAACATAAATACTTAAAATTTGATATTTATATTATAATTTTCCAGACACTATATAATTTTCAACATAATTTTCCTCTTTTTGATCCAACTATAGAAATGTGAAATTTTGCACTTTTTAGTTAAGTTATTCTCATATTGCGCTAAATGTCCAATCAGCAATCAATCAAATTTATAGTTAGGTAACTAACCTATAAATGAAAATACAGTTCATTAATTTTTTTTTTAATAGGAACTACAATATACACATATAGTACACTTACTGTTTAAGTATAAATGATAATAATAATAATAGAATAATGAAAATGAAAAAATAAGATTGAAAATTATTATTTTAAGAAATTGACAGATTGAAACATTTATATATCGGATTGATAAAAATGTTTTGTGTATTGTAAGCCTGCAATAACCACAACCCCATTATATTCATTAGGTATGTTAACTTATTCACTATTCTATCATAGCATACCTTCTATTGTGTAGATTATAGGTATGTCCTATTCGCATTATATGATATTATCTATGAAACCCAACCCTCTCGATTATATTTCAACAATGTGGTGATGATTACTGATAACATATTATACTATAGTATTATGTCTAATTATCTATATCATTACCTCATAACATTTTCGACCCCTTCAATGCGATTACTAATTATTTATGCGTATTTTCGTTTTAATAAATATTAATCATTTTTCTTAGTATATACAAATTATTTATATTACGAATAAAAAATCTTAAAATGTTGAAAGATATGTGCAGAATGTGTATTTGAAAAATATATATTTTTAAAGAATATCAATGTTATAAAATTTTATTTTTTAATATCGTGATTTACCTACATAATAGGTACTTCACTTATAAAAAATATGGTTTTTAAATATCATTTAAATACCATTTAATAATGGTGTATATGTCTGGAATCTGGATAGTATTAATCTTGATGTTCTTAGTTTTTAGATTATAAGGTGTAAAGTTCATTGTTAGTTTCTGTGTGAGTGTGTGGCTATAGAATCATAGAAGTAATTGAACCATGAATAAATTATGGTGTAAAAAATTAGGTAAGAGACAAATTAAACAAAATACTATAATATAATACATACAAAACCCGGGGAAGTCGCTTCTGCAATAAATGCTGAATATAGTATACCTTGTCTGCGCTTGTCATTGAGGTCACTGTAATGAGAGTAATGGATGTGTTAAATTTGAATTTTATGATAAATCATTACATACGAAAAACGACTTTGACCGGAGACGGAAACGATTGGACTAGTTATTGGTAAAAACATAATATATAATATTATTATATTATATTATTGTTAGAACGGCGTACGTATATAAGTATAAGTGGTATAAATAGCTTAAAATTAGTCGTAATGTTTGAACAATTTCATGGTGTGTATGGAAAATAATAACATACGTAAATGCGAAAAGTTTCAATTTCCTCAATTGATATTTATTGAATAATTACAACAAAATATTAAATAACTACAATCGTAAAAGAAAAATAATAATTTTTTGTTTAAATATCCAATACTTTTGTCAGCATTTAAAAACTTCTATGTCTTTAAAAAATTGCACACTTGTATTTTTTATGTTTTTTTAATTCTTTAATAACAGGTAGTAACTAATCGAAAACATACTTAGAAAAAGATTATTTTAGTGACATTTAGAAGGAATTGCTAAACCTGTGTCATTTCATACTTTCATCAGCTTATTCAAAATTATTTTTTACGTCTATAACATTTAATGTTTACTAATATATTTTATTATTCATTTCTATTCAAATTGTACCACGTTTATTTTAAAATGTATTTAATTTACAAATATTACATAATGGTAGGTAATGATAATACTTGATATTAATTATTATTGAATTTTGAAATAAACATTTAAATTGTATGTACTATATTATTTATAATGGAACTAAATATTTAAACGGAAACTTTTCAGTGTCTACCTTAAAATGACGGTGGTAGCCGATAGGTCATATTATATTTTACAAAAAAATAGATTTTTTTATGAATATAATAAAATACGACCTTATAATAATAATGTAGTTTTCCTTGAATCAATCGAAAATATGATTAATTTTTATTGGGTAAACAAAATGAACTTTTAAATATTCAATTTCGTCCCTGAGAGGAATACGAATTAAATATGTCCACAAGGGCTGTATTTAAAAACTCTCAATTCATAATTAATTTTTAAATTAAATAAGACGCTTTTTATATTATTCTTTGTAAAATATATTTATTTTGGTTTCCGGTATATTATACACTGCAGTGTGCAGTGTACGTGGATGATAGGTACGTTTGACATTCAAAACATTTAAAAAAATTATTTTCATCGATTTTTTTAAACTGAAGGTCACGTTTAGCCCACTATATGGGCTTTGGTTTTTTTGATTCAGAAAATCAATTCTTCAAACAGTCTGGCGATAATAATAGATAGAAAAGAAATCATCATCTCATGATTACGCTTAGAGCCTCACGATAAAACTAACTCGTTCTCATGGCCATCCATAACATAATTTCCCCTCCCGACCACAGATATCTACGGTGCCACAGGATATTCATTTAAATAAAAATATTAATTGTTAACCCATCCAGAAAACGTATGTCTTAAAAGCCATAAACCTTATTTAGAGTTTTTTGTTGTCTCCTAGGTGTATATTATACACAATATTGTTGTTGAATAATAATTATATATATTACTGTCTATATAGTGTCTACTAAACGTCTTATACGAATAAAAATGATTAAGCCTTTTTTCGTCGTGACAGTTGGATATTATAGTAGGGATTCTCTGGTTATTGCCTACAGCAGGTTTAATAAAAAGAAAAAAAACATTTTAGGCGACGTGGGTTTAAAACACTTTTTTGAAAACGTACCTACGTATAGTTATAGTTTTGTACAACTAAGCTACGCAAACCAGTTTGTGTTACTTTCCAACTGCGGAGCTACACTTTGTTATGATGACGGTCATCTGGGTGCAGCCAGCCCCGCGAGACCGGTTTTCTGGCGTTATTATTATTTTTCGAAGCCGTTGCCAAATTTCAATACAAAATAATATAAAATGTTGCCATGTTCCATTAATAAACAATATTATATACTGTGAACTCGTTGAAAAAATAAGAAACTTTAGAAAGAAAAAAAGACAAATATAATGTTTGCGAATTTTGTCACATCTTTAATTTAATTAATGTAGATTTTGACAATATAATATAATAGGTAGACTATATGAGGTACGCAAATTCATAGATTTAATATTCAAGCGCTACCCGCGTAGAGGCCTATTCAGTTAGGTACTGTAAAATTACAATAATTGTTTCAAATTATTTGGAAATTAAATCATTAAATCAGAATTTATAATTCAACCAACTGTTAGTTCGATCATCGTAGATGTTCGTAACGAAACCGTTCTCGTAACACATACGGAAATTGTATCACGTCAAACAGCTGTACGCACAATTTTACGTTTCCAACTTATAAGTGCAACCGACGTGATTTGGAAATACGTTTCTTGTTTGTACATAGGTTCTCACGTGTGTTATATTCTATTGTTCCAATAATAATTGTTACTCGCGTAATACGGATCGTATGGCATGAATACAGACAAAGAGCAGTATATATATAATATAATTGGTCAATTGTATTTTTGTACCTATATTACCTGTACGGTATATTTTCAATTACCTACTTTTTTGTTGGATAATTAAATTAACCAAATAAAATCTACTGTTTGAGGTAGGCAAATTTTTTGTGGGTACACATTAATTCTTTTGAGCATATATAATAGGAACATATTTTATAATAATATAATAATAATATTAATATTTAAAAAAATTAAAAATAAAACATGTAAACATGTTTTGAGTGTTGGCTGGAGAAATCGGGAAATAAACTGGTCGGAGGAATTTGATTATGATATTATTATATTATACTCGAGTTTTGACTATACTCGCTTGTTTAAATGTCAACAATATTAATTTTTCGAAAAGCCATGGTTTGGCATTGACTTATTTGTCACTCACTATACATTTATTAGTATATTGTTATTTGAGTAGCACTAAAATAGAATTAATAACAACTGCCTAGCGACTGCCGACTACTGCGAGTACCCGGTTGAAGTTACGCATATTCGATCGTATACCTACACAATGGGTACCTACCTACCTAGCTACGTTATTTATTTATTTATTTCAAAGGAAGACATCAATACAATTATTTATACAACTCACTTTTATAATTTCGTAGAACAATAAAATTTTTGTTGCTTAGATTTAAAATGTATTAATTTAACGCAATAATGTGGGCTGTAAAAACAATTTATCCGACTTAATTTAATCGTTCAATGTTATTTACTTATTTATTTTTACGAGATAAATTATTTAACCTATATTATATAAGTTTATAACTATTATAAAAGTGTTGTGTGCTTGGTTCAATATTAGGATAAAATGTTTCGTAAATAATAATTTATACATATTATACGACATACCAGCAGGTAATGGCTAGTATATATAATAATGAAATAAAACATAATAGACTAATAAATGTGCAAGTTAATAAATATGAATTAAATAAATAATTTGTATACCTAGGTAGGCATACAGCTGATGTATTAAAAAAACTCAACACTGAATCCAGGTAATTATCGATTATTATAGTAGAATTGTATAAAACAAGATTTTACAGGAACATTCGTCAAAAGTTATTTTGAAAATAATAATATTAATAATTATAACATGGTACTTACCTATAATGTTATATTATATTATATTTTGGTTTTACTTTTTAATTTTGTAGGTGGTAAATTAAAAAAAAGTTCTATGCATTGTAGGTAATACTCGTATAATAATTACCTATTTCATAGTGTTGAAGATTAGTATAATGTGCCCACATTATACAAGGCTATCGCCTATCACACTCTAGCCGTTAGAAAATTAAAAATTAGCACTGTCACTTTTATTGAAAAAATACATGTACTTATAGTATACCTAGGGTACTCGTACTAATTTTATCATCACTTAAAAAAAGAAATATAAACTTAATTAGTTATACATTTTAGAATGATTATTCTTTCTGTAAAATAAGTAAATATAGATATAGGTACCACAGATAAACACAGAACGATAAACTATTGTAATTCGTGATAATATACAAACTATCGAAAATAATTTCAAATAATAAGTAGGTACATTTAATTATTACAAATATAGTTATTGTCACATACGATATTTTGATCAATTAAAAAGTACTTGTAATAAAATATTACCTAGGTACCTTTATTACCTATAGGCTATATTAGAAAATTTAAACGGTTAAATGTCCACGTGAAAGTTAAAATTAAGATTATCCGTGAACTGTTATCTGCTCTTGATCGATATTTTATTTAAATCGTTCGTTTAGATAATATGAAATGACTTTAAGTAGGTTATTACTTATTAGTTGGTACAAATTCAATATGCCGATTTATAGTGGTTACCTTACATAAATGTCGTTTTCAAAACAAATTATCGTAATGTATGAATGTAAAAATGTTACTATACCTATTATAATTACTAAAATTAAGAAATGAATAATAATCTTTTTTAGTTGAAACATAAACAATGATACGACCAACAAATGTTTTTGTAATATTCGTAAAATTTTAATTGTTTAGTACTTTAATTAAACAATACTGATATTTTACATTATTAATGTCCTTTGGGCTTTGACCAGGTTTGAAAAAAACCTCAAAGTTGACTTATGATTACAAAACATCAGTTAGCTAGATAAAATAAAATCAACTAAACCGTTATTTTAATAATAATGTTTATTATAGATTAATACTAGAGCCTAGAACTATTTGTTAAATATTCCTCTACCTCCGGGTCTAAATTAATTAGTTGTCATATTTTATTTTATTTTTCATCAAAAAACTTTTTGTTATAATAATTATAGGAAAGCATAAAAATACATTTTTTTCAGCGTTCATTTTAATATTGTTATCTTGGTTTAAGACGAACACAAAAAAACTACTGATGAATTCAATTGCAGAAAATATGAAATAACTTTAGTTTCACAACTGTTATTTATATAACAAATAATGAGGAAATTGGTTTCAAGATTGAAATTACGTTTTCTTTAAAATTTATGTTTGTCATTGTTTTAGATTCTGAGCGATGAATGTATTGATTTTACAATGATGTGTGTTTTATTTTTATTTTTTTTGTGTCTGTCTCATCTTATTTTAGGACAGTAAAAATGATTAGATTTTTTTCAACAGTAGATAAAAAGTGAATCAAAACTATATATAGTTCCTAATAGTTTTCAATAGCGCAGGGTAAAACAAAATAAAAATTAAGAAAAAACGGGAATTTTTACGCAAAATCAGTTTTTGGTGTAACTCTAGAACAATTGACATGACATTTTCACTGGTTGTGTTTATATCAGCATTTTCTATACACGATTAAATTTGAAATTATTTTGACTCGTTTTCAGCTGTTAACAAACATTTTCAATTTTCAATTTTTTTAGTTTTTTTTCTATAAATTATAATAAAACTTTATTTGTTGAGTTAAAAAGCGTGAAAAGTTACTACAAGGCTCCTGATATATTGTTACAATAGTAGTTCAAAAATATTAAAAATACATAAGCACAATTTTTTTTATAATCATTTAAAGCTTAATTTTTGACAACATTTATTCAATTTTAAATTTTAAAATGATTTCGTAGTTAAAAATTTATAAAATGTTCAACTTTTATAGCTAAGGATTGAAAAATTAAAACAAGGTTCCACGTAAGTAGGTTATTCTATAACTAAAAAATCCCAACCGTATACAATGATATTATATCATTGAACTCATATTTAATACCATCCACTAAACAGTGACCCACTATTGTAACCTACGTACAGCAGATCGACATCCACTTGTCCCCTTTTTTTAAATTGTTATTGTAAAATAATATCGTGGTTCTAATATTATAAAACATATTGTGTACCTACGAATCATAAATAAGCAGCACACCGGAATTACTGAACAGCGTGAAAAGTAATAACTAAGAGGAACTGTAGAATCCAAATCATTTGACTTTGTATTTAGGTATATACCTAATTGTTTTATTTAATGCTAGGCTGATGATTGTATAGAACTATTCTTTATACAATTATTAAACACACACTGTTGCAGATGTCTTAACAATTTAACGGTTAATTAGTATATAATCGTGTACATCATATTAGGTATTTAATAACTGCAAGGGTAAAAACCTCGCTGAAATATGTGCTTTGATTCAGTGCAGGGTTCCAAAAAAGTTTATGCTAAATTGATGTTGATAAATATACGTGCAATGCGTGCAATAAAAAGTCTTAAAATGTTGTTATAATCGCTTCGGTTTTCCGGAAACCGTTCAATAACCGTTTTGCGAAGGTTTCGTAACTATTGATTGCAATTTCGATTCCCAGAAAAATGTATACTTTCTATACTATAGAAGGACGATGATAACAAATAACTGTTTTTTTTTGCACGTGTAGGTTAAATAATATTGATAATTATTATCGATCAGCATCTTGTCTGTTATAATATGTTAATATATATATATATTTTAATATAATATAATGCATGCGATTACGTGTACACCGTACAGCTGTTAGGTATACAGCGTAATATGTACCTACCATGATATTATTAAGTTATACGGCCAAGTGCCAGCCCACTACCAAATTTTAAAATATTCTACACGCGTTTATAGTTTGTTTGTATGGTTTTCATTATTATTTTTGTTTTTTTTTTTCAAACCGGTGTCTTCCTCTGTCGCAGCGGACACGGCCGCGCCGCCGGGGTCGTCACGGTACACTGACACGCGACGACGACAACAATATTCACTCGCGACTTACCGGCTACCCGGCCACCGCATTTTCTTCCAGGATTTTGTTTCGACACATCAACGTCTCCTGGCGAACCACGAAAATGGCCAAACATCCCGGAATACGCTATAATATAGTGCCTATATGGTGTATCCATACTTTTACCAATAATTATTATTAAATAAATCCACATCAATGCGATACCTGAAAAGCAGCCACACGTGACAAGCCCATATTATTAGGTATATCGGATATATATATATATAGGTATTATACTCTATCCAGACACACAAACTGTGTTTGTGTCAACGATATCGCGTTGCACGGTTGTGCCTATGCGTCATATATTATTAATATTGTATTATAATATTATTCATATTATAATTATTGTCGACACAGTTTTGCGTTAAGCGATTGTTTACTCAATACACTCGGGTACACTAAATAATAATATTGTAATTTTCCGCGGCGTTTCACGTAATTAAACAACGTCGCTTTCCGTGAAATTCTGTAGTTGTACAGATATTATCACACGTCCGTATTGCAGTAATTTCCAAATGTTCAATACTTTTTATATTTTTATTCCGTACCTATGTCTAACCCGTAAGCGTACGGTTTAAAACGCCAAAACGTTGCGCATCGCTCATATTCAGTAATCACTGTCCGACCAGCGAAGCGTTTTTAACATTATATTGGGTGGTGTTTATGTAATAGGCTTTCAGTCTGTACCCGATGGCTATTTTAATAAAATATAATGTAGAGTATTAAATACGCATGATAGGTTTGTTCCAAATGGGTATTTTATATCATTTTCCCGTTGCGAGTCCGTTACATGCTCGGACGACGACGATAATAATAATAATAATAATAATAATAATAATCGTGAAAATGGCACTCGGATAGAACGACTCGCGCGCGAGATACATCTACGCAACCGGTTTACGGCGCCAACACATTTTGCAAAATCAAAACATGTTTCGTATTTTTTTTTTTTTTATTATTTAGATAACGGTCTGTTTTTGTTGTTTACAACTTTCATTTCTGGAGCCTATAATAATATATAATATTATAAACGCGCGCTTCCAAATCGTATAGCCCACGACCACGGCTGTGCGGGTTGTGACTCGTAGGCAAGCCAAGCAAGCCGGTACGTGGTACGTCCATGATAATACTACAATATTATATTAGAATTATAATATGGTATTGGTTAAATAACGCGTGCGCTCGCACAACACATTATAACGACTTTAAGTCTCGCGCCGGGTCAAAGGTGCGAGTCCGCAACTCGTTTTTTAGTGGTCGCGTGCGTGCGCGTTGCAGTGTTCTTCCGTACATTTTTATTATTATTATTATTATTATTATTATAATCGTTATAGGAACGTTATCAATGCCCGCCAAGGCGCTAACCAAGTCTAAGCGGTTCGCCGGACGACGGCTGAGGAATAAAAAAAAAATATATAATCTTATCTGGAACGCGAATTCGGAGCGCACATTATTTCAATAGTGAAACGTCCAAACGGATCGCGCACACGGCCACTCGGCTTGTATTCGTGCTCTCGTGTGTGGACGCGCCTCACGAGTTCACGACTCGATAATAATAATATTATAATAGGTATCTACCTTCAACAGCGATTTGTCTGTGTGCGCGCGCACAATATGTAGCAGTATTATAATATTATACACAAATATACGTATTCTTGTATTTGTGTGTGTGTGTGTATCTATATATAATGATAATATATTATTGTGTAGGTAAAAGGTGGTATAATCATATGTATACCAGTATACCCATTACCCGGTGTCGCGGCCGTCCGTTGAATAAACAACGACGACAGCCGATTTCTATATAATATGCGTCTCGCACGCCTCCGATATACGGTAAATACTAAATAGACTTTGTAGTTTGTTGTCGTACCCCGCACGGATGGTTGGGCTGTTGTACATGGAAAGAGTTCTTCTTTCTTTCTCCGCTGTGATTTGTGCGCGGCCACACTTGCCTTATTTGCCCCGTCGTATCAATACCTGTTGTTATTATTTTTTTTTTGTCATTAAAAGAGCCATTATCGTCGTGGACGTGTTACTATACAGCGTATTGTAAACGTTTTAAGGCATTTTCCTATCCGGCCGGTTTCTGGGTTAAAATCTGTACGTGACGTTGCCGAAAAACCGCTTTTCTCTATAATATATATTATATACGCAAACAGAATCATAGTAGATGTTCTCAAACGATTATAGTAATAATATAATAGGGTATACCTACATAGTTTTCATACGAATATAAGTTGAAAAATCCCAAAACTATAGACTAAATCGATTAAAAATCTATTTAGGTCAGATATTTACGAGTACTGGGTGTTTCTTTTAACAGAGAAAAACTCGCTGAAAAATATCATTATAATTTATAGCATAACCTCTAGCATAAAAGTTTTTAAAAATATTTTACTTTACATAATTTGAAGTCTTTCAAAAAGGTTCAAAACTTAAAAATTATAATGATAAATATATAGAAAAAAAATAAATACTTTTTCAATATACCTGATGATTATTTTAATGATTTCATTAAATTCGCTCTGTGAAAGAAAATGTAATCAAAGGTTCTTCATAAATTGTTTTATAGCCATTTAAAAAATTAAAGATTCATAGTTTTGCGACTTGTTTTATAAGCATTTGAAGTTCGAATACACGAATATTTGCAAATTATGTTGTAGTTAAAAATGTATGAAATGTTCAATTTATATAGCTGAGTTTGAAAATGTAATATAAGGTTCCTCAAAACTAGGATCCTTATGTGACCAAAATATGTATAAATACATTTTTTTTATATACATTTTAAGCTTAAATTAGATATTTACAAATCGGATATTTAAACAAAAAATTATGATTTTAATTATTTTGTTATAGTTTAAAAATATTATTCGTAACTCGTAAGTATAGATATTTGAAACTTATAACGTATATTATATTATATTATTTTATACACACAATGAAATTTTCAATTACAATGTTTTCGGGAAAAATTATTTCAAACTACCGTATTACTATAATAGTATAATAAATTACTTTATTATTATATAATAACAATATATAAATATATGTATCATAAAATATACTTATAGTGGTATAGGCTGACACACAGTCTTACCGCACAGAATCATTTTTCGTATGCAATAATTTATTATTAAATTTAAAATGTACACATATTATAGTGATTTACTAAATTGCGAGGTACACTCGACACCTATTGTATACTGTACATCAGAGCGGTTACCTACTTTTCCTCTTTTTAAAAATAGTTTTTCTCTATTATGAGACATGGGCAATATTTCATATTTTTTATGTCACATAAATGTACATCATGGGTATTGTATATTATGTTGTAGTGAAATAAAATATTCCCAACTTTGACTTACAATATTTGTAAAGGGGATCTGTGGTGGACATGGATATTTTAGCTAAACATACCAATCTTTTTTATCCATTCATACTGATCCGCCTAGTAATGCGATAGTACTTTTTAGAAAATTGAGTTGGATATAAGTTGTAATTATATCTACTTTAGAATATTGTATGGAAAACATAATACCGAACCATTTGAAAAAATATGATGGAATCCGGAATAAATATGATTGCCATGTCATAATATTTATTTGCATTGTGCAGTAGGCAATGCTAAAAAAAACTAGAACATATTATATTGAAAAACGGCACTAGCGACTAGCTAGAAGGAAGGTTCTATTTTTTTTATAGCTACACATCTACAGCACTCCACATTATAATTTAGGTAGGTACCTACATAGTACATACTACATACACACACCACACACCGGTTATCGCGTATCGGCAGCGGGTTATATAGGTAGACAGTAAACACGCAGCACCGTATATTATACGAAAATAAGTTTTAGTCGTAAAGGTCGTGATCAATACCAAAAAGTAATTTAAAAATCTCATCCTTGGATCTATTAGCCGCCGGGCATTGAGCCTGTTCGCAACATTAAGCACAACACACCTGTAATATAGGTATATATCCGTAATAATATAATAAGTATTATTATTGTACCTTCGCATCACCGTCGTTATAATAATATAATCGAGAGTTGCGAGATTATAATAAGTAAATCACCGGCATCACCCTGTACATATAACGTATACCTACACACATAGAAATAAGAAGGACGTACAATCTATATAATACTCGGTATATATATGTATACTTTATACGTTATAATATTATAGTATTAAAATCGGGTTTAATTACACACGCACCTTATGAAACACTGTATACTGCTATACGAGCCGATTATCATTATCGCCGTTATATTATTATTATTTTTTTTTTTGTATTTTAATATAAGTATACCATACGCGCATATACCTATATTATGATAAGGTCGAACGCGCGCCGATGAGTCATCTCGTACACTCCGACACACGTACTACACTATAATATATATATAACATATTATATTTGTGTGCGTATAACGGCGGCAGCAGCAGGTGTGCATGAGGCGACAATAGGTCTGGCCGGGTTCGTTCTCGCGCTGCTTTATTATTATTATTATTATTATCATTATGTATTATTATTTTTTATTGCCACCGCCGACCAATTCAACGTCATTTTTGCTACTGATGTTGATGATGATGCTGCGTAGAATGACGGCGGTGATGTGGTCGAAGAAACTCCGTCTTAAGAAATTGCACACACACACAAACATTCACCCCATCTGCACAACCAACGTCGTCGTCGTCGTCATCGGTATTGAAATTTGTGAGCGAGCGCACACTCATACACACACACTACACATTGACTAGAGAATATTTTATAAGACGCGAATACGGATATTATATAGTATACAAAAAAAAAAAACAGCTGGTGTCTTGAGTCGTTCTCACGGTTTATGCGTATTTATTATTTGACGAGGATGAAAAAAAAACCGACCGTTTTGCCTTGCACGCGATTAGGGGATGTATAATATTATGTGACGACTGCCGATCGAACATGTAAAATATTCTACGCAATATATTATATTATTGTTCTATAGCAGCTCTGCATGAAGACATGTATAGTGTTGTTAGATATATAATAATACAATATAATATATTATTATTAATAGTAATAAATAATAACGACAAAATTTCTCTACAATTTCTATATGAGACATTTTCTTACGTAATAATAGATCGTTGACCGCCACCACTGTACTTATAGGTGTACTATATAGTACCTATATATACTTCACATTTCTCTTCGTCTTCCTTCCTGTACGTGTCATTACGCACGCACTGTCAAGCACATACGCTCGAACGTCTCGTTGTTTTCGTTCCGTCGTATCGTCATTAACGCGAACATTTTGGTCAAACTCGACTCGACGTATACACACGTACAATTTTACGCGTTGGTTATACGCAATGCAGTAATCTGCAATTCTCCGCATTATATTATCTATTGTCTATTTCACGCACGATTTGTGTAACATCTTACGAATTTAATGATATAATATTAGTTATTAGTACTTATTACTGTACATAGAATAATATATTATTATGAATATTCCTTGAAATAGTACAGAAAATAAAATCGCCGATTTTTCTCCTATGACCTGCTCGGTAAGACACGATAGCGACGACGTTAAAACAAACCCAGCGAGTGTATTGCAATTTGGTGACGCTCGAATTGCCTCCCAAATTTAAGTAGGTGACCTTTTTTCACTCGAATTGCCTCCCATAGCATATACCTAGATATAAATTATAGATATAATATATATATATTAATACATCGTTAGTTGTACGTGTACAGTAAATTATTACATCGATATCCGTAATCCGTAATATTCAAAAATATAATTTTTTTAAGACATACAGGCATACAGTATTTTTGAATGCAATAATGTTGTCAGTTATCTGATTATCAGTTAAAGATAAGTCCATCATTACCAGTCCAACATATAGTCAGCTTCGTTTGCGCTACTGTTATAGTTGCCATAAATAACACGTTTATATACGTATAGGTACATAGTTTTATAAAAATTAACGGTATTAATGAAAAAGGCACAACAATTTTAATTTGGGATGGATTTAAGTTTGGATTTGATAATATATGTAGTACACATGAGCTCGAGTATTATACAAATTTAGTATCATATAGGTATAGGAAAAATATTCGTATTTATATTATATAAATATAATTACGTTCCACGGGTATAATACATTCTATGTTGTGTAAGAGAAAGAGATCATAAATTAATAATGCTGCAAGCTGTGTGTATAGTTTATATACTTACTGACGAATTAAATCATTTTCCGACACGTGCTTCCACGAGGAAAAAATAATAATGGATTCAGATAAGGCATTAGAATTAGTGATTAGTAATTAACATAATGTATTGCGTCTAATTTTATTGAGAAATGCTTTTATGATTATTGATTGGTTGTATATGTACCTACTTGTATAAATATTTAAAAAGCGTATTTAATATTTTAATTTGTGATTTTTAAACTGATATTTGTGCTGTTAAAAAGCGTATTTAATATTTTAATTTGTGATTTTTAAACTGATATTTGTGCTGTATTATACGCATTATAAATGGGAAATGTTCGTCGTTGATTTTTCACAATATATGGACGCGTGTGGACTGAGATAAGAAAATTATAACATCAGAAATATTTTATTACAGCAGATGTGCCTCTTTTAGACGGATCAAAGCGAATAAAATATGACGCGAACCTACGCACCTACCTGATATTATATAATTACAGCATGACCTATGTAATAATATGAAGTAATATAATATATGATATTTAAATTCGGTAGGAATGTCATTATTTATGAACATACATACCACACGGTTTTGTGTACCGTAAATACGACGGGAATATGCGATATACTTACGCATATATTTTTCCTACGCATATTTTATAAATATTTTAGACTTCCCGGAAAATTATACACCTGATGTTTTTTGGATGGTGGTCGAGCGAGGATCGCAGTGTGAGAGTGCTCTAAATTAGATTTTTTACGTAAAAAATTCTTCCGTTTCCGGGCTTAGTGGTGTGCCGCATTTAAACGAGCCAAAAGCCACGAAAAACACTATGCGCGTTCACAGTCGCTGCTGGCGATTTTTCAGAGACTATTATATTATTACGTATGTATCGATTATTAGTCATTTTTTTAATCGCACGCGAATGTCATTGTTTATGAAAAAGTATAAGTCTTCCAAGTTCCGACAATGGCTAACATGACCGTAAAGAGGATCGAATGTTATTGTGAATTTTCCATTTGTAGTCGATGTTCTTTATGTGTCGAGTAAAATTGTTTGCTAAATGTCTGTACAAATGTCAAACGTGTTAACATTTGTACATAATAATATATATTAATATATTATGTTTTGGGAAACGATTTTGGGTTGAAACGAAACGCTGTGTGAATCCACCGCAGCAATATACAATCCAATGCAGTCTGTGCGGTTGCAACAGGTCAGTGCGAGAATTAAATATCATTCGATACATAGGTAGATTAGTGTTTACAAAAGTGTGCGTACCTATATACCCTTCAGTACCTACACGCTGTGTCGTTTCGAATGTCTCCAAGTATTACCGGAACACAAGAATACTTGTATTAATTGTGAGCGTTGCGGTGCAGATGTGCGCACAGGTAGGTTTTTTGATAGTTCGTATTTGGTAAATCGTTAAATATTATATTATTACTACGTACAGGTACAATAGCGATGATACATAATAATATTACATTATTATATAATATATAGGTAACAATATTTCCGGTTTCGAAGAAAAAATAATGGGCTAAAACGATGAAAAGACGTGACCCAGAACAGGTATCGGTATTCGGTATTTTCGGTACGTAAAGCCATAAGGTACTATTCCGATTCTCGCGGCCGTTTATTGTACGACAATGGGGTCAAGTGTTCAAAAATGAAGACGTGTACCTACGAATAAAAAGTATTCAAAAATACACATGTTCATATTATGTTTATATTCACGAATTTCTGTTCGAATGCATTTTTATCCGAAAACTTGACTATACTTACAATGATATTATGAATATCTTAAATATCGATAACTTTAATTTACCTATAGGTACGTAATAATACGTTCAGTTTCGATTCAAAAACTTTCCAGATTACTTCAAAATGACCTCCAAACAGACACTCATGCATATCTCCTTAGTTGCGTTAAAACAACAAAATTGTTTTCTACTTTCATCGTTCCAATATGCACCACACAACATGCTTCTAATCACCATTGTAGGGACTAAGGATTATGCTCATTGATCATTTGAAAACAACACGCTGAATGCATTAGAGTAATAGATAATACCTAGTTCTATAGTAAGATATAAGAATAATACATTAAATAATATTTTTAGAGTCATATTTTAGAAGCAACATTTTTAAGGGGATCGGTGGCGGGCAGTTTTTAAGGAGTTCAAAATAGGGTCTGGTAAATGTGTGCGTAGTATATGATCATTCGTGTGTGTGACAGAGTGTAAAAGAAATAGCGGAGAGCTCCCACACGCGAATGTTTAACGTTCGAATATTCCGAAATTTCAAAATAATCAAACTAAATTTATAGTTATTTGGCGGGGGGGGGGGGGGGGGGGCAAAAATGAGAAAAGAGGACTGACCGATCTCAAGTAGACATAATCACGAATTTAAATGATGAGCAAAAAATTGGTATGCTTTGAATAAAATAACTGACATTTTCTTTGTATTTAATATTTATAATTAAAAAGAAATGTTTTTTATCGTTATTATTTTTACTTATAATTTCAAAAGTATACTTAAATGTGCATTTTTTAAACAAAATATAATTAACAATTATTCGAATGAATAATTATTATTTATATTTTCGAACACTTTTTATCTGTACACATTTCATTTGAACACTTAAATTTTAACAGATAATCCCTCCCCCATTGTACACGTCATGTACCTATGATCTATATCTAATCTATTGAAAATATAAGCGAACTCTACAGCATTGTATCAAGCGCGTGGCATATTATCATATTATTATATTCTGCTAATGCCGCTAATGCGTTATAATATTATGTGTTTCCGTATTTCGTATTATAATACTATGGTATAATATAAGTGTATTGTGTACCGATGTCATGACTCTGGAACACCTGTCGTATTGAATTAAAAATCAGAAATTTGTGTGTTTCGCTAGACTAATTTTAACCTCGTCGCGTTTTCACTGTTTGTACTTAGAACCCATAAAGGTATATAATATAATATTATATTGTTGGTATTTAAAACACACGCTTTAACGTAAATCTTTATTGAATGACGACTGACTAGGGCCCATAACAGTTTATTTTTTTTCCACACATGTAATAATATCATATGAAACTATCGCAGCACCAATGCACCATATGCCTACAAAAAGTACGTCTGTCGTCTAGATATAGAAAATATTATAATAATATTATATAAATTATATAGATAATAATATAGATACATAGAGAGCGCATATCCAACTGCAAAACAAACCTTAAGGGTTGAATACTAAAAGATAAAGAGAGGTAGGTATGTACACTCGTCTCGTTCAGACTCTTCTTTGCTTATGAGATGGTCTTGTTGTCTTAAATTAGAAAAATTGATGAACCAACGTATATTTTGAATGCAATAATGGCCATTATCTATATGCGAAAAGTATGTCAGCAATATAATTACTGTCACATGCTAGGACGAGCGATAACGCCACACGAAACCGACCGAACAAAATTAAAAAACTTCCATCCGTCGATGTTTCGAATCGTATATATTATATTATTATTATATTGTCGTCGGTAAAAAATAATTAAAGCTGAGTCCCGGATAGATTAAATCGTACCGATAGCGATAGGTATGTGTTATTGTGACTTAAATTACTAACGAATAATATATAATATATATATATAATGCGTAAGTCGTACATATACATAATATAGACGACGACTGTTTTCATTCGGTTGTGCTCGTGACGTGGGTGTCGGTGCAGTGGCGGCAGGAGGTCTACATGTATAATATTATTATGTGCTGTTGCACGGATAAAACAAATTATCATGGAATTTTTAAAATTAAATAAAATAAGAATTAAGAGTTACGACTGAGAAAATGTCTTAATAATTACTCGAGGCCGGAAGTCGACGTACATATTAGTGTATATATACTTCCTCAGTAAAAATAAGACTGTAAAAAATACACTTAAATCCCCACAGAGTAACCTTAAATACGTGTAAAAGAAATCGCTGGAAATATAAAACATATTGGCCAAATAATCTAATTTTTTTGCTTAAATTTCACGAGAATTATATATAAAACATGCGTGTGTTTGGATTAATTTGACATAAAAAAAAGCAACGACCTCATCTTAGGATTCAAATGTTTTTCGAATATAAAAACTATATGTTAACTCATACTATAGTAATTGCAAAAGTCTGTGTGTTTCAAGTTTCAACTGACTTCATATTATAAGCGCAACTATAGGGATACAATTCTGGGGGGGGGGGGAGCTACAGCCCACCAGCTAACAAAACTATTAATTTTAAACATCCCATGGCCCATAGGTGGATTATATCTAAATCAATAGGGAATATTTTTGGGGAGCTAAATCTTAGTCAGGGGGGGCTAAGCCCCCTAGTTGTGCCACTGATCATAGAGTCACTGAATTTCGTTATTTTTTTTCCGCTACATTAAAAGTAAACTTACTTATGCTTATGGCATCAGATTTCGGTTGCGTTAAATAGGTGACTCACGTCAGCTTCATAAATAATTTTAAAATATTACAAATTTATACGCTACCGTGTTTGTAGGTATATGCGTTTCGTATTATGTAGGAACGTATAAATTATCCATAGGACGTATATCCGTCGACGATAGTTTAATATATTATAATCGTAGATCTAGAGAATCTTTAAAGGCTCCCGTGTGGCCGTGTATATTAGGTCAAACTGAACATTACTGCGATTTATCAAATTCACCGCGAGATACATTCTAATCACCAGTAGATCATACACATTTAGGTATTTACATAATATGGCTTTGCAATACACATAGTCTGAGAACCACTGCCTTATAATATCTGACAGGAAGGACACATTTCCCCCCAAACAAAATATGTAGATAACAGGGAAAATAAAAATCCATTTCGAATACTTAAGTATAACTGAATGAAGCATTAGTACTTCAGGTGATTGGTTCTACAAGTGTGAGGGGACGTTTGACGTTTGTCTATACCACACGATGGCGGAAAATGATTTGTATACCTATATATTATTATTATACATTATAATATATAATGGGTGATATATATAGGACATGAGCCTTAATATGTCTGAAGATAATACGTGTTATCGAAAATTGTAGGTAGGTACATACAGTTTTGATTGTGGTCATCTCAACAGTTAACATTGATAAGTGATAAGTGATAAATCCAGTTAAATTAAAAAAACAAATTTATTTTTTAATTAGTAGGTATAGTTGCATTTAATATAATTAAATTAAATACTAATTATAAATACTGTATTATTGTAACAATATTGGTTTTGAACAATAATTAATTTTGTGTGCATAAATATAATAATCTAAGAGTCAGAAGTCCTAAAACAAAATTACGTTAAATAAATGTTTTCTTTTCAAATATATTATAGGTAATATTCATTATTTTCAATTGATAAAATATATATGAGAAGTAGGGGTTCACCCATAAGCCACTGCTGTAAGTACACGTAACCAGTGTGGTATAACGTACCTATATTATTTTCGAACATATTATTATACCGTATTATATATGTGGTGCACTGTTATCCACGTGTATAATGTCATAGATAATAATATTATTATCTATGCATGAGCCATGACCTTTGACTTCCGTTCGGCCGCAACTTACAGCAGCCCGACATGAGCTGACAATATGTATGGGTGACTGGGAGTAGGAGAGTCCAAGCTTTAAGCGATTGCCGACACCGAAGTCCGGCACAATTCGTACCCCCTCCCCCTCCTATCATTGCAACTGTATAGATTAATTCGGCTGTATAAATCGAGTGCGAATTCTTCGGTTACTACACAATATTTTTCATGGTCTAATATTATACGGTTTTATTTTAGAACGTCAAACGAACAAATCCCAAATTGAAATCATAGTACCGCATATCACATAAAAACGTGAACGATAATATTATATAGATGATACTATAATAAATCGAAGCACGTGGTATCTATATTACTTTCTAGCCTACTGTGTGCGTAAAAACTCTGCAGGTTTTTGTCTATGACCATTGTTACCGATACTTACCTACGATGAATCATACGCGTAGATTGAACAGGTGCAACAATTATGATTACTCATTCGGTAAAGTAAACCATATTTTGTAAACACGGTCGGTACACTTTTTTGTTGGTTTATTTTTTTTTTTAAACGCTGTTCGACTGTGCACATACTTTATAACATATAAGTACGACATTATACACCATACACGTGTATAGAGAAATTCCCTGTATAATAATTTCCGTCGGAAACGGCACGGCGCTTGATGGTCCACGGCGAGACGTGGCGTTAGGCTCCGACGAGAATATTGAAACCGTGTGCAGGAACTGATAATACATGATGATTAGTCCGGAACATTATCGATATTCCGATTTCGTACCTATAGTTGGCTGGCTATATAACCATATCCGGACTTGTACACAAACGTAATTCCGAAAACTAAAATTGTAGGCATAAACATAAAATACCTAGGCAAGTATAGGTACCTAGTCATTTGGGTACCGGGTATGATGTCGGTATGAAATGGGTCCAATGGGTCCATATTACTCAAAAAATGAGATACAGTTTTCCTCAACTGTCTATTTGCCTCCACAGAAAGATATTAGTTTCCATTTTCCTCCAAATATTAAAATTTAGAGTATTTAGTCGATATTTTACCCTGTTAGCACTTTAAGCTCTTATATGTCCGTACCTATGCATAGTCAATTTGTGTGTCACATAAGGGTAGGCGGGAAAAAAGCCCAGAAATATAAATATTAAATATAAATGTGAACACATGTCTACTCATAATTAGTAATTACCACATACCTATGACAAAACATAATAATATATTAAAAATTATAATGAAAATAAAATAAAAATATAAATATGAACACAATTATATGTATACGTCATGATATATTGTGTTATAACTTATAACTTATAAGTTATAAGTAAAAAACCTTAAGTCTTAGGTACATACATACTAAAATATTATCTGTTATTTAAATATATTACACTACCACCTATAGTTTTTATTAACTTATTATATTATTATTTATATAGTAAAGTTGTGTAATTTTTGTATACATTTTAGTATGTTTAGTATGTTTTTTGACTTATAACTTACTTATAGTAGTATCTATACCTATACCTAAAACTGATATTTTTTTACTTTTAACTCATAAGTTAGTTATGACACAATATATCATGACGTATACATAATATTGTATTCATATTTATATTTCTGGACTTTTTTTTCGTGGGATTTTTTTCCGCGATTCCTCATAATTTACATATAAATTGACTATGCATACGGACATTATTTTTACTTATTCATTTTATTTATGTTAAACATAATTTGACAAAAATATAACAATTGTAAGAAAAAATAATTGTTAGGTACATAATAAATCAAAGAAAATTCTTTTTTTTGTTTCTATAGTATTATGACTTAAAATTAGGTATATTTATTGGGATTATATATAATATATATTATATTGAATATACTCTTAAAGGGATTCGATACCGTGATTTTCTGTTTTTGTCCAACACACGCGGGGCATGATATCTTAGACGTGTTTTTTGCCAAACATTACAATTGATATATTGAAGCGATAAGAATTCTGAAAACAGATTTGAATTTATCGTCAAGTCTACTTGAAATCGACTTTCCCAGATGTTTCATAGTATACCCCAAATTCCTAAAAATGTCATGTTAAAAATTGTCGTATTTTAATTTTTGGAGAAGTTAAAATCAAAAAATCAAAAATGTGGGAAAGTCGATTTCAAATAGACTTGACGACAAATTCAAATCTGTTTTTAGAATTCTTATTTCTTCATTAGATCAATTGGTATGTTTGGCAAAGAACCAGTCTAAAATCCTATGCCACGTGTGTGTTAGACAAAAACAGAAAATCACGGTATCGAATCTCCTTAATTCCTTATTGGAGGTAGATAGGTAGAAAGTGATTTATTTCAAATCTAATTATTTAAATTCTGTAACTTTTTGATTGTTGATTTACACATCGACTGATTATAATATAGGCAATATCATATTTATTATATTATATTATATTATAGTAATATAACTAATGAGTTATGACTAATATATTATCAATGGCAATAAGCACCATTACACCTACATATACTATTTACATAATAATATGCCATATCAAAATATGAAATGTAATATACTTTTGTACTAATATATAATTTATGAGATAAAAAAAATATATTTTGAAAACTAAAAGTTGAATAATTATACCTTATAAGTCCCACAATGAACTTCGAAAGCAATTTTTACAATTTAGTGATTAGATGCAAAGTAAAACAATGTTTAGTATTTTGGTTGTTATTTCTATCATATTTAATTGCAATAAAATTAAAACTATTAGCTGGTTATATAGAAAGAAAAAAGAAGAAAATGTAGCTAATCATTAGCTTTTGTTTGGTGCTGATTTAAAAGTTCTAGGACAAAGTGGGTGGGCCAACTTCACAAGTTCAAAAGTTTATAGCGGCCGCCTGATGGACTTGCAAATTTCAAAAAGGGGCT
The DNA here is from genome assembly GCF_019925205.1 of Metopolophium dirhodum. Classification (NCBI taxonomy): domain Eukaryota; kingdom Metazoa; phylum Arthropoda; class Insecta; order Hemiptera; family Aphididae; genus Metopolophium; species Metopolophium dirhodum. Next base: position 21,365,079 of record NC_083566.1, read on the forward strand.
TTCAAATACTTGCTAATCATTAGCTTTCGTTTGATACAGATTTCGAAGTTCTCGGTCAAAATGGGTAGGCTACGTAAAGTTGGCCCATCTTTACATTTTTTGGATTCACGGTGAAAGTTTGGACTTGCAAATTCTAAAAATAGACTTGCAAATACTTGCAAATAACTTGAAAAATAATGATAAGATTTAATAGAAATTGAAGTACTTAGGTGGGCCAACTTCACGAACGTGTATCTATTCTTATCTAGTTTTGTGGAAACTACAGTTGGGGAGTTGGATAAAGGCATACGGATTTTTGAGGAAATATAGACTCGTCACTGAAACGATGCTATATTTATATGACACACTAACTTAGGTGCAACTAGACATTTGAACAAGGGGTGCTTAGCTCTAAGCTTGTTTCAATAGGACCTAACACCTTTACTTGCCTATATGTAAACAAGTACCTAAACACAACCACTAAAACAAAACAATAACCATAACTTTGGGCCCACGCAGAACAGTCCAAATTATTTTTAAAAACAGAAACAAAACAAAAATCATACTTGGTGTTATAAAATGTTATATTATAAACAATGCTATTTTGTGTTATAATATTGTAAATTGATAAATTATCAATTTTTAAACGATTTTTTAGGAGATGCTAAAAACCCAAAGTACCCCCCTAATTGTACCAATACTGATACTAGTCATTGGAAGGAACAAATAGGAAAAAAAATATAAAATGACGAAAACCCTATAAACGCAAGGACGAAAATAATTGTCATCGTCGCCCGTCTGCCGAATGAAATCACGATGTTTTCAACGTGATTTAGTTTTTTCTTTTGTTTGGCTTTTTGTACAACTGTCTTTCGACTCGCGAGTCACGATTAATTGAATTCGTTTTCAGTGTGTCAAAAAGTCAGAAATGATTAATTAAAACAATCTATACAGTTACATGTATATAATATGTAGTATAATAATATACACATTATAATTTATAGTATTATGCACACCATATTTCTAAAGGACAAAAGATACGTTTTCGAAATCGTATACCATAATATTATATTCCTGTTGGATGCGGAAATAAGGACGCACAATATGATATATATTATAGTATAAAACTTTGATGGTGGGTTGTTCTCGGAGACTCGAGGATTGACATTCAAAATTTGCTTTTCGATAGAAAAGTAGGTACCAATTAAATTGGCATTGTATATATATTTTGTCGAGCTTTTAATGAATTCACACTGGTGTACAAATGAAAAGTTGATTTTGTGCCAAACTATAGCGTGTAAATAAATTGGCTTGGGATGACTAACCGCGGGCAGCATATTGACACACGCACACACACACCACAATAGTTAAAAAAATTTTAAGCACACATTTGTTTAACATTCTGCAATGCCATTGTATTTTATTAGTGCATTATGGGTTTTTGACAAAAAAAAAATATAATATGCAGCAATTGTCATGTCTATTTTATTATATTATTTCGTGTACCTATATATTAAAAGCTATCGGTAATATTTCGAGACGAAATTGTTTATATACTCTAGGAACAAGGTAATATTGTTATGATTGGACAACTTACTAATAAAGGTATAGTTTTTATATTGTCAGTATTCTGTGTAGGTGCACTATAAATGTACCTACGTTATAAATTATAAAACTATGAATTTAATATAATTTTTATTTGACGATAGGTATGTCATGCAGTTGATTGGAAAAACAAAACCTCCGCAGTTGCCAATGACTGCCGCAGAAGTGAGTGCAGAAACGAAACCAAATTTTGGAGTAGATTTTAAAATTGTTTTAATCGTTTGTTGGTAATTTTAGTTCAATTATTTTTTCCTTCTCTTGTTATCTCTCGGCGTGGTACGACAAGAATATCGCGGGTATTGTGTGTCCACAGGCACAAAGAGAGAATAACTACAAATAATTTGAAATATTTTCTTTCCCCTTGTTCTGTTTTGTTAGTTTTTCTTAACAATTTTAGATTATAAAATGTATAATAAAGAGCATTGGCCAACAGGAAACAGCACATACAAAAATGTATATATAATAATATACTTATGTTCTATATACATTATACTATTATCCTATAGTGGTTCATGTTTACTTAATTTACAATTTAAATAAAGTATATATACTGTATACATACAATATGTTCTAAATTTGTATCCGTCAATGATTTTTAAAATAAAGTTTTTAATAAAATATGCAATGAAACATAAAAACAAGTTCAAACTCTAGATATGCTTTAAATGAACGCTAAAAAATATGCAAAAATAGGTATTGAATTATAGATTTCAATATTTATATGGATATTCCATGAATCCGGATATTATGTATTTCATTTATTAGGTATATGATTTCTGATTTAAACTGATATGCACAATAAATTGAATTCATCTACTTGTGGATAACGTTTACAAAGCGAAACTCATAATTTCAATATTTTGGGAATAATAAAATTCCAAAATATTTTTATGTTAAATGATTTATGTCGTTTATCATAAATTGTTTAATGTAACACTCGTTGTTCAGGGTAACTATATAAAAGGGCAACTATATTAAAACGCATAATACTATTATTATTCGGCTTTTGTTCTAATAAAAATATTGCCGCAATATTTAATTACAGTATTATAGTAGGTTACATGACAAAAAAAAGGTAAATAAAAATAGGTGATTGTACATCACTGATGTATAATCACATAAAACTAATAATCGTTCAGTCAGCGTATTTTCCTCACACCCGGGGCCTATGTCGTAGTACTCCGCTTTCGATTGGGTGGTTTATTTTCTCTATGTTAGATAATAATATGTTTGTGTGTATGTAATTACCCACCAATAATAAGTGGACGAGAATGGCGATACAGTCGAAGTGTGAAGGAATATTTGAGCGGGGTGTGCTATCAAACAAGTTGTACCTACCTATCTATTTTGTCACGGTAGGCATGTATAATAAATGATACCAGTGTGCGCGTCGTGCGACAAACAAAAACATAATGCAACAGTTACAATAGTTACATCGGTTACATACCTATATTCATTTTCACAGACTATTTTACATATTCATTAGATCAACCATTGAATAAACGGCTTTTTTTTTTTTTTAATGTTTTTCTATATGTAGGCAGTAGATACACAAATATTGTCAATAGAAATATTTTTTTTTTTTGTTTAAATTTGAAATAGAATTTCTAGAATGTTCTATCAAACGTCGAATTGGCTCTGTGAAATATTTCTCATGTGATTGATTTACAAATATTAAAATCGACCAACAACAACAGCCAAACAGGAGCTCTGAAGCTATTTATACGATTGGCCTAGTCAACTGTTGATATATCGGTTGCACAAAATAGAAATTATAATTTTGGGTTATTTAACGGTTTTTAGTTAGAGTTTAGAATTTTTTTTACCCATTCTTCCGGAAGCCGATAACCGTGGTATTATAATAATAATATATAAATAAAAACTGGGGAAGTTGCTCCACAGTATTAATAATAGTAAGTGTTGACTGTTGAGTGAACATAATACATCGTCATTGAGTAGGTCACTGCAGTCTACAGTGGATGTAAATATAATAATAATAATAATATAATAATTTTATTTTGCAAAAAGAATACAATACATTTCAAAGATAAGACTATAGACAGTATGCAACACTCCCTGTAAGCATAGCTTGTATTAGTAGAGTGGAGTCCAGATTATAATTTAAGTATAATACATGTTATTATGCCAAAAATGTCAGAAAGAATAAAACAAAATTTAAGATTAAGCAAAGTATAAAAATTTAACAAAATACGAGTTAAGATTTGTTTATATAATATCGAAGTTAAGATTATACAAAAAAAAAAAAATAAATTCCTTAACACTTATAAATTTAAATAAATTAATACTCAATTTTTTACATAAATTTGATCTTACATTTGAAGTACAATGAGAACCAAAAAGTTGTATTACTATTAGAAACAATATTAATATTAGGTTTATGTCTGGTATTATAATCATGACTTACATTGGTCAATAGATGTTTATGTTTATATAATAGTAATAATACATTAATAGGTATACATAACGCAGACGTGATATTTTACATATATATACAAATATTTAATGTACCTACCTAATATTATATGAAATGTATATGGAATAGGGCACAGGATGTTTCGGGCGAAGTTTTAATGAAAATGTTAATTTTAAAAAACATAACCACTATATATTAAAAAACAACGAACGCCAGATTTATGTTTTTCGTGTATTATTGTTCCTGAACATTCGAATGGAAATAAATAAAGAAACAAACCCGTACATCAAAATGCGTTTTTAATGAAAACGCATATACCTATTCTCTATAATAAGTAGGCACCTCTTTATATTATACATATTATACATAATACATTACAATGGTGTAATTATATAGTCCGTTAAAAAAAAAATGAAGGTATATTTACCAACTCGCGTAATGAATATTTACAATAACGACGTTTTTAACACGATCACGTACCAACACATTAATTTTGAAGTTTACAACAATATGAAAAAATAAAAATTGGAAGATTCGCTAAGTACGTTCCAAATGTTTTTCCTTTATGGGGAGGGAGGGGGGAAGTTCGCGAATCAGAAATGTGTTGTGCCTCCGGATAACAATTCAATTTGAGAGCAGATTTTTAAGGCTGAACACAATTTCTAGTAAATAAGATTACGAGTAAGATTGATTATTAAGCACAGTCTATGGGAAAAAAAATTATACAAATAATGTATACACTAAAAAAATAATACCTAATATATATATTAAGGTACTTTGGCTGCGGCGATAAATTGTTGTTAAAACCTAACCATTGATGATATCGTGTATTTTATCGTATAATACAAATATCATTACGAAACTGTTTTTCGAGAATTTCGTATAAATTACATATTGTGTTTGATATACTATAATAATGCTGTAGAGGTATCCACCTACTTTAAAAATTATATTTGTTTTTGAATGTCTGTAGCTTTATATTAGTATTCGACTTCCGTTTGTCCTGTTTGTCATATTACGTACGTACATTACATCCCAAATAAATATGTATGTAAATGTTGTTCATAAACCTACAGAAAAAAAGGAAATAAGGTGATAAAAATAAGAGCCTCTATACCTACTACAACAGCCGCTGAATTTTTCGGCATCCGGTGACGAACAATCTTAGTTTCTTTGATTTCTACAGATCTTAATTTCATGTGATTTTTATATAACTTTAATGATTTAACTTATTAAAGTATCATATTTAATATAATAATATATACATCCTGAATCTGATAATAATGTGTCATAATTATATGTAATTACTAATTTCAGGGTAAAATTGTTAATTACACCAGATAGACACGTCTTAGATATACATACCTACAGTTACGTGTGATATTATAATATGACAGTGGTTCCTAAATTGTAAATTGTGGAGCGATACGTGAAGCTAATATTATATTTAGGTTTATTTTTATACTTCGTGTTTGGATAATTTGATGGCCAGGTAAAGTGTATAATATTATGGAGTTAATATGTAGCTATGTGGGTAATAATGTAATAGCATGGCATATCTAGGAATAATTTTTTTTTACCTCTAATAATATACCACTAACGTTTTTTTTTAAATTTGTAATCAATCCACAAATAATCTGTAACAAAATAAAGCTAAATATAAACTTGAAGCTTCGACAACTATTTTCAATTTCATCGATGGTTTCTTCAACAGTTACTGAAATGTCTCTGCGAATGCTCATCAAAGCAAGTCTATTCGACCACTCTCTTCAACGATATTTCTTAAATAGGTTCAAGGTCACCGTATTATGGAACATTTTGGTATCGTTATCACTTTGTATGTTTTTGAATACATTTTTGGATTACATGACTTTTAAGTTAGATAGTTACTGTTTCCAAACTAAGAACTCACAGTTTACAGTTATAAATTATTAATCGTGATACAAAATTATCGTATTTATCAAAGAAAAGTGAATTAGAGAAAGCGACAGAAAGAAAAATAAAAAATGTACAATTATATTGATAATAGCTTTAATTTAATATTCCATAGATTTATATTATAATATCTAACATTCAACAAAAAATTGTGATAACTGTATTGCAAGAATAGTTATTGCTATGATTTGGATTGGAAATAATTTATTTTGCCATATTATTTATATTACCTATATTGTTCACCTTGAAATATATACGCTCACAGAATATAATAAATATAACCACAGAAATCTTTGTATGCGCTAGTTCTTATTTTTCATTGGCAGGTATACCTACTATAGAAAAATATCATCACGTTATTATTATTATTATTAACTATTTAATAAAAATAATTAAAAATATGTAAACCATTTCGTAATCCGTTTTAGAGATAATCGAGTAAAAAATAAAAGACATGGTCTAGCGGGGGTATTTTACACCTAGATCATACTATCACTTAAATAGTTAAATGGGTAATGATATAACTATAAGCTGCTCATAGGCGTAGCGTGATGAATTAATATACCTAGGGGGGGGGGGGCTATAGCTCCCTTAGACTTCCCCTCCCATTATACGTCTATGGAGCTGCATTCAGGGGCTATAAATTATATTATTGTGTTTGCGTACCTAAATCGTACGCGGACGTGTCGAGTCATGTTGCACAGATTATTGATAAATTATAATATTATAATCACAACGTTTTATATTCGACGTTATCGCACCGCGATTGATAGCTGTTCGAGTGTCTTCTCTACGGATTGGACACTATATATTGTCATTAAATCCCCATCGTACTACGCATGTCCCAAATCTGCTGTTAATCTGTAACCGTACGTACCTAAGGTATTATAGTATCATGTAAATTGTCAATCGTTGGCAGGCGCGCGGATTTTGCTAGAGGTGACGCAAGGGCTATTATAATATGTTATGTACCTATCATGTTTTTTTTTATTATTTAGACGGAGACATGACGCATCGCTTTCGACCAAAATGTCAGCAGTGGCGATTTTTAGACGTAGGAGAAAGGAGTTGCTAGAAGCGGGGAAGATTACCTCGGACAACACGTTTTGTGGCAGTGCATTTTAATAATTAATTTAATTTTTATAATAGGTACTTATAATATACTATATTTTATTTTTATAATGCTAACTCATCATCATAAGTATATAGCTTATAAACATTAAGAGTAAATATAGACTATATAGCTTGCTTTATATTATACCTATACAAAGGGGAGAATGTATAATATGTATGCGAAATAAAACACCTGAAAGCTTTTTACGGAGGCATTAAATAAAATAAATGTGTAACATAATATTGTCGTTTTTTCCTTGTTAATTATATAGGCAAAGGAAATTATTTATGTTTCCCATGCTTAGGGAGGGTATGCAGGAGTTACTCCAAAACTCAAAGTTATATGGGAATAAATCAAAAATAATTTTACAATACAAATTTGAGAAACTATTAATTTTTATTATATTTTGTTCATATGCGAGCATGCGATAGGATATAATAGCGTGTGTTCCGTATCAAAATGAGATGTGCATTGTTGGTCAGATGAATATTATATTTTTGTACGCTTTAATTGTGTGTAAGCGTTTTAATCTTGAATAATTAAAGAACCGTAAGGAATAATTATTGTAAACCGTTTATGATCATTATAAATTATAATAACTACCATCACAGAACCATCGGATTGGTACAAAGTGTAAAGCGTCCGCGGACGGAAAAATATTATTATATATGTGAAAACTGCAGCTATACATTATACATGGGTACATGCATCGTGCATAATATTGTATACGAAACGATATATGTTAATGCATATATGCTATATAATGATAATATGTACATTTTCACGTGCACTTATATATAATATCAATGAGTAATCATTAATATAATATTATAGTTTTGGATTTTAAAAACATGTATCGTGCGTTTAATTTCAATGACTATTACAGTACCGCTGTTATGATTTAAATATATAATTATAACGAATGAATAACATTGCAATAGCGTGGATAATTATATTATTAGTATTATTACTATAACAAAACTATAATATTCTGGTTTCGATATTCTTCTTTCTCGTCAGTTTTACACACACGCAATAACGGGCAACAGCTAAACAAAGTAATGGTTATTAAAACATCAATTTTTCATTTCCCCGAGACCGCACATTAACTTTTTTTCTTTTTATTTTACAATTTTATTTCAACGTAAATTATATAGATCCTTTTCACGTATAATCACTTTTACGTTTTGAAATGTCGAAAGCCCGAGGGGCGACCGGCTTCGGTGATTTTTAATATGTAGGTACTATGTAGCGTGTGCAGAAAGAGGCTACCGAGGTCCCACACTGGCTGCAGAGTAAGTCGCTCACGACTTCGTGCAATAGAAATTATAATATTATATTCAAGCAATTTTAACAACGATAATACTTAACTGTACTACAGGGGTGGTTTGTGGACATTTCAGCTACTTGAGATGTTCAAACATTTACCATTTATCAGTAAATTTTTTAAATAAAAATTGTTGATTAGAAGAAAAAAAAATAGTAAAAATGGACTTCTAGGAACAATCTCGAAGCGAAAATTGCATATACGCGCATGTCTTCTCTATTCAGACTTGTTTAATATTCTTACGATAAAGCTTAAAATAATCTTTCGGCTTAAAGCATAGTATATTATTATGTAACTTAACATTGAAAATCGAGTGTATACTAATATTTTGTCAAGTGTTTGTAATAAGTACCCAGTGTTATCAGCTGGTTTATTTTTAAGTATTCAAATATGTATTTTGATTTTTGTTATATAACCATCGAATTAGATTACTATTTTAGTTTTTAACTAACTGTGTATCAGTGTATAAGATACATCATACATCTCATATCGTACTTTTCCGTCAACTTGTCTTGTCTACTTAATTTTTATCGTTTTTTTCATTTATTGTATATATATATTACCTACTTATATAATATATTATGACAATATTGTATTTTGTGTTTATGTTCTTAATTTTTACATATTTTAAATTAATACGCTAAAATAAAACTACATCGACGAAAATGCACCTCATGCAACACAACAACTACAGTTAAACACCTGTTAACCGAATGCCTCCTGAGTCCTGACAAAAGACTCCAGAGATAGACTGATGCTCCCCCATAATATTATTTCTATGTGAAATACTAGCACCCGACACAAAGCCGACATCGATTCTTCTTCAACTCCTCAAAGAGATGAACCTGATTCAGAAAATATGATATATATAACACATAGATTATATCACACAAAATTAAATTAACATATAAGCCGTATCATACATAAAATTGTTTATATAAAATTATAAAATGTAATGTCTTCCAGAAAGGCCAATATCCTTAGCAGCTGAGGCGTATAATATATAAATTAAAAAAAAAAAACCACATCTCTAGATATGACTATTCCTTAACTGTATCCTAAAGAAGTAAGAACCGATAGAACCGAAGAACCGAAAACCAGTACCAGCCCATACCTTAGTTTAATATATTTATACCACAAACCTCTTAACACTGTTCTACGGTCAGTATAAATTACAAGTGAATATCAGCTAATATAACTACTAATATAACCTACCGTATTACTGATAATAAAATAATAAATAATAATTACGTAACACGTAAGTACTCTAATAGAAATATCAATATATTATCATAACATATAATATTATAGGCTGACCGCTGACAGACGGTCTCCGCTCAGATCGTGTTTCTTTGTATATACATTAATTTATCATTAAATTCAAATTTAACACATCCATTACAGTGACCAACTCAATGACGAGGCACACATACTAGACAGCAGACACCTATTGTAGGTATTGTACGGCAGAGCGATTTCACCAATTTTTTTAGTTTTAATATACATTGTTACACTAATTATTTTCACACTCGAATACTATATAATTTAAAAAAATATTTTTAAACTAAATACTTTTAAGATCCTTTTTAACTATGGTTTTTTTTTAAAAATATTCATGCGTTATTCGGAAATGGTATTTACCCGCTCAAATTCATAACGCCATAACGACATCGACCTATGGCCTCATGGCATCGTGGTCATCAAGAATGGATATGTATATTTTCACATATAAAGACAAAACAATAACAAAAATCCATTATCATTTCCCAAATTATATTATATTTTGATGCTACTGATTTTTAAAATGAAATTTTTTTTTACGTCATTATACATAACCATTATAATATAGGTAAGACTTTCGATTAGGTACTATATTCCTAATTAATTGTAAAGCAATATTGTTATTATAACCAGCTATTGTTATTCCGAATAATATTTTTTAATATTATGATAGGTACTATGTAGTATGTATATATACTGTTATTGTACAATATATTGTTATCGGACTGAGAATATTATATGTCGGCTTATTATTTCATACAAACGATTAAAAGCCGCATAATTATATTTATAATTCTCATGATAAATAAATATTAATTATATATTGGTAATTAGCGTGTAATTTACTATATTAAAATTTTTATTATGAGTTACTATTTTAAATTTTTTTTATATTTACTAATAAATTGTTTACTTGGACGTGAACAATGCGTTTTTGTACACTCGTTGGTTTAAATCTTATCGATTATAACTTATAAGTTTTTTAGATTCTCAGAGAAGCGATAAATGTATTGATTTTATAATGCTGACGTATTGACGTGTGTTTATTCTGTATTTCCGTCTGTCGACTGTCATCACATCACCTTTTAGAGCAATGAAAATGCCTAGATTTTCTACACCAATATATTTTCTAATGGGAAAGTAATTCTTTAGGTACTTTGGTGGGTCAAAATTAAAAATTCCCAGTAGATACTTTTCTTAATAAGTGGGAAAAACGAGAAACAAACAAGGAAAAGATAGGAATTTTTACGCTTAACCAGTTTTAGACAAAATCTATTTTCATTGTTGTTATTCAAAAAAGAATAACCGTAGATACTTGAAATTTATTTATTTATTTTTATATATATTATATAATAAAATAATTATTTATTTTAAATTTGTACTTAAAAAAATACGATATCCACATTATAGGTCGTTGTACGATTTTTAATTTTTATACCTTGAAACCGGTTGAATAATATAAATAATAATAATACAATTAAGTAATCAATTGCGTTTCAGAAATTGACAATTGTATTTAATTATTAGTGACTTGCTAAAAATGTATTTCGATGTATTTAACTTACTATATCTGAGAGCTTAACGAATACAAAACCAAGCTTACTGTTTAAAAACGTAGCTTTCCAGATCTAATTTGGTTTTTTGACAATTTTACTATTATTATTATTATTGAAACACTCCAAGCTTATGAGCATTTATTTTTTAAAACTATAGATACCTATGCGAAATAAATTTAATTCAGGACTATTATTCGTTGTTGGTGTATTGTTTAGATATTATGTGAACAAATATAGATTAGTGTATATAAATATGTAAATAATATATTAAAAAACAAAGGCATAAAATAGTGATGATAAAATGCAAATAAGTGTAGGTGTAATGAACAGAGCGTAACAGGCAGAAGTAAAATATGAGAGAATATTGTGAAATGCGGGCTCGACGGACCACGACTTTTTTATAATCGAAACATAAACAATAACGTAAAATTAACCTACGAAAATAATTAAACAAAACGCATGATGTGGTTCGAGTAGGTACATACATTATATCATATAGGCACGGCCTATCCGACTATACCTATATATATTATAAAAAAAATAAACATTTAATTATAATATTATGTGGCTATACCTATGCATAATTCTATAATAGTACCTATCAATCATCATGGCTCATCATATATGTAGTCATAATAATAACTCGTCAGGAACGTAAAACTCGAGATGAAGTTTTTGAGAAGAAGTTATATAATAAGTGAAAAATAAATCCATCAAACACGTGAAATGTAAATTATTATAAATATTATATTGTACAAGCCTACATAGCGCGTTAAGCCACGCGTATTTGTACCTATGTCTAGTCAATAATCATACAAACAGATATAATAAAATAAAACTAACAGTTATTACAAAAAATACATTATTTTACCTACATACCAGTAGTAGTGGCTTAACTAGATGGGAATTTATTCAGTATCTACCCCGACTATACGATTACAGTAAAACATCCCTAATTGATTTAGATACAAGCCCCTAGTGGGTTATTTTAAATGAATGGTTTCGTTAGATGAGCTCTAACCCCCCCCCCCCCCCCCCCAGGATTTTAACTCTAGTTGTGCCTAAGTACTATAATAGTACTTACGTAATATAACATACTTCACAGTTTACACACCTTATATTAATCATACTTTAGAGTTAATCATTATATCTTGGTTATTATATATTATATTTAGTGTGTTGAGTTTCGACTCGAATGAATACAACCGCAGCAAACAATCGAAACGTGTTTTGTAGCAATAGCTCGCAATCGATTTTTTCCGAATGGATGATAAACTGATAACCCCAATGCACTTGAACTGAGTTTATGTTTTTTCATGTATCCGAATAGACGAGGTGCACAGCCTCTCCACGAAACCGGTGTGCGAATGTGTGACCCCTTCCCCCTCCCTCCGGACACTGATCACCGAATTGATTGCACGGACAATACAATTATTAATCCGGCGCCCCGTAATGAATTGGTAAAAAGTTGTTTACGTTTGTTGTGTTCGGCTCAAGACGTGAAGATTTTTTTTTACATTTCCGCGTACCTATATACATATGCATATAATAACAGTCGTTAGGTTTTATGACAAAATGCAAATGAACGGCGCTTTGAATCTAAATATTATAAACCATATAAACATCTCGTTTCATTTTTTACACTTACTTGACGCCATATATAAATACATCGCCCAAACCTGTTATGCAAAACCCGCGGATATTACTAAATGTTATTTATTAATGACAGTCTTAGAATGTCCATTGCAAATGTATTCGTACGATGTCGTCCGTGCAAACGTCCACCACATACTATATACCATAATATATATATATTGTATACAACTATATTATAATTTATTATTAATATAATATATTATAGGCTACCCTGTGGACTTATTTGTTTATTCGCAGGGCTATCCTGTCGGATGTAGTGCAGTGTAACATTTTTTAATCTATCCGCTAAATATTTGGCTCAAACGGTAAACAAAAAAATTCATCACACCTGTTGTATTGTTATGTGACATGAATCAGTGATACAGGTTGTATCTATCGGTATTCAGTATACAGATTTGCGTACATTTTTCGAATGCTGGTCGTATGATTACCTCAGGCTAGTCGTGCCTAATATTTTTTCACAGGTATATATTATTATTATGGTGAAACTTGTATTCCTACCAATTCTTTCCATTGGAACTTGGAAACGATAGAAGTGTTATTCAACCCGTTTTAGCCACCATTCTTCACCATTCTTCACAATTCAGAGTTCAAAATTACTCGGTAACAAGAACGACACTAAAACTGTATCGGCGCAATCGAAAATAGAACATTTTTATTTATCTATAGGTATACCTGAAATACCATCGTCTAAAAGAGCACAATATACGTTCTAGTGGAGACTAAATGTGCACAATCCAAGCCACGTGCCTATATCCAAAAGAACACACTTCATTAAACTTTATATTATATAAATAAAATCTTTCTTTTATGTCTCTTATCCTTTTGATTGAAGTGTTGGAAGTACTATTTCAACAGCTCGTTGCTCAGCGTTTTCTAAATCAAATATTATTGCTTCAAGAAAACAAAACGTTTAGCCTTACATACATTTAACAGATATCTCCACATTGCAACACACAAAATATGTGTTGTCTTTGACGGAAAATAGGAAATTATTAATGATAAATAAATGCAACAATAAGCATGCATGGTGATTGTTAGTAAAAATATTTTTAGTATAATGTGAAAGTTCCACACGTCGATATTAGTTGACAAATTTAAAAAATAAGTCTCAATTAGATTACAAGTTACATATTATAAAACTGTCGTTATTGTAGCTATATGTACAAAAAGCGTTTGATTGTGCGAGTTGTAAAACATAATTACATAATTACTCAATAATAGTTAGATTCATGTAGGCTCAAGTCTATTGCGCCCATTGTGCCTATGAATTAAGTCTTATATAAAAGTACAAACTGCATACTGTGTTAAAACATTATTGTACAATTAATAAAATAGTGAACAAAACATTTAGTTTTTATCACAAAACTTCGGTCGTGCTGTTTCTTTGAGAGGGCGCGAGGTTCGTTGTATAATATGTAGTTTTAATTCTGGAAGCGGTGGATTTTGCTGCATGGTTTTAATTAAGATCCGAATATGTGGTAACGAAATCACGCGCGGACGCAAAACGTATACCGGTGATGTAAATTGCTTTACTGTCGACCATTAATATAATTCATTATAAACACACTTATATAGTTATATGCGCATTTACGATTTACAGGAAACGCGTTAGACGCCCCTTCGAGACGAAGACCCAATTACTATTTGAGCGATTTGTATTAATTAGGGAGAAGCGCGATGCGACCGTCTTCGTTGGGCCGTCGGGGTAGTTATCGGAGTCCGTGTGTGCGTATAACTACATATGTATATGTAGATTGTACATATATAGGTAATATCGATTATAATTTATATTATTATATATTATGATTATAATCGATTTGCTTTTAATGTGCAGTACAGTGACGATAAGATTATAATATATTATTATATTGCATCATCTGCCGCGTGTGAACCAGTGGCGTATCTCTACGGGGGCGATATGGGGGTCATATCCCCCCACCCGAGATCAAATTTTGTGCCCAATATAACATGTATATAATAATATGAACACTATAATAAATATGTATACTGATTGTGTATTAAAAATTGTATCCCCTCTCTCCCTTGAAAAAATCCTAGATACCATGCTACTGGTGTGAACAAACAATAAATTATGTTCAACCACAGAGTATATATAATGGAGTATATACGATAAATATAATATAATATATGGAAACATAGTGATCATCATAAATGTTATAAATTAGGTATAATAATATGAAACCTCTGTACACGAAAAATAATGGAAATTTGAATCATTCACCGACTATATCATATTGACTGTTAATACCCTGATGACGATATGTTTGTAGTTTACATTACGAGTCAACAATCATTGAAAGTGTATTACACTTTGTGGGTTAGAGGGTTGTTGGAATATTTGGCTTTCACGAAGTTTATGTAGGTTATATATAATTTATGAATCATCAAACTCGATGAAAATGTAGAATTGCAGTAATTTATTGCACTGGAATTTAATTTGTACATTATCTACCCATCAAACGCTGTACATTATTATATATATGTGGTGGTGAGCTATAAACTGATACCTACGTAATCAGAATCGTATAATTGCAATAGTAATTTGGTCAAAATGTACATTGTATCTACACTTAATGTTTGACTGGAAGCTGAAAGTCTAGAAGTTATCATTACTAAAACTAGATAAAAAATCCACTGCCCCAAAAAAATTTTAAAAAATGTCCGGCTATGGTACTCCCATATAATATGAAATATGTAATTAATAATTATATATTATAATATGAATAAATGATAAACAAATAAAAAAAGAAATGTATTATTATTTTTTTTTTTTGGCAATGGGTAGTAATATTACATTAAAATTAGGCACTACAGGAAATGAAACATTTAAGCAAACATTATATGCGTGCATATTTCATTTTCATAGTTTTAAAATTGACTACTGTTATTTTTCCACATGCATCGATTTTTTTATTATGTGTACTTATATTGTCTCAATTTGAAATAATTAAATGCAGATATATGACATTAAAATATATTGAAAATGTCGGGTTATCTGTAATTACACTAACGTGCTTACCAAAATCAACAGGCCGGAAAGCTCGGAGGTTCATCCGGCACTGAAAATCTATTATGTCGTTATAATAATTATATTATACATTTAAATCCTTACACCATATAATTTTCATCGAATTTTTGTAATAAATTTCTATACGAATTAACATTGTCCTTAATACTATCACAATGTCCACTATGAATGGCGCACCATAAATTATAATACATTTATAGGAAATCTATTTAAAGTAACGTATACAGGGACTATTGTAGCATGATAGTATTACTATAGCCTATTTGCATATTTTATAGTTGCATATTTAATTAAAATTGCAATCGACCGTCCTCGCATTTTCAATAAACCCATAGAGTAGGTATTAACTTATTGTAGCATAGGTATACCCTTTTAAATGCCATTATTACATCATGCCATATAGTAGGTATAAGCTGTGGGTATTTAATCAAGAATGATTCACAGCCATAGTTAATTTATATTGGCATTTACCGATAGTTATCGATGAGGTCATCAACAATAAACATATTATTTAATATTATTTAAATATTTTGAACGTATTTGACCACTGACGAGAAAATAAGTTGGATCCGTTTCTTAGTTTCTATATGCGAATATAATTTACAGAATATGGCTATTTACAAAATAAGTGCATAATATGACATTGTATTTCTCAAATTTTATTTGATAATTTTTGAAATATATTTAACTCCTTAGTTATGTATTTGTTAATTATTGCTCTCTATATTTCGTGTTTCATATGAATCAAACGATAAGTAATAATAGGTAAGTGATAAAATCTTTTAAAACTAAAGTTTCTTGGTGCTTCCAAGTTTGAAACATTTTTAAAACCAAATCGTAATCACAATATACGCGTGAATTCGATATGTTTTATAGATACCCATATATTGTGACGATTAACCACTAAAGCATAAGAACTAAACTAAAACATGGTAAGTTCGCTGAAAAATTAAAATAAATGAAAGAAAAAAAGGTGGACAAGTGGGTACTACTCTGCTGCACAGTAGTTATAATGGATATTTGAATACAATGATAAACCATTGTATACGAAAAACGATTCTGAGTGGTTAGTGTAGTCCTTAAACTATTATTATTTTTTATTCGTTGCTATGGTGATAAGCAAATCGTTAGAAATTAAAATCCCATTTTTAGCGGCTTTTCGTAATTTGTCGGTAGTTTTTCTCGACGCTTTCTTAAAATACTTGGAATTTTCAACTTTGACCTCCCAAAAGTACCAACTAAGTTCACTTTTCTATCAGAAAAGATGCTGATCTCAAAAGTCGAAACATGCTTACTATCTGAAATGTTGCTGACAGACGGAAAAATAAACACACATCATTGTGAAACCAATACATTATTTCACTCCACTCAGAATCTAAAATTTAATTTGTAAAAATGATAATAATTTAAGGCAGGTAGGTACCTAAATATCTAATCATTAATAATTTTGATACGTATTCACGTGAAGACATTTTTAATAGACAAGTCAAGCATGGTTGAAGGGCACCGAAAAATAAATTATACAACTAAGTAAATGAAAGGAAAAAAAATATTCCATTCATAGAAAAATTAGTAATAATTATTGGTACCTAATTATTATTATTTATTTTTAAATGTATGCAATAAAAGACATTTTTTTAATATTTTATTTTTAATGAAAATAAAAAAATAATATATATATATGAGTATATTATTTTGTACCTGTCTTCTGGTTGTAATTGTAGAAATCTTACCTGATTAGACTTTATATGATTTATATTATCAGTGTTATAAGTTACGAATGAAATCAAGTATAAAATCAACATAATATGACGTGGAAAATATATCGACATATTTTTATCAAACTATTACATAAAATTGTCATTTGTCAATAAGAGTAAATGTGTAATAGTCGCTTATTGGCTGTAAGTTCTTTTTTTAATGTATGTTTATTAATATTTATTGATAAGTATAATGTATAGTAGTAGTACCACAGAATATTTATTCTGTGGTAATACAATCACTTATTAGTTAATAGATACCAACCAACATTATACATTATATTATATTATTAACTATTTAACTTGAGCAAACATTCATTTTTGTGTAAACAATTGATTTGAACAATTAAAGGCGTAGAACCATATTGTTTGACGTGTAGAGACATTTTATATTTATAACTATACCTATGCTGCAAGCAGTTGATACATTTAAAATTAAAATAAAACTATACTACAGTACAAGATATAACTATACTAACTATGTTGTGTTTCATTACAAAATTACCTTGAGTCGGTAATCTCTATTTTGACAATAGTATATCAAATTAATTTTTTAACTGCCTTAATTGATTATTGTTCTTCTGCAAGGAACGGACTTTTTCATCAACATATTTGTACAAGCGTTCAGCTATACTTATAATTTCTTGTGATAGTTACCAAAATAACTAAATATAAATAAAAGTGTTTGTATAATATACGAAGCATCTAATTTATATTTTTTAATTAATCTTAACATCAGGGTTGGACGGAGGCGCCAGGAAAATAGTTTGGCTACAGGCGTATAATGTTTTAATCCAGCACTAATGAATAAAATATAAAGGTGTACAATGTGTCTACCTTCGTGAATGTTTAATGACAAACTATTGTTTGACAACCCAACACATTTTGAAACCGACGTGCACGTGGTTATAGACGAAAACCGAAAAATGTGTTGTGTGCAGCCATATGTATAAAAATATATACTATGAATTATGATGTATCTACCTGTAATGCTTGCAGTCATCGTATTATGCATACCCGCCGGCCGCCATCTACAACTCTCCAGCTCTGCAGTCCACTATGGCTGCTATTTAAACATTTAAATTAAAAAAAAATCTATTGAAATACTTGGTGGAAATTATAGTGATTCAACTTTATAAATATTGACATAAATGATCTCTATGACTCTATATAGTATATATAGGGGGGGGGGGGGCTATTGAACCTGGAGTACAGGGGCCCGGATATTTAAGGACCCGAAAAATGAATTTGTAATTTTTAAAACACTTATTTTATATTTAATAATATTTTATGATATAAATGTGTTTTATAATATATATCAATGTATTAAGAGGACGTCACACTCACATGTGTTGTCTCCGTCTTACAAAATATGTACAACATAGCAAAAACTGTTTGGTGTGAAGTAATTTTGTTATTTTAATGTGTGGGTTAGCCATTGGTTACTTAGAAATCGTGTATGAGGCACCCGTATTTTAGTTAAATGGTTATAATGTTTATGAAATGTATAGGACGTTACAAGTATGTTATTGACATTCAACATGGTTAAAAACAAAATCCCTCTTATATAAACTGAGCTACCTAACATTCGATTCAAGCATTTTCAAGCAAATTAGACTTCAAGATAATATTTGAATTGAATGGCATAATTTTATATCAGTAATTGCGTCATAAGAATAATAAAACAGTTGGATCTCAGTCCGATTTCAGGAAATAATGGTATTTTCCAGTAGACACCTGAGCGTAAGTTTAATGTACATACCTACCGAAATTTAGTTAAAATTTGTTCAACTGGCGCTGGACACTCCTTATCAGCCATCAGGTACTATCGATATGTGTTTTTAGTTTTCATGCGTTTACGTATAGTTTCGTCTTTTTATAACTAGTATATTTTTCGGATTAGACCACATGATCACAGACGGATGATAACATTTAATACCATATTGTAACGCATATTAACCACTCCTAATTTTGATCCTGGTATTGGCTATGGTCTTTGTTTTATGTATTTGTCAGTATTTCACTGGATTTTCCATTAGAATCCTTTTACTGGACAGGGTATTGTCAAAAAAATGTAGAAACGTATTATTAATATTGGTCAAATGTGTTAATCACATTTCTAAAATGTGATCCGTGTCGTGTGTTCGTCACTAAAACACTAATGGTGGATAATCTGATTCCTTATCTCCTCACTTGGACTTGGTTAGAGCAATAGAGCTTAGTAGCTTATCGAAGTGGTGATACTGGCTTGGATTTTGAACGATTAATATCTTGGTCATTATGACTTGTTTTGGCTCTAACGAAGTTTTGACGTATCTACTTTTGGTGGATTGGTGAAGCCAGTCGTATTATTATAGTATAAGTATTTTTTATATTCAATTAAATTAACTTATTGCTTGTGGTTTAACTTGTTTTTTTTTATTACAGATAAACTTTTAAAAATTATTTTTACAATGATTTACCGCTTTTAAATTCAAATTTACATAGCGTCTTTTGTTTGTGTGATCAATGGTTCACCGCGTTAGCTGCACCTTCGGGTGTCAGTGATGTCACTGTCTATCTCAGTTGTTTGATGTTGAATTATTACACATCATGAGGTAAAATAGTAAGTTATATTTTATCAATTTTATTAAGTAGTCTTATATTATCATATAGTATAACTAGTATAAGCTGTATTATATACCTAGTCTATAATACTATAATTCATTGATGTTTTTATCTAGGATTTTGGTATTACCCAATAATATGAACACCTACTCGTATCTATATTCGATATACCTATAATATTATACCAAACAGTAGGTATTTAAGTTAGCTTAGAATACATTTATATATAGTATTCAAATATCCAAAATGTCCTTAAAAGTTTTAATTTCAAATACTGTTAAACACTAAAAAAAGTGGAGGGATGGTTACTTCCTTTCACTTCAGTCACTGACGATGATAATAAATGAAAATACCTACATCTATACCTAGTCGTGTACTCGTTTCTATATTATTATAGAATTATACGGTTCCGTTATAGGTGAATTTCAACGTACCATCCGCTACCACCATTATATGAATTGATTTTAATTGGGTTGAACAAAATGGCAATTGATTCACAATCACAATATGTCTAGAAATTAATTCAGTCGTCGATAACCGTCTTACACATATATAATGTTGAGAGGAAAAAAATAAGAATAAAATGAAAACGCCAACGCCGGGCATTCAATCGCTCCACCGGCTATATATTTATATATTATATATGTATACCTACATACATCTACAGAGCGTACAGTTAAATTGATTAACTGAGATCTCGAGAGCTTCTGCGACCGAGTTATTATGTAACCAAAGCTGCGTGGTGTTTAGAGACAATGAACAAGTAGCCACTCGAAATCGAGTCAAGTGGACGAGGATGACAAAAAAAAAAAAAAAAGAAGAATAAGAAGAAAAAGAAAAAGTTAATCTGTATGACGTCAATGCGAAGCCATTGATAATAATATTATACATAAAAAACACTTACTAATGTACATGCCTACTATAAAATACATACATACAAATATTATATATATATATAGTATTATAGTTAATATAATAATAACACACACACGCACACACACGTATTATATACGATAAAACACGCCGCAGGTTAATACGGATAATTGGTTTACCCGTCACGAACAAAAAACTCCCGAAGTAGTTTATATACCTACATAATTTATGTAGGTATTATTATAATATGTCGAGTTGCGTGTATTATAATGATACCAAAATCCTAAATCGATCGATTCGCGGCTTTTGGGCCTTCGCTGCTGCAGGTATCCAATTATTGGCAATTCGTTGGTGGGACAAAATATGTGTTTGACAATGTGTTTTTTGGTCGACCCGTAGCTGTCACGGGAATCGACCGATCTCGTATTATTATTATACAATATTACCTTATATAATATAATATAATATAGTGTAATAAATATTGTGTATAGTAAGAGAGGTGTGAGAAAGGCCACAGACAAATGAGTATAACGAAGGAAGAAGTGCGTGCGTGAATTCTCTGCGGAGCGATGAAAAAATCACTGACAAAATTCAATTGGTAGTACATACCTATATACACTCTGTTTTATATTAATAAAAACATATATTATATTACATACGTTCGAAAAATGTATGCCGTTTTGTGCACTTGCGGAAATTTTTTTTCACTCATTTTAAAATTCATCGAAATAGAAAAACTGATACTCGAGTACTAGTATTTATATACATACATTTTATGATTTATTTCTAGACAGTTGCCTGTTCAGAGAGAGGAGCCGCCCGTGATCGAGATTCGAACCAGCGACGGTCTTCGTCGGAACCGACGCCTCAGTCCACTCGGCCACTCCGTCCCCCTATAAATATAATTATTTCCTGACGAAACCACGAAACTATGGTAACGGAAAGACCCGAAGGATTAACAAAAATATTTTAAGATAAAATGGAAAACAGAAATCCAATATAATATTACTCAGTTTGAAGGTTGTACGGTGATAATTGAATCTCCCCAGACACCCGTCTGGCTGTATTTTATTTTAATATACTTTATATTGTATGATAGTAATAATAATTAAAAAACCTATCATATTGCATGTATTATGTTTTTGAGACGAATTTATAATTTATTGTTTAATTTTTCAATTCGATTTTCTAATTAAGTTTATTATTGCGTGGTTGTGAGATATTTTTAATTACAATATATAAAAACTAATTTGAATAATAATCAAATGTTCACGAGCTTAATAGTTTTAAATAATTTTCTCGTTTTTTTTTTTTTTTTTTTATATTAGCGTGTTTTTGTGGTATTTTTTATTCATTTATTTTAGTCATATATACATAAGTCACGACTCGTACTGAAACTAATGAATACAGAATAGCATCTATTATTCAACTGACTTTGTTATTACAATATATATATTATAGTCGGCGTATGTATACAGCGTGTTGTATTTAAGTAGATTGGCTTCAAAATTCCTACGCGTTTTTCATTTGTAGGTATACTGCCTAATAATGTGATACAATTAGCACAATTCAACGTCCGTTATTCAGAAATAATTGTTTCGAAATTCCGTCTCGTGTTGACCTTTTCTTGTTGTCCGTTTTTTTCTTTATGTATAATATACTACCGCTTTTATTACTTGGGATATTATAAATTTATAACTCTAATCGTATTGTATAGGGATTAACTGTGCGGCAATATGCTTATGTGCATGTAATATACCTGTATAATATCTTATGTAATATATTCATAAACTGCGGTACATTTAATTATGCATTTCAATTGAAATTCGTATTTATATGAATTTTGCCGAGTCTAGTAATTTGTGTTTTCTTGAAAAATTTGAAGGCTACGGATTGTTCATCTTGGTTCTCCACGTAAGTCAATATTGTTGTATTGTTGACTGTTGTTTATACTAATTATATATTTTGATAAGCCTTAACTACGATAATAAATCATCTAATAATCGTGATTAGTTATTTATATATACTTCACTGTAAATTAAAAAACTTAAAAATAATAATATCAACAAAACCCTCTGAGATGTTCTAGATAATATTCTTACCTTTAAATTTTATAAGAGTTTTTATCAGTTAATACGGTTCAATCTTTTTTTATAAATTACAGAGTAAAATGTGTTAACGTGAACGTAAAATTGTAATGTTGTACGTTTGTAAGACGGAGACAATGAATGCCCGTGTGGCGTCCTCTTAAACACGACATGAGTAACGTCGTAAACGACTTTAAAAATGTATTTAAAATTGTATAAAATAAAAATAGAAATTTGAATAGAAAACCACAAGTTTTCAAACTTATTTTCTACTTACAGGACGGACCTGCAGGTGTTCTAAAATAGTAGTATTGTTCACACAGAGCCCCCTCTGCTGTCGGCTATACAGGGAAAAAAAGTGTTCTAAAATGACTAAAATTATTTGAAAACATATCTTTCACTAATAGGTTATTTAATTTTTGTATGAACAGATATTATTTGTACACATTTTTTCTAGGACATTCGGACACTTGTCTTACATCTATTTATTATTGAACATTAAACAATATAGGTAGGTTATATAATAAATTTCATTGATTAATATTTCGATTCAACAATATTATCAAACAGTTTGAGTGAAATAATATAAACGATTTATTCTCCAGTCATTGTTTTTCAGTAGTGTTCTAGTTTTCCACCATTATAGTATCCAATTGTATAGATAAAAGAGGGATTATCTCAAACTTTTTAAATCGTTGGTGGATTTAAACTAGATGATAAGATAAGTACATATATATTGAGGAATACTGCAAGGGTCGATCAATTTATTATATTTTCTATATTATTATGGTATCGGTTCAAGTTGTATGTTTGGAATCGACTTTGCACCACACAATTGAAAATAATATGTACTCGTCATTTAAAATATATACAATAATATCATAATAACAAAAGTTAGAACGGGTCAAATGCATTAATTTATACATAAAAGGTAAGTAGGCACCTATACTTATTAATCAACACTAACGCGTTAAAAGGTTAATAAATTGTAAAATTGAGATGGTATTAAATTACCGGATATCGCTACTGTTGTATCGCGTGCACGTCATAATCATGTGACGAAAAAACAATATGGTCGTAATAATTATATAATAAATGAACAAATCTGCGATTTCGTCGGTCACGTGTTTAATAATAATATGCAAACCGTGATATAAATCCAATCAACCGACTCGTATATTTATGGGCGAACAGTTGTATAGACTGTAGTTATATAGTAGTAACACGCGAACACATACCTAACTAAACATCATAGTAGCGATAATGAGCCTCAAAAGTTAAGGCATAATATTATATACAATATGTTGTAAAGGTACATACTGTATACACGACTGTGATAAAGGCTGTACGACTCGAACCCAAAACCATCCTTAACTGCGCACTCCGAGCATGTATAGGACTGTGCAGGCGAAATCGTCACGTTGAAATAAATTCATTTTGGTTCAAATAAATTGCTTAGGTGCACGGCTTATCGATTTCCATTGGACTACATCAATCTTGGGGTTAAGCCATGTGAAAACGGTTCGGTCTCCATGTAGAGTGATTCATCCGAAAAAAAAATTTAAAAGGTGCATGGGAATTGTGTATGTTGGCAGGGCCGTATTTAAACATTTTGCGCCCCGATACAACATATTTTGTCTCGCTACCACCCAAAAAAAGTTATTAATGTAAGGTATAACTACCCCTAACCCCTATACGAGGTCTTATAACAGGTATCTTTCAATGTTTTCTGTATGTTGGGCAGTCGCGTTTCTCTGTTTTTCCTTTTCTATGTCAGACTTATGGGAAAACATGGCGGTAGCGAGTCACCGTGTGCCAATACTGTTTTCCACCGACACAGTGGCGTATTTAGGAATTTGTCATGGGGAGGGTCCAGATAGTTTTCAGAAAACTGAGCCACGAAGGCAAAGCCCCCCATACCACCCAATTTATTAAATAAATATACCATATTTATAAGACGATATAAAATGTATGAGTTTTTAATTATTAAATAATAATATGTCCTACAAAACAAATTTAAAAAGCGGGTAAGTGGATGTTGCTTTGCTGTACAGTAGGTTACATGTGGGTCAATGTATAATGGGTTGTATTAAACTTGAATTCAATGATATAATAACATTGTATAAGAAAAACGATTCTGAGCGGAGACGGTTTGTCAATCTGAATATTTTATATTGTTATTATTTATTATAGCCTGTAAGTTGAATTGATATTGAAATTTTTTTTTTTTTATTTGTTTCTATGGTGATAAACAAAGCGTTAGAAATTAAAATTCCATTTTTAGGTGGTTTTTCGTTTTTTCCGGTGGTTTTTCCCGTAACATTAAATTACTATTGAGAAAATCAAAAAATGACTTCCTTAAAGTACCATCTTGAGTCAATTTGCTAAAATATAAGGTACTATGTATTAAAATTGAAGCACTCCTTCTGGTAGAAATTTTTCTATACAGGATGAAAAAAAAAATAAAATAAACATCATTGTAAAACTACTAGCTTCATCGCTCCGCTCAGAATCTAATACAGTTATGTTATAACTTTTATAAAAATATTTCCTTAAGGTTTGAGGAATTTCAAGGTTGAAAAAGATCTCTCTGGAGTGGCTGTAGATACTGGCAATGTTCAAAACTACAAAATATTTGAATTAAAAAATGAACTCGGTATTTTAAAACCATTTTTGGTACCAAACTAATAACAAAAAAAAAAAATCACGAAATTAACTGAACATGTTGATAACTTGAAGCTTCAACATTTTTTTACAAAATCCTTAGTATTTTATGATAAAATTTGTTTTCTTATGTAAAAACACAAAATTTAACGAGACACGAGTCGATAAATACCTACGCCACTGCACCGACAATGGTTGGTGGTAAAGGAACATTGGTTTAAACGCACAGCTTACACTCGAAAACATAGGTATTGCTGTAGTCACTCTTTTTCAATAATTCGACGGGAGGGTGAAAACAACATGTCTCAACACTCGTCAACATTTTCAGATTACGCATAACATATATCATATTATTTGTACGCATATCATCGCAGATGAACAAAATACATAGACAACGAAAATAAAACTATAGTCCGCGTGTCTATATAAGTGTCTAACGTACACTCGCAGTCTATATATATTATTATTATATAAAAAAAAAATTTATGACGAAAATATTATGTTTGACGCTGTCCGTAAGCTTGAATAATATAGCGGATCATTACACGCACGCCGAGTGTATATATGTGTAATCCATATAGAGTCTGTGTATATTATGTATATTTAAGGTTCAATGGCCAAGATACTGTAATATAAAATGTAAATGCGCGCGTATGAATGATACGCTTATGCACTGCTTATGTACGTGAGTGAGAGAGATAGTAATGGCGTTTTTGACGATCGCCGGCCTTCTGCTGTGCCTTTTTCGAAAGGTTTCGGACGAGAGGTCATTATTCGGCCGTGACGTCTCTTACAAAGGTACACACGCACACACTTATACGCGCAAATAATATAATATTATTATCATATGTGTATAAAAACACCGATGTGTGTAAACAGCCACCACGGGATTTTGGACCAATTATATATATTATAATTTTTACAGCGACGTATTATGATATTTGATTTTTTTTTCGTTCTAATAATAAAATAATAGTTATGTCTGCGCGTTGCACTATTATAGCCATATATCCATATAGCTATGTATATTATAAGGTTGAGGGATAGTAAAAAACCGACGACCTAGCAATAACTATAATGCTACATATATATATTATTATAATATAGCTATTAGCTGTAGGTACGTATTAATATATATATTATAAAATTACGTAATTATTTTTTTTCTGTTTCGGCCGGTCTAGACGATCATATTTGTTTTTATAGAAAGCCATGTCAGCGTGCACAGTATAATAAGTATAACAATATTTCAAAATTTTCATCAACTAATTTTGTCTAATAATACATGCATTTATATTGTGTGTGATATTATTATGTCTACGGACAAAATATGTTACAATGTCCAAACGTGTAATGAAAAATCTTTGTAAAAGCCTATTCTTTCATAATATTTGAACTCGTTTAGGGTGCAGCTGCATGATTCATGTATACAAATTGAAATAAATATTTTCCTAGTTATATGTCGTTTTGCTCTCAGTTTTCGTCAGTATTTTGGTATGATTTGATTATTTTGAAGTAGGTATAGTAGATACCGTCATACCAATGCATTTTATTTTTATAGTTTTAACTATACTACAAACTAGAAAATTGTTTTTCAAACGATGATGCGTTTTTTTTTAATTTTTTATCCTGAAGAAGAATTTGAATCCAAGCAATTTGACCGTTTTCGTTTGACAGAGACAAAAATAAAGCTCACGCCTATACGATCTTGGCCAAAAATTAGATATATTGTATTGTTGTGAAATGTAAAAGACATTTTCTCTCGGCAGCCATGTTTCCAAGGATTGGTTTTCCCTGGTTTTTTTTTTAAATTTTTTATGTAGGTAATTAAAATGACTAACGCGCACGATTCATGTTTATGAACACCACGAACGAGGGCGAGCGCGCGCGTGACATGCAAACTGACTGACCAGCGTTATTACAGGTGATGGGTGAAAGGGGTGGGATGAGGTATAGAGTCGACGATTTATATTTTCAGGCGAATGACCTTTTTACCGGGCGACAAGAACATGTATCGGCGTTTGGTACACTCTGTTAGGTCGTCGTGCATGTATATAATTCGCGATCGTCGGTAGAATCGACCTAATAATAATAATAATAATTATATTTAATCACTTTTTGTTGTTGTACAAAATTCGATTTCATCGTTTGCCAAGTTGTGTAGTTTATAGTCATTATAGGTAATATATATACACGTATAAACTAATATAATAGTAATAACTAATAAGCATTTGCTGGTAAATTATTACGATCGTGTCAATAGTCAATACAATAACATAATATATCAATACTATATCTCACATGTTTGGTGTTATATTGTACTAAAACTTCTTTTCTTCAGGAGGTACAACATTATGGTATAGCCTCCATCACCCTTAAAACTATCTGTAAAAAAGATTTGCGTATTTTATTATTCATTTGTGCATTTAATGTTTTTCATTAACTGTCTGCAGTACATTATAATGTACCTATAATAAGTATTCTTATCGCATGGTAGTATAGAGAATGTATGATGTCATAATGACTTCATATTAAACAAAACTTAATTATATATATATATATACATACTATAGTGGAGTCGAACTAGTCTAAGATCGTTGGGAAGGAAGTTGGGAATAAATAAAATTTAACTATTCAAAATAATTACCTCACTTTCCTCCCGTCAAAGATGCAGCAGTCTACACTGACGATGTAAAGTTATCATTCGGCCGTCTGGCGCACTACACAAACCGAATAAATATCAACGCGTGTATATATGTATATACAAAAGCACGGCGTGGCGTGGGGGAAGGCAATATCCCCCTCGACGTGAGTTGTTTTTTAAATAAAACTTATTTTTACACGTACTGAAACAGTGATGTTAATATGTTATACACTTTTCACGTTAGAATATTATATATATACATAGCCATTAGCCATGTACATAACTATACGGTGCTCAAGGAACCCCTCTATCGAATTCACCCAAAATCAGCGAGTGCCATCCAGCCAGACGCCACTTTTGCCATGGATGGTATTATTCGTTATTCCTGAACGGATTGATTTGTTTTGTAACCTCAATATTTGTATTTGTGTAAGTTTAAGGTTATAGTGGTATATAGTGGTATAACCACTCATCACTTTAACCAGCTTATTTGTAATAATTTGTATATATAGATATAGGTACACAATATATCACGTAGGTAGCAGAGTTTTTATTGAAAACTATTAACTCGGTTAAATCAAAACAGATTGGTACAGAGAGTTAAAAGAAAATTAAATTGTTTTTTATAGCACGAACGTCCTGAATCGTTTAAAATTTTTGGAACTTGGACGTTTTTATATTTGAACGTTTTATTTTACCACAAAAATCGTTAAAAAAAAGATAATTGACTATGCAAACGGACAAATGTGTTTAATATTGTAAGCCAATCTATTTTCCGCTTATCTCAGAAAATAAAATATAATTAATTAAATAATGATAAATTAATGATTATTTGATAATAGCGTATAACATTTTTTTTCTTATCAGTTACACGTTGCAAATTACATAGTGTAATATACAAATAGTAACAAAACATAATCATAATATTATACTTTTGTTTGTTTAATATTTCATTTTCGTTATCACGTTTTTTATTACGTTTTACGAGTATTATGATGCAAAACCGGACTTGGAACTGTTCAAATTAGATAGCAAACACATAGTAACAATAATAATCACAGCTGTTAGTTGCTACATATTATAAAAATATTTATATTCAATTAGCCGGATTGTGTACTGTGTGAACCTAAGGTATATTATATAATATATTGTATACAATATACTTAGGTGCACCTATTAGCCGGGCGTTACCATTTTCCGCCCAATAAGGCCAAGCGGGAAAATTTAAATCTTCATTTTCCTTAAACACTAAAATATAATGTCTGGAATAAAATGATAATTAACTCTTACATAATTGTAACACAAGTATTTGGTAGAAAAAAAGAGTAGTAAACTCAAGTTTACTTGGCATAGATCGATAAAATAAAAGTAATGGTTTCACTATAATTTTTGATTAAAAATCTTAAACCTAATATCACAGAAGTATCCGTTCAAATCCAATTACTGTATGAAGTTCGCTATTATATTATAATATTTCAGATTGGTGGAAGTTGACAAAGTATCGTGTTTTTTTCTCGTTTTCTCTACCACCGACAGGAAAGTCAAAATTCATTGGGATACAGTGGTCGTATAATTGTAATGAAAGGTCGTAACTCGTAATACTTCAAATAGGTACCATAATATACTTTATGTTTAGTGAGATGAGGATCTATTGTTATACACGTATTGTACTACATATAATATACGAATCTTACAGGTGTGATCGTGACGATCTATATATACCATCCGGTTCAGGTGTTTCTGTATAGATGTTACGTGTATAACTGCAAGTCCTTTATGTAGCTTTTAAAAGATGAAAAAAAAAAATGAGAAATAAATAGAAACCACCCCCTTACCGAAAACTATAGATTATCCAATATAATATATTATGTAGATATCATATATAGGTCGACCTACCTGAACAATATGATTATACTCAATAATCCCCAAAACCTATACTGGCTATACTGAATAGTGTATATAATAACATAATATACATTAATATGCCCGAACACGATTTCCAATTTGGGTTGCGTGCGTCCCGAGACGATAGAAGATGACAAAAAAAAAATCGATAAAATACTTATATAATATGCGTTGTAGTGAATTCAAAACGTTTCGTATATTTAGGTATATTGTACATATACATTATACATATAGGTATATATTTTTATATACAGCCTACAGGTACCTACCTTTTTTCGTGGAGAATAAAGTCTCCAACAGATAGCTCATTACTAATGACTCATTAGTCAGCTTTTACAATTACATTGACATTGTGTTAAACATTAAAATTATTTTTAGTCTATAAGCTACAAAGATAAAAACGTAAGACGTACGATTTGGTTGTACATTTAAATAGTAAACAATACATTTAAGGAATTAATTAATTAATTCATTGTCTTATATTTAAACGATCCATAGCAACGCATGGAGGGTAGGCATTGTCCAATAATGGTTTTTTTTTCTTATCTGCAGAGGAGGTCCATCTTTGAAAGAAATGATCCTTTCTTATATTGGGCTAAGACGAAACGCACATATGGAAAGTCTGATTTCTTTGTTATGAATAGTGTCTATACTGTGGAAGATAGGTTTGGCTGAACTATAAATTATTGAACCATAATCGATTTTAGAAAAGATTAATGATTTGTGAGAAAGTTTTTTTTTTTCCAAACCTCATATCATGTACGATGAGAGACTTCTTTGATTACTTTAATCTCATTTTTGAATTTGATTTTGAGTTTTTTAAGGTTTGAACATAACCTAACCGTGTAAACTTAATATCATAGCCCATAGGTTATCCCCAGTATACGGATAAGTAGTATTGTTTTTAGTGTAATCAATTTCAGATCTATTTAGATATACGTGATATAGTATGTCGTTGTGGTTTTTGATTGTTGACAATTATGCAATGTGTTTTAGTTGTTGAAAATTTGAGACCTGTGGTGACTGGTGGATGACTAATTTAGCAAGGACTTAATCGTGATTTGTTCTGTTGTGGTTTTGATCCTCTGCAGTAAAAGTACATCGCAGTCGTCAAAAAGTAGTGTGTATTTTATGGAGCGTTGTAAATTGTTGAAAATATCATTGATGGTGACGAGGAACAATGTAACGCTTATTGATGAGCTCTCGAGTAATTCAATGTCCAGATAATCCGATTGTACGTTCCCTGATTTTACCTAAAATTTACAATCGAGGAGGAAATTGTGAAGCAAGGTCAGAATGTTTCTGTTCGAACTTGAGCCTTTTCGTGCCTATTACGAACAGTGTGTCCGTTTGACACTTGTTGTCACCCCGCTGACGTTCCGACGCCGAAGTGCGCTTGCGCGAACTTTTGGCGATCGGCTTCGCTGACCACCGGTTGTCCGCGGCCCGGCCGTCGCTGTCTTTTTCCTGCGGTCGGACCGTTCGTTCCGTCCCGACTTGTGCACGTTTTGTTCGGGTGTGCCGACCACAAAACCTCGTGGTTGAGTCTTTTCGTGTGCGTACCCTTCTGTGCCGCCCGTAAAACGTGTCGTGTTCTTCGCACGCGTGTTGCCATCTTTCGCACCGCCGTCCGGTATTGGTCGCCGTGCCCGTGGTCGTTAATCATTTTAATATAATTATTATTATATACCTGCGCCGATCGTTCATTCTACGTCGCGTCGTGGTTACGCATCTTGCGAGAGGTCAGTGACCTAACCCCTGCCCGGCTGTTTACACCAGGGCCGTCATTCCGAAGATATTTCGCCAATCGTCGTGGGATCCCGATGTCCACAAACGGTGACCAGCGGTATCGTTAATATATATATTATATTATTATTGTATTCTTATTTATTTGTATATTGTGCACCTGTGTGCGTCCGTTATTTATTATAATTATTATATGGCATTTGTTTGAAGAGACGTCTTCGGCATTGTCCCTTTATTGCATTTAGTGTGTTGTACTTGTACGTATCAAATAATTATATATATTATATTGTGAAACATTATTTTTGGATCTTTATCACTTGCTCCCACACATCCGCGAGTCGTCAGTAAACTGCTGTTAACGTAATTGCTGATGGCGCAACATTTTTGGTAGCAGAGCGTGGTTTTCCGACCTTTGTGGGGGTTCGGTAGCGGTGTGCTGGATTTTGGTGGGCTGGTATCCTCATAGTGTTTCCTACGGTGCTTACAGGCGACATAATTTATTTTTATTTTTTATTTGTATTTGGATTATATATTCTATTTATATATTTATATTATAATACACTTCGCTCGTAATGACAGACGAGAAAGACATTGAGCGTACTTCGCGCCTGCTCGCGCGTGCTAAAGTAAAGCGTACTACCATTATATCGCAGATTCGAGCTATACATACTATGGCGTTGCGCGTACAATCAGAGCCTGATCTAGCCTCAGAGTTTGCGTTAAACGCGGCTGATTTAGACGCGCTATGGTTTCAATTTCGGACGGATGACGATTCCGTATTAGACCTTTTAGCGGCGTCCGATAAGCTCGCCGACTATTCACCCGACATGATAGCGGAGGTACGCCAACTAATTAACTCGGCTAAAAATATCGCCCAGCGGTTAATCCCGACAGGTGCCGACGCCGTCGACTTGTCGTATCTCCGAGAGGGGACATTAAGTGTCCAGAAATCGCGCGAGGATCCGGTTAAGTCACTCTCCCGCTTACCTGATATACCTCTACCCTCGTTCGAGGGTGATTACCGATCGTGGCCCAATTTTCGCGATAGATTTTCCGCGCTTGTCCATAAGCGATCTAATTTATCAAACATCGATAAGATGTACTATCTAATAGGTTGTCTAAAAGGTGCCGCAGCCGACGCTGTCCGAGGCATACCGGTGTCGGCGGACAATTACGAGTTAGTAATGAGCACCTTATCTGACAAATTTAATCGACCGCGTTTGGTCGCCACGTCACTCGTCGACAAGCTACTGCAATCGTCGGCCATGACACAAGAGTCGCTTAACGACTTGAACACATTTGTAGGCACGTTCAGTGAATCCATCTCATTATTAGACGCGCTAAAAATACCAGACTCTGGGTCTTTTATTTTATTTTCTATAGCGTTTCGACGTTTACCAGTTTCTACCCGCAAATTATTTGAAGCGAATAGTACAGTCGATTACCCGTCGATAGGACAATTATTAGACTTTCTCCGGTCCCGAGTGGCCATTCTCGAAGTTGTGGGCGAATCCCACAAAAGTAGTACTAATAATGCGCCGTCAAAGTCGACAGGTCAGTTCCGAAAGGGGGGAGATTACGCAGGGAAGCCTCGGTTGACGTCTTTAGTCACGTCCAAGTCAAATAGTACGTGCCCATGTTGTGCGGGTACGCACGCACTAACATCGTGTGCGCGGTTTAAAAATTGGGGTCCCGACGAGCGCGCTCGATGGACGCGCGATAAAAAATTATGCTTTAATTGCTTTAGTGACGAGCACTGGGCTCCCAAATGTAATGCTAAATCGAGTTGTCAGAACTGCACGCGTAAACACCACTCGCTTCTTCATCATAGTATATCGTCCAGTAGAGATCACGATGTTCGAAACGAGTCACCGGCTGCCGAGGCGTCGTTATGCGCGTCCTTGCCGCGTCCCCCTCCACACCAGGCGTCGTCTATAATTTTAGGTACCGCGCTAGTGCATATGCGCGATCGTTCCGGGTCGTGGCAAACAATGCGCGCATTAATTGATTGCGCGTCGCAGATAAGCGCCGTTACGAGTGCGTGTGCCGATCGGTTAGGCCTTAAGCGTTCCCGTTGGACTGCCCCGATAAGCGGTTTATCCGGAGTTCCCGTAGTAAATGTCCAAGGTCGCGTTGAATGTAACGTACAGCCGCGGTTTGCGTCCGAACCTGTGCTTTCCATAAATGCGTGGGTGTTGCCCGCCATAACGAGTGACTTGCCTCGAACAACGCTACACTCGAGCATTAAAGAGAGGTACTCTAACCTCGCGCTCGCCGACCCGTCATTCGATATCACTTCACCTATTGACATATTATTAGGCGGCGACGTATATGCGTCAATAATGGACGGTCGAAAATTTTCGGTGGACAAAGCTTTACCTACGGCGTTTAGTTCGGTCTTTGGTTGGATCTTAATCGGTCCAGTGGACGCCCGAGAGGCTCACCCGTATCAATCGGTGCCGGTCGCTATGACTGTTTCCATTGAAGGGTTAATGGAACGGTTTTGGCAGGTTGAGGAGCCAGCGGCTGCGCCCGCGACGTTCACGGACGAGGGGCGTTGTGAAAAATTATTTTGTGAACAGTCTATACGTTTGCCGTGTGGCCGTTTTTCGGTACCGTTGCCCTTTCGTGCTCCGCCGTCAGCTGATACATTTGTCGGGTCCCGCGAACTCGCGGTGCGCCGTTTTGACGCACTCGAACGTAAATTGGCTACAAGCCCTCAATTAAAATCTTTATATGTCCAATTCATGTCGGAATACATTTCGCTAGGTCATATGTCCGTCGCAACGTCCCCGGGACGTTATTTTATTCCGCACCATGCGGTGTACCGTCCGGCGATCGACGAAAATAAAATACGCGTTGTATTCGACGCTTCCGCGCAAAGTAGTCGCGGACCGTCATTGAATAATTGTTTGTTTACCGGTCCTAAATTACAACAGGACATAGTCGACATTTTGACTAGATTTCGGGTCCCCAAGTACGTTTTTACGACCGACATCTGCAAAATGTATAGACAAATATTAATTTTACCGGAATATCGTCAATTCCAACATATTTTATGGCGACCGTCGCCACACGACGCACTTGTAGAATATGAGCTAAATACCGTCACGTACGGCGTTAATTGCGCGCCTTATCTCGCTCTACGCGTGTTACAAACTATCGCATCCGATGATTGCGATAATTTCGAGTTTGTGGGTAATGCGTTGACACGTCAAACCTATGTCGACGACATTTGCGACGGGGCAGATACAATTTCGAACGTATTAAAATTGCAGTCCGATTTAATCTCTGTTATGAACAAATCGGGATTAGAACTGAAAAAGTGGGCGTCAAATACGCCACGCGTTTTAGACGCGGTATCAGCCGCAGATCGCGTGTGTGCGCCTATGCCATTCGAATCGGTCGACGGCTACGGTACCAAGGTGCTCGGCTTACAATGGCATCCCGAGGGGGATTTTTTCTGTTGCGCGTTAAGTCTCGACTCAGCACCCGTATGCACTAAACGTGGCATTCTTTCTTTAGTAGCGCGTATATTCGACCCGCTAGGTGTGTTCGCTCCCGCGGTATTTTTAGCTAAGTCTATAATGCAGCGTACCTGGCAACTTGGCATGACTTGGGATGAGCCTTTACCAAACAATATTCACGACGAATGGATCGCGTTCGTCTCCGACTTACCGTCGTTATTAAATATTCGGGTTCCGCGTCATTTGAACTCGAGTCGCGGCGCGCCGTGCTATTTAATTGGATTTTGTGACGCCTCGCAACTCGGCTACGCGGCGGTCGTGTATGTGCGCATGGCTGACGTCGATGTTAACGCGTCCGTATTTTTAATTGGTACAAAAACTAAATTAGCGCCCATAAAATCATTAACCATCCCCCGATTAGAATTAAACGCCGCGTTGTTATTGGCTCGATGGTTAAGTCGCGTCCGCGACATTTTGGCCCCGCAACTTAATATTGTCGGTATAAATGCGTGGTCAGATTCCACGATAGTGTTATCATGGTTAAGTGCCCCGCACGAAGCATTTAAAATTTATGTGTCGAATCGAGTGCACCAAGTTCGCAATTTACTGCCGGATTGTCGATGGCGGCATGTTGACTCGGTCAATAACCCCGCCGACTGCGCGTCGCGTGGCATCATGCCGGCTGCTCTAGCGCAGCACAAATTGTATTGGCACGGCCCACAACTAGCGTACGGCGACCCATCGGAATGGGATGATGCTCGTTCGCCGCTACCGTTATGTGACCTGCCCGAACTTCGTCCAGTGTCCTGCGCCGCCCGTGTTGACGAAATTAAAGTCGAATGGTTTAATCGTTTTTCTAGTTACGACCGTATGTTACGAGTGGTGGCGTATATGCGCCGGTTTATTGCCGCCGGTATTCGTCGAGTACGTCGACAACCGGACCACATCGCGCCCGCATATTTGCAAAAGTCGGAACTAGATAACGCCGCTCGTATATTAGAGGCTGAGTCACAGCGCGTACATTTCGCCGTGCTGTTACATGAATTGTCGACAGGTAAACATGTTTCGTCCAAGCCGCTTGCTCGTTTAGCACCCTTTATAGACCCGGACGGTGTCATCCGCGTTGGCGGACGCCTGCGGCATTCATTATTAACTTATGATTGCAAGCATCCGATTTTGTTGGCCAAGCGTTCGCATTACGCATATTTATTGTGCCATCGTTGGCACCTGGTGACTTGTCATGCGGGCCCGCGAGTTCTTACCGCGCTTATTTCACGTCGATTTTGGATCATATCGCTTCGATCGGTGTTGCATAGTATTATTACAAACTGTTCGGTTTGTGTGCGGTTTGATGCTAAACGCGTACAGCCGTTAATGGCAGACTTGCCCGACACTCGTGTCCAACAGCGACGACCCTTCGAACGTGTAGGCGTTGATTATGCGGGCCCCCTACAAATGCGCGAAACTAGACTACGCAGATCCCGCATTTTCAAAATTTATATTGCGGTTTTTATTTGTTTCACTACGAAAGCTGTCCACCTCGAAGTGGTGACCGACCTGTCGACCGACGCCTTTCTAGCTGCGTTCGATCGTTTTATTGCCCGTCGAGGTTTACCAAGCGACGTGTTCTCGGACTGCGGCACTAATTTCGTCGGGGCTGATAAGAAATTACGCGCGCTTATCCACAGCCCGGAGGGCCGGGCCGCTATCGCCAATTCGCGTGCTATCTGCGAGTGGCACTTCAATCCGCCTAGCGCCCCCCATTTCGGAGGCTTATGGGAAGCGGCGGTGCGATCGACGAAACGCCTTTTAATACGAGTCATAGGGACACACATCTTCACGTACGAAGAGTTTACGACCATATTAGCGCGCGTAGAGGCCGTTTTAAACTCGCGTCCGCTCACGCCCGCCTCGACGGATCCGCATGATCTCGAGTGTTTGACGCCTAGTCATTTTTTAATAGGTCAACCGCTTCTTACCGTTCCGCCTAGATCGGGTCCAGAGCCCGCCCGTAGTTTAACCGATCGGTGGAAGTTGATGGATCAGTGCCATCAGTCTTTTTGGCGCCGTTGGTCCTCTGAGTATCTGACTACGCTACAGGAGAGGTCCAAGTGGACCAAGGGTGTCCCCAATGTGAAGGTGGACGATATGGTCGTGGTAGTAGACAACCAAAGCCCCCCCCTAAGGTGGCGACTCGGTCGTATAGTAGAGTTGTTTCCAGGTACTGATGGTCATGTCCGTGTCGCTCGAGTTATAACGCAAGCAGGTAGCGTCGTACGACCAGTGGTTAAACTCGTGCTGTTACCCACCAAGTAATGTTCTTCTTGTCGCGTTAGGTACAGGGACCTTGTGGGTACCATGCGTGCCGACGTTTCAGCACATTGCTTCAGCTCACCCGTTTAATTTTTTATGCTACGCGCGATTACCAAAGATGTTGTCAATCGCTTAGTGTTGGGCAAATGCTCAATGACCCATTGGTAGATATATAAAACAAAAAAAAAACATTTTTTTTTGATTATTAATTATTTTTTATTTATATTATACTTTGTATTTTTTCTATTTATTATACATATATGTACATTGTACATATATTGTTACCTAATATTTTGTTTTATATTTTATATCATATGTATTTCTCCTGGTCTTATGTTCATTATTATAATAACTATATGTTCACCATATGTGATGAATTTTTTTTGTATTAACGATAACCGCCGTCACGAAGATCGGATTCAATGTTGGGATATGCACCACGGTTCCTGCGCTGTCGACTACTGTTACTCCACGATATGTGAGGCCAGGCCTCCCATAGGGGGAGGATGTTCGAACTTGAGCCTTTTCGTGCCTATTACGAACAGTGTGTCCGTTTGACACTTGTTGTCACCCCGCTGACGTTCCGACGCCGAAGTGCGCTTGCGCGAACTTTTGGCGATCGGCTTCGCTGACCACCGGTTGTCCGCGGCCCGGCCGTCGCTGTCTTTTTCCTGCGGTCGGACCGTTCGTTCCGTCCCGACTTGTGCACGTTTTGTTCGGGTGTGCCGACCACAAAACCTCGTGGTTGAGTCTTTTCGTGTGCGTACCCTTCTGTGCCGCCCGTAAAACGTGTCGTGTTCTTCGCACGCGTGTTGCCATCTTTCGCACCGCCGTCCGGTATTGGTCGCCGTGCCCGTGGTCGTTAATCATTTTAATATAATTATTATTATATACCTGCGCCGATCGTTCATTCTACGTCGCGTCGTGGTTACGCATCTTGCGAGAGGTCAGTGACCTAACCCCTGCCCGGCTGTTTACACCAGGGCCGTCATTCCGAAGATATTTCGCCAATCGTCGTGGGATCCCGATGTCCACAAACGGTGACCAGCGGTATCGTTAATATATATATTATATTATTATTGTATTCTTATTTATTTGTATATTGTGCACCTGTGTGCGTCCGTTATTTATTATAATTATTATATGGCATTTGTTTGAAGAGACGTCTTCGGCATTGTCCCTTTATTGCATTTAGTGTGTTGTACTTGTACGTATCAAATAATTATATATATTATATTGTGAAACATTATTTTTGGATCTTTATCACTTGCTCCCACACATCCGCGAGTCGTCAGTAAACTGCTGTTAACGTAATTGCTGATGGCGCAACATTTTTGGTAGCAGAGCGTGGTTTTCCGACCTTTGTGGGGGTTCGGTAGCGGTGTGCTGGATTTTGGTGGGCTGGTATCCTCATAGTGTTTCCTACGGTGCTTACAGGCGACATAATTTATTTTTATTTTTTATTTGTATTTGGATTATATATTCTATTTATATATTTATATTATAATACACTTCGCTCGTAATGACAGACGAGAAAGACATTGAGCGTACTTCGCGCCTGCTCGCGCGTGCTAAAGTAAAGCGTACTACCATTATATCGCAGATTCGAGCTATACATACTATGGCGTTGCGCGTACAATCAGAGCCTGATCTAGCCTCAGAGTTTGCGTTAAACGCGGCTGATTTAGACGCGCTATGGTTTCAATTTCGGACGGATGACGATTCCGTATTAGACCTTTTAGCGGCGTCCGATAAGCTCGCCGACTATTCACCCGACATGATAGCGGAGGTACGCCAACTAATTAACTCGGCTAAAAATATCGCCCAGCGGTTAATCCCGACAGGTGCCGACGCCGTCGACTTGTCGTATCTCCGAGAGGGGACATTAAGTGTCCAGAAATCGCGCGAGGATCCGGTTAAGTCACTCTCCCGCTTACCTGATATACCTCTACCCTCGTTCGAGGGTGATTACCGATCGTGGCCCAATTTTCGCGATAGATTTTCCGCGCTTGTCCATAAGCGATCTAATTTATCAAACATCGATAAGATGTACTATCTAATAGGTTGTCTAAAAGGTGCCGCAGCCGACGCTGTCCGAGGCATACCGGTGTCGGCGGACAATTACGAGTTAGTAATGAGCACCTTATCTGACAAATTTAATCGACCGCGTTTGGTCGCCACGTCACTCGTCGACAAGCTACTGCAATCGTCGGCCATGACACAAGAGTCGCTTAACGACTTGAACACATTTGTAGGCACGTTCAGTGAATCCATCTCATTATTAGACGCGCTAAAAATACCAGACTCTGGGTCTTTTATTTTATTTTCTATAGCGTTTCGACGTTTACCAGTTTCTACCCGCAAATTATTTGAAGCGAATAGTACAGTCGATTACCCGTCGATAGGACAATTATTAGACTTTCTCCGGTCCCGAGTGGCCATTCTCGAAGTTGTGGGCGAATCCCACAAAAGTAGTACTAATAATGCGCCGTCAAAGTCGACAGGTCAGTTCCGAAAGGGGGGAGATTACGCAGGGAAGCCTCGGTTGACGTCTTTAGTCACGTCCAAGTCAAATAGTACGTGCCCATGTTGTGCGGGTACGCACGCACTAACATCGTGTGCGCGGTTTAAAAATTGGGGTCCCGACGAGCGCGCTCGATGGACGCGCGATAAAAAATTATGCTTTAATTGCTTTAGTGACGAGCACTGGGCTCCCAAATGTAATGCTAAATCGAGTTGTCAGAACTGCACGCGTAAACACCACTCGCTTCTTCATCATAGTATATCGTCCAGTAGAGATCACGATGTTCGAAACGAGTCACCGGCTGCCGAGGCGTCGTTATGCGCGTCCTTGCCGCGTCCCCCTCCACACCAGGCGTCGTCTATAATTTTAGGTACCGCGCTAGTGCATATGCGCGATCGTTCCGGGTCGTGGCAAACAATGCGCGCATTAATTGATTGCGCGTCGCAGATAAGCGCCGTTACGAGTGCGTGTGCCGATCGGTTAGGCCTTAAGCGTTCCCGTTGGACTGCCCCGATAAGCGGTTTATCCGGAGTTCCCGTAGTAAATGTCCAAGGTCGCGTTGAATGTAACGTACAGCCGCGGTTTGCGTCCGAACCTGTGCTTTCCATAAATGCGTGGGTGTTGCCCGCCATAACGAGTGACTTGCCTCGAACAACGCTACACTCGAGCATTAAAGAGAGGTACTCTAACCTCGCGCTCGCCGACCCGTCATTCGATATCACTTCACCTATTGACATATTATTAGGCGGCGACGTATATGCGTCAATAATGGACGGTCGAAAATTTTCGGTGGACAAAGCTTTACCTACGGCGTTTAGTTCGGTCTTTGGTTGGATCTTAATCGGTCCAGTGGACGCCCGAGAGGCTCACCCGTATCAATCGGTGCCGGTCGCTATGACTGTTTCCATTGAAGGGTTAATGGAACGGTTTTGGCAGGTTGAGGAGCCAGCGGCTGCGCCCGCGACGTTCACGGACGAGGGGCGTTGTGAAAAATTATTTTGTGAACAGTCTATACGTTTGCCGTGTGGCCGTTTTTCGGTACCGTTGCCCTTTCGTGCTCCGCCGTCAGCTGATACATTTGTCGGGTCCCGCGAACTCGCGGTGCGCCGTTTTGACGCACTCGAACGTAAATTGGCTACAAGCCCTCAATTAAAATCTTTATATGTCCAATTCATGTCGGAATACATTTCGCTAGGTCATATGTCCGTCGCAACGTCCCCGGGACGTTATTTTATTCCGCACCATGCGGTGTACCGTCCGGCGATCGACGAAAATAAAATACGCGTTGTATTCGACGCTTCCGCGCAAAGTAGTCGCGGACCGTCATTGAATAATTGTTTGTTTACCGGTCCTAAATTACAACAGGACATAGTCGACATTTTGACTAGATTTCGGGTCCCCAAGTACGTTTTTACGACCGACATCTGCAAAATGTATAGACAAATATTAATTTTACCGGAATATCGTCAATTCCAACATATTTTATGGCGACCGTCGCCACACGACGCACTTGTAGAATATGAGCTAAATACCGTCACGTACGGCGTTAATTGCGCGCCTTATCTCGCTCTACGCGTGTTACAAACTATCGCATCCGATGATTGCGATAATTTCGAGTTTGTGGGTAATGCGTTGACACGTCAAACCTATGTCGACGACATTTGCGACGGGGCAGATACAATTTCGAACGTATTAAAATTGCAGTCCGATTTAATCTCTGTTATGAACAAATCGGGATTAGAACTGAAAAAGTGGGCGTCAAATACGCCACGCGTTTTAGACGCGGTATCAGCCGCAGATCGCGTGTGTGCGCCTATGCCATTCGAATCGGTCGACGGCTACGGTACCAAGGTGCTCGGCTTACAATGGCATCCCGAGGGGGATTTTTTCTGTTGCGCGTTAAGTCTCGACTCAGCACCCGTATGCACTAAACGTGGCATTCTTTCTTTAGTAGCGCGTATATTCGACCCGCTAGGTGTGTTCGCTCCCGCGGTATTTTTAGCTAAGTCTATAATGCAGCGTACCTGGCAACTTGGCATGACTTGGGATGAGCCTTTACCAAACAATATTCACGACGAATGGATCGCGTTCGTCTCCGACTTACCGTCGTTATTAAATATTCGGGTTCCGCGTCATTTGAACTCGAGTCGCGGCGCGCCGTGCTATTTAATTGGATTTTGTGACGCCTCGCAACTCGGCTACGCGGCGGTCGTGTATGTGCGCATGGCTGACGTCGATGTTAACGCGTCCGTATTTTTAATTGGTACAAAAACTAAATTAGCGCCCATAAAATCATTAACCATCCCCCGATTAGAATTAAACGCCGCGTTGTTATTGGCTCGATGGTTAAGTCGCGTCCGCGACATTTTGGCCCCGCAACTTAATATTGTCGGTATAAATGCGTGGTCAGATTCCACGATAGTGTTATCATGGTTA
Source organism: Metopolophium dirhodum (assembly GCF_019925205.1). Classification (NCBI taxonomy): domain Eukaryota; kingdom Metazoa; phylum Arthropoda; class Insecta; order Hemiptera; family Aphididae; genus Metopolophium; species Metopolophium dirhodum. The sequence continues at coordinate 21,408,044 of NC_083566.1, forward strand.
AGTGCCCCGCACGAAGCATTTAAAATTTATGTGTCGAATCGAGTGCACCAAGTTCGCAATTTACTGCCGGATTGTCGATGGCGGCATGTTGACTCGGTCAATAACCCCGCCGACTGCGCGTCGCGTGGCATCATGCCGGCTGCTCTAGCGCAGCACAAATTGTATTGGCACGGCCCACAACTAGCGTACGGCGACCCATCGGAATGGGATGATGCTCGTTCGCCGCTACCGTTATGTGACCTGCCCGAACTTCGTCCAGTGTCCTGCGCCGCCCGTGTTGACGAAATTAAAGTCGAATGGTTTAATCGTTTTTCTAGTTACGACCGTATGTTACGAGTGGTGGCGTATATGCGCCGGTTTATTGCCGCCGGTATTCGTCGAGTACGTCGACAACCGGACCACATCGCGCCCGCATATTTGCAAAAGTCGGAACTAGATAACGCCGCTCGTATATTAGAGGCTGAGTCACAGCGCGTACATTTCGCCGTGCTGTTACATGAATTGTCGACAGGTAAACATGTTTCGTCCAAGCCGCTTGCTCGTTTAGCACCCTTTATAGACCCGGACGGTGTCATCCGCGTTGGCGGACGCCTGCGGCATTCATTATTAACTTATGATTGCAAGCATCCGATTTTGTTGGCCAAGCGTTCGCATTACGCATATTTATTGTGCCATCGTTGGCACCTGGTGACTTGTCATGCGGGCCCGCGAGTTCTTACCGCGCTTATTTCACGTCGATTTTGGATCATATCGCTTCGATCGGTGTTGCATAGTATTATTACAAACTGTTCGGTTTGTGTGCGGTTTGATGCTAAACGCGTACAGCCGTTAATGGCAGACTTGCCCGACACTCGTGTCCAACAGCGACGACCCTTCGAACGTGTAGGCGTTGATTATGCGGGCCCCCTACAAATGCGCGAAACTAGACTACGCAGATCCCGCATTTTCAAAATTTATATTGCGGTTTTTATTTGTTTCACTACGAAAGCTGTCCACCTCGAAGTGGTGACCGACCTGTCGACCGACGCCTTTCTAGCTGCGTTCGATCGTTTTATTGCCCGTCGAGGTTTACCAAGCGACGTGTTCTCGGACTGCGGCACTAATTTCGTCGGGGCTGATAAGAAATTACGCGCGCTTATCCACAGCCCGGAGGGCCGGGCCGCTATCGCCAATTCGCGTGCTATCTGCGAGTGGCACTTCAATCCGCCTAGCGCCCCCCATTTCGGAGGCTTATGGGAAGCGGCGGTGCGATCGACGAAACGCCTTTTAATACGAGTCATAGGGACACACATCTTCACGTACGAAGAGTTTACGACCATATTAGCGCGCGTAGAGGCCGTTTTAAACTCGCGTCCGCTCACGCCCGCCTCGACGGATCCGCATGATCTCGAGTGTTTGACGCCTAGTCATTTTTTAATAGGTCAACCGCTTCTTACCGTTCCGCCTAGATCGGGTCCAGAGCCCGCCCGTAGTTTAACCGATCGGTGGAAGTTGATGGATCAGTGCCATCAGTCTTTTTGGCGCCGTTGGTCCTCTGAGTATCTGACTACGCTACAGGAGAGGTCCAAGTGGACCAAGGGTGTCCCCAATGTGAAGGTGGACGATATGGTCGTGGTAGTAGACAACCAAAGCCCCCCCCTAAGGTGGCGACTCGGTCGTATAGTAGAGTTGTTTCCAGGTACTGATGGTCATGTCCGTGTCGCTCGAGTTATAACGCAAGCAGGTAGCGTCGTACGACCAGTGGTTAAACTCGTGCTGTTACCCACCAAGTAATGTTCTTCTTGTCGCGTTAGGTACAGGGACCTTGTGGGTACCATGCGTGCCGACGTTTCAGCACATTGCTTCAGCTCACCCGTTTAATTTTTTATGCTACGCGCGATTACCAAAGATGTTGTCAATCGCTTAGTGTTGGGCAAATGCTCAATGACCCATTGGTAGATATATAAAACAAAAAAAAAACATTTTTTTTTGATTATTAATTATTTTTTATTTATATTATACTTTGTATTTTTTCTATTTATTATACATATATGTACATTGTACATATATTGTTACCTAATATTTTGTTTTATATTTTATATCATATGTATTTCTCCTGGTCTTATGTTCATTATTATAATAACTATATGTTCACCATATGTGATGAATTTTTTTTGTATTAACGATAACCGCCGTCACGAAGATCGGATTCAATGTTGGGATATGCACCACGGTTCCTGCGCTGTCGACTACTGTTACTCCACGATATGTGAGGCCAGGCCTCCCATAGGGGGAGGATGTTCGAACTTGAGCCTTTTCGTGCCTATTACGAACAGTGTGTCCGTTTGACACTTGTTGTCACCCCGCTGACGTTCCGACGCCGAAGTGCGCTTGCGCGAACTTTTGGCGATCGGCTTCGCTGACCACCGGTTGTCCGCGGCCCGGCCGTCGCTGTCTTTTTCCTGCGGTCGGACCGTTCGTTCCGTCCCGACTTGTGCACGTTTTGTTCGGGTGTGCCGACCACAAAACCTCGTGGTTGAGTCTTTTCGTGTGCGTACCCTTCTGTGCCGCCCGTAAAACGTGTCGTGTTCTTCGCACGCGTGTTGCCATCTTTCGCACCGCCGTCCGGTATTGGTCGCCGTGCCCGTGGTCGTTAATCATTTTAATATAATTATTATTATATACCTGCGCCGATCGTTCATTCTACGTCGCGTCGTGGTTACGCATCTTGCGAGAGGTCAGTGACCTAACCCCTGCCCGGCTGTTTACACCAGGGCCGTCATTCCGAAGATATTTCGCCAATCGTCGTGGGATCCCGATGTCCACAAACGGTGACCAGCGGTATCGTTAATATATATATTATATTATTATTGTATTCTTATTTATTTGTATATTGTGCACCTGTGTGCGTCCGTTATTTATTATAATTATTATATGGCATTTGTTTGAAGAGACGTCTTCGGCATTGTCCCTTTATTGCATTTAGTGTGTTGTACTTGTACGTATCAAATAATTATATATATTATATTGTGAAACATTATTTTTGGATCTTTATCACTTGCTCCCACACATCCGCGAGTCGTCAGTAAACTGCTGTTAACGTAATTGCTGATGGCGCAACAGTTTCCAACTGTTCTCCATTTTTGAAGGGTGGATAGAATATTTTTTTTCAATACCAAATCGTAGCTTCTTTTCTATGCCAAGGCTTATTCGAATTAAATGTTGTTTTATTGTGGGTGGTAGCTTTGATTCTATCTGTGTGAAGAGTTGCTAGGACATCTTGGTCACTGATCGCAGATGCCACATTGTTGTTTAATTACCTAATTGTTTTTTTTGTTTCTGTTTCCAAATACCACACTAGTGTTTATATTCATTTTTTTAAGTAGTGTGCTGAGAGAGCTTATTAGCGGCTTTGGTTGATAGCTAAGGATATTAAATATATCTTTCTCTGGTTTTAAAATGGAGACAACGATTTCTTGCCTCCATTGGTTTGGAAAGATTCCGCTGTTTTAAATGATATTGTAAATTGTATGGAATGTATTAATTGCTTTCTTGGAATTTTTTTTTGAATATGTAGGTATATCGTTCGGAGCTATGGATTTATGTTATTTATAAATTTATTATATTAAATATGTACGAAACTAAGTGATAAATGTATTAATATTAATAATTTAGTGTTGGTGTATAAGTTATATGTACTTATGTTGTATATTGTACCTATAAATACAATTTTTATTTTGTCAACTTTCGTTTTATTGAAAACCATAGCACTAAACAATCAACATTATAAAATGGTTGTATTCTTATACAACAATATGGTAATCACAGTAGTATAATTTAATGACAACTTAACGCCAACTTAAAATGCTACAGAAAACATAAACATATATAGGTATGGTAAGATATGTTGATTTTAATGTAGGTAATAATTAAAAAATGTAAAAATCGTACCTACAATAGGAACATTTAAATAAGTAGCTGGGATGGGTAAAATATTTTTTTTAAAGTATACCTAATGTTGACCTGCAACGTTTGCACCACATCTAATATTACACAAAAAATATAAATCAAATTATTTGCTTTTATGTTTTTTCTGGTTGTTATATTGTTTTTGGGGTTCATATTTTATTTAAAACAAAAGTTAACTAGAAAATAAGTTGGAAAATCATTAACTTAAGTCGAAACTAATTACTAAATGTATACAGTACCATTAAGAGGATGTCACACCCACATGTGTTGTCTCCGTCTTACAAATGTACAACATAGCAAAAACTGTTTTGCGTGGGACAACTTTTCTCGCACCATATTTGTTGTAGAACTACCAAATTTTCACAACACGTAAAGAAGAAATTTATCTGTGCAACAGTGTGCTTTATTTTTAATAGCACAATCCAATCATTTTTTATAAGCAAATGAAAAGAACTAAAAAAACCAAATAACTTTTATTGTATTAATGTTATCTAAAATATAGGCAGGCTGTTGCATAGACAATTTTCCACAATATATGTTCAACAATTTTGGAACCACTACTACAAACACAGAAAGATAAAAGTTGTCAAACAGTTTTTGCTATGTTGTACATTTTTAAGACGGAGATAACACATGTGGGTGTGAAATCCTCTTAAGTACAATTATTTCAATATTAAAAGCAAGATGAAGATTGTTGAAAAGAACTACACGCAATAATTGCATCAATTATTGATTATAGAATTAGTAAGTGAAAGTTCGCGATATTTTTAGTTTAAGTTTAATTTCGGGTTAAATAATAGCTTATATTATAACAATATATTTAATACATAATAGGACTGAGAGAGATGTGGGTTTTAGTAAGTTTTGATTATCAGCAACATAATGGGTACATAAAGGCTGGATTATTCAAATGATGAATTCTCGCATTTATAATAAATTAACCAATATGCAATTTTCATTATATGAATTATTATTTGTATTTCCGAACTTATTTAATTTACGATTAGGTACTTATTTTTCAGAGCGCAGTTGGCAAAAGTCTGAACAGCATAATAAAAGTAATTATAATAAATGTATTGTAAAACTGGTCAATTATATGTATTTTAGTTTAAGTTTCAACTCGGTGAAGTAAAGTTAAAAATAAATCATGAATGTTAAAATTTTTAATTACATTTTCGAAAATAATAATTCTCTGAATTTAAATTAATTTTGTATGCACATAATGATGAAAGGTGACCTTGCTTAGTGGACAGCTGTATAAGTTCTGGTTGATAAATTTGTTACGGGTAAAATATTGGTATAAAAAATAAATACTATTATTTTGAATTGCCTATTCATGAAAATGTAAGAATGAAAAAAAAATACTTGTATCTGATAAAAATTTCATATTCAACTCCAATGGGATTCAATTATAAATCAATTTGTTATTTTTTTTATGAAGCTTATAATGTACAATTGAGTAAAGCTTATAAAAATAAAAATATCTCGTTAATCATCTCAATCTTATTGGAAATTAAATTAAATATTATTTTTCGTCTATTGTCGTTATAAAAATTAAATATTGAAATACTATAAAATAATTTAATAAAAGAAAAATACATATAATAATAAATTATATTCACTGTAAATAATTTTTAAGTTCAAAGCTGCGCAGGATGTACAATATTATATTATTATAGTTACAATACTATTTTAATACACAATCAACTATATTTGTTTTACTTGCATGTTATTTGCTTTTTTTTATGGTGAAAATATAACACTAAAAATGTGATTTGTACATTTCACAAATATTACAACTGTAGTTATTAATTTGGCGCTAAAAAATAAATACACTATGATTCAATGTTTCGCGTGCATTATATTCGTATATTATACTCACACTATATTGTAATTATTTTTAATATTATATCGTGACAGATTTCCTGATCGTAATTTGGTAGATTCACTTACGACTTGCGAATCCACACGGCGGCTTTGCTAGATACATTTTTTTCCGCACTGTACGAAAATGCATAACAATATTAATATAATCTATGTTACATTGATTCTATATATCCAAATAATTCGTAACACTGTATAGTCATAGTTTATCGTGTGAAATATAACGTTATCGTTAGTACAATGGTTAATATAATGATATGAATTGTAAGTACTTACCTCGGCTGCTTATATCGCGTATACTATAATATTATACAACATACGTAATAATATTATATTATGATAAAAAAAAAACCAAAAGCCGTTAATTTTCTTGACGCTATATTATTATATATTACATCATTATCATCGACCATCATTTATCATCAGCGCTATTTTTACAAGGTTTTCCTAACACACACAGTGGACGTAATATTTTTTTGTTTCACGAGCCTAACTCATTATTATTGTTTTGCGGTGTTACGAAAATGTCATAATTTATTCTCTTGGTCGGCGCGTCTAACGCTGTTCTAGATATGCCTATAGGCAATAGGCAATAGGCCTATATACCAGTGTATACCAATCGGTAATAGGTATATACCAGTCTAACTGAACGCCTGAACTGCAATCGAACGTATAAATATACCTTATAATAATAATAATTTTAATAATAATAATAATAATAATATATTCTTTGCACAACAAAATACGTGTGGCACGTATATAGGTACGTTGTCTATAGAATTAATGACAAATCGCATAGCACGATCAGTCGTGGATACCTATAAGTATATAATATATGATTGTGTTATTGCAGGAAATCACCGCTACGAAATTATCGATGAGTTTTGAAGTATCGGAAATCCATAGATCAATATTCAACAATAATAATAATGTATAGCTATTATTGGTTTTCTTATATCGAACAAAAATAATTAAAATTAAAAACGAAGATGTATTTTATTATTATTACAGGTAGGTACCATTTAAAATGATAAGATAGATAAGATATATATTATTATTATGTCCATAACCAATTTATATGTTTTCATTGAAATTTAATGTGCCTATCTACATTATACAGGTAGAAATGAAACTGGCAATAAATGTCCAACGACAGTGATAAATTAAAACATTACGATTAGACAGTGAACGAATCGTGGGAGGCCGATTTATAGATATCTCAAACAATAGAAATTTCGATGGGTGCGATGGTCGGCAAATGACTTGCTCGCGTGATCACCGATCCAACCGGGGCAGACAATCAGGTTTCGAGTGTAAAAAAATTAAAAACTCTTCAGAACGATTATACAATACACCTCTGATAATAATGTACATCATACATTTAGGCATATTAGATCCTGAGCGGAGCGATGAATGTATTTATTTTACAATGATGTTTGTTTTATTATTTTTTTTATTTTTTGTGTCTGTGTACAAGATAAGTATAGTTGAAATAATGCTTCGATTTTAAACTTCAGTATCTTGTTTGATGGGAGAGTAAATTTAGTTGATGCATTGAGGAGGTCAAAATTTAAAATTCCCAGTAATTTTCAAAAAGCGCCGGGAAAAACAAAACAAAATTAAGAAAAAACGGGAATTTTTACGCAAAATTTTTTTTGGTTTTTGGTGTAACTCTAAAACAAATGACCGTAAATACGTGAATATTGAATGTTTATATTAGCATTTTTTGTACACCGTACAATTTTCAAAATATTTTGACTTGTGTACGACATTTTCAGTTTCCAATTTTTTTAAAGTTTTTCTTTATAAATATCGATAAAATTTTTTCATTGGGTCAAAAAGGTTGAAAATTTGATACAAGACTTCTAATATATTTTTACAATGACAGTTGAAAAGTATAAAAAATCCATAGTTTTTATAAGAATTTAAAGTTCAAATTTCGACAAAATGTATCAAATTTAAAATTTAAAAATGATTTTTCATCAACAATTTATAAAATGTTTAACTTTTATAGCTAAATAATGTAAATTTTAAAACAAGGTTTAAATAGGTTATATATAAATTACTTTATTCACAATAATATCATCAAATATACTTAGTAATATCATAGACTGACTGACTGTCTTTGCTCAGAATCGTTTTTCTTCACAGTGACCCACTTGTGACCTACTGTACACTAGAGCGACACCCACTAGCCACCTTTTTCTTTTATATTGCCTATATGTATACTATTTCGTTTTGCAGTGTTCGTAACGTTCCCTAAAAAAATTAATTCGTTCACGTTCAGTGCTTAAAAAAGGAACTTGTTCACGTTCAAATTCATATTATTATTTTTCAAATGAACACGTCTACGTTCACGTTCTTTGAAAATATGAATGCGTTCATTTCGTCGGTCATTTAATTTTTTTTTTTTATTTTTATGTATCGTTTAAACACGAATACAAAATCGTGGAAATCATAATATTATTGTTGTTTTATGTCCAGGCATGCCCACTGGATGCCACTGGAATCGCATGTATTATATTTTTATAATTCCTAATCTATTACATTATATTATAATAGTATCAATTAATAAATACATTTGGACGTCTTAAAAATCGTTCAAATTCATTAAATATATAAACGTCGTTTACGTTCTATTTGAAAAAAGCGAGTGACGTTCACGTATCATTTACTAAATACGAACGACGTTCTTTACAAACACTGTAATTTTGTCACTAAGCGGAACTAATATGTGATAATAATTAATAAAGGTGAATATACATACTATACGCATATTAATTATTTGTACAAGAGAGTATATATATATTATAGATCTGCAGCTGTTGCCTTTAAGTACTTACATAAATTCATATTGTATATTAATATATTATACATACTCATAAGTACATACATTTCTATATACAATATTTTAATACGCATATAAGTATGAGTTAGACCATTTTATTTTAGTGAATATCCTAGACACTGAGTGTTGTTTCCCTCCAAGTACTTACTTCCTTAAAAAATAATAGAAAAACAAACATCCCATTATAACCTCTCCTTCTATAGTTTAATTAGCTCCTCACCATCAACACTGTTGATTTTTTTGTATTTTAGATTCTGAGCGAAGCGATGAATGTATTGATTCTACAATGATGTGTGTTTTTTTTTTTTTTTTTTATTTTTTTAATTTTATTTTTAATTTTTTTTTTATTTTTGTGTCTGTCATCACCTTTTAGGACAGTAAAAGTGCTTGGATTTTCTTCAATAGTAACTTTTCTGATAGGAAAGTGAATCTAGTTGGTACTTTGGGGGGTCGAAAGTAAAAATTTCCCAGTAGTTTTCACAAGCAACGTGAAAAACAAAAGAAAAATTAAGGAAAAACGGGAATTTTTACGCAAAATCTGTTTTCGAGAAAATCGATTTTGGTTTTTGGTGTAACTCTAAAACAAATGACCGTAGGGACATGAAATTTTGACTGAATGTTTATATTAGCATTTTCTATACACCATAAAATTTACAAAATATTTTGACTCTTTTTGAGCTGTTTACGGCCATTGTCAGTTTTCAATTTTTTTAGTTTTTTTTTTTATAAATATCAATAAAATTTTATCTGTTGAGTAAAAAAGCTTGAAAATTTAATAGAAGGCTCCTAGGTTATTGTTTCAAAGGCAGATGAAAAAAATTAAAAATCCTTAGTCACAGTTTTTAATTATAAGCATTTAAAGTTCAAATTTTGACAAAATACGGAAAAATCACGAAAAATAGCAAATTATTTTGATGAGAATTCATAAAAATTTTTCTTTTTAAATCTAAGAATTGAAAATGTAATATAAAATTACTCATAAGTTTGTCTACCTTTATCAAAAAAAAAATGTCTAGAAGAAACTTAAATTAAATTTTTATGAGCGTCTGAAATTTATATTTTTACAACATTTGATATTTACTCGATTTCTCATGTAACAATTTTCTTATTTTATTGTAATTAAAAAACGAATGACTGTAGATACTTGAAAATTTCACTGAATGTTTATATTAGCATTTTCTATACACCATAAAATGTTGAAAATATTTTGACTCTTTTTGAGCTGTTTACGGACATTGTCAGTTTTCAATTTTTTTAGTTTTTTTTTCTATAAATATCAATAAATTTTTATTTGTTGGGTAAAAAAGCGTGAAAATTTAATATTAGACTCCTGATATATCGTTTTAATAGCAGTTGAAAAATATTAAAAATACATTTGCACAATTTTTTTTTATAAGCATTTAAAGTTCAAATTTTGACAACATTTATCAAATTTATAATTTATTAATTATTTTGTGGTTAAAAATTTATAAAATGTTTAACTTTTATGGCTAAGGATTGAAAATTTAAAACAAGGCTGCACGTAAATAGGTTATATATAAATTACTTTATTCACAATAATATCATCAAATATACTTGGTAAAATCATAGGCTGACTGACCGTTTTCGCTCAGAATCGTTTTTCTTATACAATGATATTATATCATTGAATTCAAATTTAACACCATCCATTACAGTGACCCACTTGTAACCTACTGTACAGCAGAGCGACATCCACTTATCCACCTTTTTTAAGTTAATAACAATGATATTATTCCCTAAGTAAAGTTGTAATAAATTACATTTGGCGTGCAAATAAATATTATTGGCATTGTAATATTTGTATACTAATTTAATCATCGAACATTAAATAATTTTGCACTTGTCTTTGATGTCTTCTAACATATTTTTTAAAAATATATGTAAAGAATAAATGATTTAGTTATACACTTATTTTTTGTATTTGTATTTGTATTTAATTGTTACCTATAGCTGGCCACAATATAAACTAGGGAAACTACAAGACTATTATTTATATATTATATGACTGTTATAATAATAATTTGAAATCCGTCATTACATGTTTATCACTCGTTCGCGACAGTCGTAGACATATTAGTAAAAAAAACCATTTTTCATTTCTGTTTGTCGTTTAGACTTCGTATATACAAGACAGAGATGGAAGCCAACGTGGGATCTTCAAGATTCACACAGTCGTTTAATTTTTCCGACGAGAGTCGTTGCTTGATCGACGCTTTGGACTTGGCCGGTGACCACAGGAACACTACAGTCGGATGTCTGTTACGGCGTGGACTTACCGGTTTCCGGTCGACGCCAGAACTGACAACTGACTCACCCGTGAACAGCCCGGTAGTACAGATCGACCCATCACCAGTGCCACCTGTTCTTATGACTTCGGGGGCAGACGACCAAATGGAAACGCTGAAATGCATGCAGCAATGTTCTGGTCTTTCCGTGATTGAAGCTTTGGATTTGGCCGTGGATCGCAGGATCACCACAGCTGTCGGGATACAGTTACGGCCGCTGCGAGAAAATGCAGTAGTTTTCCGGTCTTCCGCAGAGCTGAGCATTCACTCGCCCATGTACGGACCAGTGAAGTCAGCTGTCCCACTGGTAGCAGCTGAAATTCAGCCAAATCCTGCACGGTCTGATGGTCGCACATCATTATGGAAGAGGTCGAAAAAATTCATGAGGGAATCCATGGTCAACTTTGCACGCAGAATATGCTTCTGCCAAAGTTTTGTTGACCTGGAATGATATCCGCAAAATTTGACCTCATCCCCTGCCACCGTGATCCCGCCCATGTTACCAGTTACCACTGTTCACCACCAGTCAACCAGCTTTTGGCTTAGGTACGCTTGTACCAGGCCCCCGTCGAAATTTCCTGAACCCGCGACGCCCGTTGTTATTGTCGAACACTTCGTCTGTTTTTGTCCAAGTTCGTCAATGTACGAGTTCGTCGGTCTGACGTTTTTCGTTCTCGTTTGTTCACCGTCGTCGCCGTGTTTTGTCCAGCGTCGTTAAGTCAACGTCCACCACTCACCTCAAGCCATACATTTTATATTATCATTGTTTTGTATGTGTTAAGTTTTTGATTCAACCAATACCATTTATTTGTTATTAACATATTATTATTATATGCCATGTTTATACCTTATTTAAATTGTACTGATTATATCTGTATAATGTATACTGTGGTAACCTACTCCCGCGGTCGACTGTCCCCAACAGTTCGCAAATTGCAAGTCGTTGACGCTAACCGCAAATTATTTAAAAGTAGGAGCGGTGTGTCGTCAACAAATACGCGTTGAAATCAAAGTGTACCTACTTTTGTAGAGCTGGTAGCGACATGTCTGTAGAATACACACACACACACACGCTGTGCGTACACATCGACGTGTCATAATTAGGGCTAGGATTTATGTACAATAAAAAATGATGAAATATGCATTTGTTTTATTAAAAATATTCAAAAATATGCTAAAATATACTACATAAATATTATTAAATAAACACATTTTCTATAAATTTTTTTTCAAATTACTCTAAATAAATATTATGTTAAAATACGACAGTAAAATTTGATAAAATGAACACTTAATACAAAAACAATTATGGTTATATATATAGTAAGTTAGCATTATAATATAACGTGAGTCATATACAGTTAAAATAATTATGCTTCTAACGAATATTTCAAATTTTTTTTTAATTTTATAACTCGTTATTTTCATAATAATAATACGAAATAAGTTATAATTTGCGTATTTATTTTTATGCTCATTCGGTTGAAAGTTGGTATGGAAAATATTTTATTACCTACCAGGAGATGAGGTGTATAAAAAAGTATTTTAAAGTTAAAATGTGACATTTCATAATCCTTAAAAATAGTTTAATAGCAGAGTTTATATTATGTTATTCATGTAAGCTCTGAGCTGAAGATAATATAGTAAAAAATACAATTAAGTGTACCAGGCGCCATGCGTTAGAATTTTATTTTGATACTTTTTCCCAAAATTGACTTTAAAATATCAAGCGTGAGGTACTTATAAAAGTCAACCAATTAAGTTAATAATAACAATGAGTTACATATACCCATCGTTATGAAAATGGGCGGTCTGCATTTGGACGAATTACCTTTTTTTGCTCATAATAAAAGTAATGTGTTTGGGCGAGTTTCTTATAATGTGTTTGAGCGAGCAGTATAAAAGATAAAAATCTAAAGATGGTACCAATTCCGAACTTGGTGTTTGGCTTAAATATTTTTTTGGATTACCATATTTACCACCCAACGAAGTAGGCGATGGTTTTATTGAACTTATGTCAATTGCTCCAAAAACTCAAAATAGCATTGAATTTACAGATTATATACTTGATACATATATTACAGAGGATACTATTTTCCTCCTTATTTATGGGCAAGGAAACCTGAAAATGATCCAAACACAACAAATGGAGCCGAATCATTTCATGCACATTATAATTCTCAATTTTATTCATCGCATCCAAATGTATATCAAGTAATTAATGTGTTACAACAAATTCAAGTAGAAACTAACACAAAATGTAATGCTATAAATAAAAATATTTACAATATTCGACGAAAAGTCATATTAGAAAAACAAGAATATTTAAAAACGAGCTAGGATAAGTATATGTCAGGTGAAATTAAGATTTTAGATTATATACAACGTATGGGCGTAAAATTCCCAGGAAAAAAAATTTAAAAAAACAAATATATTTTTTTTTAATTTTATAACTATTTTTATAATTTTTAACTTAATATTATTATTATATATTTACATAATATTTTTACTTCAGACAGTCCCAAGTCTGTCAAAATGAGAGGGGAAATTGATTGATAAAATACAGCATCCCAATATACTAAAAAAAAGGTCGCCCAAACACATTACAATGTTTTAAAATCACTCGCCCAACCACATTATGCTAAATTGCCCAAACACATGGCAATTTTTAAAAATTCGTCCAAACGCATTACGCTCTATGAAAATACTCTTTGTATGGCGTAGGTATGTATAGGGCTGGGAATTGTATGCCCTAAAAACGAAGAAAATATTGATACTGCATACTGCATACACAATGTAATAACATTATACCTATACAGTATACAATCAACAGTGAGAGCATTCCATATTCAAAATAACTGAGGGTAAAATTAATTTAAACTGTTCGGTTTTACCGCTAACCCTATTGTTCTGAAAAATCTAATCAAATCTAATTTGTTATCATTCAACATATTCAGTGATAATTGATATTGATTTTATGAATTAAAATAAAATTGGAGAACTTGCTTTGCCGTATAGTAGATTCCAGCGTACCTCGTCTTAGTAATTCAGTTTTGATCGAAAAAGTATATGGCGTGTACCAGATACCTAATATGTATACAATAAATTAATACCTAATTAATAATTATTATACAATAAGTAATAAGTATAATGTACTTTATAATTCCTGGTAATTGGTAAATAATATATATATAATGATATTTATTTATAGTAAAAATAATGACAGCAAGTTATTATTTTCACTTTTCAGTGAAACATTAATTTTCAAGTTTCTTGTATAAGTCCTCCAATACCATTTATTCACAAACTCATTCATATAATTTTTGAAATTTCGTTCAAGATCGTTTTCTATCCGTAAAATTGTCAAACTAAATGTTCCTGCAGTCTTATAGAAGTTCTAGGGTAACTTTTATGGAGCGGCTTTGGCATAACAAGGATCTCACGTGTTACCATTTGTTAGTATGGTTAAAAATATTTCCGTTATGAGTGTTCAATTTATAAACTTAACTTACATGAAATTTGTCATGAATATGCATTCCACATGGCCACGTGTAGGTATAGTTGTTATACGTTATAATAATAATTTACCTAATAGGTAATAGCCAATAGATAACTGACGTGTGGAAGGTTGCCGATGCGTTTATAACACACTACAACATTTTTGATTTCAATTTTTCAGCTAATCACGCGAATTTGCTTTGTGTAATACCATCATTGTATATGTACCACCTCGGCGAGCCGGATAGAGACACGTTGAGTGGTTTTGTCTTAGGACGACCAGATTGCGCATCGCATCGGTCGCTGCAGGCATTAGCATTGTATAAAATAGTAGGTAGGTTAGGTAGGATGTACCTTTGTATATTTAATCACAGTATAAATTCAAACATGGAAATTATTATATTATGTATAGACGTTTCTAATAGAGTAATAGTGTTTTCGATTTGACCAAAATTCAGTGAACTGGTGCAGTATCTTGTATTCGATTTGATTGCACCGACAACACTCGTGTGCACTTTCTGCACCGCCGATTTGACCAGTGCAATTGGTGCATTTTATAAATATGAACCGTTTTTCTCTATAATGGGACACATTATCATCTAATTTCCTATTTATCATATTATAATCATTAAAACTATATTTATTATTTATACCTGATAATAATATTTTTTTCTTATTCGATTTATAGAAAACTAGGGCAACACTCGCGTAGTGTTAGTGGAATTTCAGTGCATACTATTTTGACAAATCAAAAACGCTATTAGATAATCTGTCATTATTTATAACGAGTTTACAGCTGACCGCTGAGCGACAAATTCTAAGAACTAGACATATCGGCAATAAATTTGTGCACTGGCCATTTCATCCTATGTCGTAAAAAGCACCAACAATTGAGCTACGAACCCTCAAAAGAATTCAAAGGTGACAAGGGGCGTTAAGACTTAATCTGCAGACGATGACGTATAAAAAAATAAAAATCTTATATAGTAAAATAATGCATAAACTGTTAAGCATAACATATTAACATCATCTATAATTTATTGTTTTAGTAATATGTGGCCGATGGGTTATTGAGTGCCGTGTGTGTAATTTCCTATAGCCGTGTTAGCTCACAATATTAATATTATACTGTGTGTACCGTGTGTACGACGTATATATACGATTCGGTATTTGTACCTTATATGTCCTTATGTACGGCATATACACACATTTAAGGTACAACAAAGAGTTTTTTTCACCGACGAGTTTCAACAAAACCTGATGCGCACAATGTTAATCTGTTATATTAGAATGCCGAGGTTCTCAAACTGTGGATCGTGGTTATATTTTTGGTGGGCGAGTCAAGTTTTGAAATAATTATATATTTTTTTATAATACAAATTATTTATTATAAGATTAATATAAAATATATTTATACAAAAAAGAAAAGATAAATTGTATGTATAAACACGAGTATAATATGATATGTACCGTATTTTCCGTACCTATGACTATACTGTACAATTTATGTACTTTGATGTTCGAATTTAGTTGTAAAATCGATTACAACTTACAAGTGTACCAGTGACGTGTCATCACGATGCTTCCCGACTAAAAGTTCTCTCAAAAATACTGATCGATAATGAGATATAAAATAGGTTATCACTCATTATCATATTTTGTCAAAATTTAAACATTTCCCAAAATGGGTCGTACAGTGAAAAGTTTGTGAATCTCTAAAATTGATTTATTATAATACATGTATAACTCTATAGTCTATACACAATACACTCAAGTAGTCAACTGTTATAAAGTCAGTTGTTATTAAATACCGAATACTGAAGACTCCAATACTCCTGGTGCAGTGCAGGCGTGTTTTCATTTGACGAAATATTATTACTATCAAGCGCACTTTTTCGTGGAAATCTTTTTAAAAAAATACACATAATAATAACTGTAGTTCACGCAGACTGAGCTTTGATGCTTTATAGAATGATACGACGATAGGCGAATTTAGAGTTTGATTTTTCGATGGTCTAATACAAATATTTTTAAATACTAAACAGATCTTGTCACTTGTCAATATTAAAATGTTTTTTTTTTTATTTATTCTTAGATAGGATCTATACGGACAAAGCTAGAAATTAAAATCAAAATTGATTTTGTCAAATACTGGAGTAGCACATTTTTTCTTATTTTTCGTATTATTTTGGAAAGTACAGAGAATTGTTCTCAACGTACCAACCACACACAATATTTTCTACCAGAAACCACCCTCAAATTTGAAGATTCATTTTTTCCGATCCAAAACGGGTGACAGAAGCAAACATAATATATAAATAATAATAATATTTGTATATTTTGTAACCATAAATAATACGAACATAACATAAAATATAAATATCATATCGTGGTTACACATCACCTATAGTAAGCATTAGCTTGTAATGGAATAAATAAAAAGAACATTCGTGCCTATATAGTATTGTAAAATCGTATAATAATATGATTGCTCCGAATTAGAATAAAAAATATAATCGATAGTTCACCATATTATATTGTGGCAATCCCTCTCAATCGCCTGTAAATTATATCTGACGAACTACGGTCGGCGCCTTGGAGATGGTTCTCCGTACATATTATTATTATATTATACGATCTATGGACACCATTAATGATTCCGATGTATTAACTAATAACTATGGGCGTATATTATACTTCCGTGGTAATAACTAATACAGTAATACCTACGTATGAGGGAATAATTCGTTCTCGTTCGCTGCATTATAGAACAATATTCCAACGTTTTGCGCTGTTGCGGTGTGCCATCGATACGCATATTATTATATTATAAAAATTAATAATTATCATTGTATCACTTAGAGCCTTATCTCATTAGAGCCCCGTTCTTACAATGTCCGGTTAAGTGTCTGATAACGCTAACCAGCAGCATTCCTTTTGTGTTACCGATAAAATTCTGCCCGTTACCCTTAACCGACACTTAACCCCGGCCATTGTAAGAACGGGACTCTAATGAGATAAGGCTCTAAGGGATATAATGATAATTATTAATTTTTTTAACATAGAACATTATTTTTAAAAAAAACGTGACATAACAATAAATTGTTAGGTATAAATAGAAACGTGTATTATACTATTGTATCGCGTTTTCGAGAAGTTAGATTACTCATTAATTGTACAGTTGTATGCATAATTTCATAGGCGTCAAAAATATAAAGATTAGACACGATTTATATTTTATATATACATGTTATATTAAAATATCACAAATATGCATATCACATAAATTTGTAACGAATTTTACCACCAGCTGAATTTTTAGGAAATGTAATATTGTAAGTATAATATTGTGTAACAGTGCACAGATGGGAGTACAGGTAATTATAAATAATAATAATAAAAATAATATTTCAATATACTTCGGTGGCAGTGTATATTTCGTCTGTAGACATTCGTGTTTGAAATGTTTCAATATGTAGGTATCAAAGAGCAAAAGCGCAATGATTTTGGTGAAAACGTAAACGATATTGTATTCAAAAATCTATAAAGTGTATATAATATAATATTTTTATTCAGCATTAATTAAATTTTCTTTGAAGGCAATGCTATTATAATTGATACTTACTAAAAAAATCTAAACAAACCATTAAATAATCATAAAAATATTTCAATTACATTACAGCTATATATAATAAGCAATACGCACATAACACAGCAATCACTACCTACATAAAGCTTCCAAAGGGTAAACAATTATTAGTACATTTGACTGCAAAAACTTGGCAGGATTGAAGGACGCAGATATAAAATGATAAAGAGTTTTATACGACCGTAGAAATATATTTAGGTTCCCTAGTCACGTACCTACAAGTTACAACTGGTTTTTATGAAAAATGAAACCATATTATTTTTTCTATATAAAGTCTAAAATAAGTAAACCTGAAAATCTGCGTTTTTTAAGCTAGGTATGTATTAATTTGTGCAGTTGAGGGGGTTGCTGAGTGGTTGTTTTGGTTTATCGAATTATATGACGTCAGGCGTAATATTATAAATTATAATATTGATTTTAGAGCGACTAAGTAAAAATATCCATCCCGATTTAACCGATTTAGGACTAACAATACAAAGGTTGCCGAAAGTGATTTCCTTATTGCGAAATGCTGAAATCTCCTTTTGACATAATTTACTCTACGGTCAATCGTATTTTCTCTTCAATATGATATCATGAGATAAAATCGCACAAAAATATATAAATGTATTTATAAATATTATGTATATATATACATCAGGTTGCACACACACACACACACACACAATCGAAGATAATATGACAATTTAACATTGAAATCGCATTAAGATCTCGCATGATACACTCTGTATAATAATATATACGCGTCGTGTTTCAACGTGTCTTCGGAAACAGATTGTCGAACAGGTTTATTACTATAACTTTTTTTTTTTACACACATTATATTATATAATATCGTCTTATATATATATATATATATAAGTATACCTAGTAGATATATTATATTATTATGGGCGTTCACGCACTCGGTTTGATATACAATATAATAATAATAATACGTTCTTTGTGCTGCCACTACCAGTACCTTTATATATATATATATATATATAGTATATACCTAACAATGTTATACGAGAGTGGTCCGAGGACCTATCTATAGCATGTATATGTATGATGTATATATATATATATAGGTACGTGTTTTTTTTGGTTGGACCCCGAGTGCCTTGGCAATTCGGCATACACAATACCGACGTCTTTTATTTACACGCGGCTGCAGCAGCAGGTCCGCACAAGTGCACTTTTATTTATTATACATTTGTATACAATACACAATATATCGTATATATACGTTATATGAACTAAGGAGTGAAGGTCCTTCGACCTTTTCGTATATATTATTTAATATTTCAATCCGACGACAGTGGTAAATAATAGACAAATTGCG
Organism: Metopolophium dirhodum; assembly: GCF_019925205.1. Classification (NCBI taxonomy): domain Eukaryota; kingdom Metazoa; phylum Arthropoda; class Insecta; order Hemiptera; family Aphididae; genus Metopolophium; species Metopolophium dirhodum. Next base: position 21,427,504 of record NC_083566.1, read on the forward strand.
GACGAACAAGAATAATATAAAATAAATTCAATCTCCGATATTGATTTATTTATTAATAATAATATATTAATCATTGATTAGAGCATTATAATACAGGGATTATAACTTTATGCTGAAATCTGTCATAGTTAGATCTTACGTGCTCGTTTGCGAGTCGTGACTCATGAGTCATGACTTATGGGCTATGGCACTGTCCCTGCACCTGCAACTGTAGTTAGCGATGAGTGGTAAGTCGTTAGTGCCTGGTGGTTACGATTTGATGTATAGTCTTCCCAACCTCTTCCGTATTATCCTTGTAAGTCTTAAGACGTTCTTATTGGTATTCCATCTTACGAATTTCTTTTTGTTCATCGATTTTCAGATCTGTTGAAATCCCTGGAGCCCGCGATCAAACGTACTTTCACGCGATTCCTGCAGAAGCTATAATATTATATGCGTATTTTATATAAGATATTTATATGTTATATTTTGGATTTATCGATACTGCGATGAAACGTAAATGAGCTTATCGTAAGTGAAGCTTATACTACTTTATGTTCACTATTTCTTATTTATGAATGAACTAGGTTGACTGCATTCTTATATTGACCTTGAACGTTTAGGTGTATAAGTATATTATATCATAGCATGACTAATTTAATATAGGTATTGATTATCTCGATAGGACATTTGACGTCAAACAATTTGTAATTAGCATTCATGAATATATAACGTCCTTTACATTTATAAACACTTTAATCTATAATTTACACTGGTCTATATTTGTCTGGTGTAGGTTATGTGTCTGGTATCTGTTTAGTTTTGTATCAATAAAGAAATTTACGAAAACCAAAATCGATAGCGGTGATTCATAATTGCATATTTGTTGTGTGTAAAATATTAAATAATAATAAAATTATCATAAAATGTGTGACGTTCCAATAATTTTGGCCGATTCCACCCTATAATATCATATTACCCGCCCGAGTTAAAATTTCCAATTTATATAGCGATTGTGGAATCCGGTTTGCAAATTACATAGGGCTGAGCATACCTATAGGAGTCTAGGAAAAAATCCCTAGAACAATTATCCCCAAAGCTATACCTAACTGTTGTATACTGCTGTCAAAAATAATAATTAATAATAATAAGAAAATATAAAATTTTAATGATAATGATTAATTATTATATTATTTATTATAATATTGATAAATAGGTACAATGTACATATTATATTACATAATATTGCTATATAAATATGTATTTATAAACAGGTAGGTACCCTTTAGAGTAATATCAGTATAGTAGGTTGAATCTCTATTTGATAAAAATATTACAGCTGGTGAAATTAAATAATATAATGTTTAAAATGAGTTAGTATTTTTAAAATTAGTTTTATTCCTTTTTAATTTTTATGAATTACTTACATCATGATTTTTAACTTTAGAATTAATATGTAATGTACAATAATAATTATGTACTACAATTAAAAATTTATAATTATAAGTAATAACCTTATCTCGACGAGAAAAAGTAATAACAGTACAATTATTTAGTAGAAGGTAATTTTGACGACTCCAAGTACCTAACAAATTTGTCTAGATTTTACTGTAAAATTAAAGTATCAGTTGGACACTTTTAATAGTCAAACATAATATTTAATATTTATTTATTATAATATAATTTTGATGTTTGATCGGAAACAGGATAACTACTCGTATTCGAAATCGATCTATTCATGAAAAGTTGTCCATTTCATGAAGTGGAAACGGTAAGTACTCAATAATGTACTGTGTGTCAACAAAAACACTTACACATTAATATAATATATAAATATTTAAGTAATTTTTAGTATAAAATAATAAAAATACTTATTTAGAAAAACGTTACGCTCAGCAGATCCCGTTATAGTTTAAAAATTAGAGTGAATTTTCAATTTAAAGATAAGATTATCCAGGCAATATCATAGGATTTTTATTATAATATATTAATTTTAAAGCGAATTTTTTTTTTTTTTTGATCTTGAGCCCGGCAATTATTGCTATTAGCTATTATTATTTTTTTTTTGTAGGTTTTTATGTTGGTAGGGGGAGGAATACGTGTGTGTTTGTTTTGGCAGAATTTTTGATTTGGGCATCCGTAGGTATCTGCCATGCCCGGGTGGGGGATGGCGGCACTTATTCTCCGGACACCGTGACTTGTCCGAAGAAAAATGCCGCCCATGACCGAGTAATCGAACCTTAGACCACTCGGCCACTCCGTCCCCCTAAAGGGAATTCATTGAGTATTTTAAGTTGTACAGTTATTATTATGTATTTGCTTTGGGGATTTGTTTTTCGATTACCGAGCATAGATAATATATATATAAATATAGATAGGCCATGGCTATATTAACACTGTATATGAGGTCCCGTTATTTTTTGTGTAAGAGAGAAAATATCTTTAAGAATGTTCTCTCTCTTACGTGGGGTACTATTTAAGGTTGTGTTCAAACTTTAAATAAAATCGTCGATGTATTAAATATTGCTAAACGTTTACGCGTGAAAATTATTTACCCCATATATCCTTAAAATGTATAGTAATACATGACCATAGGCAATAGCCTCTATCCGCATATCTTTACTATCTATGGGACTGAGTTCATGTCCAACGTTTTATGTTTTATCACCCGTTAGTTCTGTGCTGAATTAAAATTTGAACTAAACAATAACTACCGTCCTCATGCTTATAGACGGTTAAAATATGGTGGTAATGGGGTATATATTATATAAGTCATAGCGGTGATAACCTCACGTATTTAAATTCCTACACGGCTATACGGGATTAAAATCGGTGTACTATATATACTATTTATACTATATATAGATACATATATATATGATATAGTATAATATATGGTATGCTCATACACGAGACAAAGTTACAGGTTAAAATCCAAATAAAAAAATCACATTATGATGGTGTTGAGTTTTTGATTATTGAGCCACTGTAATACAATCTAATTGTCGATGTACAATATAAATAAACCTATACTTTAATAATTATGTTAACTAATTATATTAAGAATGGAGTTAATAACAACACAAAAAACAAGCAAACTTAACCACACTTGCAACGAAACATATATTAAGTTATTGCCACTGCTAAGTCTAATTAAGATGGTGAGGGAGCTTACGTAAACCTAATACTCTTGTACGAACATGCATATTATTATAATTATTAATACTAGTATTTAAAATAAATGTTTTTACTTGTGACTTCATTTCAGCTTATATATAGTAACTAGAAATCCGACTGTTTAATATATTGTCTTGTGTATAAATTTAAATTCAACTGTTAAAATTATCTAGTTTATTAGATGTGTCAAAGTTTCGAGTGCGTGAACCATAAATTATACAAAATATGCATATCATTGGCATACATTATAAATGTTTTCACTAACAAAAACCTATGAAGAACCTAATATTACATTTTCAAGTTTTTTGACCGAGTGAAACATTTATATCAACATTAAAAAAAAAATTATATGTCATATATGATAAATAGCTCAAAAAGTGTCAAAATCTTTTTAGAAGTTTATGAAATAGAAAATGCTGATATTAATATTTTGTGAAAATTTTTAGTATTTACTGTAGTTGGTTTTTGAATTACAAAATAAGAAAATCGATTTGTCAATTTGTAGTTTTGCGTACAAATTGCTGTTTTTTTGATTATTTAGAAAAGTACTGGGAATTTTTAATATTGACCTCCCTAAAGTTCCAACTAGATTCCCATCAGAAATATTGAAGTTAAAAATCAAACAATTTTTTCTACTATAAATCGTGTGCGTATACTGCAGGTACATATCGGCATAATCCATCTCAAACGCAGTTTGCTCATAAATAAAATAGCTACATTTTTTGTATATTTATATACTAGTGCCATTCATATGCAGAGTTCACTTTACAGTAAAACTCATAACCAAGTATCGTGCTTATGAAAATCTTTATACATAATATAACTTTCCGGACCAAATATCTTCAGCACTCAACTCTCATCCCGATCAACAAAAACATTGATCCAAAAGTCAAGACTCTTAAAAAAATGATGACATCAACTGTTCTTTATATATGAACGTAGAACTATCAATAACATGTAATTTAAAAAAAAAATTGTATTTATATTTATTATTATTAATTAAATAATTAATTTTTATATACACAAGTCCTAAAATCCCAATGACTTTTGAATCCGATAACAATAATAATAACCGTCAAAAATGTTCGATGTATATATTATTCATATAGGGAACGGAATTATATGTTAGTTCATATATTTATTAGAATAAGATATTTGAAATCTGATTAGAAATGTGCGATTAATGTGCAAATGTGCATTTAAATCATTCTTGTTAAAATAACAAAAATTGTATTTACATACATTTTTCATATTTTAACATTTTTAACTTTTTAGCATATTTAATGAATATTAATTATAATTTATTAGTAGATATTTTGTGCTTGTAGCACATATTTTACTTTTAGCTCATTTTCACGTGTTCTTATTTCCTGATATGCACTTCTCAACTATGTCAACTTTACGATCACTCGTTATAGGTCAGATATTATAATAACTTATCAATATATTATGTTTAATGTGTGTAGGTATACTGACCATTGAGCATGTTATCGGTGAATACTGATAATATTATTACATATTATCAAAGACAAGGAATTAATTTACGACTATTTATTATTTTATAATATTATATTAAATATTAAAATAATATTAAAATCTGAATAGAGCGCATGCTCTGCAAGAGAAATTGAGGAATAGTAGATGTTTTTTTTTTTATTATTGATTTTTATTTCTAAGATGACAACAAAGCGTTACCCAGAATCAGTTAGAAAATAAAAAGTTTTATCTAGCCAAAAAACATACCTACACTATGTTAATTAAAAAATAAATATTTTAAATTATATTAAATTTGAAGTGAACAGTTTGTAGCATAATGTATAGTACCTACCTATAGGTACTATTCTTAAATGCATAGTCTGAGGGTTTTTTTGTGCATATAAATTCGTTGCCTAGTAATAATATTATAGTATTACTATACAAATTGATTATTACGATAATGCGCAGTTCGCCAAAAAATTTTCACGATGCCTCAAAGTCGACGAGTGCGAGCACTATACAACAATATAATATTATAATATTATGCGACACTCGCTATTATAATCTGCCATGTTGCTAGTCAGATTTAACGCACAGCGAAATCAATACATAGCCCTACCTACCACCTACGTCGTTTAATTACTAACTATTTACGAAAATCTATGTATAATAATATGATTTACGACACTATGTACTATGTAGGTATATAGATAAGCGGATAATATTGACGGCGAGTACCCGGTTTACGGTTATTAATTCAATGCATTGTTATAGGTAGGTTACCTACCTCGCGACGTTATCTAACACTATGATATCATATTATATATTTTATCTATCTGCATCACAACCAAATAATAATAATAATAATAATAATAATAATATAGGTAATTATATGAACACGCGTGTCTCGTAAACCGTGATGTACATAGATCTGAAATTATAGAAGAAAACGCATTATTCAAGACAATATTATGACAGGGGTGGCCGGATAGGTACTATTGTTGTGCTATAAGTGGTAATAAATTGTTTATGTGTAAAATTTGGAGTTTACTGAGAGATAAAATCCTGCACTCTAAAAGGTTTTACTTTATTACCCCGTAAACGATTGATAAATTCATAATCAAATTCATCATCTGTACTATCAATGTCAATCTATAAACAAATAGTATAATAAACTATTAATTAACACAATTGTATTACAAATGTATGTAATTATAAATGTTTATCTTACAAGAACGATTTTTATTTTTATTTCATTGTTCAATGCTTTCCCCATTGAATCTAACATCATGAATAGTTCCGTACTCTCGTGGATCATAATACCTTATTGAATGTTATGTATAACTGGTAGACAAACAATAGGACAGGTAGTAATTAATTAGTTTAATATAAATGTTTACGACCGTAAATTAAAATTAAAATTTATTTTCTTATTTTAAAAATTGATATGGTATAGCTTATCAATTATCAGTACGAAAAGATTGATAACAATATATCGTTTGGTTATTCGGAGTAATATGGTTTAGAGTACAGGTGATAAACTCTACTCTACTCCAACTAAACGTACTCTACTCTAACTATTCACCCCTGAATGTATCAAGTCTCAACCATGCGTTCGGCGAGGAAAATGTCACTTTCAATGACGCCCGAACATTGCACGTCGCATACTTCGGTCTACGCAAATCACAATACCTATCTCAATATTTGAGGCCTGCTCAATGTTCGGAGGAGAAGCTCGCGTAAGGATATGTTTAATTCCAGCGGCCCGGTCTCGACATCTCGACGACTCGATCAATAAAGAATTTACACTACTATCTTGGTAAATAAATAAGTACATCAACGATAAACTCGCGAAGCGATAGTTTAATATTGATGATTATAATAAATTGTAGAATGTTTTTTTTCTATTCTTTTACTCCGTGTGAAGTAGAATATTCTTATTCCTATATATATATATGTATGTATAAATATTATATTATTATACAGGTGCGTCCAAATTGCATGCAAAAAAAATTAATATAAATTGGAATGTCGAAATTTCATACAGTCTCTTGGAAGGGTCTGTCCGAACTCCGAATTACATGCCATCTCTTGGAGGGGACTGTCCGAATTGCATGCCATCTCTTGGAGGGGACTGCCCGAAATTGCATACCATCTCTTAGAGGGGTATGTCCGAATTTAACTAAATAATAGACCTACTTTTACACTGAAGGAACGGGCATTTGTTACATTACAATAAAATATGTATATACATATTGTAGAAGGTGACACTGCGAATAATAAATATTAAATAAAACTATTGTAGTTTAGGGTAATCAAGTGAATGTAATTTACATTTTTACATGGTATTTCAAATAAATAACAATATTATAAAATGTAGTGGGTTTTTTTTTGAAATTTTGTATATTCATATAGCGATAGATCATGATATTATATATATTGTATGCATGTTCACGAATCAATCACGGATATCACCGTATTCATATAAAATCAATGTATTTCCTTTTTTCAGAAAGTTTTCATTTTGCTGGTTTGAATCCCTTGGTTTTTGAAAAAACTAGAACATCCGGCTAAATAGGTTTGACTCTAGCGGCGATTTAAATAGCCACCGACGCTTACGTTTTAAGTCTTAATTTGTTTGACAAAATAATTTTAACGAGAAAATTGTAGTTTTCTTGTTCATTAGTTTATAAATCTCTGGATAAAATATTGATGTATGTAGGTACCTACATAAAAGATTAAGATAATATGTAATACGTTTTTGTTCCTATGGCCCAAAAATAATAATATATTTTTCATGAAAATAGGATTTCTTTTCTTTATATATACATTATACTTATACACATTTCAAGAGCTATATCAAACCAGGTCTGACTACAAGTCGTAGTCTATAATATGGTTGAACGTAAATTATTGTTATTATCGTCTCGTTCATCCGTTCCTATTAACAAGACGGACGAACAACGCGTTCATATATAAGTATATAACTATTATAATATATATTTATTATTTTTCATTGTCATGATTTATAACCTCAACGTGGTATTATATACATATACGCATTATACACAACTTACTGTTGCAGTTTCAGATAAATGAGTATAACATTTTTATATGTTTTTGTCTTCCAGTTGGATTTCTATGCGACATAGCCCTAGGTGGTGGTGATGATGGGTACTGGGTACACAATACAAAGAATTGGTACATAGAAACAGTACAATATTATGCTGTACCTAGTACCTACTGCAGTAATAATTATAAAGTACAATGGAATTTACTGAATAACAACGAAGGTACCTATCGTATTATTGAGAACTGTTAATTTAACGACGGAGAACGCACTAAAGTTTTAGCTTTTACTAGACATTGTTAAAATTGTACGGTTCGTACTTATTGCATGATGATGAATGGTTTATAAATACCTTTAACGTGACTAATAAAAACAGATGATTTTCGGTTGGAAGTTATGTAGGTAATTTTTTTGATTAAAATAACTGAAATTTATATTTAAAAAATCCGTACAGACTACGGAAGGCCCTCATTATTGGCACGTGTGTACAATCGCCCTATACAATTGCCCAACTATATTACATTTGTTCGTGTTTGTAATTAAAATTATTGTGTAGGTACCTACTATTACTATTATTTTATTCGATTGGCCAAAGTAAAAAATCCTAATAAACTATCGGGGTTTATAAAATATTTGAAACATTTACTTTCTTTTATATTTAAATTTGAAGTTCGGAGCATGCAATTTATTTTATGCTCTTTGTATCATGTTTTCTTCTACTAGAGCTTTTATATTTCAAACTGGTTAGTTTGTGTACGGAATATGTAATAAGATACATTTCACTGTAAATACAATCTATGTGAACAAATTTAGTTTGCCAATTCAAACTGTCAAAAACTTAAACGATAACATTATTCTTGCTTCAAATAACACTAAATGACCCAAATAAATTATAATCCTCCTTATTCTAGTACTAGTATAATAGTTGTATCACGTATCATACATTTTATGATCATTTTTCTTATCGATTTATTGTTCAGCCAAGGTTATATATTATGCTATTAAGTTTGGGTATAAAAAACTTCAACAATGAAATCAATGATTTTGCAAATTACAAGTAATTCTTATTGAAAAACGTTATTACATTGATAATTATTTTAATGTGTTGTCATTTTAGTTGGTACTTTGTTATATTATTAGTTATTACATGACGCACGATGACGTCAGGTTGTCAGATGTACAAACGACATAATTTAATTGTTAAAAAATTATTTCTGTATTTTGACAAAAAAATGAATAGTTTACGTAGAAAAATTATACTTAACCATAATATTATATTTATCATACAATAATAACAATCTATTAGTTGGAAAATAAATTCTATAATAAAATTTAGTTTTAAAAATAATACAAACAATATTTCATTTGCAGATGGTTTAAATAATTTGAGTAATATATTATAATATACTCTCTATATGTCGTTTACTGACCGAAAATAATAAATTATCATGATTGATCATAAATCGACAAGTGTGAGTATTTTTATCAAATTATTTAAATATAAGTGCGCTATATTATACTGCCGATCGTCAGGTTCAACACTTTACAGTGTTACAATATCAATACATAGTTATTTATTTATTTTTAAAAATATGAGTTTTTGTTTAAAGTTACAGAGTTACATAGTGTTTGAAAGTAAAGTACCGAAAAAAAGTAGTGCAGTTTCATAATAGTAATAATAATTAATATGTATATACATAGGTTAGGGTTATGCATTTTTTATATAGAAATTATCCGAGTATTTACACTTTTATTTTAAGAAAACCAATTATAAAATCGGTAAATGTAATACACTAATACACTTATTACTCATACTAATTCAAAATAAAAATGACGTTTAGTTTAACTAATAACTTGTATCATAAAATATACTTTACCCTCCCCCCCTCCTCCCAGAAAAAATTGTATCTACGCCACTGACTACACAGTTATAATAAAACATAATATAATATACTGGATTAATATTCATCTAAAAGGATTAATCTTTGTTGGTAATTCACATAATTCTAACAAAGACACTTCAACACTTGTGAGGTTGATTCATACCATAGTTAATGGCGCACTGGCACACATTGTGATAGGACAAGAAAAGATAAGAATATAATGCTGGGGTTTTGAAATTAAAGGTATGGGGTAGTCGATATCACCTTCAAGTATAGCTTATGATTTATGAAGGAATCTTACATTCACTTTGATCCTTTTGTCGAATAATAGAAAGGACTTGCTACTTGCCAAGATACTGAAGTATACTTGAGTGTAGTTGTGTGGTTTTATAGAGGTTGCTCAATCTTGAGCATACAAAAACAGCAATAAGTACCGGCGTCCTCTGATTTAAAATTATTTAAATTAATGACGCATATTGTACAGTAAGTTTGTTATCCAAATAAATCTGCGCAGATTATAATTTATAACCACAGCATTACTGTATTTTATAATTATACCACCACAGGGTAGAATAATATTATAACAATATTAAAATTATAATTTATTGTTGTATTATAGAAACAACATGCGGATCGTGATGGTTAGGTTATAATATGATGCAGGTTTACACATCGATTAGGTGTTATAAGAATGTATAATAATTTATAATATTACATATTATATGGTTACAGATAATAAGTAATAATTAATATTATTAATCGTGACGCGATGACTGAAAATATAATCATTGATGTCTCGACGGCCGACCACGATAATCACATCGCAGATTATGTTGTGCGCTGCAGGCCGTCATCCTCTGCTATTGCCTCCAAAGATCAGAGACGCGAATTGCGAAGTCGCATGTCACCTCACGCATTCGTGGCGTTTTGAACGAATCGCGATTGAGTCTAAACAGAAACCGCATAATGTATAATGTATAATATAATCTCGATAAAGTGCCACCACGTAACGGTGAACGAGTGGGCTCACTGCAGAATATTGAATATCAAGAACGCCCGTGCCCGTTCGCATATTAACAAAGTGTTGCCGAAGTGCTGCCCGTTCAAGTCTATATAATAAATAATAATATATACTAGAGTGTACTGTACTTTTATAATAATAATAATAATAATTTATTAAAACGAATTAAACGGACAGGAGACCAATAGTATAGATAAGAAACTAAGAAGTTAAAACGATATTGGGATTAACATAAAAGTAAAATAAATTGGAATATAATAATTATAGAAAATAATTTTGTATAACCAGTATAATATAGGCACATAATATCATTATTTAAGTGCCAGTTTAAAATCACACGTATAACATGCAGGGCTGTCTCGCGTGTCAGTGACAAAAACAGCGACTGTGTGTCGGCTTCGTAAATCGCAAGTCCCATAAAATCGACGCGGAACACCCGTCGTGTACATCGTACATTTTATTATATTGTACCAACAATATACATACGACATGACGTCGATAGGAAGTGATCAAAAATAAATGAGTTGATTATTAAACAATAATATTTTTGTCCGAACGCTAAAACTCAGTATTATCTGTATCGACTAAAGCAATCTATGTAGCGACCCCTGGGCCGATACCGTCGTGCCGCTAGCACTATATATTATAGAATTTTCAGTTTTGCAAAGTTGGAGATAAGCGGAGTGAAGGTCGACAGATGTTTTGATGGTGTGGGGAAAAATCATATTGAAAAATGGTACCCCGTTTGGACCAATTACCTATGTATATAGGTTCATATATAAGCAGGTACAAAAATGTGAGTTTTTAAAAAAAGTAATACATTTTATTCAATAATTCAATAATTCCTTTATTTATGTTAGTAAACGTTATCATTAAATACATTTTCTTTATACGGTGTTTTTAATGTAAGCAAAAACACAAACGACAAATTATTTTATTACAATTAATCTCGATTGGTGCAGCTCATCTATCGAAGTATTATACATAATATGATATTATATAAAGCAGTGGCGGATCCAGGGCTTAATTTTTAATTTTTTTGGGGGGGAGGGGCAAAAGTACATAAAGGACAAAAATTTGTTACAAAATTGGTGAAACATAGTGTATAAAACAAAGGGAAACTACGGTGATTGGAGGAGAGAAATTGCCCCCTTTGCCCCCCCCCCCTCTCCCCACCGATATAAAGTCAGTCTGGACGGTACACGCGCACTGTAATAATAATCATAATGAGTATAATGACTAAACGTCCTATATTTCTACCGTCTTTCGCCTCGCCGAATTCGCGGTTGTATCCGAATTGATTCCCATGCGGCCATGCCTATAAAAATCGACATGTGGTCATGCGGGAAGTTATACAATATGGAAGACATTGAAGTTTGGAAAATTGGAGGAAAACCTTGGTGAAACAATCGTTTTATGTGTCGTAAGACGATTTTGAATATACCTAATACCTACTATAATAAGATTTACAAACTAGGTATTATCATGATTTATGACTTATCGTCTATTGACTATTCCATTTCCTTCATAAGCCGGCGACACATAACATGCGCATTTTTGTGTAATGTAAAATGTAACCGTAACGCGGAACTCGGCGCAAGTGTGCCCGATGTTATTATACTAGTATAATATATTGTGGTTCACAGTGCAGAGTATAATATAATGACGAATGTATCCAAGTATCCAATTAGGTTTATGACTTTTAAACAAACTCTCACGTTTAGTTTTTTACTACTTTAACGACATTTTTTTTTATATACTAAACCAATAATATGATGTACGTTGGTATGGGGGCGGTAGTAAAAATATTGTTTCCAATATTATAATATTATAAAATACACCGCGTCAATGCATGCAGTCGAAAAACGTCTACCGGGTCGTAGTATTCAGTAAGTTGTTTTGATACATGTAACTTAAATTAATAATTATTAGTCAGTCCCCCAGAACCGACAATACCGTACCGGCCGGTCGCAATTGATATAAAACATTAATAAATGATATAAGTGTTATAATGTATTACATTAATTATATGTACCTATGCAGTAGTATGCACACATTGTCCATGAGGATAATATACTGTGTAGTGTGGCATCGTATATTATGTTTCAACTGAATAATAATTGTCGTTGTATACAAGTGGACGGGTACTTTATACAACCGGTCACCGCTGAACGGTGTGTACCAAATTTGTGTTACCTATATTACGTAGTATAAAATATGCTAATTGACGTGTATTCGACATGATAATATAATATTATTTTATACACTTATTTTTGGGATAAACCTTATCCGTAGTGTCGAGTGTGTAAGAGTTTTACTATATCATCATCACAATGTGATTATGACTGTCATAATAAATAATAAAATAAGTGCGTTTGAAAGTCTGCAGAAATAAAGCATTTTTGTTGTTTTTATAGCTCTCCGAAAGTGATGAGTGCTGCTGATTCAGCCGGGGCCCGTGATCCCACACATTTGCCCGCATTTAAATGATGGATGTTTTTGACATACAAAGTTCACTCTGTACAAGTAAAAGCTGGGATGATGTAGTAATTAGTGCATGAAAAAATGTGCGAAATCGTAGTACAGGTCATACGTCAAATAAAATATAGGAGTAGGGACAACGTAGTGTCATATTATTAAAACTTGAGTTTCGGTAATCGTATAGTACAAAATAATGCATAGCTCATTTGTTCGTGACGACAACAACACAAATAGTACACAATATATTATTGTGTTCTTCTTGAAAAAAGTGCTTCTGACCGAATGTTAATTGGAACCAGTTAACTTGTGTACCGGCACACAACGCGCACGCATGCAGCCCGCGCCTAAAAAGGTTTATGGTTGTCACAATTACTGGTAATTAAGACTCTTTCATTTGGTCAATTGTTATAATTTTGTTTGTGTACATTTAAATTGCTCAGTATTTAAATTAAAGTTTATTTATTTTTATCACAGCAACGACGTTTGTTTGTAGATTAGAATTATTTAAAATAAAATCAATGACAAAAATCGATTATTTTTATTTTTGTTTTTTTTTTTTAAATTAACCATTAATATTTAACTTGCTTACTATAATATTATATAATAATTTATAATTATACAAGATCTTAGAGTTCAGAACAGAATAGGAGTAATTTTCTTACTACGTTGGGTGTTGTCTCGTATGCGATGTATAAATTATAAATTGTACTCCGCGTGAAGAACAAGCAATTTATCAGGGTTAATGAATGAAGGATAATAGGATATTTTTGTTATCCTCATATATTTTATTATATATAGTTTTAATATCTCATCACTCTCTCTACATAATATTATTGTATATTATATAATATTTGTTTTGTGATGTGTGCGTGGAAAACTTATCGGTAACTAATGCTGTGTGCTCGTCTTTTCTATTTCGGAAAACTAGCGTGACCCGCTGCGTTCAAACGGAGCGTATAGTTCTATAGTGGCAGAACAACACGCTATTAAAACGTCACCGCGGGTTCTGTTGGCGAAGGTTTTCAAATTATATTATTATATACGTACATAATATGTATTATATATATAATATATAATTTATATTTACGTTCTGCCGTGCAGGTCACATACACACACCAATCAAGTACCACGCGCGAGAAAGAGGAGAGTGATGGCGTGAGTGACAGAGGGAGAGAGAGAGAGAGTGAGAGGGAGAGAGAAACAGTGTGAGAGAGAGAGACGATCCTTTGTGAGCGTGCACAAACGCTTTAAACCACATCACTGCAAGTATTATACTGAAATACGTGTTATATATACTTAAATACCTACGAGTGCCTACTCGTATATCGAGATATTAAAATCACGCATCTCAGTATTGTAATTCTCACGTTTATAATGATATTATTATCACCATAATTTCTCGTTTTTTAAATCAGATTTGTCGTCGAGTCTATACTTGAAATAGGGTATTTTTCACATTTTCAATATTATTACGTATATAAATCACAAAAAAGTAAATTGGAAAAATTGCAATTTTTAAATAAACTATTTGTATTCAATTTTTTTGCTAAACTTTATCAAAAATATGGAAAAGTCGATCACTACTTCTGACACATATAAATATATTGTAAACGGTATCCGTATCGCACAGCGTATACTTCTATGATATATTATACCTATGTCTTATAGGTATTATTATGTGTGTTTTTTTGTTTTTACATACGCTTTGATAATTTACTATACTATACAGGGACACAGGGCGATTCACCAAGCGATTTAAAGCCCCCATACATTATAAACCCGTTACCATGGATCTTTTATCTTTAGAACACAAAGTTGAATAACTCAAAAACTACTAGTACGAATTTTGATTTTGATACGTCATCAATTTCAGAAAAATGGTTTACAGTATAATTTATAGTTGAATAGGGGTGTTCTCGTTTAAAAAACAAAAGTTTATAATATCTTCATAGGACACTCCTGTAATAGTACAAAAGATCTCATAAATTTGAAAAATATATGGTCTTGAAGTGTATTTGAAAATCCAAAATATCAGATTTTGAATAACTGCATTATTTAAGAAAAAAAGGGGGTGAGCGTGCTTGGCGAATCACCCTGTGTATTATGTCATGTTTCGGTGTGATTTTTCTCCGTCTGCGTCTGTACCGGTGAATCACCATAATATTTTGATTGTTGACTCGATAGCGCACAACCAGGCACCGCTCGTTATCGTATGTAGACACGTCGCCGCTATTATAGAGAGTATTCTATTAAAACGCTGGCCTCGGGCCCACAGGGATCTTGCGGTCGTTATTTATCTTCGCTCATGTGTATATTATATAGAAGTACCCTCTCGTCGGTTATTTTTCTTCTTGAAATAGTAACGCGCAAACCGACGTCATCAGTTATTTTTTCGGTATAAACGGACGACATTCGTGGTACCGTATATATGGCAGTTATTTAAAAAAAAAAAAAATCTGACTTGCTGACAACAACAATGTTATGTTATAACCCTGGGCAGCGATCGAGAGCGATAGGTCCAAACCACGCGTCATCGCTGTCCGACCGTATTTTCGTATCCACCGATTCAGTAGACGACAGGAAGATGCGAGATGAAGGGTCATCATGGCATCACCAGCGTTTTTTATTCACCGATGTTTCGTTTCATTTTTGTCTTTTTCAGGTGCTCCAAATGTACTATTATCTAGTACGCACCTACTTACCTACATTAATG
This sequence comes from Metopolophium dirhodum, assembly GCF_019925205.1. Taxonomy (NCBI): domain Eukaryota; kingdom Metazoa; phylum Arthropoda; class Insecta; order Hemiptera; family Aphididae; genus Metopolophium; species Metopolophium dirhodum. The sequence goes on from NC_083566.1 coordinate 21,443,304, forward strand.
ATTCAAATCGGATGTTTCTTGCCCATATTATTTTGCAATACTTACATATATATATATTATGCATAGTATAAGTGAATAGCCAAATAGGAATCATATTTAAATGTTCTATTTATACTCGAGTGACCATTTAGGATGTGAATACAATTTTCTAAAATTTACAATACTTAAAGAAAAACTAAAATTAGAAATATTTAAAATGTAAATGAAGTGGCTGTAGTCTGTAGATATTTTCGAAATTCAAGTTGGTAATTTCAAAAACCTGACATTTTGATTAATAATAATGTATTATAATAATTGTATACTATTAAATATACATATATTATATCAGGTTGTACATTCTCCACTGATCGTTTCTTATATTGAATATTTGTTCAAATTCCTCTTCCTCTATATTATATGTGCTTGATAGTTGATACTAATGTTTCCATGTTTTTTCCAGTCGTTTTTTTATTCCTATTTGTGTAGGTAGTAGGTACGAAGTAGGTACCTATAGAATACTTCTTACGACTTCGTCGAACCAATCGGTCGGATGGTCGTACCTACTGAGAAAAAATAAAAATAAAATTACCTATCTCAATTGATATAATTTTATTATTTTAAGCAATTATCTGAATAATTTATAAGCAAGAACTAAATAAAAATAGTTTTTATGATCGGTTTTCATGTTATGATTACATTTTATGGATGGTGTGTACCCAAACACTCTATACACTATACGTTTTGTTATTATTATTATTGTTCACTGCAGATGCCCAATGTGGATATCTGTTTACATTTTTTTTTCAAATGTCAAAGCATTATTTGCGGTAAATTCGAATGATTCGACTGTAGAGTTTTATTATACGTTCTGTAAACGTACAATTACACGTTCAGCTAAAAGTTCAATGGACCGTTTTGTTAATGTACATTATGATGTTATGACTGTGTGTCTGTGTATTATTATTATACTTTATTAAATTTTTTTACTATTATATGAAATGAACTATAAAGATGTGTGCTAAAGACGAGTCATAAGAAATACTGAAAATCGTTATTTTGTCAAATGAAATTGGGTGCGAGTCATAACGAAATTTCACTATATACATGCACGTGCACGGTGTCCCATAGAATAATTAATTAATTAAATAAACTTTTTATAATCGTATCAAATAATAACAAATTACAGAGTATAGTATGACGTTTGTAATAATTTCTATACCAGAAAAAAATACCAAACAATTGTATTGAATATCATTCCGATATACCTAAATAATACACATTACACAACTCAAAGGTAGGCATTTCATTACCTATTGTTACCTACACCGTATGTTTGGGTACTTCTCACTTAGTAATTAGTCTTAATATACGTCACTTAACAGTTAAAGAAAAAAACTAATTTAAACTGACATTGAAAAAATTAAAACATTAATAATTATTATAATATAGGTAGGTACAGCCATTGATTATGAATACTTTAGTATTTATAATCAATGGTACAACGTATTTTAGGGTCTTATTTATTTTTTTAGTTTAATATTAACTATAGAGATTTATTTATATTGAAGGTTTCTTTTTCAATTGAAAAATGTTACTTTACTTAAAATACATCTTGTGACTAGTATTCGATTAATTTTGCAGCCATAAAAATGTCAAAAAAACACACATATGTCATAACACACGCAATCAAACGAAACGTCAAATGAAAACAAATTGAGTTGTTTTAAAACTCTTAAAATTAGTTGTTAGTTATTACTTATTACATATGAAATCGTTTTAAAAAAAATAGGTCAATTTGATGAGAGTTCACCGCAATAACTGCACTACATCGTTAACATAATATATCATTTAAACTAATGTGTTTTAGATTATGAATGTAGCTAGGGAGCTGTTGATAATACAACGATGTGTATTATTATCTGGATAAAACTTTGTAGGGCAGTAAAAAAATTTTTAAATGTTTACAGCACATCTATACAGATTGAAATTTTATTAGTAGGTATTGAGAACATTATGGAAATTAACAAAAAATAGCGTGATACAAGAAACACATCCTTTTTGTATAAATTTAAATTATATTGTCATATTTTGCATGATAGGTGTTAGTTTTTTCAGTTTTTTGTTTTGTAGTTACAATTTAAAAACGTGTAATTTAGTGTCAAATGAAGTAGAATTTTAAGGAAAATGTAATTATAAAAAGTTTAGTAAAGTTGATTTAATTAACATTATAGTTATTATTGTAGTTTTGTGGCACCAATTAAGTTTTTATTGAAGATTTATTTATTTTTAAATCCTTTACACTAGATTAAGATACCTTTATATTAGTTTTTAATTTTTCTGATAACAAGATTTATCGATAGTTTAGACTTGAGTTGTGTAAGCCAAAATGCAAAACAAATTCACTACTTACCCAAAAAATGTCAACGTGACCAAATATAATTTTTAATTATTCACCATTTGTAGAAAATGTTATATAATTTTACGGTATACTTACTTATGAGTTATATGCTATATTATTGGCGAAAATTATTTAACCTACTGAATAAAAAAATACTAATGTAACTTACACTAAATTTAGAAATATATACTAATCCTAGGCAACATCTCCTTTTCTTATAATCGTTTTTTAATTTTTATACAAGGATTTGTCATCTAATTCAAATTTAACACAGTGACTTAGGTACCCGGTACCTATATTCTATGAGGTATAAACTTACTACGTCAAAACCTACTACGTATAGTAGACGTGAGTTCACTCGTTTTGTTTATAGCGACATTTTTGTTTGCTAGTACTTAGTTGTAGGTGTATAATCTATATAATACAAGTTTCAGTGAGATACAATTTTGTTATGATCAAATCAGGGTGGTTAGGCTTTTGTTGTAACTGTTAAGCTCGCGGCGGTACATCTGGACTTGATTTTCACCACTACAATAGGTACTTAAAATAATATAGACACTTATGACTTATTGCGTGCGTCTACTCGTAAGTAATTTGAAAGTTTATCCAACCGTTTTATACCATGATCAAAATTGTTTTTTTCGATTGTATAATATATTATCTTTAGTAATTGAGTATTTGTTATGTCTTATATACTTTGGTATATCAGTTACATACAAGTATACAACATAATATAATATGTCCATACATTTGATAAAAAAAATCGAATCAAAATAGTGTCTTAGACATCAGTTGGTGATGATCTTGGGATTTTCAGTGAACTATATAGTTGACATATAGTATACATATTATATTATAATAAATAATAATTCCCGATACCAATAAATTAATGTTTCGAATGCAAATCGGTCGTTTGGAATATTGCAGATTTCGTTACGTTTGATAGGCAAAAGAAACGGATTTACTGAGAGTGAAGAATGAAGATGTAGCATGTATTTCTTGTCATTAAGACTCAATTAAGATGTGATAATTGATAAAGCAAGACGTGGTATACTGTATATAGTTGCTAGTACTAGTATTGTTACATTTTATGGTTACAGCCTTGAAATGTGTCGACGACGAGTAAAGAGATTATAATTTATATGATGGCACGATGCATATTATTTTGTATTATAAAGGTGTACGCGTTGACATATTATTGTTGTCATTTGCAGGTAATAATTTTTTATCGTCGAGAAGTTTTGACTATTTTTAGCCTGATTGTTATACAACCACTCGACACTCGATTCCTAGATTATATCGAGTGCTCGTCGTACAATGCTTACAGGTACCTACAATAATATACCTACACTGCGGGTAATAACAGGCTATTGTCGTGCATGTATATTATTTTTTTATTACTTTAAAAAGTGTGTGTACAGTGTACTGACAAGCGCTTTGTTTTCTACCAGGCACAGCTTTCGAGTTTTCAACATATTTTGTGTAATGCAATATCGTCGTATATGTAATACGTAAAGTATATTATAACCTGAGCGTAAACAACTATAATATTATATATTTATATCCCTATATAAAAATTAAATAATAAATATGTTAACAAAACGAACGTATTTAAACCATTAAAGGAGTTCGTGAATAAATACGAATATGATATTTTATTTAAAATATCAAATATTATATATTATACAACATAGGTAGTAGGTACATATTGTATACTTTTTTAAAATGTACAAACAAACAAATTATTATAATATAGCGTGTAAATAGAGTTAAACGACGTCCATTAGTCATAGTATTATGAATGTTGCGGGAGCATCTATTATTACTATTAAGTAGTAATGTAAAAATACAGAAAATGAAAAATATTCTACAGCATTCGTATATTATTATAATAATCATGTATAATGAGACTGTGTAGTAGGTACATTGCGCGTGTTACACAGTGTAGGTATATACTGTATAATATAATAACTAGTGTTAGAAAGTAATAGAAAAATCACAAAATACACGTGTTTATTATGATACACCAAATTGTGTTTTATTATAATAATTATTCTTGAGGTAGATTTAAACGAAAATAATCATAAAAAAAAAACGAAAACAATAACAATAAAATTACCAATAAAAAATACAATTTTAATGTTTTTATACGAATGAAAATGTAATTCGACATCGCCGAAAAAAAAGTGGTCGTTAATTTATGATTTTTCTAGGCCCTAAAGAGAAATAAAACTGTCATAAAAGTGTTGTCTTTGAGAAAAATATCGCACATGTGTGCACTAAAATATTGCAGATGTTGCGATTATAAATTTGTATTTATTCTATTTCGTCACGAATCCAATGATATATTATTATTTAGTCGTGCATCACCTTTATTTATACACCACCCGAAAGGCCAAATCCAAGCATATGCTGGACCTAGTGTTTGACTAATTATTTTAAATTATGTTTACGAGATTTTCTTTATTTGAAGAACCTTTTTGAAATTGAATATATTTTTAATCAGTATAGTATAGGTAGTACCTACCTAAATAGCCATTAGCCACGCAATATAGGTATGTATAGAATATATTTTGACTCTTTACATATACATCACGTACTTGTCTAAAATATCGATTAAATTAATGATAAACATTTTTATATGACTTAATTTTTATCATAAATTTCTAATTATTATACTCATAAATTATAGTCATAAATCACACTACACCTGTGTTCAAATAAATTTCATTCGATAAATGACATAACACATTATGTTTTCTTTTGATTGTTTTGAGTCGTATATAAGTCTACGTGTTAAAATCGATTCAATGACATACGAAGGTGATTGCATTATAATAATAAGTATTTTAGAATTTAGGATGTTATATTATAATGCTGAATAATGAATGTCGAAGTATTTAGTTTTAGTAAATATATAGGTACCTCTATGCATATTTGTTTAATTTGACAGTATATATTTTATGGTCATCAAACATTTCGTCCATTGCCCGATAAATTTAAACTATAAATAACTAATAGGTAAGTATAATAACACATTGTACAAAAAGGTAATATTTTTTCAGTATATAATTACATAATATCTTAGGTGGGTTAAAGTGCATCCGTGTAACAACAATAAAGCATATTTTATTTCCGTTTTTTATACGTTTTTTCCTCCTTTAGGATTTCCAGTAAACAAACATCAAGAAAAATAATTAACAATTAACAAAAATATTTTGCTTGTAGTCACATTATTGAGACTTGAGACGACGATATACCAGTGCAATAGAATACAACATAAATAATAATGATAACATAGATACCAACTACTTCTGAAAATTAATTTGAACAGTTCATAATTGTTGCTGGTATATTATTCCATCGAGAATTAGAAACGTGGGACTGCAAAATAATTATTAATGAGTAATGACTAAAAATACAGACATTTTTCGTAACTGTCCATCATAATATAATATCGCTGGTGTATTATAATATAAACATAGATATTACCTATTTAATATATATTATAATATATCATACCTTCTGCAGTTCTCATATTTTTAAGAATAAATTATGCGTAGTATTCATGGTCATCGTTTATCAGTTATCACATTTTTGGGCTATTAATTTTTACTTATCTATCTATAGCATAATGGTCTGCATTTTCAGCTTGATATATAAATCAAGATGCCAGTCATTCGTTGGCCTGAAAATAAAGGGATACGTGGAAATGTTTGGACGTATTACTCATCGGACCAACGCGAAATGGAAGACTGAAGAAGACACATTGTCACATAACGAACGGAAAAAAAATTTAATGAGAAATTTTCTTTTATAAAAATGATATCATAACATCTAGTCATCAGACATTCGTCCGCCAACGGATTAAAATAGACTTGTAACAGTTCAAATGTAACCACATCTGACGAGATACAAAGATACTTCTTTGAAGTACTCAAACTATATACCACCCATTCATGTACTTAAGTTAACTATTTAATGTTTGCAATTCTCATTTCAATATTGCATACGGCTTGGTAACTGAAAATAATAATAATTAACGATGAGACTAGCATTTGCTATAATTTTAATATTGCAATAATACTTGCCAATTGGTACAATATTATATCGTAACAAAATGTATTCGTAAAAATGTTGAGTTTTACTCTTTAATCGTACTCTCGTAGGTACTCGACAGAAATAATTACAAACTGATCACTGTTACTGCAGTAAGTTATATAATTATTGCGTTTTTTAGATAGATGTAAGCTAGACCACAATAGTTTCGTATTTACTGTTTAAAAAAAAAATCATTACGTCACAACTATCTAAAAAACTGTCGGTACAAAAATATTGGTATATCTTGCGGATTTACGTATTTTAACTTACTGCAACGTACACACATGGATGGAATATAATACTAGCAATTATAATGGGAGATAATTATTTTATGCAATTTGGTATAATTAACGCAATAACGTAAAACATCTTATATTCTTATCAAGCCTATTATTGTCTGTATTCGTATTTTTAATTATCTACAGTATGTATAGTGGTAGACAATCTTTGTTTATTATAATATTATGTGTGTACCAATTAAATATGTAAATTATTATCTTTTTTTATATAAATAAACATTATAATTTTTAATGATGGTGCCGCTTTGTAGACAAAATAAACGTATTCAATCATATAAGGAAACCTGGAAAGTGGAGGCTGTGTATCACGAACGAATACACTTCTCGAAGATAACAATAAATAGTACTATTCGTGTACCAATATACAACTATTGTTGTACCTATACTATCATTGGTGTTATAATAGTTTTTAGTTTAAAAATCAACGCCATTATATAATAATATCCATGATTATAATATTATAATAATATGATGCATGATCAAAATACATACGTATTATTATATTATATTGTAGTAAATGAAACGTCGATCATTCGTCGTCCGTTGAACACGATGAACTCTGTAATCGCATCAAAATCGATTTCGTCCCTGATTCATACTACTGGAATGTGATTGTCAAGAGTCGATATGTTTATAGTGAACATTTCGCGCAGAACATCGACCACGTGTATGAACGAATTCACGAGTATTTTATATACAGAAATTATGAAGACGATTCGCATCGTTTTAATACGTCTGATGGAGTATTTAGTGTGTATGTGTGTATGTATATAGTGCATAATATAATTGTATACATAAACATGCATAACAGTAGTAAATAATAATTTATAGTTGTGTGTATGCTTTTGTATAAATATATTAAATTATCATATTATACGAGTGCATTTTCTGATATGAAAATAGACGATATACGTATAGGTTCGAATCGATTGCAACAAAACGAGGTCATTTGTTTTGAAAAAAAAAAAATAAAAAATCTATGCCATCCGTGTGACTCGTTTGACGTAAAAGGCTTGCGAACATTTATCTATCGTGATACGATGTGGTGGAGAGGCGGGGTGGTATATAATAGTGATAGGGCGATGACCGAGAAAAGTGCAACGTTTGCCCGGACGTTTGATGTGTATAAGATATGATTATGTAATATGTGCGCGTCGCAAAAACATCGCGAAATATTGCGCATTACGTATTAAACATGTACAACTAGAACGGTCAAAGTTTACTGGGTTATTACCGAAAATGTCGCGTATTTATAATTAAATCATTTTTTGTGTAAGTCGTCTCTACCATATTATTTCGATGGACTTTTAACGTCGAGTTATCTGTTTGTTCAGTTGTATTTATATAATACGAGTACACAAGTTCATCTAAATATAGGTACTGTTATACAATTAAATATTATATATATAGGTGTGTGTAGTTTGTGGATTTTCGTGGGGTAGAGTGACGAGTGGATCTGGAAGGGGGGGGGGCAGGCAGATATCCACATGGCTCTTGTTTGCGCACGAATGTAAACATAAATACATAATCCGTTTGCGTACAATTCAGCGCACAGATTTGATGAAAAAATGTTTACAGAATAAATGTTGTGTGCATAATATTATTCAGCGCATAATATAATTATTATAATATATTGTGTACTGTAGTAGGGTTTCTACAACAGTGTAATTTACTAGTCTTGTCCTATGAAACAAAAAGAAAGTCAGCTCCAGCGCAGGTGTTATACGCTGCGTGATTTCCCATGACAAATCAATTGATACCTTAGATTTTCGAAGAGCAAACCGACGGCGACGATACGTTTCAAAAAAATGAAAACTCGAATATAATTGGCGATTGTGGGCGGTGTCTGTTTAATGTTTTTCTTTTCACATTTATTAATTCATTGTTTGTACAAAAATAACTGAAGCAGCACACCATGGTATATAATTATATAATATTTTATCACGATGACCTATAATAGCAGAGTAGCGACATTTGGCTTTTATAGTTAATAATTTTGTAATTTACCAAGATATCAATTGTATAACGTTTTGGCTGATGATGAAGATCATAATAATAAGTCATAACTGATACATATACGGGCGGATACAAGCTCTCATTAGTTTGAATGAGAATATTTTGATGGTTGTTAATTTTTATACGACAGTCCATTGTAAAAGTATATATAAAAAGAATAATATTGTACCTATACCTATAGTTTTCCCATAATTTAAGACATTTGAGGGAAGAGCAAATGACAAATGTAATAACTAATAACTTTTGTTCTAATAAATATTTAAACATTTTTTAAATATATAATTTATATACGCTTGCTCTATACAAGTACAGTATTAATTTTTTTATTTTTATTTTTATTTTTTAAACTAAAATTAGTCAATTTGTCAAGTTATTTATTATCTCTGTAATTTGCAAAATTTTTATCTTACGTTTACCTTGTATCAATTTTTTATTTTTATCTGTCAGGTCTTTCTGTTACACTCTGGGTAGATGAGTACCCGGACGTACCTTCTTAGGATATTATTTTCTAGCATATATATTTTTAATGCGGCAACAGTATGGGGCTGTCCAGTAAACCATCATCGTAGAGAAAAGTTGTACTAAATGACAATACAAAATAATATTACAATAATTATTGTTCTTTCCGGGTCCACCGTCCACCTACTGGCCAACATCTTCTCAAAAGCACCCTGACATCTATTCGAGTTATTTTTGTTATTAAGCTACCAACCAATATCCATGCGTACCTATGTAAATAATTGGTTATTTTTAAACAAATATTTATGCAAATATATTAATTGTATCATTGTATTGTTTTTCGCCATCATCGCTATTACTAGAAGCTAAAAAAAAGTTAAAATGTGTGCGTTCAAACTTCAAATATAATAAAAACGATGCTATATCTCTAAGTATGATGAGTTCATGGCAGCATGTAAAAAATTTCCTAGTTCCGTTTTATGATAGCATATATGAAAATATGTATAAAATATTATATTATATAATATTATTTTTTATATTATATTATATTAATTTACCTTATGTTATAGTCAGACACATCTTGTTTGTATATTAAATACTTTTCTTTGGCAATACTTAATACCTCGTAGCCCGTAGGTATGTTTGCCGTATATAATATTCTCTTCGAATTTTTACCACTGTTGTTTGAACAAATTGTGTTAAAGAATATTACAATCCGTATCGAGTATTTTTTTATGTTTATATAAGACGCCTGTTAATATTAATATTTATTTTAATTTTAATGTAAGGCGAAAATCACTTAACAATCATCTTAGCATGCTAAGATAAAGAGTCGACATGTATATTATTTTATGATTATCGGTCTTCTTTATAAATAATACATTATTTTATAATGAATATTATATTTTAAAAAGGTTAGAGTTTTCTGAAATAATGAGTGTCTTACGCGTTTTAAATGGATCACCCCATATAATAAACTGGTGCTAAATTAGTGAAGTTTATTTATAAAGGTAATCGTAATATCTTATTTTCTGCCCTGAACGTTTGTTGCAGAATTCGTAACCAATTCCCCGCACTGACTTTTTCGATGTATCACGCCATATTTCTTCAAATTATTTTCAAATAATATAACATGTCGTTTCATGTTGTTATTTATTTTTTTCTGTATTTGTCCTTGCCACGCGTTCTTTTCCGGGTCCTGTGGTCTCTAGACCAAACAGCAGGGCCGACTTAACCATTAAAAACATATTTAATGGTCTACGCTGCTACGCACACATATATGAGGAATAAAAACCACCATATGTGTGCTCCATATAGGACGCACATACGAGTATGTACTATACAGAGTATACCACACTCTCGGATCGGGGTCCAACAAAGAACACATGGCCGAGTATTCCAATTTTTATTTTTAACGTACTCGTAATTATAGTCAGTATTTACGGACTCCTCGATTTCATTGGCACCGGTGCTGGTGGAAACGAATTCGTAGCCACGTATGTATTTATTTATTTTTTCATAATTTCACTAATTTTGAAAAATTAAAAATATTGCTACCCGCTGTTTACAAGTCTTATAGAATTAAACCTGTATGCGCCTAATATCATATCACTCTTATTATTATTATTTTTTTTTAATGTATTGTTTGGTACGGAATTTTTTGATCCACTGGATAACATAAAAAAAACCAGCGTTTCCTTATAAAAAATATACGAGATAACGGGCTGAGCACGATTGAGCATAAAACACCTTTTTTTGCGACACGATTGAGCCAAATTGTCGGCGTATCAAAGGAAATCGGAATACAAAAGAAAACCTACACGATTGAGCATAAAAAACTCTGCAACATTGCCATTTTTCATTTTAAGTTATATTATACAAAAATATTTATTTAAATAATTATAATAATTCAAAATATAGTATTTCAAAAAAATAACATAATTTCATAGTCAATAAAATAGTGACATTTCATAAATCTGTTTGATAATAATAATAATAATAATAATAATAATAATAACAATAATAATAATAGTTATAAAAATAATAAAATCAAAATATGGTACGAATGAAAAAAAATACTGCATGGTTTATAAATTATAAGTTAAGAATATTATAGAGTATGGGTGATCAAACACTGATATTATTTCTATAATAATTTCAGAATTATATCTTAATTTATTATCTTATATTTTCTCCCAATTTTAAATGTTTAAAACGTTGGAACTTTATTGCTTCGGAACTAATTTATTAATCGATAAAATTGTCACGGCTCACGTCTGGTATGACAATAATTTGTGTAATAATACGTGAAAATGATAAATTACAAAATTTCGGCCACGTGAATGTGGCAACATCGCATAAAATATTCTATCGTGTTGCTAAAAAGGTATATGCTCAATCATTTTATGCTCAATCGTGCTTTACTGAGATAACGTTGTTATTGAAAAACAAAAACTACCCCATACATATAGCACGAAACCATATATTATAGGTATTGTATTTGTATAATATTATATTATATAAAGAAATGGCACAGCATATACCTAATATTATATTGTATTATTGGTTTTTTATAACATACGAAGAATAAAAAATGTCAACCGTCAATTACACTTTCCGAGAAACTCAACTTATCGGCTGAATGTTTCTTTTAAACGTAATTTGAAAAAAAAATACGTCGCATAACACATAAGACATAAGTTACAAGTGACTTATAACATTATTAACTATTAAGTTTGACGTTATTCGTGAACATTTTAGCGACATTTCTGCGCGATTCTCGATAGTTTGAAGCCGAAGGAAATCGTATAAACCTAATAATAATAATTGCCAACCATAATAAATTCCATAAATCATAATTTCCGCCACTACTTCCGTGAGATTTTTGAAATTCTTCGCTAAGAATTTATTATCTTACTGTATAATAATATTATACGCGTTCCGTAACGGTGGTGTTTTCCGCAGTTTGAATAAGTTTGATTTCTAGCACGGCGTCGAGGAAGTTTCGCAAAGTATACAAATCTACTGACAATAATATTATATTGTAGTTACAACAATACCACTTCAACATTCCTCTAGATACACTGAATTTTTACAGATGTATTTTTTACGTCGAAGTTTCGGTAATGGTCGAATGCTGTGCATGTATTCCTCTGGGCTGCCTGAGAAATGTTGTCACAAAATATTATTAATGCTGTAGAAAGGGATTTAATATGGGGGGGGGGGGTTATCATAATAAATACATATTATATTTTTTATTTTATTTTAATTAATATATACGGACAAGTGTTCTGTTACATAAATGAAGTTGTGTTACAAAATATAGTTTGATAAAATATAATAAATACATTTATATACTTTCTATACTGATTTTACCCCTCTCTCCCGTGTCTACGGCCCTGTTACTGTACTTATGAATTTATGGCATATTGATTTAGTCAGGTTATTATAGGTTAATTAATAATAAAATGATTAAAATAATCAAACCAGACGATATATATTATTTTTAAACGTTTGAACAATTTTTAATGTGTTTTCGTTTTCATTATTGTAATAATTCACATATTATAATGCATATTGCATATGACCAAGCAATCATAACTATATTATACTTCATACGAGTCGTAATTTATTTGCGGCGCCCTACCCTAAAATCGCGAGTAGCTTTGATTTTTCAAATATAGTGCTATATATGTGTTAGTGCTATATGCTGCAGTTTTATATTGATACTTATGTTATAATATATGCACATTATACACATAAAGTATTGTAAGTACAGTTAATTATTTTTTAACAAATACAGGTTTCTCAATTTTAAAATTTCAACAAGATTTTTTGATATTTAGATAAATAAATTCGTGTTTTAAAAGCCTATGTGTGTCAATATACAACTGGATACTACAGTGTACAATATATATGTTTATGTAGGTAATACCTATGTTCGTATAGTTGTGTTGTATAGATTGTAATAGGGAACATAACGTGTAATTCGATATATTTTTTGCTGTGTGATATGTAATAGCTGTAAAATACATAAAACTATCGCGTTTATCGCTGAATGGCTAATATAGTAATAAATAATAATATAAAATAAATCATCATTATATTACAGTGTAATAGTCTGTTATACAGTTTGTTCGAATATGATCCAGCGACCTTATTAGCGCGTTTTAATAATGTAGTATAATATGCGATATACATAATAGGCATACAACTCTACAAAGCATATAATTTTTCATTAAACTATATTGTTAATATATTGTTTTGATTGTTAAAGATAAAAACATGATTAATTGCGATATATATATATATTATATAATGCGTATTATATTATATTATAGTATATTTGTATGATTCTTATCGACTGACTAAACGTGATATATTTTTTAGTGCACTGATAATGAATTTACGGAAGTAAGCCGCGTGGCGTCCATCGATTGTATTTATTATAGATATTATAATGATTTCGTGAAAACATGTTCAACATGTTCATGCGAGAGACTCATAGGTACACCGTACAGTGCACGAAAGCCCAAGGGCTTATTATAATAATAATATTATTAATAGCAGTAGGTAAAATGTATAACGATGTAACAATTGTAACACAAACAGTATGTATATACAGTAATTATCAAGACTAAAAGGTGAGACTTTTCCGACCGTAAGCTATAAAATAATTCATTGCAGGCTTTATCATAGCATAACAAATCAATCGATTAACAAAGCGTCTCTTGCCGACTGTGAGTTGTGACTGCTATAATATAATGTTTAGATATGACTGATATATTTTTAAAACAACGTGTATAATAATTAATATTTCATCGCATGCACTTGTAGTGAAATATGTCACACTATGTCACTTTATCATATTGTACCTATTTACAATGTTCACATCGTGAAACGATAAAAATATTTTATTATAACATACCTATGTATTATTATATAATTTCTGTTTCAGTTTTTAGTTATCTGTGGACAATTATATATTATACATATCATAATGTATTAAGATATATTTTAGTTGATTTTATTTGTATTTTTCTAATATAAAATCACTTATATATATTACGCCATAACAATTATTCACATACAGAAACAGATTGAGCCACATACCGAGAATGAGATAACAGGGGGGGTCGAGAAACTTAAACGAGACAACAGTAGTCGAGCCATGCACCCCAAGAGTCAGTATTATATCGGATGAACTAAAGTCAATGAGTCACAAGGGATAAACGTGAAAAACGATAGAGTGATCGTAAGAAGGGGAAAAATTGTTTTTTCGATTTTCCAGCCTTGAACCGAATGTATTGATGATGATGTACAGTTGGTACCGACGGCGAGAGAAGAAGTTTGAAGTTTGTGTCCCTTCCGGAGCTAAAAAAAATATACGATATTAACACAGGTCGACCACTCGTATATACTTACGTGTCACGTACACGTATAACACGGGGATAATATAAATAATAAATAATAATAAAATATCGATATAGGTTTATCGAATATGTAACTTGTACCATTTACTTTCAACTCGAGTCGTCATCAGTAAAAAATAGTATCATGCCCTTCATCATTATCACATTATACCCTATATATGCTATTTGGCCATATACAGTCAGTGGTCGAAGTGGCTCAAAATAAGTGGAGGGATGCCTTTCGTGTTTGACATATCTTATACAGTTCTTATACAATATGGGCATATGGCTTAAATAGTCGTACACCATGTGGATGTGGGGGAGGGGGTGAATAAAACTCCCTATACATTTTTTTATAATACAATTTTATACTTAAAATAAATTTTTGGTTTTTAGTTTGGTGTCTTATTTTGCATTTAACTATAATATAATTACCTACATTAATTTATTTATATATTTCTAATAAGCAAAAAATTATACAAATTAATTAAACTTATTTTTTAGTGAAATTATAAATTGTATAATCTCAAATAAAATAAAATCTGATGGCCTATTACCATGGAAAACGTTGGTATTAGTGATTCAATTAACTTGTACCCGATTTTTTAAAAAGAAATTTAAGATAGCTTTATGAATATAAAAGACAGTACAACTTTTTTTTATGGTAAACTCACGAATAAATAGTAATATAGTGTGTAACACATACAGACAGGGACAGCTCGCAGACTGGCAAATCTCGCAAAATGGATGACAATGCAAGATGATGTGACTGCGGAGGATGATGGAAATTTGCTAAAATGTCCGAATGCTTATACAAGGTGTAAGGACTTGCGTGAAGAATTGACACACATCGAGAAATAGATTTCAGAAAGACACAGATCTGGATAGTGATAGGAATATAAATTTTGTCGACCACACAAGAAGAAAAAAAGACAGAATCTGATTATATGGACCAAGTTTTGTATTATTAAGTTTTATTTCTGTTTTATGAAAAGTTTTCCGCATTATGTAATTACGGTAATTGCGTGATGAATATAAAACGGCGTTTGTTTGTATTGTTTTTTTTATTATTATGACATTTTAATGATAAATAAAATATTCTAATATATATATATATATATATGGTATATATATATATATGGTATATAATATTATTCAGACATTTTTATGTCTATTTGAATCGTAATTAATAATTATTAACATTTTTTTATATACCGGTTCAATATATAATATTATTGTTATATTTTGATATTTTACGACTGTCAACATTTCCTGAAACCGCCACTGCCAATAAATTGTCTTCAATTTGAATATATACAATTACTATTCTGCAGTGCCTGTATTCAGGACTAGACAGGAAAATGTGATACTGTTTCATTATGATAAAGTATAGAATAGATTACCGATGCGCAACACAACGACGCTCCAAAAGTTTATTAGCCCGTTTGTGCGATACTCGTATAGGTTTTAAGAACGTTTTAAATAAAGAATAAAATGTATACGTGGCATAATCACAGGGAATTATTAAATTTATGGACGACGGGGAAAAAAACGAAACGGGAAATGTAGCCAAGGGAAGGAGGTGGCTCGTAAATCGTTGTGGCCAGGCCGTGGTTTCCGTTATAGTTAATTATTTTTCGGACTTTTTTTGGAACCAAAGTATGTTTTTTTTGGACGGTGCACTCATATCGTCATAGCCCGGCCACCCGGGACGTGAACACAATCAAACCGGACGTAACACTAACCGATTCGGTGCATTTAATTTAACATAATATATGTACAATAATAACGATAATAATAATAATAATAACACGCCATGTACAATATTATTATAATATTATGTGAGTATATGCGCGCGTTCCAAATCACTGATTGAGATTTAAATAAAATATATTTTATTTTCACGTAATTATCATAATTTATTTTTCGAGACCACGCGATACTGTTCGAGTTTTTTTTGTTTTCATACATTATTATATATTATGCTGTTATCATTCATAAAAGTAAACAAAAAAATAAAAAAATACGTACGGATATAAATTATTTATGTATACACGAAGTAATTGACTGCACAGAGTCGTGCGTTTCCTCTTCTCGTACACAATAAAATATATACACTGCATAGGTATAAAATATATTATATTACACACACACACACACATACACACACACACACACACACACACACACACACACACACACACACACACACACACACACACACTCTACGACTTGTAGCCGTGAGCTGAATATAACCCGTTTCGTATTTTCCTCGTTGCGGCGACCACTGCAGGCTTGGCTTGTCTCGGATATATAACATTTATTATTATCATTATATACATAATATTATACAGGTATATAATACGTGTAGGTAAATCTCCGATCCTCGGCCAAACAGGACTACAATAATAACGTCGTGCGTATACTCTTGTACAGTATATATAATATGCACGGTATACCTACACTATCTTCATATTATACAAACACCGCTCGTCGGTTGGATCCGATGGAAATGCGATGCGTTTCGTACTTACGGTATATACCTACTGCGATACATG
Source organism: Metopolophium dirhodum (assembly GCF_019925205.1). Taxonomy (NCBI): domain Eukaryota; kingdom Metazoa; phylum Arthropoda; class Insecta; order Hemiptera; family Aphididae; genus Metopolophium; species Metopolophium dirhodum. The sequence continues at coordinate 21,460,525 of NC_083566.1, forward strand.
ATAATAATATTATATATTATTATTATTATTATTATTCACGTACGTTCCCGATGTTGTGCCCTGCGCATTGAGCGAACACACGCCGACTGCAGCAGCTACGAGATGTTAGCTATACAATGCTTTATAATATAATATTATTTTATTATCAAAGTGCTTACGTGAAACGTCGTCTGTAAAGTATATACGTGGTCGTCTGTACCTATAAATGAAAAAATAAAATAAAATATATACAACTGCCGTCGGTGTTTGTCTCGTCGACCAACCCTCGGCTGACCTACGCAGACAGTCTGCAGCTTACCGCTGTACGCGTTTACCCGGAGCGGTCGGAGCACACCAGTCTGACGAGATATAATTATATTATTGCGAGTATTATATGCGACCTCGGGGATAATAATACTATACGCCACACAAACCGATATTTGGATCCACAAAAAAAATTTACTGGCACTAAAGTGACGCTATATAGTGACCCTAACGATGATAATTGATGTAGGTATGGTATGGGTCATACTATATATTATATGGGCACAATTTACGACCACTCGTAGGTAGGACGTAGTAGATATACTTTTTTTTTATGTGACACGGTTTGAAATATTTATTTTATCATAAATTCATTTGTTTTTCTTTGGCCCAGGAAAATATATATAAACCGTTTTAAATGTATCGTTCATTATAATTTCAAACAAATTAAATACTAATTTACCATTTTTTCTTGTTTTTCGATTGTGGTGACTGGTGGATTCACAGATTAACCCTTATGATTTAAATAGTATAGTATTATAGTCATAATATAATACGTATATACGGAGTAGGTATATTATGTTACTATGATACAAAATTAAAATGTATTAATGACGAGAGTTGAATAAAATTGCTATATGACTTCGGGTAACTTTGGACAAAAAATCATCTTATTTGTTTAAAACAAATAAAGAAAGATGTAGAGGAAGTATAATACTTGACTAACCTCACGTGTTATATAATATGTGGTGCATAATATTATAAACGAAAATACGATGCTTTGGGTGATTGGTCTATAATCTAAATAATAATACCCTACACGTAAATACATAATGATTTGATATCATTATAAAAGCCACGGTGGTACAACGGAATACTGCAAACCTGTATATGCATTTATATTTTAATAATAAGGTAAGTATACTATCTACACAATAATATAATATTATACCACATTACAGTGTACAAATAAAATAATAACCTAAAGTTTAGAGTTCTACAGTTCTTTATTCATCACTTTATTTAAGGTATACATATTGCGTACATTTGCATTATACATGCATATAGCATACTATTATAAACCATAAATATATAGGTACTTGTACAGTTATAATAATACTACTCGTATACACGCTATGATGTATCTCTAACCGCGGTTTACGAATCGCCCACTTTTGCTATATTATATATTACATAATATTATAATATAAACAGTGCTAATCTTTGCGCATTTGTCACTTATAATCTCCGCGTGCTTTGCTCCGTTAAGGGACGACGTATACACATATTTTGCAGTAGGTACTTGAATTTATTGGAGGGGGTGGAGTAGAAGAGGTCGTTTAATGACGTTTTTTCTTCTCTATGATGCGATCATAATAGGAAAAACTGCAGCACACTACACCGCTACGAGAACCGTCGTAAACCGTTCACTTGACAAATGTAATACGTCCATAGAATGATTGCTACTCGTACCAGTCATAGGCGCAAATTGTGGTAAATTTATGGGGGTGCTAGATTTATGTCGACTAAAGTGATCAGTGGGGCGCTTTCCCCCCACACCTTCACTTTTAATAATCAGGTTGATTTTGTACTAAGTTATGCTGCAGATCCCGTCGTTGAAATTCACCAGGATTTAACACTATATATAGCAGATAGGGGGACATAGGCGCAAATAGTGTTTGGGATTTTTTTTTTTTGGGGGGGGGGGCTAAAGCCTTACTTTGATAATATTGAATAAGCTTATTAAAACAAAATATAGGAAAAGTTTGGGGAGGCTATGGACATTTTTTGGGGGGAGGCTTAGAGTGTTAAGCCTCCCTTATTTGCGCCTATGTAGGGGGAAATGCATATCAAATAAATAGTTTCGATGCACATATTATAGTAAGAACATTTTCCGAAAATTAACACAGACGAGTTAATACCTATTTCACGTGATATTAATACAACATTACAATCAAGTCGCTTGTCGTTTGATGTGCTGTGATGGTGAGGAAACTTGTACCTTGTAGCCATATAGGTAGTTTAATTAATACCGTGAGCGATGTTGGTATAACGACAGTGGTTATTTAGGCATATTATCTTTATTATTATTTGTAATTATTGTCTTTACAGTCCTTACGTACAGCCATCTTGGTACTATTAAAATGTTTATTTATATAATAATATTATCTCGTTATTGATGTTTGTTCTTCTGCGGTTTCATTGTTTCTGGGACAATGTCATGTCACCGTATACTCGTAATATGCCATATGGTCAACATTCTGTCACAGAACAAGATATCGTTATTTATTATTGTGTTATTATCCCAAAAATATGAGAAAATCTGTGATTTTCAATTAATTAAAAATTGAATTAAGTTAACTTAACTTCCTTTAATGCGCATCGACGAATAAATTACACCAAATATCGAATAATTATAATAATATAAAAATAACGTAATTATTTTCAGTAGTAATTATTCATAATCCAGTCTGTGAAAAAAAAAACATACTCATCATGATAATAATGTAATATACATATAATAATACACAAAGATGGGCATTAACTATTTAATTAATTCAATTTTTTAATTTAACTACCTAGTCAAGTAAGTTTTCACTTTTTAAACAACTTGATAGGTATCACACGTGCTTACTAGTCTATATAGTTAAATTATACTTATTATTTATTGTATAGGTACTATATTAGCTATTTCCGGTTAATTAAAAAAAATTTACGTGAAGTTAATATCGTGTTTAAACATTAACTATAATTGTCATTAAAATTTAAAAAGAAAATAATTGTTTTCATCAAACCCGGTGTATACAATAATTTTTATTTTTTAATAAAAATAAATCAATAAATATTTCTTGATTTAATAATTTAGATGACACAAACATATAGATGGCCAGATGGGTAAATACCTAATCATTTCAGTGTGCAATATGAGATGGAATAGTAGGATGTATTTTTAACAAGATAGGTAGCTAATTATTTTTTTTAAAAATCTGAAAGTTGCACAATTACTTTAGTGCCACAAGTGGTAATTACAAAAATGAATTAACTTTTATTTAACTGAGAAAAGTTATTACTTTTGTCCATTAACTTTAAACGGCTTGAGTTGAATAAGATTACGTTTACTTGGCTTTGCTAACTCGAGTTAACTTTTGTCATTAACTATTGCTGCCCTGCAATTTTGAGTCATGCGCCATGCGTACCTATACGTAATCTGTCGATCACGGTTCATATACACGGTATAATAATTAATATGTATATGTATAATCAATATACTATATATATAAATTATGTATAAATAGAACGACAGTTCTAGCAGTGACGGTGTACCTATGTGGCTTTATATTATATCAGCTGCATCAGACATTATGGGCATGGATTTTTTTCGACGCATTACTAAAATAAAAATTTAAAATTAGGAAGGTACAGAAAAAATAAATTAAAATATATACTGCTCAGAGAGGTACTATGCATTTTTTTTTTTTTCATTTACACAAAGAGTGAGTGAGTTGGTTTATCTGTGTGTGAGTATAATATACGAAGCGTGCGTGCGTGTGTGCGTGCGTGCTTGTGTTAGTGTGTATAGTGTTAGTGTGTTAGTGTTAATATATATGTATATATCGAAAGCAAATATTGATTTGGCGTGTTCATCGGTATAGCCTCCTCTCGAGAAGATAAATTTTTTTTTTGTACGCACATCTTACACACGCATACACATACGTACGCCATAATGTCTATATAGGCTTAATGTGTGTTTGCTGGGCGCGCGCTTGTGTGTGCAGTGTTTGTTTATGTACATTAATATGATGTGTAACCTTGAGCTAGCTAATGGACTGTGCGTGTAGATACCGGGTGACCGTCGATCACTCTCTCGTTCGCTCACTTTCTCTCTCTCTCTCTCTCTCTCTCTCTCTCTCTCTCTCTCTCTCTCTCTGTCTCTGTCTCTGTCTCTGTCTTTCACTCTGTCTCCGTCCCGCTCGCTCGCTTCCGACCAGATGAGATGTTGTGTTGTACCCGATGCGCCAGGCGGCCGTATAATATATTATTATTATTACCTAAATCATTGTAATACATGGGCCGTGTGCCCTCGAGTGTTGTGTAGGTAGGGTAGCAGGTACAGCCTTTTAATCCGAAATGCCCATGACCGGTCAGCGTGTGGTCGAGGGATGGCTGTACTATTTTTCTGTTTGAATTAACCGGTATTATTTTAATGGCATGTTTAATACCTGCACGGTAAAACTAAAACCATTAAAAAACAATAACCATCTTTTTGTTTTATGATCGGCGAAGGTATACATATATATATTATGTGTTAAATTATTTCAGAAAAACTATTTTCAGAAAATTAAGCGATAAAAGATAACTTTGTAATTAAGTTTGTTAGCCGGAAGAGCTTAAAAATTAAAAGTATAACTAAATAGAAAAATTAAACACATAAGAATAACCTCAAACTTCTGATTATTAAATTTTAATCCCGTAAATATAATATACTTCTATAGTTATTCTACGGCTCTGAAATTGTAATCAACCGTTCGAACTTTTATCGTTTTTCTTCACAAACGAGCAGATATTGAGGTTATACCTATATTATAATATATTATATAACTTTGCAGTTCATCTGTGAAGAACATTAACCCTGATGGCCGAGGAGGGCATGGAAAGTATCAGAAAATTAAAATTACGCTCTGGTGGTACATACACAAAGACACAAAGGCTGTAGCATAATATACCATGATATGTTTTTATACGACCCGGAAGTAAAATGTTTGTGTTTTTATGCTGAAATCAGAACGCGTATACGTTTGGTGCGTATCATCAATGCCTTTGTTTCATTCTGTGTGCTGTATATATATAACTATGGCTCTGCTTTCAGCTTTGTATACGGTTTTTGTTTTAATTTTATAAATAAAGCACTGCACTACCGTAAAAACTATAAATAAATAAGCAATTAATATGTATACATTATACTATACAGCTGCAGTGCTGTATAGAAAACGAAGTACAAAAAAAAAAACCGTCTCGGAAGTGAAATGCCTAAACAATAATATTTATTGAATTTATATTATACACGTAGGATGTTGAAAAACCAGAATTGAGAGTAGTAGCCAGTAGGTAGGTACCTATAATAATAATATAATTTATTTTGTTTAGCCGGGTTCAAAACTACGTCATCGTCCGTGGTTTTGTGTCCAAAAATCTCACCGCAACTTGAGAAATTTACCGGTAGGCCACGATGGTTAGCGTGAATGATACCAATATATACCATGATTAAAACGGCCAATCCTAATACGATATAAAAGTCACACGGCACGACGCAGACTGTGTAGACTTATGTTTTATAATGTATAATAAGAGAAAAAATAAATGAATAACTGTTTAAAAATGTTGTCTCCGTGACACGGTTAAACGCTGTAAAGCTGTATTATAGTGTAAAATCACTGCTGCGAACATATTATAATATAATAGATAATAATTATAATAATATACCAACTGTAGGTAGGTAGTGGTACTCGTTCGATATTCGTTTCTTTAATATTGAAATTCTCAGAAATATGTTCTGTTTTCGAATGTAATGAAATTAAAATGTATGAAAATGTGTATGCTATTTATCCTTCAATCAATATTAAAATTTCAAAAATGATAAAAAAATTTGATTTTTATTTTCAAGAATGTTGCTTGGATAGAATTTAAATTACGTAAAAAAATATTTCCAATAATACATAAATACTTTCCGAGAAAATTAGCGTAACCTTTAAAAAAAATCACCTCGCGTAAAACTAGGTATATATAATAATATTTTACAGATTTATTGACTTATAATATTTATACTTATAGTATTGGACATTTCAAATAGTACGTTGCAGTACACGCGATCGGAGTGATCGCGTATAATACGATGATAATTACATATTCCTTTGGAGCAACGGTCGACAGGAAAAAAATTAATTAAAACACACAAAATACAAAATAGTGTCGTGTAACCGGCTGAGTCATATTAATAATATAATATTGTGTGTACACGCAAAATTAATGCTCGGCGGTGCGGAAGAAGTAGGTGAACCTCGCTGCACATAATAATGATATATAGACTGGAGGAGGTAAACAACTCGGCTGACGCAATGTATCGTTTCTATTTCGACGGCGGCAAGAAGACCGTCGGTGCGGCAACGGCCGCGGTGTTTTAAAAAAAAAAAACATTTTATAATAATCTGAATATAATATACATAATATATTATGTTATTGTGCATACTATAGTCATTTAATCAATGCTATATAATATATATATAAATATATTATAATATATAAATTAAATATATTATATACTATTACACACACACACACACCTTTTTTATTGTATTAATATTATACGCATAATAATTATTATCTGGCGTGATGTGTTATGTCAAGCATAATCGAATAATAAAAGTTAATAAAATAATATGAAAAAGCTTCTCGACGTGTCGAAATGCTCACAGTGTCCCGCATATATAGGTACATTATTATTTTGTACGATCTACAACAATTATTGACGTCATCAAACAATCATTTTTTATCTACCTTTATATTATACGGGTCAATTATTTTATGTCAAACCGTCACTCTTTTTATGTTAAGCTATTGGAATATTATCGTCATTGAACGCTTATAAAACATTGGATTGAAATTGTTTTCTTCGATTTACTATTTATCAAAAATTCATCTTGAATATCAAATATAATATTAATTTAGGTACGCAATGTATTAAATTTGTACCTATGTTATGGTGTTATTATTCATTCCACTGAATTAATTACGGATATCGATTAAAAATAACATTATGTAGATATTTATTATTAAATATGGGGTAAATAATTTAAATTGTTTTATTAGTATTTAAATTTTTTTTACATATTTTTAGGATATTTATGTTGTTCAACTACGATGAAATGTCGGGGCACAACTTGTCGTGATAATACCTGGAACGAGTAGTGTATAGGAGTATAGAATATAAGGAAGTGATCTGAGAGTCAGTACTTATAGATCCCGCACAAGACATTTTTTTTTACAAAGACATTTTATAAAATAATGTGGTTCACAAGTTTAAAATATAATATTGTTTATATACATAAGAACATGTAGTTATATTATTTATTATTATAATAATACTCGATAACATTAAAACTATTCTTAATTGTAGGTTGCGGAATTTTACATTCTATTTTGATAGGTACATACTAATATTTCGAAAAAAGTACATTGCATGTTGGGAATGCTTTCAACAAAAAAATTGCAATATTCATTATATTAAAACGACGAATATTAATTAATATTGGGTGAGCCATCGAGATAATATTATAATAATAATATTATGTACTTGTGATCGCATTTCCCGAAATTATTTACTGTATAATTATACATGCCACGAGATGTAATGTCATGAACTATGATATTAATATCTATATTGCGATATTGTTTAAAACAGATAGGTACCATACAATTTGTAGAAACGTATATATAATGCTATTATATTATCTAACCTCTCCCTCGGACTGCTTTCGCCTTGAAAAAGATAGAGCAAATTGTAAATTAATCTGCAGTACAGTATAATATTATTGATTTTATGTACCAGCTACGCTACGTACCGCTGCAGTCCGCTATATTATAATGTGTATTATCGATTATTGTTTAAAAATTAAAACCTAATAATTTTATTATACTATTATGCGTTTGCGGGATCAACGCGGTAGTGGATAATCCTGCAAACGAATTAGTAAGCAATTTTACGTCCGCCGAGCTTTCGATAAATTATTTTCGTCGACCATTATATATAATCATAATAATAATATTATATTCGAATGCAGTTTATTAGGTATACTTTGCACTAGTTTGCACTTTTGTTCCTATCTGCATATAGGTGACGAAATTGTATGATGTATTACAATACTAAAGTGGAAAAAGGTAAATACCTTATATTATGTAATATTGCCAACCACCAATCGGTTGTGTGTGACATTATCTGTGTGACTGTGTGCATTTGTTTTATTCATTTGCGTTTCTATAATATTATATTACATTCTATGTTTGGTAAAAAATAACCATTTGAACAATGCATCGAAACGGACTACTTTTAAATAGCGATTATATTCGCGATAGGAACTATATTAAAATGTATAACGTCAAAAAAAAAAGAAATGGGTTTTTAATGATATATATTATTATTATGTAAATCGGCTGCGATAGATGCCCAAGGGAAGAGCGCGAGCGTTAATAAGCTATTAATTATCATGTTTATTCTGCAATTTACAACTTCTATTATAGGTATAGTATAGGCCCTACTGTAGTACTGTCCGTTAATATAGTAAACAATTATTACATATTTTATTGGCGAGGCGTGCAAGTCACGTTTTTTTATATATTATATTTTAAACTAGTTTAAGCAGAGGACGCAACACGCCACGCACCGGCACGATTCGCTGTCCTTGCCTTACGACTTACGAGCTTCTATGCCATTGCAAAATCTGTTTCCGTATAATATTATTATTACATACCTCCAACTGCAGTTCAAACATAACACATATTACATAGGTAATGTTAGGAACAGCTGCGGGTCGAGTCCATCAGCCGCACGACTTGGGACTATAATATATATTAAATTGTTCGAAGTTTTGGAAAATCTTACTACCTACAGATATTTTATAACGTTATATACCTATATTATTATATTAACCGTTAAAGTCCGTATTTTATGTGTAGGTATACCGTATACCAGAATTTACACAGCAAGCACTGCAATATTTCCGCGATAACACACGTCACGACGTCACGTTCATAATAATATTATTATTATATCTGTAGGACGCGTAGGAAGTTATATCGCTTATATAATAGGTACAAAACATATTGTATTAGGCGGAGTGTATAGGTATACGAATAATGTTGACGTTTGGGGTGCCACGAACCGAAACGCTATTCCGAAATAGAGCCGGAGATGCTTTTTTACAGAAAGCACACTGATATTTATTTGTTTTTTTGGTTGAAGGTTGAAACAAATACAAGAATACAAAGGTAAACGTTTATGAATAAATTTAAAAAAGGTAGGTATGGTTTTTTTTATCTGCCTTGGTTGTTCAATCCGTCAACAAAGAATAAAATATATGCCTCAAAAATCCAAAACGTGATCTAATATTCCCTAAAAACGTATGACAAGGAGCATGGGCCAAATTATAGAAAATATCGTGTATAAATGGTTTTATTCTCAATGTTATACATTTATTGATGTATGTACAATGTACATATTACCATTGATTATAAATACTAGTATTTATAATCAATGAGATTACTTATAATATGAACTTATATGGAACGTATATTCCATTTTATTATGTGCCTACTAAGCGCATACAATACTATCAAGTATCAATACTGCAAAAATGATGCAAATCCATATTATTATACCGATAGAAATCCACGAGTTGTAAATGTATTTGTGCATGGTACGTGTAATATTATCGGAGGTATATACCTACCCTATAAATTGACGAATGTGGGTATGATATACACGCATAAATATAGAAATTTTATTAACGAAATGTGTTGTGTCAAATTATTTACGCATCGATTGTGTAAAGTGTATAGCGTATAATATTACATTTTCGTTTCAGACGGGCAGTTTTCTTTTTTCACCGTGGTCAATTTTTTTTTATGGGTTATCGCGTCGATGATTATGACGTTTAATCGGTCTCCGGACGAACAGTATTGCAGCTGTCTGTCATTCCCTGACACACATTATAGACAAAACAATATAGGTATATCTATATGTAGGTATATAATATTATTATATATAATAATGTGTCACACGACGATTATACGGTGTGACACACAATTTTTATTTTATTTCGGAAGGCAATCCTTACAACGATTGTCGACGAGATGTAGTAGGTGTAGTATAATAGGTGTACAATGTGTACATGGGTATATACAATGTATGATATACCGCGCGACTCAAACGGCATAATATGTAGGTACATCGTACATAATATGTTATACATATTATGCTTCCTACCTATGTGTTTCAGTACTTTTTTGTGGTTCGATCATTGTATAACATTATATTAATATTTATAAATGTGTCGTGCACACAACATAAATCAGACAATCCAATATAATTCTAAATTCGCAGGTTTATAGTAATATAATATGCGTATTAGGCTTAGCAAAACTAATTTAGAAAAATTATTAATAACTAAATAATTAAATGTACATATATCCTACAAACTCCCTCTATTGTTAAACATAATGTATCCCCATAGTTGTAAAACCAATACTCAATTAATAATATTTGTAATTTTTACAGGCTAATAACCTCAGGAGTTGAAACCTTATTTAAATAATAAAAAAAAAAAAATATGCGTATTGCGTATATCGTTCAATTTCGACATAACATCGTGTATTATTATTAGGTATTCTGATAGCAAATCGTTTTGATTCCGTAGAGCTATTCGTATTATCTTCATTGATGAGTGATATGATTTATTATGATATGTCGAAATCGATAACACCAATAATCAATTAGTGGTAATTATTATTGATTTTTATTGACGTCGTATTTCGATATCAGTAAATTTAGTTCGTGATGCGTGACGAAAGGAAAAAAAACGATCGAGTTTTCTATGCAAGATTACAATAATAATTACTTTAGACTTTATTATTACGTATAACATATTAAAATAATGTATGACTATTGACTAATCATTACATTAATATATTATTAGGCAGCAGCATAATTTTGATTTTAATTATCACCTTATTAAACCTATAGCTATTTTCAATCTATTACCATAATATATTATGTACAACTATACGGTATACCCACTGAATAAGATTGTAAATATTATAATATAGAATTTATTGTAGAAATACTTACTAAATTATTAGTTTGTTTTTTATGTTCAAAATATGTGATTTTACATTTTAGTAAAATTTATAGGTAGGTACTTAATTATTAGTAAAATGTTGAGCATTTAATTTTAATTTAAAATAAAAAACTTACATTTAAAAAATGTATGCTAATGTTTTAAGTACTTCTAATCAATAGGAACCCACACAATTCTTTTGAAAATATGTCTTGAATATGACATGAATGAAATCATTTAGTTCAATTATTATAAGGTTGATTTTTGCTTAGTTAGCTTTATTTTAAAAGTATTATATTTATTGTGAATATTAGTTATAATAATATATACATATTACATATATTTTGATGAAAATAAAAATAATAATTTGTTTTTATATTTGTAATTTTTGCACTAACTTTAAGACTTAAGTACGAATTTAAAATTATATATCCATATATATGAAATAAGCATTAATTGTTAAATTATACAAGTTTAATCTTAAAGCCGATTTAACGAAGAAATCATTTCATTAAATTCTATTATGCTCATTTCTTTTGTATTTGCGAAATTCATTGTTATACCTACTGCATAGTAAGTATTGTATAGGTAATATAAAGAATAAAGATACTCTTTGTTGTACAATGTTCCGAAAATACATTTTATAACTTATATTATGAAATATGAGGAACACTGGGTTAGGTTCGGTCTACTGAGAATTAATTTGTAAATGTATCTTGATTATTATATTACCCTTTATTTTGATAAGTATAATAATTAGGGTTCGGAAGTTAGCTAAAAAAGGAAGTTGAGCTAAAAAGGAAAAATATACACAGTAAAACTGTAAAATATGTATGAAAAATATCAAATATGTAAAAAAATTTAATAAAAATTCATAAAAATTCAAAATTATTTGAATCAATAAAATATAAATCGAGAACTTATAGAATAAAATGCATGTATGCAACTCCCAGAACTTCCGAGCCCTAATAATAACTAATAAGTATAAAGAATAATTTAATATATTACATTGAAAATCGATAATAACGACATCGGCCGTAACGTTGGTTGTTGGTGATAAAGCGACTAAAAAAGTAAAATATTATGTCAGTAGGTAGTCAGTACCGAATATTTACCTACAATTTTAATATTAAAGTATACGGTGTACTTAGCGTGTAGTGTGTACTATTACACTAGCTATAACGATGAAACTAATTAACGACCGTATTATATCATTGGACAATATTGCAATAATATAATTATTATTGTTTCGTGATTGCGTTTAACGTCGATAATAAATTAATCAGTAATCCAATTGGTATGATTTTATCATGTAGATTGTAGTTTGTAGGTAGTAATAATAATTATAATTAAGATAATGCAGTTGATTTGATTAGTCGGTCTGTTGTCCAAAATATAGAGAAAAAAAATGTGTTGGAATAAAAAAAATAATCCGTTACATGATTTTTATAAATAATTGTAGTTTTGTTACTTATATTGTACGTCATACACTCATAACATACATTTGATATTGATATTTATTTTTTATTTTTTTATCACAATTTATATCGTATTATTGTATAACTATATTGATTAAAATAAAATATGTAACTAAAATGTTAGTTTATTTGTTTTTAAAACTAGTTATATGTATTATGTATTATCATCATTATTCTTGCCATCTGGCACATATACGTAGAATTTTCTTGGTCCATTGTAAATCGCTATAACCGATATTTATCGTACTTATAATATTATTATTTATGTACCTATGCATATTATAATATCATAGAGAATTAAGAATAAGATAAATAATACTAAAAGGGACTTATAACTCAACCAGACTTTTATAAAAAAAAAATACCTAATAGTTAATCTAAATATTTAATAAAATTATGAAATATAACGAAATTATTCATGGCTCATGTAAAAATGAATAAATATTTATTAATATAATCATAAACGTAGTAAAATGCGTTTCTTTTTTGATTATTGCATTAACGGCTTACGGCATTTTATAATCTTACTATTCAATTTTAGAATATAATATAATTAGGTACCTAAGGAAACTACACGTCGGTTTGATAGGTTGTTGAATTTTTATTGGAAAATACAATTATCCAATTGACCTATAATTTGCATCATTAAACCGGTTTTTGCGAGGTTTCAAATCGCCGTGTTGTTACTTGTTATGACTATGTTACTACCTATATTATAATATTGTTTAATGATGAGTGATGACTTTTTTCGTCATCAATTTGTTTTCGGTTAGTCGTAAACTCGTAAACCTAGTTATGAATTATTTTTTTTATTAAAATAATGTTTGCACATATTATGTTTTATTTTCCTATGCATTTATCTAGCTTATACAATCAATCCTAATTCCGATAGTATAGTACAGGCATACAGCTACGTACAGGTTTTGATATTTATTTCCAAGTCCATGGAAGTGCGATCACTGGATGGTTTCTTCCCTCACTCTTTTTCATGTTCAAACTTATTTCAGCATATATTCAGACATTCTTATTATGCCTATATGCATAGATTGTATATTATCTAATAAAAATTAAAAAAAACAAAAATTTCCATGTCCAGTAATTTATTTTTTGAGAATACATTATAATCAGTTAAGTTAAATAATATTATGTCTAACTAGTAACGAGGTTTAGATAATTGTGCCGATTACGATTCCATCGTCGAAATTAAGAGCTATATTAATATTCGTATATTATTATATAGGTACTGTTTTTAAGTATACTGTTTACGAATTTCTTCGTTGCTTCCATATTGACGTTAACGACTGGCGTCATAAAAAAATAATATGTTTACATATTATTTCATTCTAAAATAATACATGTAATAACATACGCCAAATTAAACATTTAAATATTATACAAATGCAACCCAACTGAAAGTCAAAACAATAATATGTAACATTAAACATATTATATTATTATAAACGAGGGACTATTGATTTTTAATGTCTATTACTCTTGTACAATAATCACTTATATTATACAAAGTTTCGGGTATTTTTAATATTTTACAAGACGTGTCGCGTACAATTGTACAAATGTGTTGAAAATGTAACAAAATGCAAGTGCCTGCAGTATTTGTGATTTTACATTATTTTTTTTGTTAGCGTGAAAGTTTGCAATAAAATAGAAAATTATAACCGACTAAGTTTACTTGAACCGACTGAACCTATCCACTCTACCGGTGTTTAATGAATGTTTAAAATGTTGAATGCTTATGCTTGACAACAGAATTTGACGGGTTGCCTGAATAAATATGTGTTTTGCATCATCATAATAATTCATAAAACATACTATGGTGTATACATATACAATTCGACAAAGAACGATATTTTTAAATATCGTGGTGTTGATTATAATATTATTTAAATTTCATCGACTTATCATGTCTCATACTATACAATACGAATATTGCATAATACATATTATTGTATATTGTATATTATTATGAATATTAAATACATACCGGGAAAAAATATGAGGCTTTCTATTTTTGTCGTGCTTGCTATAGTAAAACGATGTAATATAATACTATAATCCGAAGACGATAAAAATAATATCATTCTCATTAATATAATAATATATAATATTATTATGTTATTCGAGTTGACGTATCGAGTAAATTCTGGAAAACTCTCGCAAACAAACAAACAAACAAACTCGTGACGCAAACGGGATGTTTTCGTAAAGTGATTTTTTTTCGGACGTATTTACGCACTAGGAAAAAAAAAAGACGCCGAACGGACGACATTCTGAGCATGGAGTATTTAAGTATAGCCGTTTATGTGTATCGCATAGTGTATATATTATTTTCGTGGCGTATTTCGAGGTAAGGCAGAACATGAGAAACGTTTCGACAATTTCATACATCTATACGATCCACCAGGACGAGTTTTAAAAAAAAAAAAACTTACCGTTTTCCGTCTTTGAATATATTATTAAAAGACTGTTCTTACACTGCACGTGTATCAAATATGCGCACAATAATATGAGTAGGTGTCGGAACAATGTTGCGTCAGTTGTTCCACCGCGCACACACACACACACAATATCCTTTACACCTTTCAGCTATCTCATCATCACGAGTCATTATTACCTATGTGAACTCATATTAGTTATATGTTGGTATATATAATATACAAAAAGTCGGTTTGTTATTTTTTTTATTTTATCGTTTATAGTAAACATGTTTTTTTCCAAACTCAAACAGAATACGGACGGTGGTAACCTGTCGGCTGTCACATAGTTTTTTTTTTTTATATATAATATATAAAATTAAGACTAAGCAACAACAGTAATACTGGTTACGGAATCAACTAGACAAAACAAAAAAAAAACTGCCTATTCCACTTTGTATATTACCAAGGTGATTCTTTTAATGGGGTAAACATTCATTTTCGAGAAAAGTATTGAAGTTAATGGGACCGTTTTAATTTGTTCAATCTCTTGTTACCTTTATTAAAAACTATATTCACGCAGTAGGAAGCCAAAGAAGGTCATATTTTAGGCAACTACCTCACAACTAAAATTGGTGTGTATAAGGGATGTGATAAATTTATTTTACAATTATTATTTGGTATACTAGCTGACTCGTACCGGTCACACCTATAATATTACCGACGACCCTCTTATGTCGACCTCACTACCATCCCTACGGCCCTATAATGCATGACAAAACAATATTCTATACACGGATTATTCACACGCTTAACTATCATCACACGCGCATTGTGATATTATATTATCATATTCTAATATCTTGTAGGTACCTACTACCTACAATTATTACTATGTATGTTTCAGCTACCTGAGTATCGTGTACCTACCTAACGTGTACCACGGCTATGTAATATACCCGCGATATAGGTGTCCAACTGTGGCGATCGATTACGACGAGACGGGGCCAACGGTCATCGTCGTCACCACGGCGAACAGAAAAAGGATTCGTTTCAAGGTTATCGAGGCGATTTGTAACAAAATATATATTAATAAATATAATAGCAGGTCTCTTAGCCGGGGAACGCCATCTTCGTAGTTACAGGCCGAAACACACATTATAAGGTTTACAACGAGAAGCTCAAAAAAGATTATTATTTTTATTTTAGGTATGTACTCCCGTCACCGGTGATTGGGGGTTTGGTTTTTTGAGCGGTGTACTAGATGAAATGTAAACTGCACTTTTATGTTTTTAGTATGTTTCTACATCGAGAAACGATTGTTTGTTGGTAACGCGTCAGTCTGTTAAATTTATTACTATTATACTAAAATATAGGTACATTTACTGTTTCTATAGCCACTGACGAAAATGGTTCTACCTACGTCATTGAATCCGTAGGTATATTTTGTAGAGAAAGAGACGTCATTTCAGCAATGATTCGATGACGAATGATTTTTATTATTATTATTATCTTTTTTTACCGCGTGGTTTTCCTCGACATAGAATTAGAAGTACCAAAGATACATCAAGCATACCAGTATAACTCTTATATTCAAAAAAATGCCTAATATACGTATATTTAGACTTAAATTATAGTCAGTCTACCTAAACAAAAATCTTATACACCAAGACGATTGTATAAAAACTATCTTTGTTGAAAGACGATTAGTGTGTAAAAATATGTAATACGATTAATGCGATAGGATATAAAATATGTTAAATCGTTTTTAATTTTCATTAGCTACTATAATACTATACATTATTATTATACTATATTATAGCATAATAGACTACGATAGCTCGACGATTAAAAGTCCACAAACAAAACTGTATTACAGCGTTAAGATAATATATATAATAATGGGTCATATGGTAATAATGAGTCACGAGATACCTAATAAACCAAGCGATATCTATATAAAACATTATAATATCATCGAAAATGATCAATTGTAATTTTTAATTATTATATGGGTACGTACCAGGTACCTATATTATGAGAATCACAACCAATACATTATACACCAGTGTAATATAAAATATTTAAATATGTCAAAATCGGTATTATTTTTTTAAATACTGCTACGTACAAAGATAATTAGATTTCTTTGTATTATACGTATATTATATTATATTATATTATGATGTAGGTTATATGAATGTACAAATAATTTGTAATTCATTACTTTTTATTAAACATACATTGTTGACACTTACAATTTATATACCTACTAAATTTAATGTTATGTAGTATTAACTACTAAAGACTAACTGATGGCGTTTTGTAATCTATATTACAATTATTACAATATTACTAAATAAACATATAGCTACCGTGTAAATTAATATCCACGTATAGCATTTGTTTTATAAAAGACCGTATATTAAGTATAAAATCTATTTAAAGAAGGAAGTGCGGGCCACCGTGACGAAACAATAGCGGGGGCGTTGGTGGTACTTACAACTGGGTACCAGAGTACCTGACATTTTGAACGACTCTACTGCAGTCTGAAGGGTATGAATTCACACCTTCTTTTCTCAGGCCTGCAAAGAATGAAATTATTGTGTGTTTTAAATATTAAGCTGTATAAGCTTACCCGATTCATCAGTGAAAAAATTAACAAATATTAAATATTAAATGCGTATCATAGTAGAAATATTATTTTATTTGATCAGTGGCAAGTGGAAACTATTTACATACTTAATATATATATAAAAAAAATACTAATTTCTACTATTATTATTAGATTACTTTCAATTTCCATTATACGTTTTAAAATCCTTGAATGAGCACCTCTTTAAAATGTCAATTTTGGAAAATCCTTTCTTATAGTGCACTCTTACATGAGGGTACGAAAGTACAATGAAAATTCCAAACACCTATCATATAGCTATGATAGTTTAGACTCTACATTTATCAGCCAGTCGGGATACGTTCGATTACATAATATATAGGTAAATAATATAATTTAGGCGCCACTATCCCCCACCCGGGGCATGGCCGAAACCTACGGGTGCCCTATTAGAAATTCTGCCAAAACAACCCACACACGTGTACCAACCTACCCAACCTAAAAACCCTACAGTTCCCACCCCACACCCAATGGCCTAAGTTGCCGCATTTTATTTAATAAAAAAAAAAATATATAATTTAGATAAATCAAATATGATATAATATATACATAGATTTAGTTCGTATATTGTAAATTTTTTACTTTTCAAATACATTTTTGCTGATGCCTTACAATAATTGATGTCAACCAATTATCAAGTAAAAACTGATAATAGTAGCTAATCTATTTTATTATATAGAACAAATAATAATAAAAAGGTAGTTCGTATAACATGGCGCAATGTTGAGTCGTTTCTACAATAATTACAACCATGGAGCAGTGAGCACAAACTAATAAACATAATCGATAGGTAAATACAATTGTATACATAAGAAATCACAATAACTGACAATTTTTATAAATATATCAAATAGAAAAAGAAAAGAACTCTAAAATTTGCACTCTTATAGTTTTATAGTTGCTTATGTTTTAAATATCATCGTATTCCTACTACAGGTTTAATAGGTATCTGGTATATACTATAACTATACTGAGAAAGTATACCTATAATATTGTGGCTTGGACAATTGGTAAAGGCTTTAAAATGGTTTCAAAATTTTGACACCACTCAATATTAAGAAATTGAAAATGGAAATGACGCGCTTGCTGGAGTATAGAACCACAACATATACAATTCTGTATTTCCGTTTATATACCAGATCAATATTCCTATTAATATTTGAATTTTGATTTCAGATTTTTTTTTTTTATTTAATTTATACATGCATATAATAATATTAGCTCATAGGTACATGTTCGCATAATATTCGTCGCATTAAAAAATATATACAGATATAATTATAATTATTTTGATGCATATTAATTTAAAAAATGGTAAAAATCGGAATATATACGAAAAACTTTTATTCTACGAAACAACTGGCTAATGACCTTGTCGTTGAAGTAAAAAAAATTATGTCTTGTATGATATTATTTTAAACCATTAAAAAAAAACCCTAAATATTGTGTTTAGTCTCGTAAATATCACTCAAATTTATAAAAACGTCTATTTTCACGTTCCAAGAACGTCTGAACGAATTAAGTAACCGATTATCATAGTTTATATTATTAAATGTACTTTTCCCAGACTAGTTTGCACACGTTCGGATAAAAAAAAAAAATGTTTTTTATTATTAGCCGACTCGTGCGAGTCATCGGGCTTATCTCAACCTCGGGGATCTAATGACTAATATTACATATTATATTTATCATCATTGCTAGAAACGATTAGTTCTTGTGATTAACCGAAACGTTAATACATAATATGATATACCTACTATAAAATATAATATTTTTTTTTTATTTATCTCTATTTATACTTATTTAATTTCATGTCCAGCGAGAGAACGCGCTGCGCACAGACTAAAACTAGTTCCCCCACGCAACACCCTGCCATAGCGGAACTGGTTTCAATAGCAAGGTGACGCGGGGAGATGCGCAGAATCGGTGCGTTCTCTCGATGGACACAGTATACTGTTTAGGTATACTTGTATAACGTTACATTCTTTAAAACTTTTTTGTTTTGGGATTTTATACTTTTCAAATAGAAATCATCATTTTTAATCATGTTTGCATTGTAAATGCTTATAAGTTATAAGTATAACAAAATACCAGTTCAATATGCCATATTAATATATGATTATATATTAGTATCATCACATTCCGGTATTAATACAAATTGATAAGGACGAAGTACTTAAACATCATAAGAAAAATGTTCTCAATTAAATATTAAATGAGAAAATGATTGGTAGGTAACGTAAAAATAATCGACCCGGTTAACGAGGTTAAACATAATATTATTATTGTAAATTGTTATCATTTCCTTGAGTTTATAATATTTACCTAATATTATTATATTTTTATAATGTTAAATAAATTAATAATAATATGCTGGACGACAGCTAGACCCGAATATTATTACACTTTACACGTCATGATGTATTGGATCGAACGCCACGCTACCCTTGTACATGTCCGTGATATTATAAATTTATAATATAGATATTTAAATATTGGCATATTGCAGTATGTGAACTTATCGTCCCAATTCACCTATACTCATAAGAGTCGTATATAATACAGAATATTGTAATATTATAATATAATGCTTTTTCAGGCCCCGTGCCAATATTATAATAGGTACCTTACTATTATAATTAATAAAATTAAATATAAATAAATTATAAATACCTTTATAAAATTATAAGACATTACTTGTATGATAAAATAATGGAACAAACTTACTTTAGTTTCCACGCGTTTTCTGTTTTTTTTTTGTTTTTGAAATATGTATTTCGACAAACTAAGAACGATGGTATGAAAAAATTGCAGAAATCATTATTTTGTAAGTTGTATATTTCCGAAGTATGCCATTTTCTGTTTTTACACATGCACACAACGTTGAGGTTTATCGCCGCGTACCAGTGCCTTTAACGAATTTTTATTTTTTTTTTTTAAGATCCTACGTATTCAAGCGAGTTAAGAACTGCACATGAAGTATGAAAAGTAGACATCAGTCGCTTACTATACGCCTACCAGGCCCGATCTCTCAGGCCAAACTCCAGGTCCAGGTTCTAGAAATAAAAGTTATTAATTATTAGGTATATGAACATTTTATTTAAAATACAAAATTTGTAGGTATGAACCTACTATGTATTTTAATTACATAATAATACCAAAAAAGGTTTAAAAATTAAAAAAATCATGAACATATCATAAACAATAGCTATAATATTTTTCCACCACAAAAACTTTGTCGCTTATTGGAGTATTTGCCCCTTTTGCCCTCCTCTAAATGCGCTACTGTTGATATTCATACAAATATTGTTGTTTGCATTAATGTCTTTACAATTTTTCGAAATTGTATACGGTACCTACCTATATATAACTTCAGCATTATATAATAGTATAATACAACAACAATATATAGGCTAGGTATTCGATATGCGTATATTATAATATATATAATATATTATATATACATAAATCAGTTTGCGTTTGTCGAATACTTGAATAACAAGGTGATTGATAGTTCTAATGTAATGATAATATATTATATTTATATCATTATGTGTACTTAGTTATATTATAATATATTTTATGAATTTAAAATCTATTAATTATATGGTTAATATTTTTAATTAAGTACATTTTTTATTTTTTTTATTTAACTAAAAGGAAAACATTAGACTATCAATATATCAAGCTTTCGGTATAGACATACAACACTGCGCAGTCCATAAACCGGTACAGCGTTTGAATATCGAATAATACTGGTATATTATAATACTCAAATTGCATATACCGTCGGCACTAGGTTATATATTTTAACCAATCGACCTCGTATTGATATAATAATAATATTATAATACTATTACGTCGTGAAAAAAACTTTTCGCCATATAATATTTTCGTCACTGCACGAAAACATTGCCCACGCCGTATAGTGCAGTTTTTTAGAGGTCAAAAACCGTAGAATCGGCTTAGCTAAAATCGCATTTACATTTCGCTCATAATATGATAATACCATTAATTTAATAATATGATGTAAATTACGCGAACGGTTTGCTCACATTTTCTCAACGTGCATAGAATATTCGTAAACCTGTGTATGCATAATAAATACACTGTTATTGATCAATTAATTATATTATTTTATTTTTTATTTTTTGCTGTATGAGTGAAATTCTTGTACAAAACAAAATATGACGTAAATCCGTGTTAAATCACATCAAGCTAACACAATATACGCTTTCGTTTTTTAATACAGGTATACACCGTATGGGTATATAATATATATATATATATAATTTTTCATACGGTTATCTATCCAATATGCGATCGTCACTTTGGCGTTATCTAGGCGACTTTATCGAAAGTTTGATTTTTAATAATAATATTTATGTCATATTATTGTCATTATTATTATTGCGGAGAGTCGTGATAACGAATTTGATTTCAAACATAAGATATATAATAATATAATATATTGTAATATGAATAAGAGTTATATTGGTAAATAAAATCTGGATTCACAGTTATTTTCAAAGTAAGCATGACAATTACATACTATACATAACAATTATCAACAACAAGCAAAGAAACAAAATCTTTACACAATTTATTTGTTTTTTATTTAGTTTGAACCAAGTTACTGGGCGTGTATACAGGGTGTTTCAACAAGCATGTTCCCCCCTTTTCTTCTTCAGTATAGCAGCTATTTAAAATCTGATTTTCAGAATTTTTAAATGTACTTATATACCATATTTTGAAATTCTTAAACATTTTTGTACTACTTAAGGAGTGTCCTGTGGAGATACAAACTTCTGTTTTTTTCAAATAAGAATCCCCTTTTTAACTATAAATTATTCAGTGGATAATTTTTCTCAAAAATTCGGAGTATCAGAATCAAAATTTGTACATATTAATAGTTGTTGAGTTATTTAACTTTGTGTTCTAAGGATAGAAGGTCCATGGTAATGAGTTTATAAGATATGGGGACTATGGTGATTTGAAAATTTTAGTCATTAATATTAATCTACCATCCTTAATAATTTGTAAAATTGGCTCAAGTGTAATAAATAGATACTAGTTCCAATATTACGTCTATATTTTATATATTTGTAAAACCATTTTTCATGACTATTACCCTTAGTACAAACATTTTAAAAACCAAGAAACTATCCATTCAAATTTTGAATTAGGTACATCAAAATCATCCACTTAATAATTTTCAGTAAAAAAGGGTGAGGGGGTTCTCATTTGAAATACAGAAGTTGATATCGCCACGTCATGACACCCTCTAGTGTACAGAAAATGTAGGAAATTAGGGCTTTGGGTATTTAAAAATGTCAGTATTTGATTAAATCCATAATATAATACTATTATTTCAAACACTAAAATAGTGCCTTTTACTACCTATATTATATTATTATATTTTTTTTGTTAAAATAACTGAATAAATAATACAATTTACAATCTGTAAAATTATAAACAATAAATAAATGAATGAATGATTTACAATCTTGTAAAATTAAATACAACTAATAAATCTGATTTGGGCCGTAGTCCGTAGGGTTACAATAACTGGATGACATGATGGAAGGGGCTTCCAGTGGTACTACTTCAACTAACACTTCATGTCAAAATTTTTTTTTCTTAAAAAAATGAATTTCTCATTTTTAAATGCGTGTAGGTACTTACGTCCGTCTCGGTGCATCATCATAGTATAATAATATAAAACACTCGATCGACTTTTCTGGCACAAATAATTATAATACAATATACACCGATACTATAAAAATATGATATATATATAGGTATAATATAATAGCCGTATAGGTATATCTATATAATAGGTACTCGTACATGATGTGAATGCAGACGTAAGTACTCAAATAAAATAATCAATAAAATAAAATAATTTTTGCTTAAAACTCTTTCATAATATAATATAACGCGTTATAATAACATATACCTACGTACTTATCGTAAATACATTATAATTTATAGGTACGCGGCGGTGAACGGAGTTTTGTGGAACACGGAAACGGCTGATGCAACATCTCTAGACACATCGTCATGGACACGGTTAACGATTTCCCCGGTATACCTCCAACACATATTTACGGATCCCATGTCGTCGTCCCAATAAACGCGCTGCATTGTTGTTATATTATAACCACATCAATTTCGTCGATATATACCTAAACACGGAGGTTTTTTATTTTGTATAATTTACAATATGCATACGTTTGGACGACCATCGAGGTGGCGCAATAATCAATGATAATAATATAATTATAAAGTGATTTAAGTAGTTATATAAGGTTTATAATATACAATATAATATGTGCCAGAATTAAGTTAATTTATGTACTTTTGTAACCTAATAGAGTTTTATACTTTTACGTTTTCACTAACTCGATTTCATTTCATGAGTTTAATGAGTAAATTTTTAATATGCATTTCATATTGTACACAATGAATAATACGCTCTACATATATGTATAATATTATATAGTGTATATCGAATAACGAATAATAATTTATTATTGTTTTCGTATAATACTTTAAGTCATTCTTATTTTGGTTACAACTATATTCTATTGTAGGTATATGTGGAGCTGTACACAATAATATTATAATAGACGAAATAATCAGCAAAGAAATAAAATTCAACTCAACTCCAGTGAATACGTTAATTTTTTTTAACAAAAAAGTAATGAATTATTATAATACTATTTTTAGTGCAGTTACAAAAAGTTCCTATAGCAGTGTAGCTCATACTACCTGTAAGTAGGATAACTAGGATATTTATACTGTTACAACAATGTCCTCTCCCCTACTCTTAGTGCTTAGACACTGTTTCAAAGGTAACTTTCTCAATTGTTTATAAATTAATGTAGTATATACTTTAGTCTCAATAATACCTAACATATTTTATGTGTATTGTGTTTGTGTTTAATATGGTTTACCACTTTTCAAAATTACGAGTATTTAATTTATATGACTTATATTAGTATTGTGTGTCTAGTCCTACTCTTTTTTATCATTCCTAGATCCACCATCGTGAACACTGCGCACCACGTTCGCAGAAAAAATATTTCGTCACTCGTTCGTCTGTTTGAATGCATTAAATATCGATTTCTTAAAATACTGAGAAATTCAGAAACACTATAATATTGTCGAACATAATTGACAATATAATATATGTTACTACTATATTTTTTTTTATAGTATTTATAATCAATGATAATATTATATTAATATGTATTATTTTGCATTTCATATTCGTGAAACAGAATAATATTTTAGTAGGATTGGCTATTAATAATTTTAAAATATTATATTATTATACCAACTTCGATGACTTTGACGATAATATTATTACGTGTCGATGGCAGCTGGCACGTATACCACTGGTTTAATATCAAGACAACTGTGATTCCATGTATAGAAATATATTCGAATTAAATAAGATCGAGTCACGTATTCTCGGTGACTGGTCTATAGAGTATATAATATAGTGTTCGTCCGGTTCATGGAGTCCGAGCCCATTGTTAATTATTACTCGGTGACAATGGTCTTGAAACTGTTTGCATCAAAACAAATGTGAACCTTTGAGGCATCAAGACCTTTGAATTAAATATTAATAGATTGATACAAATAATAACTAATAACAGTGACTTGTACGCCCATAATAACATATCAAAATAAACACATAGTTGATTAGTAATAATTATTAATTATTAGTGGTTATACTAAAAAATATAATAACAAAATCAAAAACAAAAATAAATTATAGTATTAAACAACAAAAAAAATGTCTGTTATCGATAAATTGATGATACTGGTAACTAATAATTTTTGAAAATAAATTTTTTTTTATATCATTGTTTATCTTTATTTTGTACTTAATATTTATTATTTTTGTTTTTCAATGCGTAAGAGTAAATTTTTATTTTGATTCTTTGATGTTTTTTATATTTTTATTGTGTATACAATTGTATGGTCAGGATTGTTTTTATTATTTAGTTATTTACTCTAGAAATCTTTAATAGTGTTTCACTTTACGTCTTTAGTCTTCAGTCGTTACCGATGCACGTTTAAAACATAAAAACCTTTTAACTTGAAATTTTGAATTTTCTAATTTTCATATAAATTATAATTTTGATTTAAAATTTAAATATTGAGAATAATTCATTTTAACTTTTAAGTGCATTCCTATATTGCGAGTTAATATTATAACTTATATAAGTTATAAGTTATAAGAATGTATATAATATATAAAAAAAAATAACAAAAAACAAAATTATCAAAAACGTTATTTGGAAACAATATAGAAAAATAACGTTTTTAAAAACGTTTTCAATCCGTGGGAAAAATAATAACTTATCATAGCTATATACTTTGTCGTGTTGAAAAATATTTCGTTAATTTATCGTTATACTTATAATATCGTGCAAACTACAAAGTAATAATCGCAAAATTGGCACATCTTAAAATTTTAATAAACTCAAATTAGTAATATTAATGGACATGGGCATTAGTGTTTACACACACGTTGATAAAAATAAGGGGGCCACAATTTAAGTCCCCAACAGTATACGCCTCAATTTCATATAGGTACCGAGTTCGCTGCAGTGGTGTTACAAATTCATTGGTTTTATTTTAATTTATTTATTTATTCCTCACATTCTCCCTATAATAGCGTGGTCCAAACCTATCACACGTGTAGAAGAGGGTTACGTCAGCCCCGCCGCACTTGCCATTTAAAAACCGTGACATTTTTGATAAATGACGCCGGGATGATGCAACTATGGGTCGCGATTGAGCGTATTTATACGATATTATAATAATATACACACTGCATGTACAGTGTATACAAATATGTATATACATAGTGTAATAGCGCCGTATACTACACGCGACGTTGATGCAATCGCGAGTAGCACATTTTTATAATAATAATAATAATATAACGTCGGAAAGGGATCTCGCTAATTGTTGGAAAGTCGCCAACGATGATGGTGTAAGAGACTAGCGATCGCGTTTATTTTCAAAAATACCAACAAAAAGAACACCTAATGGTCAATCGTCGTTCCATTTCTTTTCGTGATGTGTGCGCGTTTGTAGGGCGTTTTTGATATAATAACTAGTCGCTGCGAATCTATTTTATATATTCTATCTTTTTTACCCATTTTATCTGTTCTAATTTCTTTTTACTTTAACCCTATTCAGCTGCTATGTAGCCAGAAATTATGCATGGGTGGTAGAGGGCTGGGAGCTAAATGCCAATACTCGGTGTGTATAAACGAAAACTAAAAAAAAAATCAGGAAGAACATCGCAAATACCGGTGGTCGTCCATTCCTCTCGTATTGCTTCGCTCACCTGTGGCGCGGGATATAGTGGGTAGTGTAATGTGTGTAAGTGTATTGTACAATGTGAAAATTTGAAAAAAAAGTGATAGTAAATCGAATTGCGTTTGAAAAACGATTGTGACCGGAATTTAGTTTGAATCATGACATTTTTCAGTAACGGAATATAAAAAAATATATGTATGTTCTTATCATTTTACAAAAATTAGTTTTATTTATTTAAGTACGATTAAATCTAGAATTGTCCAGACATAAAAAAAAACCAAGCAATGCAAGTGAACGTGCTAAATTCTCTGTTTCTTTATTTTAAGCAATAAAAAACTGTACCTAATTCTACCTATATATATTATGCAATTTTAAAATATTAGTTTAAAAAAAAAAAATGTTATGATTATAAAATAGTAATATTAATATTTTGTAATAATACTTATTTCTGAGTTAACTAAACTATCAATTTGAACTATGTATCAGTAACTACAAGGCTGTATCCAGACATTTGTTTCAGGGGGGGGGGGGGAGAGGTCCACAACATGTATAATGTAATTTTATTGAATTTAGGTTTTGATATTTGCAGGTTAAAAATAAGACATATTGAAGAAATTTCGGGGGGGGGGGGGGTCTAAACCTCCAGGCCCCCATTCAGATACAGCCTTGAGTAACTATATTCGAAATTTATTACTTCACAACGGGGTTTTAAGGTATTTAAACTTATGTTTAGAAATCTAAAATAATAAAAAAAACAACTATATAGCTCCGTATAATTATCTTGTTTTTCGGAGAAAAACAAAAACCAGGCAGTTCCAAATATTCCAACGTCAAGTTAGGTTAGGCTGGTCTGGTTCTCGCACTACAGAGCCCTTAAAATTGTAAATAACGGTTACAAATTGTAGCAATTAATTTGCAAAAATATGGTATCAGTTTGACTTTGGAAACGATACGAAAAAGTAGGGGTGCCAACTTTACGCTCGTTTTTAGAATCGACCTAGTACGATGAACTTGTGAATAATAGTATATAAATAGGTGACTGATGCGGTATGCTCGTCTCAACTTGAAGCACCGTGACAACGGGTGACGCGGACCGGAAGTGACGAGGCTCACGCATTATAAATTAAATGTTAGTATAGAATTCTATGTCGAAACGTCATCGCACTACACTTCACTAGTATTTACGAACGACGACGCGAAAACGGTTTGATCGAGAATCAAATTACCGCGTATTGCCCAGACCGATTTAATACGGGTTTCGATCTACATACATGTACGTGTATAAAAATACTTTCTTGTGATTGGTTGGTATACATGGTAAGCTTTTGATATACCAGAGTGTTTATACGTTCTTAACACAGGTTTAACCATGATACCATGAAGTTGGATCTAGTTAAACATTTTCGTGAACACGGCTCAATATTGAGTCATCATAACAACATTGATAACATAAGAATATATTAGGTAACTAATATGTTACCAATCCTAATAATCGATCTAACCCATCTTAACCAATGGGAAACGTTTGAGAGACCATTTAATAGCGAACGGATCCGGTCAATAATTGCACGGTTATCGCAATTCACGGTTACCATAGTTGGCGAGAGTATGCCGTATACCTATTACCTATACAACATAACACTTAACAGTGGTTGGCTTGCATTTAAAGAAATATCATCGAGACGTCGTTCGTCGAGAAAAACGGCCAGCGGCGGCCACCTACCGCGGCTACCGCTGTGGCGCTGTCTTTTAATCATGCCACTCAACGGAAAACATCGCGCGGTTACCAGCTCGTGAGTAAACGTCAACCGCATGGGACCTAACCTAACCGTATGTGTATGGTAACATGGTACCTATATTATGATTTTCAGCGGGTAACCACGGCGATTTCACGTCGTTGGTCGGACGGGTTTTCGCGTCGTCCGCTATAATGTAATGATGACACGTCGCTCTGGATGCGATGGCTGGCTTGGTGTAACTCGCGGAGTTACGTATATAGCAATAATCATAATAGTGCTATGTAACACCGACAATGTTTCAAACGACGCGTCGACGTTTCCGTGATCGGCCGATGTCCGTAAGTATAATATTATACATTATACAATAAAACAATGCGGGGTGGCATACATTACGCGATTAGGCACATACTGATCAACAATCATCGATTTCATTATTTCAAAGCAACTGAATCCGGAATTAAGTTTGAAATTCTAAACTCCCTTGTAAGTCACAAAAAAACTTATCGCGGTTACATTTTGTTACAAAATGGTTTCTTAATCTTGTGAAATGTTGGTATAAAAATACAGAACTTGGGGTGCTGGAATGACGGAACTTCTGTACCGTAGCTAAAAAGCATGTTGTTTCTTCGCACACCGGCACACTCGTGATACGGGTTTCCATTGGTTGGCCGTCGTGCCGTGAACTTATTTATTTTGATTTCATATACAGTCGTTTAATGGGACTAATTTAGCTGTGGCTTGTTGTTATACAAACTTCATATTATTCATTGATATTGATCCGATCGCCTGTAGTACTTTGGTTACACGCGGATTTTAATTTTGAAAATTTATTTGGTTAATATTTGTTTTTTCGACTTGGCTTAACGAAACAAAATAATCATCTTAAATATCGTTTCGAGTGGCATGTAAATATAGTATTCATAATAATATAATGTACATATTTTCTAGATAATAGACTCACACATAATTATAATAACGATAATTTTCTTGTCAAACACTTACGAGTCATAAAAATACCGTCATATAAATTTGCCTATATTTTTCTCCTTAAACACGATCGACTGCAACTGACGCAGATCCATTTCACGATTTCGGCGCACAGTGATCTGAAATATAATCCTAAAATTGAGTACGAATGATAAAACTCATAGTTAAAGCCTATACAATATTATATGTACACATAATATAACATATATATTACATCTAATGGAAATAAAACAGTTGTCGACTTATACATTATGCCATTACGGAGACTAGTTATCAACCAATGTATACTAAGCTTCATCTTGTTTGTACCTATAATATGTTAACGGAACCGGGACCTTCAAAGTTGTGATTGTGGCTATATTTATATTCTTATTTTTACAAAGCCCCTTTGGTATATAACCTGTTCCTACATTTATGTGTTATTCTTTGTAAAAGTATATTTTATAGGGGAAATTCGCCCCTCCCTCTAAAGTCTAAACACCAACGCTTAATAGATATAACCAAGTGTTATTTTATTATATCGATAATTGATTTTATAACTATTAGTAATTCACAACTCACCTTCACCCGACACACAATAAATCCCATAGAAAAGTATTTTGTAATAAACTGGTTGGCCCTTTGCCACCCACCCCATCGAAAAATAAATTGAGCCCAGGACCGTCTACTGGTGTACAATATATCATGTTTTTAACATTACATTGTGAATTTTTCAATAACAATAATTAATTAATTAATTAATGCGTGCCACTGCAGAAGAGACGACGACACCGTGTCCTGTAATAATACAATTGCGACACTATAAACGTGTTTATACCTGCATATTATGTATAATAATATTATGCGTGTGTGACAAGTAGGCCACGGTCATGGTTAATATTAAATTAATATAATATTGTGCATTGTGCTTATTATTATGACGATGGGAGCGGAGGAGACGGTGGTTGTGACTGTATACGATCGACTGCGGTGACGGACGCGTATAGGGAGGAGATTTGACGAACTACGTTGTTTTTTTTCTTCATCTTCCAAATAACGACATGCTAATTTATTTCAGTGACTTAGATTACGCGTGTCCAATATACATGTATAATATATTTCACGCAATTTAAAAAAAATTTTCTGAGTATTTTATTATTAGAAAATAATATTCGTGTTTAATTATACTCTATATATATATTATTCGGTTTCTTGTATACTTATTATTTACCCACGTCCCACAAATTATTATTATCTAGAGGAGACTCTTCTGTCATTCTAGTGTTCAACACCAATTTCTCAGCAAACTGATTTCATAAAATACAGCAACATTATAGTAAAGACCAATTATTATTACGATGTAAATGTATACATAATAGATTATTATATAAACGGGCATACGATATTGATGATGTATTATCTTGGAAATAGTATTATATCAATAATATTATCATACATTGGTAATTTTATTTGCCGACGATAAGAGAAGTGATCGTATCAGCTATTATTATAATATTACATAATATTTTTTTTTTTTTTTTTTTTTTTTTTTTATTTTATTTATTTATTTATTTTATTTATTTATTTGTATAATAAACGGGTAAAGACCCTTTTGTGTAAACAATACAGTACAGGTTTAACATTTAAGTATTTTACAATTAATAATAAACATTTAATTATTTTACAATTAATAATAAACGACTCGATTTAAAACAATAATAATAATAATGAGCCGACAATATAAAATAATAATAAGTATCAAGAATACAACATAATTTAACATTTAAGTATTTTACAATTAACAATAAACGACTCGATTTAAAACAATAATAATAATAATTAGACAAGTTTAAATAATGAAACAATAATAATAATACAATAGGAGACAACTCTAAATCAATACCTAATAGTATAATGATAGAATATTACTTAATTTACAACATCGTTTAAGACTAAATATACATTTCTTTTGAAAACATTACGTGACATGAAGAAGAAATCAACATGATCAACAACAAGATTTGCTAGTTTCAATGCTCTTGGAAAGTAAGAAGTGGAGCTGTAATTATTATTATAAAATGGAACATGAAATAAGTTTGATTTTCTTAAACAGTGATTCGCTGTATTAAATGCTATCATTGAGAGCAAATCTGGGGAAGAAATGTGACCATTTAATAAATCATATATAAACATAATATCAGCAACCTTTCTTCTTACTTCACAAGATATAAAGCTTAACTCACTCATTCGCATATTGTATGAGTTCTTTGAAATAAGTGGAATATTTAATTTGTAACACAATAACTTCAAGAATTTAAGTTGTACATTTTCAATTTTATGTCATTATTATGTCATATTAGTGTATTTTACTGTATAGTGCATTCTATAAGCTGGACTGGATAAGCCAATGAATATTTTTTAACTCTGTGAACTTGGTAATACCTATGATAGTTTAGTTTACGCGCGATTTTGCCCAACGGACTGCATGTTAGTGGATATTAATACCCGATTTCCAGGTGACAAATTTGTCGGAGGGGAGGGGTGTCCACATAAATTACCCGAATCTTCTTATGAAACTAGGGATTTAAATTAAAAATTTGACTCGATAATATAATATTACTCTTTTATTTTAATAAACGTCAAGTTAATAGAAAAAAAACAAATGTAAGTCGTAACCACTGTAAGGTCGAACATTTAAAATTAACTTAAAATATTAACTCGTTATTCGTTAATGCCCTGCAGCCTTGTGACTAACACAGGTACAATTTTGACTTGTATTATAGTTTGTTATATTTTTTTCGGACGAGATTACAAAAATGTTTATACCGCTCGATCATTTCTTCACGGTTACAACTTTCTGGCCGTTGAAATCGTTTTACGGCCAATTATTTTCGTGTGTAGGTACGCATGTCCATACATTCCCTTTCAATCCATTGCTCAAATAATAATAATAATAATTATAAGTATACTTATTATACATACGTCATGTTGTTGTTATTTATTTGTTTACCACCGCCGTTATATTTTAGGGTACATACTTATGCTAAAAAACGAAAAAACATGTTTTCGTCGACAGAGTAATTATTTTATTAGTGCATGTAAACTGTAAATATTTTCTTCTCGTTTGTAAGCGCGTGCAGACATTAACAAAACCAAGTAACTCATTTTGAATACATAGACAGCTCGGACATTTTTACTATTTTTATTATTACCTATTATTATTTATTATTATAATACCAGTGTAATGTTATGATGTAGGTACATATATTATTAATTAGAAAAAGAGGCATTTTCTTGTCGAAAAATATATTATTGTTTTTATCTGGATTATGCGGCACGCGTTATCCAAATTATATTATCAACTTCGAAGTGGCATCACCCCCGAGTCATCCGTGCAATAAAATCACAGTGACGTAAAATAATTTGTACTCGATAATCATTCGCGTCGACTAATCCAGCTCTTAATTATTCTATTATTGAGGTCGCCCAAGAGGTCTATTAAAAATACGTACTTTTTTTCCTGGCCATTTTCAGGGTTTGCCTGATTTCTTGATACGCCAGTGACAGTGTGACACTTTATATGCACATAACATATTAACATGTACATAACATATATAATATACAAGTATATAACACATTATATGCAATCGTACAGTTGCGCCACGTATTGCTGAGCTTCTTCAAGTATTGGATTTATCATTCATATACTATTTTTGGTTATTGTACGGTTGTGTTACAATGTTATATATAAAATATATTATTATGATGTATTTATTATGCGTATTAATTCTGTGTTGTAGGTAGGTACCACTTGTTAGTTATTACGAGCGTACTTATGGAAAGATGCCTATTGGTATATTATTATTTATAATAATATTTAACCTACTGAATAGTAAAACTGTTTATTTTTTTTTTCACTATAAGCACCTTTAGCTTTAGGGTACAACAAATATAATATTTGTATACAGTTTAGGTCCAGTGTGTATATTATCATAATCGTGACACACCCACACGCGATATACGTGCAGGTGATATTAAATATGTCTAATTTAATAGGACGTCCCAGAGTATTTTTTCTAATAAATATCTATGAAAAATGATTTTGGAAAACTTACTAATGCCGCATTAGAGAGTCACAGTCATAATAATTCAAAATAAAAAACTGAATCGTTTGTTTTACATGTGTTTCTTAAATAATTTTAGATAGCTTTTGTGATGGATAAGTATAATAGCCAATAGGCAACTAATTATTAATAAATTTTAAAAGTCAAGTCATTAATTTTGATTAGCTATTAGGTAAGTATAATGTTATACAAATTGAACGTTTTTGCAGGTTTATATGAAGGAGCATATTGTAGTTATCGGGCGGGTATAATCGTACGAGGACACTTGTACAAGACACCTTGTGTATAATATATATACATTACGAGCTAAATAAATAATCATAAATCGTATAATAATAATACTATATTGCTGAATATACTGATGCGTATATTTACAATAAAATTGGATAAGGATAACAGCACTCGTCCAGTCTTATTATGTCGTTTCACCATGACTAAAATATACTATAAAATAACATTATTCTCCAAAAATCATATAGTTACGCGCGCGTAAAAATTATATATTGCTAGTTAAATTTTGATATTGACGATGCAAACAATGGGTGTATAATAATACCCACGGCAGCCTTGACTAGGTGAAAATTGAATATATTTAAATTAATAATATTGTTGTGTTGTTGCAGCAGCCGTGTTAATATTATATGTTATATATATATACACCTAGGTACATATTTCGTGTTTATTAATTTATATATATATCCGAACATACATATATAGATATATGTATACAAGTGTATCTGTACATAAATTACAATATATAAATTTCAGTGCGAACCGGTCTCGCACGCGTATAAGTGTTGTACATTTGCAACGGTGTTAGTTATTTATACACAATATAATATCAATATATTTTACGAGTGAGTAGATTTACAAATTTAGTATTTACAATACTATCTATAGGTATACTTAATTGAGCTTATAATATAAGACTTTTTTGTACGCACTTGCTTATAGAAATTAATATGCTAAACAGCTAAATTTTTTCCTCCAATTTATATTGATCATGTATCACCGAATTTATTACTCCTGTATTTATGCGTGGTATAATTTAAAACAATGTTTGTTATTTGTATGATACACATAGATTTATAATTTATATAGCAGTCAGTTTAAATTATGTTAGCTGTCGGTGATTAATGTGACCACCAATGTTATTTCTGGTTGTGACCACCATTGCCAATGTTTCAGTTTATGAAGTATTTGGTACGCTATATTATATTATGCACATAGTGTCCGTTGTACATTGTGTTGAATGCATTATATTTATGGATTATTATTGACTAATGCAGAAACAAACATTAATAATTATTAATTTTGTCGTTTAAACACAACAAGCTACTTTTGGTTTCTATTAACTTAACTTGAATTTTATAAAATATTATCGTCAATAATAAATAGTTTGAATAAAATGTGTAATTGTAGGTACTGCTTTAAGTAAAATTGGCGTGGACATTCGGTAACACTGACAAACTTGTCATCCGGAAGTTTTTGCTTTCTATTAGGTATACACAAAACTATAATATGCCAAAAAAAAAAACTTAAATTCATTTTTTATTTTATATTAATTAAAAGGACAAATTTGAAATTTTAGAGTCGTAAAACACTTTTTTCTTTCAATCTAACTATTTCCGATATATTATGGTTTAATGTCTATAATGAAATTATTCATAAATAATCGATTCAACATTCATAGTAAGTACGCAGAACTCAAATACTCCAGAAAAAATCCTAGGCTTACGCTATTTAGTATTTATTATAGGTACAGTCATACATTTAAACAATCAACATTTCGAACAATACTGAAAATAAC
The DNA here is from genome assembly GCF_019925205.1 of Metopolophium dirhodum. Taxonomy (NCBI): domain Eukaryota; kingdom Metazoa; phylum Arthropoda; class Insecta; order Hemiptera; family Aphididae; genus Metopolophium; species Metopolophium dirhodum. Next base: position 21,496,225 of record NC_083566.1, read on the forward strand.
CTGGTATTATATGGAATGAATAAAATAAATTACATAACTTAAGATTTTCAAGTTGTGATTATACATTTGAATTAAAATGAATGCAATTAATTATTGTAATAATATGTATTATTATAGTATCAGCTATAATATAGTTATTAGTTACTATATTTTGAAATCCAAACATCGCTCTTTTTTGACACACGTTTTTAGTAATAATTACTTGTTAGATTTTAATATATTATACTATGATATTAACATAATAAAAAAAAACAAATTTGACGGGGGGGGGGGGGGCGTGACCCCGGTGCCACCGCCCACCACCCCAGAGTGCTTGAGACACGTGGGCAATCTTATTTTCCAGACTACCTCCAGGCCTCTGACTAGATGTATACAAATGGCTTATAAATAAATATACGCATGATATAGCATGATATTATGATAAACGCGTTGTGTATGTGATTGAATCGAAAATACCGAACTCGTTTGACCTTTGTAAGGATTTTTTTTTTATTCGTTAGTATAATTTATATTATAGAACGTTGAATAAAATTATTATTGCTTCGTTTTTCCATCAGCTACAACTCACACAAGCCATTCCCATATCTCAATAAGTGGTTCCGCCCTCGTACAGTGCTTACACCACCCTATAAATTTGGTTACTGGCTAGGTACAATTAAGGGCTTAAAATATCTAGAAATACGTCTTATAAATGAGTTTATGAAACATAATATTTCTCGAAAAAAAAAATTGCCGTATTCGTATATACGGTATACATAATTCATAGATACCTAACTGTCCTAATTTTCTACTATTTCCAGTACTTCTCGAAAAAAACAAAAATAATACAAAAAAAAGCGGGTAAGTGGATGTTGCTCTGCTGTACAGTAGTCAGTATCTTTGTTACAAGTGGGTCAATGTATAAGTATAATAGATTATATTAAACTTGAATTCAATGATATAATATCGCATTGTATAAGAAAAACGATTCTGAGCGGAGATGGTTTGTCAGTCTGGATATTTGATATTGTTATTATTTATTATAGCCGGTAATTTGAATTAATATCATTATTATTTATTCGTTTCTATGGTGATAAACAAAGCGTTAGAAATAAAAATCCCGGTATTTGTAATTTTCCGGTGGTTTTTCTATTGTCATTAAAATAAAAAACTATTGAGAAAATCGAAAAATGACCTCTCTAAAGTAATATTTTGATCCAATTCTCTAAAAGATAAGATACTATATGTTGAAATCAAATTACCTTTTCTGGTAGAAATTTTGTAAATATGATATAAAAAAAAAATAAACACCATTGTAAAACCACTAGCTTCCTCGCTCCGCTCAGAATCTAAAATTGAAAACAAACCTGTAGGTAGAATTCAAATATGAAGAACCATAGATACATATTGTAATGTTCATCAAATTATCAATTATTATATTCAAGAAATGAAATAATTATTTGAAAACATAATGGTTCTTTTTGAGCTATTCACAAATATTTTACATTTTTAGTTTTTTTTTTTATGTTGATAACATTTTTTTTTTAAACAGCTTGATAAATTATACTAAATTCCTCACAGCGAGTTTTAGAAGTTCACCACACTTTCACAGTGATTAAAAAATATCGAAAATATAAAATTATAAATCATAACAATAATATATGTCATAAGTATGGTATAATGCTATAATAATTATTATATAATATTATATGCAATATTATTGGTAAAAATTATTTCAACGTACCATACTAGTCGTACAAAAATTAATTCTTCATTGTATAATATTATAATATAAATAAATTACAAAATATCCTTCGAAATAGAGATTGAGTGCTGACACACGCCGTTTGGAATCAGTTTTTGTACCTACCTATTACAATGATTTATCATTAAATTTGAATTTAACACATTCATAGTAGGTATACAGTATCATATATGATCAGTGTCAATGACGATGTCCACCCGAAATCTACTATACAGCAGAGTGACATTTCCAATTTTCATTTTTGAATGCCATTGCCTGTAATCGACGATCCGCTATATCCACGATGGGTTAGGAAACTTTACTCACTTTGTGAAAAACCATCTCAGTAAAGCTTTTTTTCTGTAGGTACTAAAAAAAAAAATATCTATCTACTCTCCGTTATATTGTATACATAAGTACGTTTTTAGTATTTTTTATTTTAGTGTTTTTCGAACTCTTTTGGCTGACGTTTCTGGTTTCAAATCACACGAAAACATCAGACTTTCAATCAGTAATTTATAGCATAGTAGTACATCGCATATATATACGTTCTACGGGCTGTCGGTATCCTGTCGGAAAATTCAATAGAAGCTCGGTAATTGTTTTCATTTAGTGACCTAGCGCGTGCCGGAGTGTAGTGTAGGTACTCGCGTGTGTTGCTTAGATTTTCATGGGGCAGATTTTTGTATTATAATATAATTGTATTACAAAGACTAAGAGGGTGGCAAATAAAAAAAAAAAAAAACGTATATTAATTTGTTCAAATATCGTTGGGAACGATGATTCATCTACTATCAACTACAGTACAAAATATTATAATATTTTATGATTTATGAACCCCAAAAACACGATGGAATATTGTGTGGGCAAGTATACGTTACGTAATTGTGCATTCCAATATTGTCAGAAATACTAATATAATTGTTCAAGTTAATGCTCCACGAATTTACTGATAAGTAGATTAAACTTTATAAAACAGACGTTTGAAACTTTGAATTTAAATTATATAGTATAATATATTCATAGGTGTAATATTTTTTTTCAAAAATAAATCATGAATAAAAAATTGTTTTTAAAACCACTGCAAGGGAAATTACAAATAAGTTGTTGTTATTATACTATATACCTTAGGTTTAGAAATATTTTCATCGCAGAATAATGTATTGTTTTAATAACTTATATTATTTTGGTCGGTATCAACAAATAAGAATGAATAAATGAATAAAATATTATGTAAGAAATTATTATTAATACGTATATTAAAATATAATATGCATATAGTGTCAATAGTGTCATATACTATAGGTATGTCTATATATAAGTTGTACGTATATATCGTATAGGGTTGATTTTAGATAATATAACTAAATCAATAACGTAAATATTGCATATTGTTAAATATTATGCTTGCTCAGCGTTCGTATAATAATATGATTACTAGTTTACTACTATATAGTTGGCCCACGCGCAATACTGCGTACAATTATTACAGAAACATGATAAATTATATAGCATTATAGTATTTTAATATGTTCGTGAGGTTTGTGAAAAAATTGATTTTTTATATTGTATACGTTCCGAAAACCATAAAGAGAGCACGTTAGGTGTTTGTTTATTACGTTTTAGTATTGAATATCTGAAAATTTATTTGAAGAAGGGATCATTTTCTACGTCCTGCAGTAGTCGTTTTCGGTTGTTATATAAACAAAAATTTTTTTTTAGATGCGAATCCATTAGACACGTTTGCCCGTGGTGTTTGTGAGTTGCGTATCCATTAGAGACGTTGGGCAATGGCGAATTTTTGTTTTATTTAAACGTAATTTTTTACGAAGTAGGGCATTTTTAACGCGCGTTGCGCCAGTACCGCCCATTGAAAAATTTTAAGTTTTTATTTCATCAATAATTAGCACGAAATTAGCATGAATTTGCATGACTAATTTTGCAATTGGCACGATACCAGTGTCCCCGGAATCGCTAAGTGATTGGGCGAGGTCAGAAGCGGAAACAATAACGCTTCGTTTGGTGTGTGGATTATTGAATCCAGTACAGCATTCGTTGAGTAAAAGGGATGTTATCATCAGAAATAATATATCCTACATTCATACAAATAACATAATATCAATTGTATTATAAATAACTGTATTAGCTCAAAAAAAAAAATTAATTTAATAAAAGTATTATTATTTTTAATAGCTTTAACTTGTTTGCAAAAAAAATAAGTATAAAATAAGGCCATGTAATGCCATATAAAATTGTTAATATAATAGTCATTATCTTTATTCTTTTAATTGATTAATTTTAAAATTATTTAGTTTAGAATTTGAGTATATACCTACACAAATTTAAAATGTCACATGCCGGTTAAAACATCTTTAGAAAAGCGATCATCAGAACGGTGGGCGCAATCTCTAGGTTCTAGGACTACCATTACGTGGGGGGAGTGTGCAAGGGTGGATAGGAAGAATTCCGGCGATATTACTATAACATATATAACGTAAATTGGTTATTGGTGATCGTCGACGCGGGGTTATATAATATATTGATAGCGCAGAGTTTATTGGTCCGGATCAAAAGACAGTTTGTAGATTGGCTGATCGGACAAAATGAGGAGGATTTGTGTGAAAAGGTATAGTGTGGTGGCGACGGTTGTGATGGTTACCATGGTTATTTCCATAGTCGTTGAGTAACAAAGAGTTATATTATAATATGATAGTTTATTTCGGTCAGTGATTTCCGTAAACGCATAGACCGAAACGACTATAATATATAGACATTATAGTACCTATATACCTTCTATGTAGGGCTGTAGTGGATAATGCATAGTATAAAATACGTATAACAAACTCGTATGTGTGCTGCATAAGAGGCCTATGAGTGACTGAGTGAGGTATTATTACAAATCTATGTATCCATTATCCGGGTATATACAAATCATTAAAATTAACACATTTTTAGTCATGATTTAATTACAATCCTAAGATTAGATAACTGTAGTAGATAAATAGGTATTAAAACTTAAAACTTCAAAAAACATTAGGTAATAGGCACACATCGAAAATTATATCTAGTTTAATAGTAGGTAACGTGTTTCAGATAATAATATAATATCGCTTAGTACGCACCAGTTATAAACGTCATTAAAACGTTTCCCTCACATGACTCGGGTAAAAGTTTGTGGTTCGGTCCTGCAAATAGGCGGGTCCTGATCAAAATATATACCTATGTTTAAAAATGGCCCTTATTTCGTATAACACAATTACACTTATCGTTGCGTCAAGTTTTTATCGTAGGCCACTCGCCCTGGCACATATATGCCCTGGCCGTGCATGGTAATATTACCGGAAGCCGGTCGATCGGTAGCCAGCAGATCATAATACCTAATTATTATCATTATTAGGTATTATTAAACACGTACGTAAAATAATAGAAAATAATAGGCTTTTGTCTTGTAACCGGTTATAACACTGCGGAGGCTAATTAAAAGATAACCGATGTCAAGGTTTTGACGATAATAATAATAATAATAATAATAATAATAATGATAATAATAGAATAATAATTTTCGATAACAATGGTAGTATTATACGTACCCGACGTACGATCGAAAAACAACAGCTGGTCTCGAGTCTCGAGCAGCCTCTGTCGCTCTTGTGGCGTGGACCCGGAGAGAGATTTTTTTTTTGTCACAGCATTTTCATTATAATATTATAATTTAAATGATCCCGTACAGCGTGTTCCGATTGTTGTACATATACGCGCGTGTCAATGCGGATTATGGTTGTAGAAAAGGAGATTTTTAATTTTTTTGTAAACACAATTTGTACAGATTTCGTATATTTTTTTGTTTTGTTAGTTTTATTTTTACATTAAAATATGATTGCTATCTCGTAAAAGTAAATATATTTTTTGAATAGAGAACATCATACGTATTAAGTCAAAACAGCGGGATTAGATACATCTCCGCAGAGTAGACAAAAACCAATTTAAAAGTCCTTGATACATTTTTTTTTATTATTATTCAGAAGAGTTTAGTTTTGACTTTGCCAATCGGGATGTCTCTGAAGTCACCGTTTGATTTTTAAGAATTTATATCTTCTGTCGTTATTAATTGAATTTATAAATTAAATCATATTTTTTATACCTGATAATAAAAAAAGATACAATAGGTAGATATTTATAAAATGTAGGTAGATCAATATAATACACGCATAGAAAATCATAAGACAATGAGTTCTGCAATATTCATTGTTCAGATTAAACTAAAACATATTATAGATACACTGAACATTTACATTTTGATATTTATATTGTATAATATTTTAAATTGTATAATATTTATGCCGTATCCACTATCCACATGATGTTCTGATCCATTTTGAGAAAAGAAACATCAAAAATTGATACAACAAATGTGGAGGAAATTTATTACATTATTGCATCCGTGAATAAAATTTTTCTTTCTGTAACGTGAATTCTTTTTCGTGAAAAGTATTTATACAATTTTTGCACGAAACATTTAATTTTATACATTTTATAAAATACAATTTTCATGTCATATTTAAGATGCATGTCCCAGACGTATGTGTAAATCTAATTAATATTATTTCAAAGAACCTACAAGAATAAGTGTATATTTATTGATACATGATTATTATTTTAGATTCTGAGCGAAGCGATGAATGTATTGATTTTACAATGATGTGTGTTTTTTTAAATTTTTTTTAGTGTCTGTCATCACCTTTTAGGACAGTAAAAGTGCTTGGATTTTCTTCAACAGTAACTTTTCTGATAGGAAAGTGAATCTTGTTGGTACTTTGGGGGGTCAAAAGTAAAAATTTCCCAGTAGTTTTCAAAAGCGACATGAAAAACAAAAGAAAAATTAAGGAAAAACGGGAATTTTTACGCCAACTCTGTTTTCGAGAAAATAGATTTTGGTTTTTGGTGCAACTCTAAAACAAATTACCGTAGGTACATGAAATTTTGACTGAATGTTTATATTAGCATTTTCTATACACCATAACATTTTCCAAATATTTTGATTTATTTTGAGCTGTTTACGGACATTTTCAGTTTCCATTTTTTTTAGTTTTTTTTTGCTATAAATATCAATAAAATTTTATTTGTTGGGTAAAAAAGCTTGAAAATTTAATACAAGGCTCCTACTATATTGTTACAATGATATATTTGAAAAATATTAAAAATCCTTAGTCACAGTTTTTATTTATAAGCATTTAAAGTTGAAATATTGACAAAATACGAAAAAATCACGAAAATTAGCAAATTATTTCGAGTTGTGAATTCATAAAAATTTTTATTTTTCAATCTATGTTTTTAAAATGTAATACAAGATTATCCATAAGTTTATCTACCTTTATCTAAAAAAAAAAATGTCTACAATAAAGTCAAATTAAATTTTTATGAGCGTTTGAAATTCATATTTTTACAACATTTGATATTCACTCGATTTCTCGTGTAACGATTTTCTTATTTTGTTGTAATTAAAAAATGTACGACTGTATATACTTGAAAATTTTACTAAATGTTTGTATTAGCATTTTCTATACAGGATACAATTTTAAAAATAATTTGACTCTTTTTGAGCTCTTTACGGACATTGTTAGTTTTCAATTTTTTTAGTTTTTTTTTTCTATAATTATCAATAAAATTTTTATTTGTTGGGTAAATAAGTGTGAAAATTTAATATAAGGATCCTGATATATTGTTCTTATAGCAGTTGAAAAATATTTTTTTTATAAGCATTTAAAGTTCAAATTTTAACAACATTTATCAAATTTATAATTTAATAATTGTTTTGTAGTTAAACATTTATAAAATGTTCAACTTTTATAGCTAAGGATTGAAAATTGAAAACAAGGCTCCACGTAAATAGGTTATATATAAATTACTTTATTCACAATAATATCATCAAATATACTTGGTAATATCATAGGCTGACTGACCATTTTCGCTCAGAATCGTTTTTCTTATACAATGATATTATATCATTGAATTCAAATTTAACACCATCCATTACAGCGACATTACTTGTAACCTACTGAATAGCAGAGCGACATCCATTTACCCACCTTTTTCTCATTGTATTTATCAAAATATATTTATTTACTCGAAGGTATATAAAATGCCAATATTACGTAATAACATTTTAAAATTAAATCGCCGATCAAGTTGTGTAAGTTTATAAAAATAAAAATAATAATAATAATAGAATAATAGAATGTATATACTATATACTTTTCTTTGAAACATTCAAACATGTCTGTATCTACTATTGTATGTATTTTATTAATGCTAATTAATTAGCTATTTATTATAATGCTTTGTCTGTCCTACTTACCTATACATTTTTTCATTTAATCAATCATTACACTTTTCGAATGATGCTAGCTTAAAAGTGTTTGAAACGGTTTTATGTAAGCACTCAAATTAAAATATTACTTACACGACCAATTAACATTAAAAATAATTTATATATACTTTTTGTAATGATATGTATCTTATTCTATGACGAATAAATATATATAGGTGTAGGACGTAGGTATATAAACGATGTTCCTTTACGTGTTCAATTAGAAAACGCCGCACGTTCCTGCGTGGTACAAAATGTGATATTTTATCCACTCCGGTACGATTCCTTTGTTCTCTATGCGTATATATCTATTGTCACGATCGAGCCTAGAAAACTTGAGTCTTGAAACTGGTTTCAAAATTTTAAATACCTAATACAAAAAGAAAAAGAAAAAACTCGTTTTCTTGTTCTTGAAAAGCCATAAAGTTAGAAGAGTTCTATTCCACGACAGCGTATAACAGTCACGAATACGTTTTTTCCGATGCAGTATATACTAAAACGCCAAACATTAATAATGATTTTTTTTTTTAGTTTTTAATAGACTATAACAATTAATATTGTATAGTTACACAGAACGAACCGACGAGGTCCAGGACGAGCACTTCCTGGCGTCCTGAAAAATGTTATATGTTATAACTTATAAGTATACCTCGTACATTGATAAATTACAAAAATAATGAGTGGATCATTATTACTAAATACAATTAAATGTGTGGGAGAGACAGGGTGATTGGGTTATGATTAAATTGTTCCTTGCAAATATAATTTGTATGGAAAATAAGATTACGTTTAAAATATTTTAGAAATTAGATACTGTGTGATAAAAATGCAAATTAGCAAGGAATGAAGATGCTTTGAAGGACAAAAAAAAATATCGAAGAAAAAATGATACAGGCTAGCGATAAGAAATGAGTTATAAATTATAATTGAATTTGGACTTTATGTTTTAGCCAATATTCAAAAAGTAGATCGTGGACCATGATTAGACAATTCAAATATAATTGGCAAAGTTGTAGACAAAAAAAAATAATGTTATCAAATTAGTACATGGCTTGGAATTATAAATACGTAGTTAAGCAGAAATGTTCTACAAACAAAGAATTCCTTAACCAATTACCAAATTAAATACTAACATTAAGAGAAAAAATGGAAACAAATACAAGACATACTTTGGTCGGAAAAATAATATTCTGCGTACCTCAAAATGCCACGAAAAATTAATATGTAACTAAACATAAATTGTATTTTTTTTTTAGTTGGTTATTATCAAGTAAGATTAATAAAATACAAAAATATTCTTCAAAAATAAATTAATAATTGAAACCTTGAAACCTTTTTTTTTAAGAGTAAAACTCTAAAACAATAAATGTAAGGTAAGTACCTACTTCACTAAATAATATAATACTATTAATATTTATACTATATTGAGGTATTAAAATTATTTTGTTGTTAGTTTTATTTTAAAGGGCCTAACTGCTATTAGTCAGTCTTCAATAAGACCGGAAAATAGCTGTTTAGATTGAAAAAAATTGCATACGCGCTACCTCATAAGTTTTTGTCGAAAAAATACTAATTTTCTGTATGGCCTACAACATATAAGTAGGAACTCCTTTTTGGGTTAAAAAATAAATTCCTATTGTAAATAAGACAAAATACAAATAACAAAATATATTTTAAAGGTTGTAGTTAGCTGTATACAACATAAGTAATAGAAGTGTAGGTATAGGTGTTTGAATTGATAACAGTTAAGTGACATAATTCTTGTTGTATCTCTTTGCATTGTGAATTTTTTAACTACAGTTTGGCATTGATCAATTTCATCTATATTTTTCTTCACTTATTAAAAATTACCATAACATATTCTCACTATATCATTATTCATTATCTATTTGAAAATACCATTTACCAATTGCGCAAAGAATTCGTTACGTAGACATGATAATTGGCCAACGTCTTAGCAGGTTTCCTCATGTTCGCAACAAACTTCTATCCTTAAACGATCTATTTTGTCTTCTCCGCTCTATTCTAACCTTCAGCCACATAAAATGACTAACCAAACTAGGTACTTTAATATATAAACTCTGTCTTAAACTGATGTGGACAGTCTGCGTACGGATCCACTTATGGGGCTCTGCAAAAATGTTAAACATTAACCGTATTCAGCGCTTCTAATCCAAACATCTCCGAGCTATAACTAAAGCACCTTTTTACGTTACATAATGTTCTTGCCATCTTTTCCGTCCACGATGTAGCTAGAACTTTTTACAGACGATTTAACTCAAATGTTCAAAACGACACAAATCCTTTAATCAAATGATTAGCAATAATATACCCGGTTAAACCAGAAGGAGACTGAAAAGACGGTTATATCGGGACCCATTAATCTAGCTAATGTTCATCTTATATTTATAATATTTTTTTTGTATTTTAAGAATAAAGGCCTTAACAAATAGGTCATTAGTCTGGAATTGTGTTAACATTATGAATGGATAATTTAATTATAATTTTATAATTGGTGATTACATGGCTCTGGGATAAGTAGATTTTACAGTTTTATATATAAACATTTTTTTTTTTTGTTACTTGTATAGTTTCATTCTAATATTAGAGTTGTATGTCGAAGAATCGAAAGATTTTGAAGAAGTTATGGATCAAGTGTATGTTGTGTTCTCCTAATGCTTCCTCCATCGATGAAGGTTGGTTGATGTTTCTTGCGTTGACGAATATAGCGGAAATCTAAAACTATGGGTTTGATTGAGAATGGGCTCGTAGCATTCGCTACAGTGTAGTTGTTCTTCATGTTTTATAATGTATATGTAAATATGTTACCGTAAAAGCCCGATCACAAGGTAAACTAAGGTTTTACTAGTTAATGCTAGGTTTTACTGTTAGTACTCAGTAATGCTGAATTTCTTAATTTTATTCGGGCTTTTACGTTGTGTACATCCTAGGATGTACAAATTGACTTAGTATGTTTATACTCTAGACGCATAGGACTGAGTATACAATTTAGTTATTTTCTTTTAAATTTATTTTAGTTTGTTTGAGATTGGTATTGCATCCCAGGATGTTTGCCACATATTGGTAGTATGTATATTTATACTTTTTTATGTCTTGGTATGGAAGTTTATAGTAATGGACGAGGATGAGGTCGAGGTGATTTATAATATTATTGTAAACGTAGATATATAAATGTAAATAAATAATTAAGTGCCCTCAATAGAAGTCTTCTTAAATCTGTTTTTTTTCAGGTCATTAAATTGTCCATATTGTTTACTTATTGTTCTAAATTATAACTGCAGACTGTATATTATATTTTGAAAAAAAAAAGAATACCTTAAACCTTTTGTTCGTTTTTACAAACGTTTAAAAGTTTAAACTATCATACTGATAGATACTGCGAGATGCAATATTATGCAAGTCCAATTATTGGTTATTCGTATTTAATTGATCATTCCATGAAATAAACCTACACCGGACACCAGATAATTTTGAGATGAGTTGACTAATTTTACTACCTAACTTGAATTTTTACCAAAATGTACAACTCACGAGTCACGTTACTTTAATATATTAAATATATTTTATTACAAAATATAAATATTTTTTATCATGTATGACGTTTTAACTGATGTTTTCGTTTAGGTTTTGCATCTTTTAAACTTCAAAAAGAAAAATGTCTTTACAAAATATATAATATCCGTCTTCTGAGATACAACACAATTGGTATGGTGAAAAAAACTATGAACTTTTAAACTACCAGAACTGCAGAACACAGTTACTTTATTTTCAAAAAACTTTTAACTGAACAAACATTTTTTTGTAATCGATTTAAAAAAGTAACGTCCGTTTTGACTATAAGTCAGTATTTATTTTTTTGCGACTTAGTCTCGAACGATATGTAACTCGACCATGCCGGGTGTTTTAGTCACGGGTGTATACAAAAAATCGAATACGGCGTTGAACGCGTTTGAAAACTTCTAGACCGCTCCGACACGTACCTTCCATAGAAGTGCATTTACTATATTTATGTAGGTACACGCGGGACTCTTGTACTGCGCTCTTTGGGCGTGATTATTATTTGTACCTATGTTAGCATTTTTTTTTTATTTTATCAAACGTATCACGAAAGTTTTGATCGACCAGTGACCACCGTGAGGGCGAGACGTCAATCGACCGGCGGCGGCGACCGGTTTCGTTCTTGTTATACGTGCTGCAACTCGCCCTCGCTGATCAGCAGGCGATAGCTGCTGACTATTACGAAGACGACGACTCCGACGACGACCTATCTCTGTCCGCCGTATATTTTATCATACAGACGACCGCAGTCTCATATTATATACCTGAGATAATGTTGGTGCACGCAGACACACAGCATATAGTTGTATAAGACATGTATAGGTATATTGTATAGGTCTTGATCGTCGTGACTCGGCGCATTCGGCCTCCGGACGATCGATCAATCATCAATCCCCGTCGAGTCATCGTTACCCGTCGATCGTCGCGTATACTAATTCGTTTTGTATACTGCGAGATACAAGATGTTTTTTCAAGTATGGCTATATTTATATAATATTATAATATGTATATGTGCCCCAAAAATATACGGCCCGGAATAATATATTATACAGTTGGCAAGTTGCAGGTGGTGGCGTGTAAAATGCGAATATATTTTTATCAATAATATCGTATTGTTATAAACGTTTAGCGCGTAGTTTTCGATTTTGTTGACATTTAATATATTGTTATACAACAATAGTGCTTAGTGGTTATTGTGTGATCTATAGGTACGTGTATAATGCACGGCGATTTCATCTTATCTAAATTTGGTGCATTATATATGTTTTAAGTAGGTACCTATTCGTGATGCAAGGAAAAAAAATCATATTATTTTTAAATTTTGGAGACATGGCAATCCGGTATGTTCTAGTCGTTCGATGTTTTTAATTGTTATTTATTTTAATATTGTGGTTTACCTATATCATTTCTAAAGTAGAATAATATAACACTAGTCTTCTGCTGTATAAGTATGTGTAATACGTATTTGGTATCTAGTATCTATAAAATATAATATTATTACTTAGGTAATTTGATGATTTCTATTGTACATTGTTTTTGTATATAGAATATAGATTGTATATTTTTACTTTTCAATAAAATAGGCGATTTGAAAAACTGACGTAAACCCAAAAATCCGATTTACTCCTGTCGTACTTGGATGCTTGTCAGCTGACAGTCTTTAGAACACAAAAATTGACTGAAATGCCTAATAGTTTCATACTATACGAAAATTGCTATGCGAGGCGAAGTCGATGGGACGCAATAACGAGTCATCAAAGTCGGTACCACTGCAGAAAATACAATTTAATATTTAAGTCCCAAGATTGTTGAAGTTCTTCGTGAGATGCAAAAATCGTTATTGTCAAAAACATTCTTAATTAAAGTAAAAACCAGAAAACAAATTTCCAAACAATTGAAAGTTAAAATTCATATGAGTAGTTTTTTAGTTATTACTTATTTAACTTTGTGTACGAGGGATAATAGGTCCATGATAATAGGTTCAAAAGATATGAGGGATGGGGTAAGGTAAAATTGCACTTGTTTAAAAAAAAGGTAATGGTTGAACTGCACTTGAGTAAAAGCACCAATGGACTAACTGAAAAAGGTGTTTTAACAAAAATGTTAGAAATTTAGAAATTTTTCACAAAGCATTTTAAGAGGCCTGCACGTGACCTGTTTTTTTGCTCAAAAAAGTGCCTTACAGGAAAAACTCTCACGTCTCGTAGAGTGATCCGATTTTGATATTTTATTTTTTGGAAGATAAACGCTTCTTATAGGGCGGCTTGAACTTGGATTCTCAAGATTCTATTTCCGAACCATATAATACGACTTTGAATATGACCAATGCTCACAAGATCTTATTATTTTTATTATGTTTGTTTTAAGCAACGAAATTAAAAATCGAAGTTCAATCCGCCCTGTAGAAAATTCTCCTCTTTCTAACAAAAAAAATTAATCAATTCAGACCACTCTACGACGCGTGTGAGTTTTTCCTGTAAAGCGTGTTTTGAGCAAAAAATCATGCATTTTATTTTTGGTCGGTGGTGCCGTTGACATGTCTAATTTAGTCAAATAGTAGTCATTGACAACCAACACAAATGCCATGAGCGGCGGCAACATAATTGCATATTCCCTAAATAATGCCCCTTATTAAAGACACACGAGCAGGCCCCTTAGGCCTTAAACATGTTTTTATACGTGTCTACAGTTTTATTTGTAATATAAATATAATATTTGTCATAATTCACTTTCTTAGAATGTTTACAAAAAATATAATATATAATATACATATTAAATTAAAAAGTATAAAAAATATTTTAAGCTGGTAGGGACGCTGGTATTTTCAAAACGTTTAAATTAAGTTTAGTTTTTGAATATTTTTGGTGAAAACCCTTTTTTGAACCCTAGTGCAGTTCGATTATTATCTGATTTTTTTTCTGAGTGATGTACGACAATTACATTTTTTTAACGCACGTTTATTTATTCAACTAACTATTTAGTTTAGGTAAAAAGTGCAATTTGACTATTCCGGAGGGATATGGTGGACAGTGGTATACAATTCTATGTACTTAATATTAATCGATAGCCATTAACTATTTGTGAAAATGGGCCAAGTATAATACATATTACATATATTTTATATTTTTGTAAAACCATTTTTAAGAACTTTTATCCTTCTAACATTTAAATAACTGAGAAACTATTCGTTCGAATTTTGAATTAGGTACTTACCTACGTCAACATTTTCAAAAAAAAAATATTCACGAAATAATTTACAATAAAAATTGGGGTGTTCTGATTTGAATAACAGAAGTATGTACTACCCACATAATATTCCTTAAGTAGTACGAACAAATCTCAAGAATTTAACAATTTAACAATTTTAAAAATCAGAATTTGAACAAATTCATAATTAAAGGAAAAGATGGGACGATTATGGGATTGAATCACTCTGTATATAATTTATGTAATGTATATATTTTAACATGGCTAATTCATTGTTCACGACTCATATTGTAGTCCTCGTCCATACTCTATACGCATCATGCAATGTAACATGGCATGTAATGTAATGTAATCCATCATGGAAAAATACTAGAGATTGTTTTTGATAGGAAACCCGTATAAAGTTAATAATGTTTGTTACCTATAAGCACGATTTGGTCAGAGTAGAAAATATGACCGAGAAATAAACGGACGGCTCATTATAATATACATATAGAAATACGGATCGAGGTCATAGGTCGCAAAATAAAACAATATTATATTACCGTGTAAAGACCGAAAATACTGAAAGTTACAATATGAAAATAGTTGTAATTTACATAATATATTCTACAAATTGAATCGCGAGTTTAATTTTGAAATTGTTCAACCATAGATTACCTATACAATATATATATTGTGTGCGCGCGCGTGTGTGTTTATAATCTGAAGGTTGCTTATACAGTTATACGTATTAATATTGAATTGTGTATATTTCCAGACCACGCAGGTATAATGTCGTGTGCCCGCCCGCGTTAAGGTTTGAATAAGGATTCACAACGGTTGGCAAAGCTTATTCAAACGCACTCATGTGCTGGAACGTATGTAGTAGTATATTATATAGGTAGTTAGGTACTCTGTACAACACGCAAAGCTCAGGTGACGTCCCTTCTGTATTTTATTTATTCTAAATGCCCGATGGAATAACCATTTTGTTTCTTTCCATCCATTGCCGACGACGACGTACCGTGACGTGTATTATACGAGTAAGCGATATCGAGACGGCCGGTCTGTGGTTTTTCGTTCAATAAAATGTTTGATAACACACAATAATACAAACTATTTTCATTTAAAAAGTTATCTATGTATGAGATCTTGTCATCGTTATTATTAATCTAAATGATAAAACCACGCAGAATCACGGTAGATTAAGTTCTCTTTACAAAGTCATAATGTATATTATATAGGTATGTACAATTTGATTCCCCACTGCTCGCACATAAATACATTGTGCGCTTAATGGACTTCTTATTTCTTTAGAATGAGTGGTTGACGTTATTGCAATATGATTATTTACACTTGTAGTTTGATTGTATATTATGTTCAGTGTGCACCCTACTCATATAATATCATCCTATTACT
This sequence comes from Metopolophium dirhodum, assembly GCF_019925205.1. Taxonomy (NCBI): domain Eukaryota; kingdom Metazoa; phylum Arthropoda; class Insecta; order Hemiptera; family Aphididae; genus Metopolophium; species Metopolophium dirhodum. Next base: position 21,512,502 of record NC_083566.1, read on the forward strand.
TATTCATATTTACCATGAGCGATTTTCCTCTTTGTACATTACACTATTCCAAGTAAACATATCGTCATGATATCCTATCACATCCAGATACTCGATTGCTCTCCATTATTCTTCAAACTTCAATCTCTCTTTAATCTTCTCGATTCCTACTAAAAGGTTCCTCACGACTAGTAATTTAACTCGATTAAAAGTTTTTGTTACACTTGGTTTTGATTTTGTTTTTGCAACAGAAACAAAATACGTCTATATAAAAGCATTTATAAGTGTAATAAAGTGTATCTACATCATTTGGTTAGTATATCGTGGCCGACCATTTCCGCTTTTCGCTGTCGACGTTAACTAATAATAATATATATGTTAGAGATAACGTATATTGTAATTTATACTCACATTGACTTAAAACCTTTTATTAAATATTATTTGGTAGAAAATAAGATCTTGTCTTATCTTAAGTTCTATAAATATCAATAGAAAAGTATTACAACAAATAAAACATTTTTGGCCAACCTGCAGGAAAACTACATATTTTATATATTCTACGAAAATAATTTCATGAAAGAAAAACGTTTATCCGTCATGTAAGGAGGTTATAATATGAATATATAATAGATGTAACCAAAATTATATGTTTTGTAAGGACCGTGGTATAGATTTCAGTGTCTGGTTGTGCTGGGGATGCCTACGCTTGATATGTGCGGGCCCCATTTTTAGGGATTTCCATTTTACCATCCGGCACTTTTGGGGATTTCCACTTTACCGTACGGCACTTTTTCAAATTTCCACTTTACCGCCCGGCACTAAATAAAACCAAATAGTTTCTTTCATAAAATATTGTTTTTGTATAAAAATCTAGTTGTTCCATTGATCCTTGCATTATCTTGGCCGTGATCGATGAATGCAGAGGCGTGACAAAAAATAGTAAGTGTGGCTCGTGAGGGAAGGCAATTTCAGTCTTAGGCGAAATGCGGCCTTCGTCTGAGGTTCGTGCCGCACACGTCGACAGCGACTGAAATAGCTCACATCTCGTCCTTGCCACACAATATACTATTATAATTATCATACGTTGTAAACACGTTTTAAAAATTGAGAACTACAAACGATTCTCTGTATAAATAGGTAGGTATTTGTATGTAGCACTTTCGGCATTTTAGGCTTGGAATTACGAAAAGAAATGTTGGCGATTCCGAGAGAACAATGAAGTATATTTTTGAGAAAGAGGGTTAATATTACCCCAAATCATGTCAAAATATCGATAATAAGACGCGTAACATTTTTCTTCCAAAAAGAATATAATTGTGTACGGTGTACCTAATATGTTCAATGGTATTATTAAATTACGTTATTATATCCTGATCAACGTGAGTTATCATTGCATTTTTTTTTATGTTATATTTCCCTTATTTTTGCAGAGACGACCCACAGGGATCCAATTTGTTTCATATTTTTTAAGGGTATAGTTAGACATATGGTTCTATTCTATACGACTTATTATAGTATTATCCTCTCCTACACGAGTAGACATACGAGGGTAGTGGCGTTGCTGTTCACTAGTAAGAATAGAGCAATATTGGCCAGAGATTCAACGTTAAACTGTGGATGTGATTTGAACGGACGACACCGTCACTACTTTTGGGCATTATCTAAACACCGACAAACAAATACAATTTGAATAAAAACAAATTAGGAAAGCCCATCTATCCTGTGAGAATATTATGAATAATACCTATTTATCATCTTGTTAAACAAATCAACAAATATTACTATAACACTATACCTATATTGATCAGTAATTACGGAGTTCATCAATAAATCTAAGTATGGTACAACGGGGATATAACTATCTAAGCTTATTTATTAGGAAACCTAAACTATAAAAAATATATTTAACTAGCATACCGATCTCTTTGTTCATCGTCTTATAAGCCTACAAATATCAAATGCAATTTTAAATTTTCAATATTATCGCTTATCAAATTTGTCGCTAAAATGAAATAAAATGTATATCAAATTATTAGCTGTTCTATTTAATCTTCAAGATTGACTATTATGAATTGTGATATTATATTTATTTACATTGTGGTAAATGTCACGAAACTGTAAAATAATAAAAATTTAGGTACTACGATATTCGTATATACGTGTTACCAAAAAATTTAGTAACTGTGTACTTAAAAACTGTACAATGTACCTACATATTGTAATTTGAATACCATATTATATATTATATTGAATCAAGAATATGACATTGCCAATAGGCCTTTATGGGAGGACGGATCAGGTGTAAAAGGTATTCTTATCGAAGTAAAGAAATCTAATAATTTTATTTTTGTTTTTGTGATGTCAATATAATTATTTAAAGTTGATTAAAACTCTTTAATAATGAACTTGATAATAATAATACGAAGAAAAATAAGTATAAGGAGAATGAGAAGTATAATTCTTATTAATCTTCTTATTAATCTCATGCACAGTATTAATAAGTTAGAAAAATAAAAAGTGGATAAGATATTTCTTATTTCTATGACTTTTAACTTAACTATAGTTACTTTTAAGATGCCCTGACTAGCTATACAATATAACGTTCACTTAAAAATTGTTTTAACTCAACAAATCTATTTTAATATGACAAAAATCTTTAAAATGTTATTTATGTGTATAGTTTCTGTAAGTTGTTCTATAATTTGATTACAATAAAAATATTTTTAATAATAATTATAATTATATATAATTATGCTGAGTATATAAATTTCTTGGGTTGAATGTACCTAATGTAATTATTGTTATCGGGGAAAAAACCTTCCGCTGATATACTATTACCTATATTAATAACAACTACTTTTTTAACTGCTTTCTCTATAAAATTAAATTTTAAACTGTACTACCTTACAACTTTTTTTGTATCCATTTTAAGTTTAACTGATCAAAGTAAATTTAAATATTACAAAAAACCACTATCATACGCAGTGAGAAAAAAATACGGTTCACACAAACACCAAAGTATGTAACATCAGCTATTTTTCCATACACTGCATAGTGCATAAAACATTTATTAATGCAGTACATAAATATATAAATATATGATATATATATATATATATATATAGCTAGGTACATGATAAATAAATATTGAAACCGACAACGATCGTAAGTTTATTGTTGCTAATTCGTCAACACGACACTCGATGGTCATGCTGGAATGATTTTTACTCAAATGTGTGCATGTAACAAAAATACTATTTGAGACACAATTAGATTACACGTGAATTGGTTTGTATCGTTGTGCACTGATTTAACCATAGACCTATAAACTAATGGACAGCGCATTCCACTCCGCCCTGCCATCAATGCACGGGAATCATATAAGAGAAAGAAAGAATAAAGGACGAAGAGAGAAAAGAGAGAAAGAACATAAAGGACGTGATCATTGACGTATGAAACTAATACTATATTTCCCCCACGTTCTCTTTTCTCTTTTATTCTATACGTACCCCTGACCTCTCTCTCTAAGCGCTGTCCATTATAGTTTATAGGTCTATAGATTTAACTATCAACTATATATATAATATCACCGAACAATAAGACGACGACATTTGATTCTTGAGGAACGTAAATGTCAAATGGTAAACTCGAAAGTAGTTCTTTTCTGGTACAATAAAATGTGAACATTTGAGTACCAAAATGTTTAATTACAATAAGTATACCTAGTTGTATACCTAATGAAATAGTGTCTGAAAGAATATATTTTAATATAAACGCGCAAATTTAATTTATCGGAATCGTTTTATAAACAGGTATATTTTTAGTCACTACCTACTCGACAGTTGGTCAATTAGTATAATATATTAATATATTATAACATATTTAAATATTTTCACGTTTGTTTTATCAGTAGGTAGGTACAGTTGTTATAATATATATTATGTTTGCAGTCGCAAAAATGTTAGTACTTATAAATTATAATGAAAAGGGATAAATATTTTAACATTAAAAACGTGAAGCAGATTTCTGAATAAATCTATAAAAGTAAAAATAAAACAATGATTATTATAAACACTCTGCAGCTGTTTGATTTTACTGGAACTCGAAAAATTGTAGTAAATATCGAATCCATATTATAAACTGTATAATAACGAATTCATTATTATCTAAATAATGGCACTATGTACACATTTATTCCACCAATAATCATCAGTCATCTGCACACCACACCCGGTGTCGTCGACGTCGCCGGATTTAGACAATTTGTTTTTTGTTCCCGAGAGGATCGCATCTTTTTCAAAAAGATAAGCTTTGTTTTGACAAATGGACTTTTTTCGTGGGTAGGTGGAAGTTTGCACCTACTGTGCAATAATTTGTCCTAGTCATGTCACTGTAGTAACCATGGTTATTTTTGCCGAGTGTGGAGTAGATATTTTATATTTCTAGAAATACAAGTTTGTAAAGATAACATAAAAAAAAATATATTATGCTGATACCTACCTAGTCAACGGTGTGCGCACCATACTTTTGCTTTATATTCAGTATATTATATTATTATAATTAATATATAATCGAAAGTGTTCTGACTGACTGACTGACTGCATATCAACGTAGAGCCTAAACTATGACAGCTATATATAGACTTGACATTATCAAGGTACCTTCGTATCAACATGTAACTACTGTAATTATGTAAGGGTGCACTAAGGTCTAAGAATGAGAATTTTCAAAAATTCGCATTTCAAAGAGGGACTCACACGAAGATTTTGAGGTTCTATATAGAAATCGTAAAATTGTTTTTGTTTATACATGGTTGCTATTGATTAATCGGATTGATGGGATAAAAACTTGCATCGAATCGACGTGTTTATGATGTCAAATAATTTTTTATATTTTTTTCGAATTTTTCAGTTTTTAAGCCAGCCCCCATTCATCCTTATCAAAACCTAACCAGTTTTAAGACTTTCATAGATAAATATATCTAAATAAAAAATTGTAATATTTTTTAATAGCTTTATCAAGAAACAAGTTTAAGGGACCAGATTTTTTTTATTCATTTTAGATTCTTTTTAATTCTATAGATTTTTTTTATTCAAATTGGCTTTTTTTTATTGAAATTTGATTTATAAAAATGTCTATATTTATTGTAAAATATTGTTAGAATAAAAATATAGCACCGTATTTTGTATTTGTTCATTTTTTCCTGACAAAGTCGGGTTATGCAATTATTATATTTTATATGTACAATATATATGATGTATCTACGCTTTGATATTATAAATCTGAAGAGTTTGTATATCTGAAGTTTTGAACGCGATAATCTCAGAAACCACTGGAACCGATTTTAATAAAAAGTTATTTCAATAGATTCATTGAGACTCTGAGGGTGCTATTCGCTTATTTTTTAACCCCTATATATTGGTAAAGGGTGGCTCACACATGAACTCCATTTTGGATCACAAAATTGAATAATTTTTTTGTTTAATATAGGGTTGTTATTGGATACACAAATAAAATTAACAAAAAAAAACTGGTATGGACTATCTAACTTGCCAGGTCGCTATGGAATTGTTTTTAAATATTAGAAAATAATATATTTTAATTTATTGTTTGTTTTTCAAATGTTCAACAAAAGGCATTGTTCTTGTGTATATAGCTTATAGACTCAACAATAATACTCAACCGATTTTAACGAATGTTTCCGATTTTATTTTTAGAGATATCATTAAAGTTTAGAAAGTAATTTGAACAACGTTAGAAAATATCCGTGCTATTCAACTCACCCAGGAGAATTTCACATCTCGGCCGTATTAGTTCACACACTTTGATACGCCAATATAGCACCATATTTTATGTTTCTTATTTTTTCGGAGGTGAAGTCGGGTAATACAGCTAGAAATTAGAATGTATATTATGTTAACTAATATACTAAGAAAATGAGCTTATCGAATAATAAAATTATTTTGGTTCAACTGGAACAACACTATGGTAGAGCATAAATAACGGTCGTATACATGGGTACCCATATAAATGCATTAAAACAATTAAAAACTTTTCGTCGGTCTTGTCTAAATCGCACTAGACACTAGGTATAGAACCATATATAGAGGATTCAATTTGCTCTCAATTATATAAGTTTGTCAGCCATCCGAAGGTGAATATTGCGTTGGTCACGGTCGTCATTGTCATCCTATATCTAAATGTACAAAATATATTATAGCTACTTGTATTGCTCAATGCCCATCTGCAAGGCTAAACAAGTTAATGAATAATTTTAGCTTATAGTATAATATAAAGCTAATATAAACAAATTATATGAACTAAACGTTAATAATTGATTACATTTCTTAAATGAATAAGATAAATTAAATTTTAATAACATTATAAAATAATCGGGTAAGTCGTTCTACTGTTCAGGTAATAGGTGTGTATTATCGTCATTGAGTAGGTTGCTGTAATATATGTATTAAATTTGAATTCAATGATAATGAATTGTATCAATATGGTGAAAAACGATCATAAGTGGAGACAGTTGTATATGTACCTAATTAGCCTATAATATTATTAAGGATATTTTATTGTATATTTGTATATTTGCTATAGGTATTAACGATTTATTTTTCTAATACATAGTAATAAACATAAACTATTAATATGTTAGGTACTAGGTTGAAATAATTTTTTCCAAAAACAAATTGAATATATTAATACAATATTATTAAAATAATGCTATTTTTTTAAAAACTATTATAAGTAATAATAACGGCGTACCGTCGTTCAATAAATTGTGAATACGTTTGTTGTGCTTATAGAAAATAATAAGATTCGCGGTATATTGAAAGCTTCAAGTTACTTCAAAAAATAATTCGTGACTTGTAAATAACTTGTTAATAACTTGAAAGAACAACTTGTTTCACATTTTTAAGTCTTAGCCGTCAAAATTGAAAATTTGATCAATTTCAACTAGGTACAAAATAATTTGCAAATGTTTATTATTTTGATGAATTTAGTAAAAATATGAACTTTAAACACTTGAAAATGTAATTGGGGTATAAATAACTTATGAAGACTTTTATGTGATTCTTAAGTTTTTTTATTCAAAAATATTTGTATTGTACATTAATCAAAAAAAAGTCGATAGTAATCGAAGTCATAAAAAAGAATCTAAAAAAACAAATTCGATGTCGTAAAAACTGGTTTTGGGAGAAAATTTCAGTTATTTTCCCGTTGCTACTCTCAAAGTTTAAGATTAAAACATTGTTACTGCTAAAAAATTTAAAGAAATTTAATAAAATAAAATTTACATTGTAGAAAAGCAAATATATCCATCGCTTCGTTCAGCATCTAAAAATTGATTTTGTTTCATAATAACCATTAGGTTATTAGGACAGTATGATTTCCTGGTAATACATTTTTCGAAGTGTGTCGACCTAAATAATGATGGAAAAAATCAACAAAGTTATGTTAAATATAATTAACTTATATATAATATATAATAAATTATATATTATATTATTATATAATATATAATGATTTAATTAGTCATAAATACATAAGTAATAACTTCATAACATCATCAATTTTAATAATGTATTTTGTATTTCTTAAAATAAAGAAAGTTAATTATATTTAACATAACTTTGTTGATTTTTTCCATCATTATTTAGGTCGACACACTTCGAAAAATCTAAAGATCTATAATAATAAATATATATATTATTATAGATCTTGTAAATATTAACAAGCTCTTGGGCCTTGGCCGTTCGAGATTTTTCGTTTTCTCCCTTAAACAATACAGTTGTTCAACATCGACAAAGACTGTGTATAAGCGTACTATATCCGATGACAACGATCGGTCAACTCAGACTTGTGTCACAGCTGAATGTCCCCCTCCGCTTCCGTCCGGATCCCACGATTTGTTTGTTTTTCCAATAATATTATGGTCCATAGATTTAGAATTATTTTTACGCGACAACAACTACTACGCTTTTCGTCTGGCATTTTTGTTGTTGTTGTGGGGACTCAACGCGATAAATTCCGAACAATAACAAAAGCTGCAAAACGAAATAAAAATTATGCTGCACACGATCAATCATTAGCAGTGCTATAGAAAATAGAAAATAATATAGAAAATAATATCATTATTCTAAAATAGGACACACAAAATATCCCCTTAGACATTTATCATTTTTAAAAACTTTTAAACATTTTAATAAGACTCATGATGGTCTGAGTAGTATTTTTGACTAGTGGGTGTGGAGCCCCACCTCCCCCCTCCATTGATCTGTTTCATTTAAATATGTAAAGCCTCTTCGAGTAGAAAACTGAAATGGTGTCTATTTTCAATATTATAATATGTAAATGTATGTGGATTATGTTTCAGTGTGATATCATAGTATCGAAATTGGAGACATTCAATATCAGATTTTAATATTTTGTACCCTATGTAACATTGTGACAATATTTCTATTCATGTGAGTATACTTTTGTTCGTACAATCATCAATACAGTTTGTACGAACAAGTTTATGGACTTCAATCTATACATTTATATATATGTGCTGGACCTCAGCCACGGTTATGTTCGGTATAATAATATATTAGGTATTAATAATTAATAAAGATTATTTAATTAAATCGATAGTAAAGTGATGCAATTGATATATTATAGAGTTTGCGAATGACTTTGCTATCTCTGATATCCATACTATTGTGCCTTGTTTGAGGATATACATAAACGTTCCAGTCATCGTGACGTACTCGTTTACATATATTATAATGGTCGTATTCAATGATTTTACCACTTTTGGTTGACCAATCGTGTGTAACAGCCGTTGGTGTATAGTACTGTATACCTATGCATATATTATATTATAATAATTAATAGTTAACACTAAACAGTGCCGGATGAAACATTTGTGGGTACCTAGGGCCTAGGCAGTTAAGATTTCCGGGCTCCCTAAAGATGTATTACCTTCATAGGTGATATAATGTCCATGAATTTTAATTTTAATCAACCCATTTCATTTTAACAAATAAATAATAAATGTTCATATTATAATTATTTAAAACAAAACTTTTTAATTTCAAAACTAGTAAAATATATTATTTTATAATCTATAAAATACGTATTAAATATAAATCTATAACTGTAAAAAGAAAATTAACTTAGGTGCAGTACATTTTTAACGTTAAATCAACTTAAATGTTTAATTTTCTTAATTTTTTCGTTGAAAGCTCTTTGAGGATATACCTGAAATCAATATTTGGTTAAGAGGTCATACTCTGTGGGAGAAATCGTTATCTGTTGTCAGGGGCTAACAGGGCCGCTAAAACGAGTAGAGGCCTCTAGGAGAGAGCCTACTCCACTCAATGAGTAATCTTTGATAGTAAATTGGTATGACGTGTGTAAACATAGACTGATATGTATAATACGTGACACGTGCAAAGTTTCAATTAAATAAAGATAAGAAAAGCGATGCGCGTTCATGCGGCATTTATGTTTACATACATTATCATTATGTATAATCAAGACTCAAGACGGATACTGACAATGCGAGTAGCGAGTTTAAAAACAATAGGGACTTATGTGATGTTTATCCTCCGATTCACGGTCACACAACCATTAGTAGGGCTTGAAGAACTTATTTGGACCGGCTCAATCCCCAGCTCTCTTTTTTTCAAATTTTAGATTTATAAAAAATATAGGTAGGTATTTTAAAAAAAAACTGAATTAAGTATGTTTTGTTTTTAAAAATGTGTTTTCTTTATTTTAAATTTATACAAGTATAAATATTTTTTTTAATTTTGGTCAAAAGTTTTGATATTTTTTTTAAGAAAGAATTGTATTACTTTTGCAATTTAATTTAATGTTCTTAAAATATGTCTTCAATCGAAATGTTTTGATTTTGACTATGGTAAATAATTATTGTTTTTATTATGTTGTCTAAGGTTGTGGGACTGTTACATTGTTGGATGCATTCATATAAATAAATAAAAAAATAATTATTTTATTTTACCGAGTCTATTATTGTCATTTTAACGACCCATAGTGGTAGGATAGTGATGGATATCGAGTAAGTATATACTTAGTACTTACTCGAGTACCATAATATTAGTGAAGAACTAAAAATGCATATTAGAAATAAAAATATAATAAATTGTCGAATGATAACATGATGTGTAATATGAATTTAAAACCTAACAAAGAGCAAGCTATAGGTATCTGAAAGTCAACGATACCAGAGTTTTTCCCTACCTTTAATTATTTAACATATAATAATACAATATATTATATGACTATAAATTATAGAAATAAAGTAGGCAGTCGATTTTATAACTGCAATATTGTTATATCAGTTGGAAAACCGTAAAATATGTAACCATAGGTAGCTATAGGCATACAGTTAGTATAGCCGTACAGCAATATTATTGTTATGAGTGCATCTTATTTACTATTACCGCGTTTTCTTTCAGCTCGGTCGAATACAATAATACAATATAATAATATAATATACGACCACAGTAGTACAATACTATTAGTCGCGCACGTGCGCACGATAATATTATAATTATTTTAATAGTGGTATGTATATTTATTATTTTTACGATAATGCCTACAATAACCTATACCTTAACCTGAAACGTCTGCACGCGTATAATATAATATTATGTTGTGTTGCGTATTATCTCGTCGACAATACATCCGTCTAGACTGCGAGTAGACTGTGGTATAGGAAAAAAACCTGATGGATTGTTGTAGAGATTTTGCAACAATTTGTTATCACTTATCAATATTATGTTTATATGTGTGTGCACATATATACATATATATAGAAATGTATAGAAATACCGATCTATCGTTACAATATGTATATAATATACCGGTTATAGATCGCGGCATGTGTTTATCATTATTATTATCTTTTTCTTCCGTCAGCACTCAGCGCGACAAAGGTTATACACTTATACCTAGCTTATAGGTACCTATATATACTGGTGTTTTGAATAGTGTATTAATCGCATATTATGCATAAATTACAATGATATTAAAATGATAATATAAGTATCATGTATATAATATATATTGTATAATCCTTTGAAAATTGTATACACGAGCCGATAATCATATGATACGTCTGTGTACACGCGTACGTTGGTTACATAAAAAATTTTCCGCGATAAATACCTGTGTTACGACATATATTGTGCGAACAATCGATCAAACCTCGACGACCGAGTCGATCCCACCGTCGGTCGTCTATGGTTTGGATGCAGCGAATAAAATTCGTTTCAATTGTACTCAATCAATCGTCGAAAACACTTTAAAGCACATTTTATCACTAAAGTATCGATGCGTGTTATTGTGTACAGAAATATTGTACATTATATTGAACGTGTTCGGCTATCGAAATTGATAATAAAAATTACGATTTTCTTCCACTTCGAAGTGTTTGTTAGTAACATCTACGATCTACCACACACACTATTAATTTATAATTATTATTAAGGTCTTACGAATAAATTTGATTAGCTACTATACTATGTATTATTATATGGGTACCTTAACTAGACCTAACCTAATTATTATTGTACATACTTGGTTCAAACTTAAATTTGATTAAGTTGATTTCATTCAATTTTCACGTCGAGTAAAATACTAAAATCCATGCATAATATTTTTACTTAATCATTGGTAAGTACTATAGGTACGACGAGTAATATTTTTGGATGAAAACACTACAAATGAAGACTCTGTTTTACAACTAAGTCGAGTTGATTTTTATTCTTTTGACTTTTTTTTTTATCACGGGATATCTTTTTACGCACTAATAACTGCCACTTTTTACCATACCATAACATAAACACTCACTCGGGTATAGTTTAAAAATTGGTCGACTCGCCGAGCCTCGGACAATGCAGTGTCTGCCCACTTGTTTTCATAATAATATGTGTACCTACGGTCGGCTATTGTACCGAAAAACAAAAACGACACAAAGTGTACACGCATATACAATATACATATATTATAATAAAACGTATATATATATAATACACATGTTAACCCGAGTCCATTGTAATCCTAATGGCGATGGAGGGTCGGGGAGACGAGCTGAAAAAGTATACATGTATTATATTATTATTATAATATTATTATAGTGACACACGATATGATTGTATAGAGTCACGGAGTAGGAAAGGGCGACGAAGACCGCAACGTGCCGAAACGGTACCTAAAGTCGTCGTCACGAGCCGACCTTGGACGTGTCCCACCGACGCCTTAGTGAAAACATAATAAAATATTATAATTATTATAATATACAACACAACTATACAAGACTAGTGTAACGCAATCGTGTGCAGTTATTAATATTTGTATAGTATATTTAGGTATCACTATATATTATTATATTTCGCAGCACCTATGCGCAGTATGAAAAAAAAACCCTATTCGCGGACCTGCAGCGACATTTCGACGAGGGCGTTAATTATTAATTTATGAATCTCCGACGATTGCCAATTACTTATATATTATTTTGAACACACGTATTGTTGCCTATCATTTACCTATAGAAAAACCTAAAATTTACCATAGCACAGAACAAGAATCACAGCCCATAGGCCATACTGCCATAGCTATGAAATCTATTTTTTGATGGTATACATATAATTATTATTTTATAAGACGCACGTTGGGAACACTTAGTTACATTACCTACATTGGTTGAAAACAAATATTAAAAACTTAACTATATATTATTATTAGTTTGAAATTTTAGATGTTTGGATTTTTAAAGTAATTTTTTTCATCTTATCAGTTTATCAGGGACCCGGACCTGACTGAATGGTCATTATTGGGACCTAGGATGAAAGCATACTGATTCGTGTGTGCGCACGACTAAAAACACTTAAATAATATTATTGTATACACCAACTCGTTGTAAGTTTTGGACTCAGGTCAGTTGTGAATTCGTTTCCGGTCTGGGAACTACAATTATTTTGTTTTTATCTCCACCACATCCACGGTAGACTAATATAGAAATTGGAATCCTATAATAAAAAACAAACTCGCATCTCGGGACTTGTCTAATCACGTGCTATTTTGTTGGTTTTCTTTTTGGTAAAGTATTAACTTTAATAATTGATATTTACAAGAACTAACACAGTTCTGGTATATGATTATGAATAAAGTCTTATGGATTACACCTGCATGTATCTCTATAAATTATCTAATTACTTTGTTTATCAAATTAAATTAATTTGTGCTTATTGAATTATAAACACTTTTTGTTTCACCCGGTCTTCATATTTTGTTATTATTATCATGAATACTACAAACTTTTAAGCGATGGCTAAATTCAAATTGCTTTTTCTTCAAAATACGCTCAACCAAAACTAAGTTACATTTTAATCAATAGTAAACTAAGTTCAGTTTTTGCAATGAGCTAACTAAACTTATTATGACTCTTATGTAGAAGTTTCACTAAACTTTCAAACTTCCAGAACCTAATAAATAATTGCTTTTGAAATTTGTGAATGTCTGTTGATTTTTGCTTATGATAATTATAATTATAGTCTAAGGTAGACATCGTGGTTCGAAATTGTCAGGTATGTTACAACTCGATAAGTTTTGCATGGAGCACATTTTGTATATTTTTTTTTGCCAACATAATTTTAATATTAAATCCGCCACTGCATAATATTATTATAGGTGCATCAGAATAATATTGTACTTTATGTGATATGTTGTAATGTGAACGAAAAATGTAGATAAATATTATCCGGGCGAATGCAATAAAATATATTATAATGCACGTTGTAATAATCGTTATTAAACGTTCAGCCGAATATTTGTACCTATACGTAAAACGAACTAAAGTTATTTCTATTTTTTTTTCTCGGTACGCCTCTGCAAGTTGTACAATATTTGTTCGCAGGATTTGTCTAAATATAAACGTTCGAATTATAATTAATTTCACATTCGGATATTTTTTACGATAATGATAACAATAATATGTGCGATCAATAAGCAGAAACGAAATTATTTATAAAATGTTTACCTTTTACATAGAGGTATTTTAATCAATTTTTTTTACACCGAAAAGACACACACACACACATATTACATATTATCATATTATACTACGTACTATATTATATTGTATTAATACCTACCTATACCTAATGTAATACCTATATTATATTATCATACTTTTGCAGAGATCGCAAATGTGTATGATATAATCGTTCAAGTAGGTATTATACTATTATGTACCTACTATATTCAAATCGTTTTTGAATTCGACTATAGTCTGGTATATCTATATAATAATTAATCAATGAATAGGTACTAGTGTACTACTGTAATGTAATACTCGTATAATAATCCCGCTATTTCCGCAGACACTTTGTAAAAATAATTTTATCGGTTCCGTGAATTTAATTAATGTTATTATAAAATATATAAAGTATTATAAAGTATATATTTTTATTCGATACCATTCATGTATTTTTTTATAGAATTCAATTAATTTGTACTATGTCCCTTAGATAATAATATGCTATAAATATAAAATAATTTTAGCTTAAACACAAATTATTTGTCATTACAAAATATGCTAGAGAGCTATTGGTTAGTATTATCATGTTTTAGTTTATAAATTGTTATCGATTATTTTTTGCAATATACAGAGTTATGTATTTTATCGTTATTATGCGTATAGTCAAAGTTTGTTAATTCCTGTGACAATGTGTACTGTCACAAATTGCAGCTGCCCGAGATTAATATCTCATTCATTGTTCAAGGCGTACATTTTTGGAGTAGTTTGTTTTGAAACTTTACATAAGCAAAATTGTTAGAGATAAAGAAAAACGTCTGTTTTTAAAGGGACTTTAATTTTCTCGACAACTTTCTTTCCGTCACGATGATGAGGATGATGATGATGATGATAACAATAATAATAATAATAAAATGCTTTATTTGTTCCACATTAGATATAATTTACATTGTATAGAATCATATTTTCACTGAAAGTTTTTAATGTTGTATTTCTGACAGTTTTGTAGATAGGTATAGGTAATATTTTGCTGTAGTATCGCCAACATAACGAATTAGAAATTAAATTGCACGTGGATATATTATAATATAATTTTCATTTTTCCGTTTCGATTTTCAAAATGTATTTGTTTAGTGTATAAGAAACCGTGTAATACGCGTACCGAAAATCAGGGAATAATGTGAAACAAAATAAAAAAATATTAATTTTATAGTATTATCTTGAACTTTACGAATTCGATTATAAGTTTATAACAATGAGCATTATACACTATACAATATCATATATGATTTGCGATGTGAATAGATTGCCGCCGGATTCGACTTCACATGCTTATTGCTTACGCGTACTGCACGTTGATTTCGATAAATCCATAAGTACCGCACTATCGGTTGAATATGTTCGGCATTTCAGAATGTTAGCATTATTACGTTGAATAATAATAATAGTAGTCTAAAATTTGCACTTTCATAAAATACTATAACTATTTTAATGAAAAGGCTACATAATTGCTAAAAAAAATCATCGAATACGCCGTGTCCAATTTAGTACAGGGTAGATCACCCGAATGATGAGTAAAAAACAAGCTTGTGCGTATGTATTAGATCTTAGGTAGGTATATATCACAAATCGCAATATTTAAACCATTAACAATATCGTCTCATTGGCACTATAAAATGCAGAAACATATTATAACTACATAGTATATAATATTTTGTATTAACTGAGACGTCTATATTTTGGTATATTATTTTATACATATTATGTTACAGATTAGTGTAACATGGCGAAAGAAAAATATTAATTGATATTTACGTATATAGGTACCAGCATTTGGTTTTTTTTTTATTAGAGTCTACAGAGCTGTTAGACCGGATAAGAACTTTTGTATTGCCGTAAGGTACATAGGTACATTATTTGACGAAAGAGATCTATTTTTACATTAAAACATGTAAAAGTAACTTTTAATTTAACATGAATTGTGATTATCTAACGGATGATTTTATAAGCCAAGAGGCTTGTGGAAAAGGGTTTAATTTAAAATTGTATAATATACTTAATATTCCCCCTCCATTAAATTATATACATGCGTAAATTAGTGTTCTAATTTTTATTTGTGTTGAACTATATAGTAAATTTAATATTTATCAGGCCAGTTAATTGTACCTACAACCACAATTATTTCATTATACTAAATTAAAATGATGGTTTATAATTTATAGCCAACGGTACCGGAAGGCAGGCATGAAATTTGAATTTAGATCGTATATATACGCAGCAGCTGCATCGCTATCGTGGTGGCGATGAATACCAGCTAACTACCAGCCACATAGGTACATATTACGTTAAATGCGTTACGATATTAATATTATAATTATTTCATGTAATACATCTGAGCGACACTGCGGACTAACGTTTTTCGGTGCAGATATAACTATATATAAGGACATTATTTGGAAAAACATTTTTAAAATTAAAAAGCACCCCGTGTTCTGATTTGCGGACCGGCAGAGTGCGAAGACAAACCAATAAACAATAATATGAGTTTCATAAAAATATTATATTATATCGGTGGTAAAATCGTGGAGTGGGCTAAAATTGCGCATATATATATTATATATTATCCGTATACGATTACTTCACACCTCCATCGTTCTTTTTTTTCAAACATTTTTACCTATAATACAACTATGCGAGTATGCCGTGCCGCATATTATATAGGGACTGCAGCCGTTTGGAACGCGATAAAAAAAACCGAACACGAAAAAGGACGTCGAGTTTTCATGAATAATGGTCACCTTGGTTCTTGGGGTGTGGTATGCGCGGTGGTGAGGTATATCGTGTATATATAGTGCACTACACCGCCACACCGGATACAGGGATTAACATTTATATTGAGTCGGGGGAATTCGGGCGGAATCAACCAACAAGAAAAAAAAAATCATTACTTCGGTTAAACATTTCAAAAATAATTTTTCTACCAATCAAACGTAAGCGAGGAGAATCCGTTTATTCAATGTGCATATCACTGTTCGATAATAATAAACATGATAAACTATTTACGTGCAGGACGAAAAATGAAAATCCTGATGTATTATAGTCAGTACCACCGCGGTTATCTAATAGATAACCGTGGTCAGTACTCAGTAGACAATTTGCACGCTATAGTAATAACTAATAAGTTATTAACTATAAGTTTATAGTAACCTATTACTAATGAGTATTGACTATTAATAAAGTAAGTAATTTGAATTCAGATAAAAAAGTATGCAAATCACAATAACGCTGTCTGCAAGTAATTACGCCTAGGAGAATAAGTCAACGGTTTTATGTTTTGTTTACCGAAAACAACATCCCCAAAGTTCGACAAAGACAAAACTATTTTTCTGCTCCACTCCACTGCCGACAAAGTCTGATAAATTCAGAGTGAACAATCGGATGCTTGTTTTGTGCGACCGTTATCATTTCCAACTAGAACTTTTAGTTTGAAACACATTTTAATACATAATAATGCACGCCGGAATGCGGAAAACCCGTCGGTTATATCAAAAAGTACGAAATTATCAACTATTTTATATAAATTATTGTCTAGAATAAAAGTTTGTAATTCCGGTAAGGTTTGTTACTAACGGTTTTTGTATGTTTCGATAAAAACATAAATTTACTTTACATTATTTATTCATTTATTTTTTTGTTTAAACTATTCAGCATTATAAAAAAGTTGTTAGTTTACAACGTAAAAACGGATAAAATATGTTTAATATTTACCGTGAAATAAATACCTTATTTGAAAACGAATATTATACCAGTCGGAGAACACCGTTTCAATTTATAAAATTTAGGTTTCGGATGACTCTATGTCAATAAATTATAATATAGTGTCTAGAGGAATATTACCGATTTTATTATAGAATTGCGAATATTATAGCTATTCTATTATACAGGATCAATGTCAGTATTAATATTGTGCTGCTGGTATATACTTGGAGGAATAGCAATGCAAAAGTTACTGCGGAAAATAAGAATAACTTTATTTCGATTTCAGACGGATGTATCAGACGTATCAATTATGTATCTATAGACTCTAGGTACAACAATAGGTACCTATAATAGATTATTATATTATAATATTATAGTACCAATGCCAATATTATTATCGGGCTGCTGACGTACCTACTTGGGGGAAGCAAACCGAAGGTAACTATGGAAAAAAGTTACAGTTGGTCCGTGTCGGACATCGAAATTTGTTTTGACGTTACAGTTGATAATATGACCGTTGTAAAATATACTCATTAACCTGCGGTTATAATAATAAATAATAATTGTAAAGTGTAAACAAATAATGTGCTTCATTCAAATGTTAAATCGGCACCACTGTGCATAATATTATAAAAATGTCACGATAAAATGTGATTCGTCGTAGAGGATCGCGTGAGTTCGAACCATCTTTTTGCGGTTTTTTTGTCTATTCCATGAGAAATCCATTTCATATTATTTCAGAAAAAATACACAATAGGTAGTATAGGAATCCTCCCACTCCTTCGTTAACTGTTTAATCGTTATTTTTCGAGGAGTTTAAATTACAATAATATAGTATACTATAGTATTAAACATTTCAATAGGTATATTATAATTTATCAAATATTATTAAGTGATAGGTACATTCATTATGTATGACATAGTCTAATAACTTATAACTTATAAGCATGTTACAATATTAGGTATATAGCTATGTGAAAAATCCAAATTTTTCTGATAGTTGTTGTACCATTAATTAAACTGTCCACGTTGTGACTCGATATTAAAAAAATTTAATAATTATTTTAGATGTACAAAAACTAATATTGTATGCGTCTTTTTATTTTATTAAAAGTCATAATGTATACAGACCCCTCTAAGGCCTTCTACAAACCTATAAGGCTATAAAATATATAAAAAGGTTGGTACGTATTTATAAGAAAATACAATCATTATTTCTTGTTTTTATCAGATTGAAGCTATATTATAACCTAAGTTATACTACTTGTATATAATATATATATACCAGATACATTGTACCTGTAGTAGACATGTAGGCTGTAGGTGGATAGTTTATTATTGTAATGTATAATATTTGGTATTCGTTTGATAAGCAGTAATAACTTTTCAGACATTTTTTCACTAATTGTCTTATACTTTATAACACAGACTGTGTCGCTGCGATAGGGTCCGTGAAAAGGTGTATATGTACGAATCTTTTGGTGCTAATAAAAGACGACGTCTCCTAGCGTGCTATCTAAATATGTCTAATAATATATTAAATATTTTACGTGCGTGCTGCAGAGAAACTGGGTCGGAGGTAAGGAAATTTCAATAACCTTGTTATATATATATTTTTTTTTTTATAATTCGTACGATTTAACAAAAATGTATTCGTTTTGCTGCCAAGAATATTATAATATATAGGTGTAGTATATAGAATGGCAGCGGTGGCGTTAAAACACTTAAACACGACACACTCGATGAAAACACGACAACTACTGTTTTATATCTAAAATATTTCATGTCACTTCGGTACAAATGCTTGTTTTATCATAATATATAATAACATTATTTTAGTTTTATAATTTTACATTTTGATAATTTAAATCTGTAATTATAGCAATCGGGGAGAATTATGTACGTAAAAATAGAAAATCTCTCTCTGACCACAAGTGTGTAGCATACGAGTAAACGTAACAGAGTTTGTTAAATTATTTTGTATGATAATAAATAATATTTACATTCTATATTATATGTATAAAAAATTATTATTTTTCGTGTAAAAGATAGACGATACTTGAATGCAGTTATGCAAGGTTATTCGTTATAAATAACGACAAATTCAGATTTGTATCGTTTAAGTATTATAATTGTAATACATTTTCAATTTATGTATACAGAGCTGATGTATGAAACTTTTTGAGGACTTTTCTACAGCTCTTTTATGGGGGATTGAGGGGGGGGGGCACAAACTGTTGTAACGTTTGAAATCAAAAACTAACGCAGCAGCTGTAGCAGTCGCCATTTCAAGACCAAAAGTCAAATGTGTATGAAAAATAATCGGCAGATCGCAAGTACAGTATTTTGTTTGCATGAGTAGGTAGGTATATACACCGTTAATTTTTCTCGACACACAATAGTGCGTGGATCGTTTATTGTGTATAATACATAATATATGTATACCATACGTGACGTGACCACCGCTGCCATATAATAATGTGTACGCTGCTACCTCCCTGAGGACTCATAATAATAATAAGACTCGTTTTTATAAAAAGGTATTCCATCTCCGTATAGAACGATGCAGCTACTGTTCATAATATACGCTTATTTATAATACCTATAAACCTCACACGACACACAACATATTATTATACGACGACGACGACGACAACAGCAATAATATTATTAATAATCATTCACTTCACGGGGGGTGATGTGGTTCATGGGAAGGGGGTTTCGCAGGGGACTCTGCAATAATAAAATATGTACAAAAAAAAAACCCCTTTTGTGAACACTAGCACCCTATAAGGCCTAACCATAATGGTTCGACACGTCAAACACTTCGATTAGCCGCTACGGGGTTCTCTTTCGCTGGTTTCTGTCGGTTTGGAAATATTGTAATATTGTGTACACACTCACACGCGCACACGCGCGTTTATACATTTACGTCGCAGCGGATACTTTTATATAGATGTGCAATGTATATATGTATATATATATATATATATATATATATTATTGCTGTGGGACTCACAGTGGCGATAAAAACGTGTCGGTTACGCGCGGAGGAGGTGTATAGAATTGTATTTATTATATATTTTTTTTAACGACTCTTCTGCTCGTCAAATCCAGCTGTTGTGAAACGACCACGGGGGAGAGAGAGACGAGCCGTCACACAAACCCACACTCGCACGAAACCATCAGCTGATGCATTTTTATGTTTTCGGTACAGCTGACTCGCCGTATGTGAACGTGTGTAATTTACGACGGTGAAAAACAGCTGTTGTGTGAAAACAAAGAAACCCGGCCCGGAAATTAAGTATGGAATTCGCGCGAGTGCTGCAGCTGGTCGAGACGATTACGACGCCGACGTCGGTTTATTAACGCTTATTTCCGGAATCTTAACCTACATTATATTTATATGAACACACAAACATACTGCATAGGTATATAACACAATAACACTATGCACGGCGGTGTGTTTTAGAGTGTTTGTTGTACCTTTTTTTTAATTTTTAGTTTTAGTTTTGTCACATGTACGGTGTTAGCGTGAGCGTCTATTACTTCATGAATTGTACATTATATGATTGTACCATTTATTGTACATGATGTGCACTCCGATCGCGCGACCACCGTACCCTGGAACGAGTTGAGAAAGGCGCCCCGGAAGTGTGCGCCGTCACCGGAACAAAAACCTTAACACAAAAAAAAAATCCCTCGCAGGAAACCGCCGGGTCGTGGGAAAATACATTACATTTATCAATTTATGAAGTTATATAAATACTATTAGTATAAACTGCTCTGTTGTAGTCTAGTGATAAACATTTGCACTTCGGGTTTTATCGATACAATTATTATGATACTTTGCGCGTATTCAACATACACCAACTACACGACGGGTGTTGTCGAGAACATCAGCAGTGTTACACTGTTACAATATATTACCTAAAGTACGCACACTTCAGGGCGGGACCCGATTTTTGAAGTCCTCTGTCGAAAATGCAGTTTGATCAAAATCCACGAGCTTGTCGCCGAGGATGCGAAGTAGACACTCGACGATTATAAATCGTATACTTACCGTGCGTATGTCACTTGAGGCGCGTCACCCGTGAAGGAGTGAACAGATTTAAAGCATAGCATGTATGTATGTACGTTCATCATATATTGTTATAGTGTTATTATTGATAACTTTTCTTTGTTTTTGCTCATTATTATATAATAATTGTGCTGTATAATTATATAAGGCCCACGAGTTTTAAAAAAATAATAGGTGGCTCGTTGCCCAAAAATGTTGAAGACCCATGGATCCTGGTGTATGTATAGATGATTATATTTCATCATTTACTTTATTATATTGTATTCGAAACTAAGTTGTTCACTAGAAAAAACTATGTATTTCGTGTAAACAGTGAACATAGTCATCAGGAAAATCATAAATATTATGTAGTCCTAAGTTACTTAACTAGTATGATATATTGTATGTGATGATCACATCGTCGGCTAATATTTATTAATTTTTACTAGTAAATTACACCAAATAACAAAAATATTCTCCTAAAATTTAGATCGATTATAATAATTGTTACCTATTACTTAGTATAATCCTATTCAATAAGTATTAAAATATAAATGTCGAGGAGTGCACGGAGTCTACGATGACGTGACTATACGTGATCAAACAATAAACTATTCATGTATATTGTATCTTTTAGATAATTATTCACAAGAGAATTCAAGTTCGTACACATAATCTAATTAGGTGTATATAAAAATGTATATTTTAAAACTCGGCTATCTATTCTCTTGACTTTATAAGTACCCATACGGCTGGTCAGAAATACATTATAGTTATTTCGATAAATATATGTATACGGCTATCGTCACATGCAGGAACTTAAGGTGACAAAAACTTTTTTTTTTTAGGTCAATCGTAATCTACGACTGCTTATGGACTATGGTTGGTATAGGTATTTTATTTTATACGAAAAAATACGTCGAGAAATTCGTCTAAGATATACGTTAGTAGAGGAAGATGAACTTGACAATAAGTATGATTACTCGTGTAGTTGATGCGTCGTATGTATATGATTATTGTTATATTTGATATGTAACTATAAATACAAGTATAAGGCCTCGTTTAACGCCGAGTTAAGTTCCCAGAAATCGCAATGTTAAGCAGGACGCTTTTTGCATGCACTTAAATATATCTATTCCTGGCAATAAATAACACGGTAATATAATATTATAACACGTAATAATAATTAATTATAATATATGACAATAGTTATAACTGTATAGTGGACGGGAAAAGTGTTGTTATGAACAACTTACTATCGACTGAATGAAACATAACTATAATACGAAATATTACGTACATAATATAATATTGTAATAATATTACATCCCCCAGAAACACATGGCCTGTAAGGATGATGTTGGGTGACTGTGTGAGTGGTGACGGCCTTGATGAAACTACAACGGCACTGCACAAGCAGATTTTTTTTAAAGATAATCACGCGTGTGCGACGACCGGAGAATACAGACCACCCTGGGATCAAGGTCTCACCTCGTCCCGGAAGCATACATCCGCCCTCAACACTGAGGAACACATTTCCCGTCCGGATGACGATTCTCGTCCACCCGGTAAGCCGCGTACGTATGATATATAGGCACGTCAGTCAATAACAGCATTATAGCGTTATCTGAAAAAAAAAAAAACATTTGGATTCTATAAGTGATCTACACGCAAGGTCGACTAAAATTAAATTACATACGGTCCGATGTCAAAGCCAACGTTGTACTGAAACTGAAACATTGTTAAACGGAACACAAGTATTTAAAATTCTACGACGTAATAACGAAACAACGTTAAATGAGGCAAAGTTATACAACTTATATATAGGTTAAGAAAGCTCACTCTGCGACTGTGCTTTATGCCCGGTTTCGTATTTTAATACATCGCAATAAAAATTATAGTTGCATAATATGGAATTTTAAAAGACTCTATAATAACGACCCGCCAAATAATATGTGTGCAAAGTTCGGTGCTAATTGGTCAAAAACTGTAGATTTTCATATGCGTTATTTAGATACCTATAAGTATACAACTGGACTATTAATAACAAATAGACGTATTAGCCGACTATGTAAACATTGTAAACCTCAACCTCTATAGTACGGGCCACGAAAACGTGCGAATGTTTCTAGTATCCCAGTGGCGTTTTTTCGGTAAGGCTATCTAAACTACTATATCCCTACCGAAAAAAACGCCACTGGAGGCGCTAGAATTATCCGAACGTTTTCGTGGCCCGTACTATAATCTAATATAATAGCTATTAGGTACCTGTTATTTAAATTTATATTGAAATAATAACTTTTAAACACTTTCCGAGTGACCGAGTCTCAAAGAATTGATCAATATAATTTTTATTGAAAACGGTCCAGAAGATTTTGAGTCTATGGAGAACATGGAAAGAAAGATACATTAATTTCTATATATATAGATAACCTAAAATAAAATAAACACAACTTAAAAGTCAGTACGAGCGTGTCAAAAAAAAATTCCATGAAAAGGAACGAAACGAATTGACCTAAATCACGTCGTTTGAAAAAGTATATACTCTGCCCGTCCGTCGTTGGTTTTATACATTTAGTGACAAAGGATATATATTTTTTTGTTATCACCATTGTCCTTACACGAAGTCTTTTGAATATTGGCGTGCCACGTGCGGATGTGTGTCGCCGTCGCCGCCATCAAATTAGTCTCAGAGTTAAATCGTGTTATTGACCTGTCGCTGTACAAATAAATAGCATTATTTTATTTAATAGTATGATTTAGTTTTGGAAGAAAAAAGTTTTCCCACAGCATTTCGATATAAAAATTTGATACGAAATTGTATTATTTCATTTTGCCAACAAATGAGGTTTGAAACGTGATTATTAAAATGCATATTAAGTCTGTACCTACGTATTTAATATCATGTGAACACTGCGTGGGTTCTCAGTAATAATAATAAAAAAAATTGTAGCAACAGGTTATATTATGTTTATAAATTATAACATGGCAGTGTTATGAATAATATACTCGTGAGATCTACACGTATAATTTATTCATAATTAAGAGAAAATTGGTGAGAACCAATAGTTTATTGAGAAAAACATAAAAAAATACTCTAATAAATTTAGTCTGTTATTATTTACCACCATGATTAAATTTGCAAGGCGAAAACACGCGTCTAGGTACGTTTACGTTTTTAATTAACTTAATAATATGCGAATTACACCATCGGTTTCGTATGTTTTTTCGGCAAACGCGTCTCGTTCTATATATTAATACATCTATTATAGTATTTAGTTTAAGTAAGTACCTACACAAAAATAATATGATGTATGATAATTATTGTTTTATACCTACAATTTTTTAATTTGTTTCGTATAAATTATAGTTATAATATCTAAATAAATTATTATTCAATTTACAATTTTGTTTATTGAATTCAATCTTTATAATTTATACACTGTATCAATATTTTTTATTCTGAACAGATATCAGTGCAGAATATTATAAACTATAATTATTAGTAAGTATAGACTGAATCAAAACGAACATGATCAGATACATATCTCGCATCATATCGGAACCAGTTCAATTAGTGTTGTTGTAAGTTGAAACGTAAGTCTTGAAAACTGCAGTAACAAAAACCTGACCAGTAACGCGGAATGGATATGCTACTTTCATTCTTAGCCTAAGGCCACATATTATAATCATATTATGAGTATTTTTATTTTTATTTTTATTAATGTTTTTAAGTCACTAATACCGATTATTGGTTTATTGACGGAATTATCAGGGTCTCGTCCCAAACGGCAAAGTTTCATACAGGTTGTCTGAGATTTCCAGTTTTAGATAATACGTCCATGACTTAGTTGTGACTTATGAATCTGCATCTAAATTTTAAATTTGTTTGGTAGTATAGCGATGACTTCCCTGAATGTCGGTTGTATTGTTTTAACGGACATAGGTCCGCGGACGTCTGGTTCTGCTCTACTTATTATAGGGGGTCTGTGTGTTATCCAAGGGTGTCCTTTTTTTTAAGCCTATTTAGTATTATTTTTTGTTGTATATGAACTATCACAGTTGGCCAAGGGAATATTAAAGCCAATTATATAACTATTATATAATACCCTTCATATTATAATATAATATACATACACAAATACCATGTCGTGATACCAGTCATTTTTGTAATTTTCGTTCTATCAACGGTGGTTCAACTTTTAACACGCGTTTCATCAAAACTGATTGCCGTCACGTCTCAATGTCTCATAAAATCATAATATATTATAATATTATATTATTTTATTGTCCACATGCCGAGATACTCTATATATTATTAACTATTACCTATGCCGTATTAAATGATATAATATAATATATGTGTAACACAAATACATATTTAGTGTCATGATGTGACATCCAGTGTATAGTGAAATCTCTCTTTTTGTGAAATCAATTAAACTACTCGTAATAATTATTTTATAATCGTGCAGTAATAATAAATCTGTTATTCTTGTATTTTTAAATCTTACTATTATTTATAGCTAAAATTTTAATCTATTGAAATACAAAACCTATTTTTCATAATATATATAGTTAGGTAATATAATATTTGTAATATTCAAATAATATATAGTCCATAATCAAAAAATATGAAATATCAGATTCACAGCACATCCATTTTATACAGGTTATTGGATAACCTAAGTGTACGTCATTATTTTTTCTCTTTTTTTCTATTAAATAAGGTTTATGCCCATGCTCTATAGTTAACGTTTGTTTCAGTGTCCTATTCGCTACTGCCCTGTGATTAATTTGAAGAATTATGATTTGAAATTTTAATTTGACTAATGTTGTTCATGAGGTCGTAGTTCGAGCATAAGCTAATATTTTTTTCGAATGCTGAGAGAGGTGTATGGATAATTTCTTGTGTGTGTGTGTGTGTGTGTGTGTTTTATTGGAAGTTGCGTTAGAAGTCAGTATGAAGCAAATTATTATGAGTTCATACTGAATTAAGAACTAGCAATTATAGAATTTGAAATAATACGTAGGTAACATTTTATACTGGAACCTTTTGTGTGATGGTAAAAATTAAAAATATTATATAATTATACCTTACGGGTTTGCTACGCGGTAGTAATAAGTAATAATAAGGTATATAAAATTAGACTATATATATACCTGTATACAATCTACAAATATGGTATATGACGCGTACGATATACTTTTATTGTTACCTATTATACCATTGTTGTACACGGCACGACGTTGTGTCGCTGCGACCCGAAGAGGGAATAATATCGTTACAATTCATAACCCGCAGACGACTTTGGGAGACGCGAAACCGGTTACGGTCGATCGGTGAGCGTTGTGCGCGGTAGTCGAAGATTTAGAACCCGGGTCCAAATGAATCGTCTAGCTGCCCCGGGAAGAGTACAATATATAAATATATAATATCGTATACATTATCGATCGTACCAACGCGATATTATAAAACGTATATATGTATATATTATAAGGGTTTGCTAGTGTGCGTCGGCGGGGGCAAGCGGGTGGGATAATATGTAATATATTATGGCAGAGATGGTCATAGGACCGTGGCGGAGAGAGAAAGAGAGAGAGAGAGAGTGAGTGAGTGTGTGTGAGTGAGTGAGAGGGGGACAGAAATAAAAGGTCCACGCCCGTTCTACGCGTAATGGAAAATAAGATTTATGCCGTCAGAGTCGTATACGAGCGGGCAGCTCATATCTGTCTTGTGTGTGTGTGTGTGTGTGTGTGTGTGTGTTTAACGTGTGCCTATACAGTATATATGTATTATGTATATTGTATACGTATATATGGAGGAGACTATGTTAATAAATTAGGAACCGGCCGGTTCCTTTTTTTTTTTACGTGTTAAGGCGTACATTACAAATTACACGCTCGTCGAGAGTTCTCTTACTGCGACGGCACTTCTACATCGGTGCTGCACGTGGCGGCGGTGAAGAGGAGGAGCAGTATAAGAGTAAAACGCACTAGACGGCGGAGGAGGCGGCGGTCGATTCTCCGTCGTGGCTCGTAGCTGTCTATAATATTATTATATTATACCTGCAGTGGCGGCGGTGGCGGCGGCGGGTGATGATTAAATAATGGACAACAAGTCATATTATTATAATTAAACCCTCTCACTATAACCCCGGTAACACGGTAGCGGTCGTTCATCATAATGCACTTGTGATGTGCGTGTGTGTTTTCGTATCGTATGCAGCGTACATATATATACATATTTTATTTTTAATTTATTCCAGATCTCCATCATCCGCAGCATCCCGATGCATTACACTATACGTTATTTGGTGCAAGCTCAACAAATGAAGTTGATACCAATACTATCGACGCATTATGTATGATAGCGTTGTACATTATTATAGATGTACGACTATACACGACGAGCATGCAGGTAATATAATATTTATAAATTATAATATACATCACACATATGATATTAGGCACAAATACATATAACAAACACGTTATAACCGACGCTCCTGCGCAGTGATTGAGGGTTTAAAAAGTCCGTATACAAATCGTCGTTTTCTATATTATTTCTGGTTTCGTCTACAGAGATTTTGTTTATATTTTTATTTCAACGAGTGGAATACTGTTAATTACTATATTTTATTTATAGGTATGAAATACTTTCAAACACATTTTGTCACGATTCCGATTTTAAATCAGTATTTTCTTAAGCCACATTGGTACATTTTATTTCAGACTATAAACATTCGAATGTTTTAAAGATTAAAAGACTGCGATTATAGACTCAGAGTTTCTACAAAGAATAAATATTGTTCTATTATTGTAAAGTGTGTTTTTTTTAGAAAAACTTTCTGGAACAGTAAACAACTTTCAAAGTGCTGTGTTCTATATTTTAAATTGAACACAAATGGAATTTTCAAATTTTAATATGTTTTCATACACTAATCTCAGCCATTTTTAGTTACATTGAGCTCCTCCATTCTGAATAGTTTTCGATTAAAACCTTTTATTATTATTTTAAAACACGCCTGTCCTAGTGGTCGAACAAATTCGAGTATCAGCACTTCTTTTGTTTTGGTATTGACTCAGTTATTAATTATTAAGACGACGTCAAACCCGCATAATATATGTTGTATCTGTCTTGTAGATAAAACCCGTTTACGTAATCTGAGTATAAATCGCTCAATTTTGGTTTTAGAGTAAAAATACCTGTTATAAAATTGAATTGTGACAATATTTCTGAGGATAAGTCATCATGCTTTTTACATTATACCCAATACAACGGTCATTATATCGTTTATAAATAGCAAAAATGTCAACATTTTTAAAATACCCTTAACTTTTCAAAATTTGAATTTTTAAAAAAAACTTAACGTCTTGCCCTCCAAAATATTGGCATCTTTTAATTTTGTAATAGGTGTTTTTATTCTAACACCAAAATCGAGAGAGTTTTACTCAGACTTCTTAAACGCGTTTTGTCTATGTCGTACGTGCGTAAGACGGAGACAACACTTGCGGCCATGCAGGTGTGATGTCTTCCTAAGTAATATTTAAAAACAGTAGGTAGTAGTAAGAAGTTTTTAAAAAAATACCATTGACATAATATTTGCTTTGTAAAAAAAATGCATTTATATAACCTGGAAATCGCATTTCCTCCCACCGCAATAGCTATAACAAAAACATTTTTATAAGCCGTATAAGAACCGACGGTTCATTCTTCAATAACCATATATACAAACTATGGTATAGATATAGTTAAAGGTACTCTGTTTGATGAATGTCACGAGTCGTACCTAACGGAATATGAGCTGCGATTCGTCGAACTTGCACTCGACTTAATAACTGGCTTATTCCAAACAAACAAATCTCAAAAAATATATTTTGTTTTAAATTTGAACACTGATAATGTATTAAAATTTTCAAATTTGTACCACTCAACCAAGTAATGTTTTATAACACAAACCAGAACCGCAAATGAATCCGACACGATTCTAATGGATGACTTTTCAGAAAAAAATTTACGTTTGTTTGGTACGCAAGTATATAAATGAATGTATATTATTACATACATCACGTATATACTATCAATACATCACGAACACTGCAACGGACAGATAGCTGGTTAAATTTTTTTTTTTTTTTTTACCTTCTACTACCGAATTTCAATTAATTTTTTCCCGAGCTACGGTGTGTCACGATCGTTTAATTGTCATAGGCGAGTAAAAATGCTCATTTATACGCGCATTCCATTTCAGTTTGCCATTTAGTAGTATTATTACATTTCTTATTCCTGGTACAGTGGTACATACAATAAAATGACCTGGGATTTCCACTTAATTTTGGACATTTTTTTAATACAGTAAGCAGTTAACTGAAATACAAATTAAATACTTAAACACGATCATAATGTTTGTAAAGTTTAATTAATATTATATTAGAGTCGCTGTGCGTACTGGATAATTGATACGATTTACATATAAAAATCTTTTTTTTATGAATAATTGTATTGATTAAAATGTTTTTGTTAAAATGAGAGTCAATATTTGATTATAATCATAACATTTATCATTGTGTAACATTCTACATACCTATCTATAGTTATTTCTTATGTAATTATAGGCTATAATATTGAATATAAATTACCTATTCGACGCTAAAGTGGAATCAGTTATCGATAGTATATGTCTGTCGCGGTTCAATAAGTTTGCATACGAGTAAAAAGTATAAAAGTAATAAAAAGTATTATCATACATAGCACTTTGATGCCGTTCGGTGTACCTATTAAGCTCATTCTAAATAGTACCTATATATTGTATATTTTGCTTGTCATATTCAGCTTGTCATGTTCGTATTTTATACTTCAGTATACTTATGTAGACTTCTGTACATTAGGTAGGTAACTGTAATTATTAGATATTCCTTTGTATATAGGCGTATCAAAGTGGAAC
Source organism: Metopolophium dirhodum (assembly GCF_019925205.1). Classification (NCBI taxonomy): domain Eukaryota; kingdom Metazoa; phylum Arthropoda; class Insecta; order Hemiptera; family Aphididae; genus Metopolophium; species Metopolophium dirhodum. Next base: position 21,543,304 of record NC_083566.1, read on the forward strand.
CGACTGTGCGAATATGTGTAAAACATTAATTTATATGCAAAGTATGAAAAATGTATGTAAAATATCTATATAATATGTTATTTGAAAAATTGCAAAATAAATCTTAAAAGCTTAAAAAACTGAATTTTCCTTTTTCATTTTGGATTCTTTGATGTAGGAAATTAATTTCGTACTGGGAAATCAATGTTCACATCATTTAGAAAAATATTAATGTTACATTAAACCCGTGCCCTACTTATCCTAGTCATTGTGTGGCGTAACTGGGTAAAAACATAAGATATTATAATATATTATTATTATTATCATATCGACTTGCAATAAAACTTAAGGTTGTTAAATTTCGTAAATCATTGGTTTTTTATAACAACATTATGACGACGAGGATGTACTCAATATCACGTAATAAGACGTATTATTAAGACGGTACCTAATATTATAGATAAATCATAAATACTAGTGTTTATAATCAATGGTAGTATATTACCGATATTAAGACGGTACCTAATATTATAGGAAAAAAACATTTATAAAAATTTCTGATATAAAAAAATATATTATAACTATAAACTCGCCCTCGTCATTTCAGCGGATTAATGCGCAAGTGCACGTCGTTCAACTGCAGCGGGTGTTCCTATGTCGTTTATTTATCGGGGTGACACCCGCTGCCGACGCGGTAGAATTACGATAAGACTTTATTATATACATATTATATATCTATACAATATATACATAATAATATTACATACGCGTATATTGTATAGAAAAGAAAAAAACAGTTTTTTTACATAGGAGACAAAAACGAGAGAATAATAATAAAAAAAAACACACACAAACACTATTCCCGATGATTTATATACTAGGACGATATAGATACAATATAAGTGTATTTGAATGGAAAAAAATAAGGCGAATAGAGCCAATAATAACTGCTCGACGGTCCATGGAGAAAACCACTCAATCCTGCTGCCATCGAGCTAGGTTGATTTTTCCGACTTTATATTAATAGCAAAGATCATTTGTTATGGGCAACGATGGACAACGATATACTTTTGTGTATCGATATTGTTCTGATTTTTCTGATATTGTATCGTGATATCGTAAGTTGTACGATATCGATATCATATCGAAAACACACATTTTAAATAATACCTACTTAGTACTTAAGTAATAAAAAAAACTAGTTCCCGATATATAAGACAATATCGACATCGTATCGAATTATCGATATTGTTGCCCATCACTAATATTTACACTATAAAGTATAAAGCACGCTATTCAATATTTTTCTTTTACATGAAAAAGCTAAGAACTATAAATATGTTTTTGTTAATAAGTAACAATATGACAACGATACAAAAAATTGGTCAGAAACAAAAAAATCTTGTATCCAGCCCAAAAACATATCTACGTAAATAATAATATGTACATAATATATAGTATGTATAGTATTTTAGAAAATAATTTTAGAATTTAAACTGCTATTGAAATGATAGAAAATAAAATTGTATGTATGTATTTGACAGTCAGTATAACATGACTCACGAAAGCACCTATACACTATACATTAACATCATACAATCCGTTATAATTTATAAACAACCTTATTAAACATATTTAAAAATGGTAGTTAGCATTGAAATTATATTTTATAAGTTTACAAAATGTAATCAAAATCATTATTTTTATTTGGTATTATTTGTTTCAAGCCATACAAAGTAATACTATTTCCAAGTTAGTTATAGAAAACCCATGCAATGACATAGGCTATAGGTAAAGACAAAGACAAAGACAGTTGTAAATGAGACGTGGGTGATAGCACCTTTTTATTCTATAGTTTGATAACTAATATGGTTAGAAATGCAGTATACGAAAGATATTGAAACATTTCAAACAAAAACGGCACAAGTAATAATATGAAACATTTTAGTTAATTATTTTTGGTCTGCTGATATGATTAATATATATATACTTATAATGGTTTAGATAATTATTAATTATTATGTACTTTAATATAATTATTGTGTGCTATCTATATTCTAAATACCTAGTATTTAAAGATTTGGTAACTCTAAAAGTACTTTTATCAATGTTTATCAAATATTCTCTAGGAAAGTATATGGAATAATATACGTGGAAATTGTTGAGGCATTTGTGTGTACTATGTGCAAATGTGCAATGTGAAGTTTTGTGTGAGTTTTGATTTGGCAATTAAATATTATACCTATCCTAAAAAGGGTAAATTGTTATCTCGTATGGACGGAAACACAACGCTAACGTTTATAAAAACGTTGTTAGTTAAATAATAAATTAGTAATTGCACCAAAAAAGTAAAACATTTAAGCATAATATAATGTGTATTATGTAGGTTTTGTATTGGAAAAGTATGACAAAAACATTGAAATTGAATAAAATTGAATAACATTGAATTTCCGCTGTGCAATAATTTGTGATCTAGCAATTTATTTTGTTACTATCGTTAGAAACACAATATTTTGCCCTTTCGATGGAATATAGTGTGAATGATAAAATTAAGATCAAAGTCAACCAGTCTTCGGTTTTGGACAAAATATTTTTGACTATAACAACTTTATCAGTACATATATTATAGTGTTGCTATATTAGAAGAACTTTTTCCGGTTCTTAAGAAACTACGATACTAATTTTGAAATTGAGCTCTATAGGATCGAACAAAACGTTAAAATCAGTCTACAGCAAAGGCCTATACGTAAATAAATATTAAATAAATTTTACCATTTTTTCTATTTAAAATGTCAATTTTAATTTAATGTCAATGTCATTTCACCAACGAGTTTTCCGAAAAAAATAAAACACTTTTCTTTTATGTTATCGAATATTTCACTAAGTTATACGTATAGGGAACTAATAAATATTATACTTTTTCGCTTTTATACGGTGTGTCACGAGATCGATATCGTTCATAATATATATAGAGCTCTGAACTTGCAGCAAGACAACAAAACGCTACAATTATTTTAAACCGAACTCTACAAACGGGATGGTATATATTATTAACAGTGTAATTATACTTATTCCTTTGATCATCTGCGTTTATTTCCGAATATTTAAAAATTATTATTAAATAAGTTATTCGTTTTCATGGCTGCACGCTCTCATTATTATAATCTCATCGTCCCGATGTGTATCTTTGTGTTCAAATATTTATTTAGAGTTTATTATCTTAGCTTTTGTCCGTCTCTCTTTTACCCTACGCATTGCGTTAAAATTATCGTCCAAAAACTGTTTAGGTATTTATTTAGGTAGGTAGGTACATAATATATTATACTCCACTGCAGTACGCTACATTTTCCGGGGCAAATTTCTCCTAAGGACATACTCTTATATTATGCAAGCTAAATACCAACATATTATTATGTTTCGAGTTTTATCGTCCAAGTTCTCTCTTGAGGTATTTATGCTATGCTGGTATATATTGGTGTAGGTTGAAGGGTGGGCATTATCACTGAATATCGCAATGTGACTCATTTTTCGATATTATATTATTTGGTAGTTATAATGCGTAGTATAACTATTTACAAATACAATCTTCCCTTTCTCAGTTTCATTTAACGGCTTCAACCATCACTCTCGGGGGAGGGCAAATTTTCATGCAATATTGTCGCATAGATTATAAAAACTGGAATCTAAGACCTACAAGATCCACAGACTTCGGTACACGAATAGGCAATATAATAGTTAGGATCACGCGATTATTAATTACAAAAAAGAGGTTTTTCATTCCGTTTACTTTTTCCTTGAGTTTTATTTAACTTACATACCTACCTAGTCATAACATGGTCATTGTGCGTCAACTTAATTTATCATATTTAACAGTAATAATAATTAATGAACATTGTGTGGGCGATTAGTTTTAATTTAAATGTTGTATTACTTAACTATTCAGTAAATTATATGGATTCAGGCCCAAAATGTAAATTTATACTTTTAATTTTTTAAGGTTTTTTAGAGCATAAAGTTTCTAACCCTAGTCATGTCCAATTAGATTCTATTTATACTGACTTTCAAAGATCGTTTGATAAAATACCTATCATAACCGGCTTCTAAATAAATTAACTTCATTTAGTATCCATGAATATTTCTTGAATTGGATAAAGTCCTGTTTAAGTTGTCTTACACAGACGTTGAAAGTCTTATATTAAGATTCAATTAGTTTTATAGTTAATTCTGGTGCACAGTATAAGGTTCTCACATTAGCCCCCTGATGGTATTTAATTATGGTCTACATTTTATTTTAAATAGCTAAATTGACATTCTTTTATTTGCAGACGATGCTAAAATATTTTCAATTATTAAATCTCCAAGTGACAATTTAAAATCATAATAAAGTTTCAATAAATGTATTGATGAAAACGGTTATTCATAAATGTAATATTAATATTATAAATTATAATATATTAAATTAAGTAACTAGCGTTTAAATGAAACTTGTATTTATTCATAATTATTGTATTATACCTACTCACTAAAGGGTTTTCACTTTTCACCAAATTTTCCAAAATTGATAAGTAAATAAATAAAATACAACACGATTTCAAAAGAGCTAACATACATTTTTACACAGGTATAATCCGTCTATGTTTATCTCCAGCCCGGACTCCAGGGACCACGGTTTCCACATGACTGGTTCAAATACCCACCCATTTTCATTTGATACAAAACACGAATGGGGTCGTGTAATTAATTTCCCTGTTTACAGAGAACGTGCCGAAATCATCCCCAACCACTGAGCGATCAGGGTAACTTTTTTGGGATGGACAAACTTATATACAGTGCAATATATTGAGGGTGAAAACTCAAAATGTTTTCATAATAACAATAAGAATACAATACGATAAAATACCGAATTTTCGATCTTCAGCCCTCTCGCAAATAAAATATTATTTTAGCAAACCATGCGTGAAGAAAAAAAAACACGCCCAACTCAAGTATTCCATTATTATAATTTATAACTTATACTATCATATGATAAATTGACATATACGTATAAATATATATACAAAATTGAATACTTAAAAATATAATATACGAACGCAATCTCTCGCAGCCCCGAAATATTTTTATCCGATTTACTGTTATTGAGTTGTTTTCAATGCAATTTCTATAAATGCGCTGCAGTCAATTCTGCGAAATCTCGTCGGAGAGTTAAGTGAAAATGGAGTCTTCGATAATTTGAGTTACCGGCATAATATTCATTAGTAAGTAAAATACATGTATAATAATTTTAACCAGGCAATAAACCGTCTTTCGGGCTGCCTTGGCTCCATCTCACCACTCTGTATAGCATACACTTATGCGTATCTTTGTGGATATCTACTATTATTATTACTACGGTCGGGGGTCAGATTGGTTTTTCTTCGATGACTAGAATAGTATGTATTAGTGTGATGTACTATATTCAGAAGAGAGGCGTGCGGTCAAAATCAAAAGTTTTACGACAAGGGCAAAAAAGTTTCGCAAAGGCCGTACATGAGAATATATTATTATAATACTGTCCATGTACGCGCGCACAGCAGTAGCCGACCACTGACGGCAAATGTGGAATGGTTGGCATATTCTGTGCACAGTTTGCGTGTGATGAATTAATAATATTATATTTTGAGGGAATAAAACGAAGCTGTTTATTATTATAACATGTATTGACTAAACATCTTAACGGCATTCTTCAGGAGTGTATAATATATATATGTATTAACATGGAAGTGCAGTGGTATACGGTCGGGTGGATTCAATAATAAATGCTTTTACTTTTATGATTTTTTTTTTGCGACCGGGAAAAATAAAGCCGCGAGCGTCGGACGATTTGCGGACGTGCGGGTCCCTATACGTGCAGTACGTACGCAACATTGTTGCTGCTGCTTCTGGTGCGTGCAGTTTATATATAATATAAGTGTATTGATCGATTTGTTTGTTTGCGCGTTGTTCGAAGAAAATCGACTAAAGGGGTCGGAGTGGTGAAATCGAAAGTGAGGAGGACGACGATCCCCCTCGCGGTCGCTGGAAACGGTAGTTCATATAGTCGTGTGCGAGACACGCGGTTGAGGTAGCAAAGTTTAGCGTCGAGAAAATACCCTATGGTCTCGTATTTTATAACAGCGACATCGAGGTCTTCATTGCGCGTGCGCAGTGTAATTTATTATACTAAATCACGTTTCTGCCTATAGTCGTTATACTCGTTTCTCGTTATCGCAGACACTGCACGGTAATATTACCTAGGTACCTATGTGTAGTGTGCGAGCAGTATAACGGAACCAGCAGATCTGCAGGTCGAGGCGGAAATGTTATATAGGTGTATCGTGCATGTCATCGTCGCACCAGATCGTAGTCGACTATTGCTGCTTGCCGCTGAAATAGACGTATTTTTTGCCACGATTTTCAATATAGGTACACCGCAACAAAAATGGGAATTTTGCTCGCCTTCCCGGTCTGAATTGTACGAATAATCACTATATCAGAAATCATCAAGACTACGCGCACCATTAATAAAAACGCGGAGTTGTTGTCATCGACGGCAACACAATCTAATGGAAATGCAGACATTTTGTTTTCGTTATTCGGTCCGCGCAATTATTCAGATGTGCCAGCGTGCCACTTCATCAAACGCCTCGAGTAGGCCGATAAAAAAAATGATATTATATTATATATTGTACACGTGATAATCCGACTACTGGACGTGTATAGTAAACAACATAATAGTATTATTATAATATTATACATATAATCGTAAACTTGAACGCTGCAGTTCCACGACTAGTATATTAACTATTATAAATAATATTATTGCACATTGAGATCCGAGTGCATTTTTTTCGCCGTCCGGGCGCAAAACCTTATTTGACATCTCACTGCGTAAAGCTTTAATCAGATTCCTGTCAACATGTCATATAAGATAAATCCGGCAAAAACTGTTTACCTACATATTATAGCGTCATATTTCATACATACATATGGGCACGTTGCACGTATATAATATGTGTGTAATAAACAAAAAGTTTACTCGGATCAAGTTTAAAACAAGAATTATAACGCTAAATTATACAGAGTGATTCACCGAACATGCTAACCTCCTTTTTCTTCTCCAGTAATGCTGTTTTTTAAATTCTGATTTTTAGATGTTTAAAATAAACTTATTAAGACCGTATTTTCAAATTTTTGAGATATTTTATACTACTTGAAGATACAAACATTTGTTTTTCAAACGACAAAGCCATTTTATACTGTAAACTATTTACTGGATAATTTTTCTGAAAATATAGACGTATCAAAATCAAAAATCGATCTATAGTAGTTTTTGAGTTATTCAACTTTGTGTGCTAAGAATAATAGCTACATGATAACGGGTTTACGATATAGGGGCTACGGCGATTTGAAAATCTTAATAACTAATATTAATTTATATAATTTGTAAAAATGGTCCAAGGACAACAAAATATACTAGATCCAATATTACATCTATTTTATATTTTTGTAAAACCATTTTTAAGAACTATAATTTTATAGTATAAACGTTTCAACAACTAATTAGAAACTACCCAAACAAATTTTGAACTAGACACATCAAAATGTATAAAAAAATTAACACTAAAAAATTGTACTGTAAGAAATGGGAGTTTTTATTTGAAAAACAGAAGTTATGACGCTGTGCGGTTTGACCGAAATCGGGCGATTCCGGGGCTTTGGACAGCGTTGCAAAAAAAAAAAAACCTTTTCGAAAAACGAGTAAACAAATACTAAATATGGTGTCGATATACCTACACCGGTAGCCGAGTCGCTTACTGTAGGGACTGTAAAGGCATTATAGCGGGACTTAAGTTTTACTGTAATTATCGACCAAATTATTGACAAAGATGATAATATTTTATCACCGGACAATGCATATATACGCACTGATTTCAGATACTCAAAGGCCAACGCAATGCACGAAATTAAATTTAGATACTCGCTACTTATCATGATTTGTTAATTATTCTTTAATAACTTATATTTTTCGATCAGTTGAACATATTATGTATAGGTACATATACGCATATACAATGTATATATACAACTATACAATGTTCACTTAACGAAAATATTGGTTATATGTCCAAGCATTTTGTTTATCTCATTATACATACATATTTTATGCGTTGAACATTATCCGTAAGGATTTCAAAATAGGTACATATTATTTTCCCCTTCAGACCGTTTTGTGTTATAATATAATATATTATATTTCAGTTTTTAGTGTAGTGTATTACGCGCGTTAAAATACTCATTAAAATTAATTCCACAGCGGATGAAAAGCAGTGTGTTTTGTCGTATAATAATAGGTACATAATATAGTTTCTGCGTTCGCTGGTTGTTTAATTTTTTTTTTAATTACATGTTTTACCGCGTGAAAAATTAGAACGGTGAAGAAATGGAAACGAGTTTTCCTCGACGTATGAAAAGTATGCGGAAACTCATTGCAAAAGTAAAAAACAAAAATGAAAACAAAAGTCACGCAAACAGAGAAAAACACGTTAATTAATATAATAAATTCGTGTCTTTAATGTTTACCCTGAGGTACTGTAATTATTTAAAAACCAATAAATTACTGCCGTCGTATTTGATGATGAATAAATGCGTTTTTATGTATACGTACCTACCCTAGTTGACCCAAATCTGATTTTAACCAATCGTTTACAAGCAGCTCTCATGAACATATTATGCGCTTGGTGTTAACATTCGTAAAACCCGAGGAGTCCTCATTAAAGGTTTTTTGTTTATATGAATATTTATAAAAAAATGGCTATTTCAAAATCTTTAAAGTGAGCAATAAATTATTCGTTAAACTCTAAACACAATTTCCACACACGCTGAATAAAGTTGTAGTTTATTCTGTCTGTCAACGCAGCGCTCAACTATAAATATCACATATTATATCCACTAGGCGAAAGCCGAAAAAAATTTCAGCCGCATATAATATTGGGTATATATAAATATTTTACCTACCCAATGCTCGCAATGCTCCAAAATTAAAACTTTATTTTTTCCATGTAATAGTCTTATATTATAATATATTATGAATATTGTATACTTATCTACCTAATAATACTAAGTTAATAGGTACATAAGTTATTGAAATATTTATAGACACGATTCTACCTAAAAATATTATATTATTTTTTTCAAAATACTGGGCTCCACTGAGAGAACTCGTATATTATGTGGCAGCCCAAGAGGTCTAAATTGCATTATAAGTACATAAATAGTGCATATAAAACAAATCCTGAAATCCACGATCACACATAAGATATTTAATATAAACCTAACATTTTTATATTTCATTTAAATAATTTAATAATACATTAATAATAGAATCACATAGTCATGGTTGCTGATTACACTTAAGACCAATATTAAAAAAAAAAAATATTTTTGACTGGCGCAGAAAAATTATAGTCAGACCAAAATACAATCATGATAAATTTTAGCCTTTAGGTATATGTATGAATAAGCATACCATGCAACATCTCAAATTACGCCCCTGACATATACGCATCTCTAAAAAGTAAAATCCTTATTTTACAATTTTATTTCTTCATAATACAATATTTTAAAATATAAATTACGAAGGTACCTAATTATTAATTAAAGAAGAATATTGAATTATATGGGTAATTTTACTAAACAAGAAGATAAAATTAAATTACTTTTTAAACAAACTATAGTTTATACAAAACAATATTGAATATTGTGGCAATGTTTCATTTGGTAACAAAAAATCATAATATACATATTGGCTATGCTATTTATGGTTTATCTGTATTTTTTTTTTGTCGACCAAACATTTTTTTTTACAAATATAGGTTATCTTAATAAAATAACGCATACAACTCAATAAGTAATTATAATTCCAATCTATGGTGTCACACCTTATAAATCTAAAAATTGAATTAACTAAAAACGTAATTTAATCTAATAACATTATTTTTACATTATTATAATTATATTATGTACTCTCCGACGATTGCGAGGCTCGAAATTAAAGCAAATTATATTATATTGCCAGAGTTGAGTTAGTAGTACTTAGTACCTATAACTAACACATTTTTATGAGCATCAGTAATCATTAATCAGCATAGTATATACATTATACATGTATGAGCATGTTAAAGATTCCCTAACGTTAACAAAATATTAAATATTATATAAATTAGTTAATAGTTTTTAGAATTTAGTTAAATAAATATTATTTTAAATTACAAAAAAATTACATAATCGATGTATGAAATATTTATGATATAATATGTAAATGATTATTAACGAGTTTAGAGTAAGTATATCAACGTGATTTTACCAATTGTTCGTATTTTTCTCGATAGTTTGAAAATGACTTCGTCACTGATTTTTTTTTATTTACAAAACCATGGACATCTATATTCTATACATAGATAATAAAGATATGGATAGGCCACGGCTATGTTAAATATATTTGAGGCCGCGTTCCCGGAGGGGAAGGTAATTGAGGCTCCTTTATCCATAGCCGTGATTAATAGTCGATACTCGATATAGGTATACTATATTTGGCCTCAATTGTTCCCCTCGAAAACCGCTGATAAGACCATTATGTCCTATCCATATCTTTATTATCTATGATTCTATATCATGAAACTTTTAAACCATTCACTCTAATCGAAAATGCATTATCTTCATAGTTAGTAATTTAGTATATTATATACAAAATATAAGCCATTAAAAAAAAACTCAAATCGCTGTAAAGCATAACCGATTTATTCTTCACTCCATTAAAACAAAGAAAGAAAAATTGACGGACACCTTGTAGCTTACACTCATCTCAGTGTTAGGGCGCGTCGCTAAGGTTAGGTTACAGCTGGTTGTCCAAAATTAATAATGTGTTATACACTCATATACTCAATATGCTTACACTTTGATAGTAATAATATTAAGTGGCTTAAAAGTAATTATGGCGTGTTGTTTAAAATGACGTAAATAATACCTCGAAATATATTCTAAGGTAAAATTATGTCTTGGTCACGACCTTGAGAATGGTTCTTTTATATTACCTGTGTTGTACTGCTGCAGTTCTGCACTTCTTAATCGTTATTACGGTCGACGATCAATCTACGAAAATATTTTAACCGTAGGTAAAATATATCCTGTGCTGTAAACTGTAGTGTTGATGTAGTGTGCAGCTGTGAGTCAAAGTGAACAAACCTTATAAAAGTTATAATATTATATTATATAAATTACATATAGGTAGCGTCTACATAAAATATTGTCACCAGCGATTTAGAAAAAAGAAGTAATTTAACTCGTTTTACATCTAGCCATCTAGGTATAAAAGCATGCACGTGGACATCATATTAGTACTTAGTTATATAATCCTTTTAGTTCCGAAACTGGAATTTTCGTCAAGAAAAATATTTACGAGAAATGTATAGTTACCTACGAATTTATTATAATTTTAATTTTTTGTCATAAAAACTACGGTGTCGACCACGAGATTTCCAATACAAATCTATTCTAATCCAACCGTTTCCACAGCGCATAATGTATTATATTATTTATATTATATTATTTTAGTTACGACTAAGAAAAAACAACAGATACAGAGTTTTTAAATGTTATACTAATCCGCATAAAAATATTTGTTTAAACAATTTACAATATCTAGATGTAAGATCATCTTAAAATGAAAACGTCAATGGTTCTATGCGTAAAATAAAATGAAACAATCATAAACTATTTTGTACGCTTTGCAACGGAGGTGTCATAAAAATAATATACAAGATAACTGTAGAGGTTATATTATTATGATTTAAATTTAACTATTGAGAACAATTCTAATAATAGGCTGTTATATAGTAAAACAAAAAATATTAAAATGTCTGTGACAAGGAGGTCCGTTATAATATAGCTAAGAGTTCGTGTTATAGTACAATTATCGTTTTTTATACGGCGCTGCATGACAAATTTAACTTACTGATGTCCAATACAAACTTTATTACTTAGTCTACAAGCATATCTATAGGTATATATGCCTATATGCTTATTGGATGAACTTGCAAACCTGTTATCAATGTTCTTGTTTTTAAACTTTTATTTTGTTTGTCTTGTTTGCTAAAATATATATATTATTATTATTATTACTTGTCTGTCTAGTTAATATATTTAAAAGTAAGCTAAGTTATAAAGATACAAAATTAACTCATCAAGTTAAAAAGTGAAAATGGTCTATAAGGTCTTGATTGCATCTTATTCAACTCGTTAATGGCTCAGACTCTCAGATCCTTCGGGAAACGAAACGTGCGTTTGTTTAAGTGTTTAAATACGATTTTAAACTGTTGACCTATACGTCACTTTTATCCACTAACCCCACTCTCACTCGTAACATTTTTTTTTCGAGAAATAAATTTGAATTTGTATTTACTGAACCTAACTCAGATTCAATCAATTTTTACCACAAGTTTGGTATAACTATTTTTATTTTTTATTTCTTTGAGACCACGGTTTTTTTTTTATTTTTTTTGCATTGCGTTAAATCGAAAACAACCGGAAAATACAAATCCGGCCGAAGTGGTTTTAGAATACCGTCGTAAGTATCGTATTAATCGTACTCAATAGTATTGCACCTGCAGCGGTGTGCACGAGTGCTCCATCTAACGCCCACGCAAAACCACGTCCGACCCGCAAACAATAATTTCCTCTGTCGGGTGCTTTGTGGGTTTCTTTTGTTAGGTCTTATTATATAGCAGTCTGTTATTGTTATCTTCGTCGTCGTCGTTGTTGTTGTCATTATTATTATGATAACCAACCCACGACGAGTCGACGTGTTAACACGCGTGATGCAACTCGAGATTCAAAGTGCACATGACGACTGGGCGTGAGGGCTGCAGCTGCCGACGCCCTTAGACGATATGTTGACTTTTGCACAAAAGACGTGGATTACGGTTCGCGAGTCTTTCTCAGATTAACATTTTTGAGCGAAGCGCGTGATTAATATTCAACCCGTCCGGAAAAGCACACTTTACGAGCCCGCTAACGTCTCCGATTCCGCCGCACGTATGCTGTATATAGGTGCAGAGGCACGGATACCGCGGTAATATTCGAGCCAAATCTGAAATAAACTTATAATTGATGATAAAATATCTGTCGTGCTTTATGAAACTCGACGATGTGTTCGAAATTATTAACGTCGTTGGAATGACAAGTATCCCCTAGATCCGCCACGGCTGATTCAACCAAACGGACGTGCAGCAGTGTGGTATAATAATATTCAAGTTATTATTATATTTTGAATGTGTATATTGTGTGTAAATGCGTAATAATATTAAGTACACGTGTACAATATACGATATAAACGCGAACGAAAAAAAAACAGCACAATATTAATCGTGCAGGTGGTTTAACGTCAACGAAACGATGTGTATTATACATTTATACGTATAGGTATATTATTAAAACAATGCCACTATAATATTCAGATCTTGCCCAGCTTTGCGAATTCAAAATTGTTCCCTGTAACATTTTTTTTTTTTATATTTATTGTACTCAACAATCAGTTGTCACAGCAAAGTCGAATTTCTTAAACTCAATGTCTTCAGTCATGTCCCCAAAATCAATGTTTTTAATTGATATTTATCTGCGGGGTGCAGCCGTGGTTTGTCTCGCGTACCTATCTATACGATTTACAATATATTCGACGACTATAATATATACCGTAGAGTACAAGACGCGGACCTAAGCCTACATAACAATTTGACCGTCGTCTACGCGTTTCGGGATGTGTCAAGTTGATAAATTCATACCATAGCTGTGCGTCGCTGTGTTCACAATGTACGGAAAACTGAACGACGACTATGCTGTAGTGCAGCCGAATAAGTAAACTATAAAATTAAAACCCAAACAATGGGTTTTCGTTGAAAAAGCACCGATTTCGATAGATTCACTACTGCTATTATAGACCGTAAGCGGAGAAATTTATATTCGACGGCGGCCCCGATCTTATAAATAAAACGGTCGTCTCGGGTGTCGATTTATCTCGGGAAACGACGTGGTATGTTATGTTCAATACAGCCACTTTATGTATATTGAATAGGTATACGTCGGACTGTCGGAGGTAGGTAAACTATACGCTGAGGACGGAAATCGAAGTGTTTCGTACTTTTGTGGCTTTTTCTCGAAGGTCTACCATTCGTTTATGCGATCTACTGCTGTGCGGTTACCACGGTCGTAAGAAAACACAAAAAGAGATGCATTTTTTATCCTGATTAACCCATTTTATCAGTCAGCTTTTGAATTAATTCCACGGTTTTGGACGATAAGCCACGGTTTTTTTTTAAATTATTTATTATTATAAAGATATTTTAGGTTTTTAAAAAAAAAAAAAAAATGTAATTGGAATTTAAATTGTAATCAAAAAATTTCATTTCAGAAATCGTGGACGAGTTTAGATATTAAAATAGTGTAGTGAAGTGGAAAATGATGATGGGTAAAAATAAACAGAAAACTTAGTTGATTTTGTTAAAATAAATCACCGCTGTACGCAGAATGATCGAAAAAAGCTGTCTGGACGACTCTGAAATCAAATGTTGCGCGTTAAAGCATAAAAAAACAAAATAATTTATGATCTTTTGTCACCAAGAATATGGATTTATGTGTTACTGTATATTTACGTAAGCCCCGTCAATGTTCACTACATAATATATTAATATTACTATAACTTTGATCGCCAACCCCTGTACATCTTGACACAGAAATAGTATAGTCATACAAATAATTGTCACTTTTTTTTGGTTTAGTTGCCATAGAAATTATAATTCACATCAATACTTTTTATATAATTGAGTGATAAATTAGGTACCTACTTCGTTTATATAGTATAGTCATCACTATTAAAATTGTTTTTATTATTTAATATTTATTCCTATTATTTAATGCTAAATAAGTGTTATTTCAACCATTTTCAAAACTAGTGCTGAATTTTCCCAAGAGATATTGGATTTTCCGTATTTTATTTCACTGAGTTTACTGCTAGCACCAAAATCTGCCATAACACTAATATTTTCAAAATTAGTGCTGAATATCCCTACGAGACATTTAATTTTCCGTATTTGATTTCAATAACTGCTATCACCAAAACCCACTATAGGCTATGTTGTGGTGTGTAACAACGTAACGCAAATTACAAATTACTGTAACAAAATTACTTTTTAAAAGTAATTTCCATGAAGTACCTAACGCGTTATTTTCCACGTTATTAAAATAATAGTTTTGAATGTATTATAAAAAAAAGCCAATAGGATATTCCAGAAAAATTAAAAATCAATTATATTTATATTCCAGGAATAAATGTTATCACTTTATTAGCAGCAAGAAAATAATTCAGTTTAAAAATAAAATGTAATTAAAAGTAATTATGATTTATGACTTATGAGTTATGACCATATAGCCATATAGGTGAAGTAATTGTACATTTGTACATAATAGGTCTATTACTACTAAGTCTATGATTGTAAAATATGACATAATAATTAAATCATGTGAATCGAATATGGTTAAAAAAAATGATAACTGTTATCAATGACAAAAAAAAGTAACGTTATTTGTAACAAACTACTTTATTAATGAAAAAGTAATGTAACGTGATAAAAAAAATTTAGGTAACGCAAATAAGTGTAAGTAACAAGTAACGTAATTTCATTACCAAAATAAAGTGTTTATACTTTATATCCATGAAATTCATTCAAACTTTAACGATACAAGGATTTACTCTGATGCCGTTGATTATCTATTCGCTATATTATGATACATCCATTTACCTATAAAATATATCACCTATTAAAAATTACGATTTAGAACGATAATGTTACCGGAAATATAGTTTTATTTTTATTTTTGTGTGGTAAGGGGGATAAATAATCCTGAAAACTACGTCAAAAGTTTTAAAATTATAAATTTACTTCTAATGGTAAATTCCACACATACCATAATATCATCATACCTATAATGACTTATATTATGACGTATAGTTTTCAATGTTCAGATACATAATAATATGATTGTCACAGTTTTCCGAAACAATGTCATATAAATAAATTCTTGCAATCTATCTTATACATGCACTGTGCACATAGGTAAAGCTGTAAAATCAGAACAGGCATATTATATTATTATGTGTGATGGTAGAGTTTGCAATACAGAGTTCACGGGCAGACTTAAATGTACATAATTGATGATATGAGTGCTATATCGAGTACCTGCAATGTATAATACGTGATAAATAATATCGGTCGGTCGGGGTCATGTCATCAGCTGACCCGCCGGCGCGACTGGCACAACAGCGTAAAAAAAATAAACAGCTGATTTAGAGAAAAATATAATTATTATGATAATACTTACATATTATTATGTATGTATAAGAAAAGAAAAATAATGGACCGACGTGCAGCTTGTGACGTGTCGGACGGACGAATGATGAATGTCTCCGACGACCTTATAACGACCGCGTATTGTGTCCGCGAGTAATATATTATTGTTGTACGCCAAGGTGTCAGTTGTGGTGGCGGAATTGGTTAGGTGTGGGTGAAGGGTGTGGGTGGAGGCGGAGGTAAAAAGTACGGACAACTAGACGCGCGTGAGAAACGTTTTTCCACGCACTTGAATCACGCTTGGCCGATCCACCCGCCGTCGCTGTTACATCTGACACGCATACTCGTATAATGACATTATGCGATTCGTGTTGACCGACGTATCGCTTCTATTAACTTATATACATTTAAAATATATAATTGGTACACATCTACATTTTATGCACCGTAAGAGTGTACGGCGACCAGCGACACAACTGTACCTACGCGGTTACCGTTTGGACCGCTTCGACCGCCGCGTCAAATCGTGTCGTGTTCGGTAGACGCGTGCTCTACACTTCTACATAAATATATAATACCATAATGTGGGCCATTGGATACCCACACAGAGATAAATCGTCATAGACGGCTAAAGATTTACCAACAATTAATTGGCGGCCGAACTGTCCTCGTGGATCTCCTGTAGACAACCAACGCTAACAACCGTAAATCATAATACAATAAATGCGATGGTGCAGTCATACTTTGTAAAACGTTAGATATGGAATTGGGGGTGGGCAAAGCGTGCGTCAGACGCGTCCCTCGATACATGAATATTAGCCACACGACTAGCTCTCGGTCAAACAATAAATTTTCAGTTGACCGTCAGTAACCTGCTCGTCCCCTAAGTTTAACATCGTCCGTAAATCTGTCTTCCCAAAGTGAATTCAAAAGTGAACGGGTGGGGTTATATTGATGTTTAAATAGTGTATGAGACTAGAAGTCTCTTCATAATAATATTCACATACCATGTCCTGAGGACGAAACTACACGTTCCGACCTGTCGCACAAAAATGCATTGGTACGATAAAACATAATATACCTAACGATTGTATATTATTGTAAACACGGTTTAACGTTTACGGTGAACGGACATATTTAATCGAATAATAGGTAATTGTTGCCGTGCATTAAATGTACATTTTGAAATATAATATAGGTACCTACACTAAACTTTTGTCGTTTATCCGGTCTGAAGTGACGGAAATTGGCGACGACAATGGTTTTGTAATACTATTGTAACATCGTATGCGGATCTCGTATGTTTCCATTGTGTTGCACCTATCTAGGTATATAATAATAATATATACAGGTGCGTAGACCATAATCTTCCTCGTCTATAGTTTGTACAGGGTCAATTTTTGCATCGCCTCGAACCGAGAAATAACTAACCTCATAATAACTGGATTCATATACAATGTCTGGTATTATACAAATTCACCCCGTATATATTAAATATATACCATAGAGCATGTAATATGCACGTGTCGCGTACACTCTTCAATGTCGACGCTAATTAATTCGCCCTACAGTCGCCGCGGTGGTTGCCGTCAGGACGCGTATCTCCTGTAAAATCGAGACAGGACGAAACAATGGGGTCCGTATTGTAGTCAGACTTACATGTTCGCTTTCCGGACTACAAACGAGTGCTGTTTCAATTCTCATTTTTTGGCATCGTGCGACGATCCGTACTATACCTCGTTTTAATTATTTCTAGTTTGCCGTGCTTTTACTAAACTTGAGTCACTCGAAAATTAATTAAACTCATTTCATATATTACACCGTTATAGATCATATTATTTTGTATTTAAGACACGGACTGAGACTATTTTAGTAATTAATAGGTACTGTTATTATGCCAACCAACTTAATATTTCTAAATTTGTATATACCTATTAATATGTATAATGGAACGTGTTATTTATATTATATTATAGTGTATATAGGTAGTATTTCTATTGAAATATAATATAATATACATATTATCAGATATGTCATATAATATAATGTATTTTTAATATTTCGTATACTACAGAGTACGCGATCAATAATCAAGAGTTTATTTTTAACGTACAAAATGTCTGCTTGACAAATAAAATAACTACCTATAGCCTATATAAATTTCACAATTCACACTATGGTCTGCGATACTTGCCTACATATTGTAATATGATAAAATAGTTTATATGATATTTTAATAGTCGTTCGTTGACATTGATGACAACAATGTAATAGTAACATAATAACTAATAAGGCATAATTTAGTATTAACTTACAAAACATTTAATAATAATATCAATAAATGGACCATTTAAATCTGTAGATACATAGGTATATAGTACATTAATGATTACTGAGCACCTATTCATGTGTCACCAAACCAAACTTAACTTACTACAGTCTATTATAGACGTACATTGTAACGAAATTTCCGAAAGCGCATCTACTTCATAATATTATTATATAATATCATTCTACAATCGTCTCTAAATCCCTCGAAAATATATCTGATACAATATATAGCATAGGACACTGGTCTCAGAAATTCGCCAATACATTAAAATAATAAACTAATAAATATTATCAATTTCATAACATGCTATTGAATAATGTTATAAAGTATTAAAACAATAGATCATAAGTAACGTTATAGTTAGTATACATATAATACATATGTGCCGAAAATATTAAGATATCATACATTTAAAAACTCATAGGTTTGTGTACGAAATACGAATGTGAAGTCGATCTTTCACCTTTAGCTTCAGTGAAGCCGATGGATATACGAATATAATATTATACCCATGAATCACGAGGAAGTGTACTTACACCGAACATTTTCCACACAAGCCTTATAAGTTATAATCATGCTCCCTAGAAAATCGACTCGTACTTCTAATAATTTATAGATAATATAAAAGTATAGGCGTTAATATTATTACGGTCATTGTTGTCACAACACATTCAAGGTGAACTCATCGGCTCGTATAACTCATAATACAGCAGATACTGTTCAATAACGTACATCAGTGTAAGGGGAGGGGGTATTTAAACCATTTATATGAGCGGTAAGGAAATATATAAATGCAATATTATTAAACGTGTCAGTTAAAAAAATTAAGAATAAAAACCATATAATATCATATATGTTTTAAATTCTAAAGTGAGGGAGGTGTGGTAAGTGTATTAGGCTTAGATGTTTTTTTACCAATTTTGTAATGAAGAGCTCATTTAATTGTATTAAAGTGGAAGTTTTTGTAGTGTTTAATTATTCATATTGATAAGAATGAAAACTCCGTGTCATTATGCAGTTGTATATTTCTGATCATGAATCAAGGCAATTTATTTGGCAAAATTCGATTTTTTTTATTTTATTTTAAGTAGTGACAGCTCATATTGGTCATGTACCATGGTTTATAATTTAAAACATATTAAGAGTAAGTATTTAATGATTTGATTTTTTTTTTTTACTATGTTTATTAATTATTAATAAGTATAGGTGGATACATATCGAATCACACAAAATCATTTTCATTTTCAGTATTCAGTATTTTCATTTTTATATTACTTTTTAGGTTAATTAAGTTTATGATTACATTTCTCATGAATTAATCATCAAAAAGCACCATTACTTTTATTACGGTGAGACTTAAGTCCAAACGTCCAATGAAAAAAACACATTTACTTGCTAAACTAAAAAGTTTATATTTATTATTAAAATTAAATTGAGAAAACCATTTTGAAACTGTATCTATAACTATTAACTCATTTAGGTAGTTTTTGGGTTTTTTTTCTTTACTATCCAACTTAACCTATTCGAGAGTTAATTATATTCCCAAACTCACCCTGCAGCCTCGGTCGTCTCGAGCTAAATCATAATAGATACGAATATACGATGCAACAACAGTCGTAGAACCGTGACCGTATCGCGGGCGTTTGATTTACAGTTCACCCTTTTTCCGTCCGCCGACCGAAGCTTTCATTATGTAATAATATAATATACTTGCTGCGGAGAAGACAACTTTCGCGGGTCCGCTATGCACAAAAGGATTTTGCCTTTTTAGGGGGGGGAGGGGGCGGAAACAGCGTAAATTATGTCGCTGAACACCGCCGAGGGGTGCCGGACGTTTTTCGTATATATTAAGATGCGTCGGCACGTACCTATATAAATTATTATTGCTATATATAATGTACAGAACCATGTATACTAAGTACTAACCATTGCCGCCGTTGCTGTACACCCCAATCCACCCTCAAGTCGTGCCTTTTCAAAAGGACTGTAAAATTTGTCCGATCCGCGGAATTGGGTTCGTTATTTATTATCCTGTCCCGCGCACACACCACACACGCATATATATACATATTATTATATTATAACTACTCAGGTTTCCTTTTTAATTTAACACGCTCTCATTGGTCCTCTGACCAGGTGTAAACGTAATATATAAGATGTGTGTATATACTATATATAATATAAAATATAAATACATATATTATATATATACATATCTACATATATCGCAATGACATAATAAGTGTATAGAGTATTATAATATTATATCGTCGATCACAATACAGCTGTTGTCGATGTATAATAATATTATAAATATTATATTATATTTCATATCATTGTATATTGTGCGCAGAACGGTAACACATGAACGCAGCGACGTGTGTTTAAATATTTTTTCACCAGCGGCGTAGCCCTTGTGGGACCGGGGCCCATGACTCTCCCCCCCATTTTTTTAAAATTGAAACAACATAAAAATAAATTATTATTGTAAGGTATTTTTGTTAGGTAGAGTAGGTTTTTAGTTGGAATAGAGCGTTTCTCTCCCATTTATAATTTTTCTTTATTAAATTTCAACAAAATTTCTACGAATACATAAAATTATAAAAATATATTTGTTTTATTATGGGTACACTAAAATAACGCATTAACCCCACCCAAAAAAATATTGAACTTTTATTGTTTATGCCTTTTAACATTATATGGGCACATGTATCATGAATATAATATGTATGTGCGTCTCGATATATCATTCTTCAATAGTTTAATAATAATGATAAAAAAAAAATAATAATAAAAAGAAATTAATGTATGTTTATAAAGAATTGTAATTAATCATATAAGTTATTTATGTACACAAACAACAAAGCCAGTAAGACTACAGCACCAATTGATGGCCTTCTTTTAATTTTTTTGGTTATTTTTCATATTATAGAATACCTTTTTTTTTTTTTTTTTTATTGAACAAAACATAATATTTACAATCTGTATTTACAAGTTATACAATAAGTAAATGTGATGGAAATTGATTTACAGGAGGGGGAAGTTGCCCATTGGCGACACCCCATCAATATTATAGAATACCTATAAAAAATTGCTTATTTATTGTGCATATATTTTGTATAATATAGATTGTTGTATTCTATAACATATAAATAAAGATACTCATAAATAATGCAATATGTGTATGTATAGGTAGGTAACTACATATGCATATATAATGTATAATATTGAAATTGTACCCTTATCCCTTCGAGTCCGCTCCCTTGGAAAATGGTTTAGACGGGCCACTGAGACGTGTTCGAAGTATTGATATATATATATTGTGTTGACTATATTATATTCATTGAAGTCATAAAACGAATCTTGTAACTTCACTCAGTTATACCAACCATTGTATTGACTTTCAATTCGTTTGGATTTTATAATTTTTTTTTAAATTAGCGTTATTTAGAGTTAAAACGTTCATAACCTACCTACAATTTGAATTTTATGTTGAAATATCAACCGTTAAAGATAGAATAGACAGTGTAGTAGACTACATGATAATAATAATTATAATTTTAATAATACGATGTAAAAGTTTTTGTGTATCAGCTATACTGTGTGTGTGTGTGTGTGTGTGTGTGTGTGTGTGTGTGGGTAGGTGTGACGTTTGTATTTAGTCCAACTTACATAATAGACATATTTTGTTTTCAGTTACTCAGAGACCAGTGTATGTATTTATTTATGTAGTGCCCGTGCTTAGTGCTTACTGCTTTTACGTGAAACCAGAAAACTATAATATAGTATTTACCATATCATATATTCTATGACTATAGCAAAAACACTTGCCGTCTGATAACAAGACTGAACAAACATCGTCACACAACCGTCGCCCTCGACCGCACAATAATGTTATTCTATACCCGGCGTGCGAGCTATTAAGCTTTACAGATCTTGGTGCGATTATTGTGTTTTTTCTAAAAACTTTTTTTTTTAAGGTTAAGTCTTAACGAGAAAATAATTGTGCTCTGACCAATACGCGTACACTCGATCAATCAATGTCGTCTGCTTGCCATGGGTGTGACGATGGTCCCGCGGCACCCTTCTCCCCGTGTACGGCTTAATATTATTTCGGTTTTTTTTTATACATTTTCTGTCTCACTCTCGATATGTATACTTGTCTTTGTCTACATCTCTTTCACCACAATAACAACGGATTCATAATACGCGCTTATAGACTCCCCGAGACCGTGTGTAATACAACAACAACAACAATAATAATAATAATAATAAAAAAATAATAATACACGTGTTGATCACGTCTGGGGTCAACCTGCAGCGAGTATCCTGCGCTCCAACCCATATTTTCTATACACGATATTTAAAAACTGGTTTCTTTTTAAAAAAAATTCATCTCCCCAGTCGTCGTTTTTGATGCTCGACGTAGTACGTGCTATATATAAAATCATGTTCCACCGTAAGTGCACGTGCAGGCTCCTGACCGACCGTCCGGTTATATTCAAACGTATAATGCAGTATAGGTATACCTGTTATAGAAGTATAATATAATACCTATATTAATGCGACGTTATCTTTGCAGACCATCGACAATCTATACTACACCTAATCTTATGTTATATAGGTACTATAATTGCATTACGATAATATTATTTAGTATAATAATAGGTATAATATTATTATCCACCAGATGCGCAGTCCTACGCGGGATGCACCAAATTGATCGTACTGCTGCCATGATAACGCGGTATCCAGATTAGTGGTAGCGGGAGTAAAAACTCCAAGGAAAAAAACCGCAACACTTAATGCCCCACTATAATATAATACTATATCACGGCCTTGAAACCGATAGCCCCTTATTTATGACGCGAGTTACTGCCTACTGGTCCCGTGGCTTTTATATATTTCACACAAGATCGTAAACGTCACTGTCGAATATTATATTTTGTTATTAGTATACCTGTCCATATCACTTACACACGACCGCTAGCACACACTTGCATAATATATATATATATTATTATATGACGTATATGCCTATATACGCGTACCTAAACATACGCCCTGCACAGAAGTCCGCTCATCAAATGTTTATTGCCCGGCCGTGACGGAACGTTCCCTGCGGGGTGTAACGTGCGTAGAACGACTGAAATCCAATTTCCTGCAGAACTTCTCGGGACCAGTGGTTCACATAATAAATGAAGGGGAATATATATATATATATATATATATAATGCATTATACATAGGTATTATATATATTTATAATTTTCTTTTGCTGTGCGTATGAAACGCTTTCGTTTGGAACGCTGCATAGTGTGTTTCGGAAACGAAAAACTAAACTATTCGCTTGTAAGTGGAAAAGAGGACAAAAGGGACTTCCGCGGACGAGAGGAAACGGCAGCAATGTTCAAAGACAATGTCTGCTATAGGGCTTCCGGCGATGACGGTCATGGTATTGTCCGAATGTTTGGGACATAAATAATTGTTTTACTTTTTTTCTTCAGATAAACGTATGGAGCACAAATAACGTATAGGTACAGAATTGTTGTTATTTGATCACAGCCTCGGGTACCTGTTCGAATGTCAGTACTCAGTAGATAGGTATCACACAGCATTGTTAACCACTGGTTCTTTAATATGTATATAACAATATAATGCTATAATTTAATATTTCTAACTTTCTGAATATAATGAACACGCAAAAAAAAAAATACTTACCTTAAAAATATATACTTATTAGTCATTACTTATTGGGCCATTTTGGTTAGCAACAGTGTTTTGGGTAAAGTGTGAGCTGTGTAGTAAATACAGTCTCCCCATTGGTGGAGCCTTTTTTCATCGCGTGCATGAAAGAAACACAAATCAGTGGTGGATAACAACGGAACGGTGTTAAGGGTAATTGCTCCCCTCATAGGCCGTGTGATTGTACGTAATTCTAATATACTATGATTGTTTATAATATGGTCGCAATAAATTGTTGTTAGACATGTTTACTGGCGAGAGAATATAGCACAACATACAAATTCCTCATAAATAAATTGTATTACTTATAACTTATAAGTTATAAGTTATAACATAGTGATAATATATCATAGAAATATTTTTTTTACAAACCATCTTTACCTTATCTGCTAATGAGCCTAATAGGTCAGGTTCCATACTCCCATGATGATGATAGGGTTGAAAAATCTGAGGGCTCTATGACGATTTGTAATTTATATTAATCTGTATAAACATTTTATGATTTTGATGAACTGCCCGAGTATAATTGTTTACCACCTACGCTAAGTGTTAAATATATTTTATTTAAAACATTTATCCATTAAAGACTTTTATCCTTCGTACGTATCAATCGTTCGTACATTTTAATAACTCAGAAACTACTTATTTAGATTTCGATTTATACATATCAAAAAAATCATCTGCCTAAGGAGTAAGAGTAAATAGGATGGTTGAAAAAAGAAGTTACTTTTGTTACAGGACACTTCTTAAAATTTAAATGGTATAAAAATAAACCGTTTTCGACTTCTATTTGAAAATATGGTCTTTAAGTATACCTATATACTTACTTAAGAATTACATTATTAAACGATTAAATGTGGGAGAATGTTTGATGATGCCGCGTCATGTATTCAATTATATACAATAATGTAATTGTCTTAATAATCCAAATTAATATTACTAAACTGAGAAACTCTGTAAGCTTAACGTATGAGTAAAATTGAGTTTTAAAATCTAGATCCCTTTATAAGTTTCCGCCTTAGCGATCCACTATAATTCCATAGTTTTCACCGGCCCTGGCTTTAATTAACACAACATAGATGATAGATGGTCTCCGAACGATCTCGAGTGGAGTTCAGCAGCGATCGTCGTAAAATAAAAATACCAACAAGCCCTTGACAAATCGTCACTTAAATAATAAATATATAAGCGAATATTGGTTTAACACCACCGCGACAACGGTTTCGAGTGATATGGCCATTAGATACGCTCGCGGTATTTTATGGCCATTATAGTATAATATACTGTGGGTAACGGTAAACCATTTGGGCTGACGGCCGTGATGAATCGTAAACGATAAACCGTACACCTACGACTTACGCATAAAATAATTATTAGTCGCCCCGTGTTCTGAATGGAAAACGAATAAATTGTGGAGGAGGAAACCGAAAAATCCGATGACAATGGTGAAAAATGTAAATTGGTTATAAATATACATTTTCACAATACGGTTTGTGTAAAATTGAAAACATTTTTCATGAAATCCGATCTTAACGTTCGGTTTTGCAGGGTATTGGCTTAATTAAAGTCCAACTGCTATTAGAAATTCAACATGTTCAAGGAATATCCAGGATGAAAGTAATATTTATAACCTATAAGGACAAATAAATATCATATGCAAACTTAAATTTTAGAGTGTAGTGTATAAAATATGTATAGTGTGTAAGGCTTGGAAGTTGTAAGAGTTGCATATTATTCTATAATATGCTATCGTTTTATAGCAGACTAAGCTGAATGGTTGAGCAATGGCGAGTTTAAAAATCTAATATTTAATGGATATTTTGCATATTTCGTCAATTTTAAGGAAAAAGTTATATATATATATTTTAAAAGAAAATTGACCTTTTTTTTCTTAAGATGAATATTTTGATAATAATTTAATATAAAACTCAATATTATTTTTTTTTTCAATTCAATGTAAGTATTTATTTCTATAGTCACAGTCTCGCAAATATTCGGATGTACCTACTATCTTTAACTATCTTTTAGAAATATTTTCAACATGTTTCTTCCATAAAATGGTTTTTTTGGAATTTTGAATAATATTGAATTTTTATGAATATGTTTTATTAAATTCTTTTTGCAAATTGGACACTTTTTTCACGCATATCTTATACTTTTTTACAAAACTATGGAAACTTTTTACTCATATGGTAAGTATTATAAGTATTGTCTGTATTATAATAGGATGTACTAAATATAATGTAAACATTATTTAATAGTTTGAATTGAATTTTACAAGTACTTAAAATGAGTGGTTCAATAATTCATAAATTCAAAAGTTGTCCTTCACGCAGAGCTTTGAGTGTCTGGCCTAAAAGACTTTCACCGTTATCTGTAGCGACCCGACCGCGGCGATTGAAGGATTTCGCTAGATTTCGAGTATCGTGGTGTATAGGTGTAAAACGTGCGTTATCTATTTATACTTATACAACATACAATATCACAGAATAGATTAAATAATATATACATAAATATATAAAATTATAAAGTCTACAGAGTGCCAAAACACGTGTTGTTACCGCGTTATATATAACGCGTTAGCCTCTCGTGTGAACGTGGTCCACACCTATACGTGGTCACGATGTGTCGGCGTACCTACCTGTATACAATTTTAAACTATATAATATTTATAATTTAATGTAATAAACACGTGGATATAACATATTACATAGTAATGACTCAAAATATATCGAACACGCTTTTTCGACACGTGAATTGAAACAGAAATACACACGTACGTCGTAGCTACGATATATATAATAATAATGTCGTATAGCGAAATAAGCATTTTCGGCTGCAGATGGAGCGATATAATTATGTATGGGACGCTGAGGTGGGCATATAATATTACCCATATTATAATATATTATATGGGTGTATCGCGTGTTTTGTTATTATTATATTCGGTCACGAAAAAAATCACGGTCTCCTTCGATACCTTACTTTGAACCTATACCAGTGTAATATTTTACTGGAATTATTATTGTGGGTACCTACCTAGGTACAACGTACACGCGTGCGACTTTTTCGACCCGTTTTTTTGAAGTGGCGTTCCGAGTGAGTGGTGATTTGTGGTGTGCACCAGTGCTCAGTGGGGTAATAATACATTTTATTAATAGTCCTATGATATATTGTTATAGAAATGAAACCACTTTGGAAATAGTTACGGAGGTGCAGAGGCCGTGATACATCGGTACGGCTAGTTTATACGCTAAACCTCATTGGTATCGATCATTGAATTCAAGAGACCCACTATAATTATAACATAATATATAATAGGTATAATATGATATGTTATCTACATATATATATACAGAAGTATAACGTTGAGTATATTATGTATAAAGTTTATACAATATAGCTGGTATTAAATGCACAACTTGTACCAATGCCGGTTAATCGACAAAGTTCATTCGATATTATAATATTGCGCCGTTTCATGCGTGTCCCCTACCGCTGGCCGCATCTGTTGCCACGTGCCCACGTCTTTCGATATCAAAGTTTCCAAAGCACATAATAATTTAAATTATATAAGTTCATCCAGCCGAAAGCAAATCGATTTATCGTTATGAATATTATTTCAAATCGTTCTGTACTGGAAAACCATCCTCGCCAAGAGAAACGTGTCTGTACATATTATAATAGAATCGCTAATATCCACGGAATAATTTATTATTTTAATGCTCCGCGACCGACAGATTATTGTATGTACCTTTAACCATACGTCTGTATCACGTCTTGACGTTATTGGCGTAACAATGCCTAAATTCGATCCATCCGTGCATAATCTTGACAGTATTGTCCAAAATTATTACGAACTAGCCAAAGTACTAATTACTAATTATTAAATTAGTAGGTAGGTACCAAAATTATTTACGGTTTAAAAAAGCTATCCGACCCACTGGAAGAAATACCTATCGTTTACAATTTTTTTGGGGGGGGGGGGGGGAGGGATGGACATTATTGTACATACATATAATAAACTCGCACAACAACCAATATTCATTATTTATACGGCTCTGTCAGAAATTGGCTTTTGTTTCCTCATTGGAAACTGGAAAATGATTTTAAATGCACCGCCGCAACAACTATAGATATTTTCATCACAGAGCGCCGACGAACAGGACACCGCCACAATAGGATATATTTCATATATTTTTGTCTTTGTTCCTCGTGGTACGATGCGAACACGATGATTACGATAACGGATACGTATTTTTTATTATAATAGACAGCAAATAACCAGTTGACGTAGCAGACCCGCTTAGTTGACGCAAACTATATCGGCTTGATAGGTACGTAGTAAAAAAAAAAAAAAAAAACAATAATAGGTACTATAATACAGTTAGGTATTGACTATTAATTGTATTATGTGTTTGAGCCGTTTCGAAGACATCTTGTTTATTACACGAATAGTTTAATATAATAATATATTTCAAAATAGAGAAATACATTTAAGTAATATATTATAGTCATAAGTCCAAAGCCCCCCCCCCCCCTATTATTGTAACCAAATTTTTACCTAAAAACATATTTAATGTATTAATGTAACAATGTATAAAGTTAATGGCCCATGTCACCGAAGCTACAAAACGATAAAAAAAAATAAAAAATAAAATAATATATTGGGTATGCTTTTAATTTTTTTCGGAAGTCTAAATAACCTAACCTGCGGTTCACTAAATTTTTATTAGGCGATAAAACATAATAATATTATTATTATTATTATTATTATTATGTAGAACGATCACTACGATATGCCCTCGAAAACAACCGCACCGTGTCCTTTTATTTTAGTGGCATTATGTAGGCGCGCGTGTCTAGGCTCTAAAATCACTTCACCGATAATTTATGTCTGATCTGCGTGAACTTGTTTTTGCTACCAGGCACGCGCATCCCGGTCAGAGGTGACGGACCTTGATAAGTGTCGGACCACTCGAGAGGTCTGTTTAAAAAAACTAAAGACGATAAATTGTTAACGGCCGAAATATTATAAATTATGTTAGGTAGTTTGACAAACCGCAGACAATAATATAAGTACTTACAACGGCTATTTCAGAGAAGATCACATTTATTTTTATTGAGATTTTAACTGTACAAGTTATCTTGACAATATTACATGATATATTATTTTAGAACTTTGACGAATTCCAGATGAAAAATACGCACAGTGATAATTGCATAAAAAAGAAACATGCATATAAATAAATATATACCTACATATTATTCACATTCTAGTGTTGTACTTATAAACAGCTATAATATAGGACAATGTTCGTATAGTACCTATATCAAATCACAGAACCGATATTTGTAAAACAATTCATTATAATCATTTGGGGATAATTTATTCAATTGTTGTTAGTATTGTTTGCGTTCATTAGGGCTAGGGGCTAGCACGGTTATGCAAAACGAATTGGGAAAGTAAATGATTCTGTAGAGTTTAATAAAAGTCTAAGCATTACAAAAATCTCGAACGGAAATTTAAACCGAAACGATAAGTGAAAAAAAATATAATAAATAGATTTTATTCGTTGGTGCGCTTATAACGAGTTGTTCGAGAAATTTACCCAAAAAGAATGTACGCTCACTGTGCGTAAGCTCATCTTCCGGCGCCGTTCGGCGTTCGACCATCAGAATATATAATAATATATATAGTATAGGCGCCTATAGTAACGGCTGGCAGATTCCGGAAAGGCATACATTTGGAGGGTTGATTTTTTGTTGAGCATTTCGAAATCACCGAAACGAAAGATGTTTACACATCGTTCTCGTGCTGTCGGATTATTGTCAAAATATTATAGCAGTCATTTCGATCAAATCCTTTTATCCGAAATGTTTTTACTTTTAGTTTTTCTTATCATTTTTTTCTTCAAAATTTAATTCCATCGTATCAACCCTATTTATCTCGTTATTGATATGCGATAATAATATTATTTCTACTGTTCAGTGTCGAAATGATAAAAAAAAATAGTAGTTAAACACCGTTGTAAAATGGAAAACTAATTGTCAGCCAGTAGTATGGAGTCTGAATATCGATATAGTTATACTAATTTACAATAATATATTGATAGTCGATCTTAATGAACAACAGCTGAAATGGATTGGACTGCTACTGCATCTAATACATAAAAGAATGCTTCAACAATGGTAAATTAATTTCAATAGGACTCTTTTATAAGTATGTGACGACGGACGAAGGCTTAAAAGGATGTTAGTGAAACATCTGTTATCTCTGTCCAAATAAGGGCGTATTTGTGGCAAGCGTGGGGGAGGGTATTCGCCTACCATTACACATTTACACGTATTTTTTTTTTATTTTTTAGACGACACATTAATTTACTAATACATTGTATTACAATCGATAATAATAGTGAATTTAATTATTACTAAAAACTGAGTTTCAATATAATATCTTATTACTAGTCTGTAACCACTTACTGATATCATAAAAGTTTTAATTTCTCATTAATATTATCTGTATTCAATAGGTACATATTATAAAAAGTAGTCCTCTCCCACTCATGAACACAGGTCAAATACGCCTTGTGTTAAATACTTTGTATGAATACCATAACAAAACCGCTGTTTGCATTTCTCATTTAGTATCCAAAATGTTCAAATTAGCTATTTATAATATACATAGGCGTGCGCAGGAATTTTTCACAGGGTGTGCAGAATTATTTTAGTAGGGGTTACTTGACCTACTACAAATCAGTAAGATAAATATTGTGTCTATATTATAATAATTAGTTTATAATAAATTTTAATTTTAAAATAAAATAACTATTAGTCTACATAGGTATTACATATTATTATTTATTACATATAAAACTAAATGTACTTAATATACAATAGTCAATAGCATTTACATTTATAATGGTAATCTTCTTTGGATTGGTGTCAGTGTTTTAAACTCATCAATAATTTCCTCCATATCTAAAGAGTTTACAATTTCTTGTTCAATAAAAATTGTTAGTAAGGCATCTAACCTTTGTTGAGCCATTGTACTGCGTAATTTATTTTTAACTATTGCCATTTTTGAAAAAGCTCTTTCACAAGAGCAACTAGTGACTGGTATGGTAGTAAATTCTTGTAAAACTTTATATATATTTTCAAAAGTTCTCATTCGGTCTGTTCCATCCTTAGTTATCCAACTCAACCACTGAGTTATTGTGCTATTATTGCTTCCTCTTGGTATGTCATCTATTTGTGTAAACAGTCTGACTTCAGAATCGAGTTGATCAAAAGATAAACTAAATGTATCAGAAATAGTTTGAATATGTTCCTTTTCTATTTCTAGTTTTAATAAGTTACCAACACTATCAATTAAATTTAATGTATCTTGACTGAAACGAACTTTGATGCCATTTAACATTTTATCAATAACACTGTTGTATACAGTTATCTTAATTTCGTCTTTTGTATTTTCAAAAAAATGCTGCGAATGATGTTCAGAATCTACTTTAGTTGATACTTTACACCTTTTTACTTCAGGTATGGATACATCAATTTTAGTACAAGCCATTTTAGTTTCATCAAAAATTGTATTAAATGTGTTGTCTGATCTCATTGTTTGAAGAGAGTTTTGCAAGGCAGTGATTAGTGTAACTGCTGTATGTAAATCCAAGTTAGGTGATTGTAATGTGGCACTAACTTTGTTTACTAAATTTAGAATAGGGCTTAACATATACATAGCAAAAATAAATTTAAAAGTTTTCAAAGAATAAATGAGACCTTTTGTTTTGGCTCTTACATCTGGAAGATTTGTTGAGTCTGATATTTCCTCCAAAGCTTTTAATATTGCTTCATAATTATGTTTAATTGCCTCAATTGCTTCAGAACGGCATGCCCACCTTGTAGTTGACAGTGTCTTCAATGTTTTTAACTTTATATTCATTGAAGTTGAAATTTTCTCTAATATAGCATGACGTACACAACTACCTTCAATTAAATTATAAACTAATTGAATGGTACCAAAAAAATCAAATGTCACACGATTTTCTTTTCCAATGGAATCTACTAACACAAGGTTTAAGCAATGCCCATAACAATGAACATAGAAAAGTTTTGAATTCATCTCTTTACATTTAGCTTGGACGCCTGCTACATGACCAGACATTGTAGAAGCACCGTCGAAGCAAACCGATAACACATTATGCCATTCAATACCTATATTGTTCAATACATCACATAATTCCAAAAAAATAGTCTGAGCATCTCCATGTAATAATCTTCTTAAACAAAAAAATCTTTCAGCTGGTCTTTTTTTCTCTGATGAATAATATCGGATAACAAAAGACATTTGCTCATTGTGACCAACATCACTAGTTTCGTCCGCGATGATTGAAACTTTTTTTCCACAAAGTTCAGTAGAAATTTTCCTACGGATAATATTACAAATTGATAAAATTAGGTCATTTTGGATATGGTTACTCGTATATAACGCATTCCGAGGCCCATTATCTAAATGATCTTTTAATACTGGATCATATTTTTTAAGCAAATTGACTAATTCTAAAAACAGCCCTTGGTGTAATTCTGAACTTTTTTCAATATGTCCACGAAATGGACGGCCACCTAATCCTAAGCATAAAGTAACATCAATAAGACGATACATTATTTGTCTGTTATGCAATTTTTGTTTCTCTTTTTGAGCAAGCTGAATTTTATTACTTTTGTCTATCAGAACATCTATTGATTTACAGTTTAAAAAATAACTCATTGAAGTAGTACTGTTTATATGGGACATGGAAAGCTGATGTGTTCTAAACTTATTAGTTCCTAAACGCCAATTATTAAAACCCAAATGTGAGAAGGTCTTATCTAATTGTCCATTATTTTTTCCATTAGAGTGTAAAAAAACTCTACAGCTGAAACAATAAGCACGATCTAGTTTAACACTGTATTCCAGCCAGCTGAAACTCTTAAACCATTCTTTATGAAATTGCCTTTGAGTGTTTGACATTTTGGTTCTTGGATAGTTTTCAAGAATTGGTTGATAAGGACCTCTTTTTATACGATCAGATAATTCAATTTTATTAGAAGGCAATGGAGTTGCTGGATCTAGAGGATGTAGGAGAGTACAATTGGGCTGGTTAGATGGTAAGAGCATACGACAATCTGAAAGTAATAGTATATATATATATTTGTAAATTATAACACAATTAAAACATTGATACAAGCTAAAACTTTAACTACATCTACATGGCACAATATTAGTAATACAGCAGTGGTTAATAGCAATGTACATTAAAAAATACATTTTACAGAATAAATTATAAATTATTATTATAAATTTGCTTATAATTATAATGTTTTAAATTATAATGTAACTAAAACATTGAATATTGGTACAACAAAAAATAATAACTGGCTACTTAGGATATACAGCGGTGGTGATTAGTGATTACTGATTACTTATTAGTTACACACATTAGAACATGAACCAGGGACCTGTTAAACAACACCAAAACAATAAAATTACATTTAACATTTATTTCATAGAATTTATTAGATTGAAAGTACATACCTATATTTGAATTGTTTAAGTCTGATTCTTTCTCTATAGTATTATCTAATGTATTATCTAAAATAAAAATTGTATTTCATTGACTGTATCAGTAAAACTGTTTTCTTTAATATCTTACTTAAATCATTGACTTTTGGTGATTGATCAGACATCAACAACGAGGCATCCGGGTAGTCTGTAATTTTATCAATAGACATTGGATCATCTGGATCATTTGTAGGCGCATTAATATAAGAAAATGTATTATCTAAAATAAAAAAATTATTTTATTGACTGTATCAGTAAAACTGTTTTCTTCAATATCTTACATAAATAATTGACTTTCGGTGATTGTTCACACATCAACAACGGGTTGTCTGTATTTTTATCAATAGACATTGGATCATCTGGATCATTTCGACGGTGTTTTGTAGAAAGGGCGTAACCCTCAAAAAATCGAAAACCGACTTTTTGGTATCAAAATTTTCAGAAAAATTAGGTGCATAATCTGTAAAAATGGTGTTCATTAGATAAGAAATGTGTTTAACTGATAACGGTTATACTGAATTGAGGCGCCCTTTTAATAAAATAAAAGTAAAACATGAGTATGTAAAAAGGGCGTTCCCCACACAAATATTGTATAATATTATTATATATTAAGTAGGTAACAATTTTGTAATTTCTACTGTTCATACTGTGTTATTATCAATACATTAATAATATATTATTAATATCGTCTAAACGTCAATTGTTCCCATTACTCCCCTTACAGACT
Organism: Metopolophium dirhodum; assembly: GCF_019925205.1. Lineage (NCBI taxonomy): Eukaryota > Metazoa > Arthropoda > Insecta > Hemiptera > Aphididae > Metopolophium > Metopolophium dirhodum. The sequence continues at coordinate 21,578,102 of NC_083566.1, forward strand.
GCAATATTATTCTGTTATCATAGAAGTTCCCGCTTAAATAATATTATTATCATTATCATTTAAAACTTCGTCAGTCTGAGTTTCGGACAGTTGTTAACGTCCACGATTATAAAAAACTTAAAGTTTTTAATAATCGTGTATACTGTATACGTCCTATTAATTAATGTTGCACTACGCTTTAGTCATTTTCCTGTTTCTTATTTAACTAATTCCATCATGACTTCAAGAACTCTAAAGCTAATGCGGATGGCAATAAAAGGTAACACTCAGAGTAACACTAGTATTAGTACACAATATGACCATTATGCAAAACCTTATAATAATAATAATAATATTAATATTATTACTGTCAATGAACAAGCTAATAATAATATTATTACAGTCGATGAACAAGCTAATAATATTATTACTGTCAATGAACAAGCTAATAATAATATTACTGTTAATGAACAATCTAATAGTAAGAATATAAATCCCAATAATTTTGCCAATGAATCTCTTCTTAACGAAATTAACAATTATGCATTCAATATGGATATCAACAATATTGATGAGTTTGTTATATTAGAAGATGGAATTGATATAAATACTATTTATGAGTCAGAAATCAGTGTAAATATTAATAATGGTATTGAAAATAATAATAATATTATTATTTCCGATATTGATATTATAAATGTCCCACTCCCATCTTCTTCTGAAGCTGATGAAGATAATATGATTTTTGAAGTGTCAGATAAAAACCTGAATATTGAAAACATTGATGAGTTTGTTATATTTGAAGATGGAATTGATAATAATATTATTATAAATACTATTTCTGAGACAGAAATCAATGTAAATATTAATAATGCTTTTGAAAATAATAATAATAATATTATTATTTCTGATGTTGATATAAATGTCCCATCTTCTGAAGCTAATGAAGATCTGATTGTTGGAGTGTCTGGTAAAAAAAAAAGAAAGATTGATGTTCGTTTAAATGAAAAACAAAAACGTGCCATAGGTGAGAGCTATAAAAAAATGAAGAAAGATAATAGTTTTGAAGTTGTCAAAAAGAAAAAAATGAAAGAAAATGTTTGTAAAACCAAATGTAAAAAAGAGTGTGCAGCCATCAGTGAAACTGAAAGATTGGCTATATTTAATAAATATTGGTATGAACTAAATGGTTATAATAGAAAAAGAGACTATTTATTAAGTTGTATGGAAAAGGCCCCCATCAAAAGGACTTATGTTTTACATGAAACTAATCGTTCTAGAACTTTTCGTTATTTTGTCTCTGTTGATAATGTTGAAAAAGAAGTATGTAGAAAATTTATTCTTAGTACACTGGACATTTCAGAAAAATTATTGAGATATACTCGTGATAACAGCATTGATCTCTATGTTTCTAAACATGACAATAGAGGTAAACAGCCGGCGAAAAATAAAACCTCTAATGTCATAATGGGAAATGTTGACAGATTTATACAAATGTTGCCAGCTGTCCCATCCCACTACTGTAGAGGCTCCTCAAGCAAAAAATATATAACAAATGATTTTGATAGCTTAGAACATGTGTACAGAGTTTATATTGAAGACTGTAAGTTAAATAACAAGCCATCAGTGTCCTGTGGTGTGTTTAAAAAAAGGTGGAATACTGAATATAACATAGGTATTCATGTACCCAAAAAAGATAAATGCACTTTTTGTGAGGGTTTTACAAATAATGAAACCAAAACACCAGAAAATATACTCAGTTATGAAAATCATTTAGAAGAAAAAAAATTCACACATGAAGTATTTAAACAAGATCAACTGAGGAGTGGAAAAAATGGATTTTTGTGTTGTAGCTTCGATTTGCAAAAAGTGTTGAACACTCCATGTGGCAACAGTATGTTATTGTTTTATTCAAGAAAACTAGCTTATTATAACTTAAGTGTTTATGAGAGCAATACAAAAAATGGGCATTGTTATCTGTGGTCCGAGCCTGATGGAAAAAGAGGCTCAAATGAAATTGCTTCCATTATATTTATATATTTAAAAACTATCGATGAAATAGGTACTTTTCATGATATAGCACTTTATTGTGATAGCTGTCCTGGACAAAACAAAAATCATGTTGTTTTGTCCATGTTGCGATATTTCCTATTAAATTCAAAAAATATTAACAGTATAACGATTAATTATTTATTGCCAGGACATACCTACATGCCAGTTGACTCTGTACATGCATGTATAGAGAAAAATTTAAAAAGAAAAACTGTATGGGCTCCTTCTGAATGGCCTACTCTAATCAGAAATTCAAGAAAAAAATTTGGCACTTATAACACTGTGGAATTAAATCATTCAGACTTTTTAGATTGGTCCGAAGTATGTAAAACAATGTTCAATCGACCAAAATTAAAAGATACTAATGGCTGTGATGTTAAATTTAAAAATATAAGAACAGTACATTTTAATAAAGACAATCTAAATGATTTGAAGATAGCTTATTCATTTAAACATGATGATGAGAATAATATTATGTTGAACTACAAAATTGTTAGTATAACTGAGAGTAGAGTGAGATCTAAAGTAAAAAATGATGAACCAAAACAGTTATATTTCACCAAACTGTCAATAACCGAAGCCAAATACAAAGACCTCAAACAATTATGTACAAAAAAAACGATTCCTGATAAATTCCATAGTGAATACTTAGAACTCCCATTTAAAACAACAGTTAGAGATGAGTTAGCTGAAACTGATGAAGAAGACTGAAATTTAAAATTATAAAGATCTCTATTATTATTATAATACCTATAATATAACGGTGGTATAAACCTAGTTATTGTTAAATTGTTTATTATAAAATGTTGATTATAATTAAGTTTGTTGTTATATTATAAACTATTTTATTCATGTTAATTTTTATAATACCTATAGTTATTAATAAAAACTATTTTATTCAAATTTATATTTAAAAAATGTGATAATTCTAATTCATTATTTGTTTTAACTTTTTATCAAAGTCTGATTTGGTTTAAAATGTATTATTTTTTGTTAATCTGTTATAATTTATGATGAATCATTTATCATAATATAGGTAAATACCTGGTTATTATTACTCTTAAATTTATTTTGTTTAAAATGTATTATTTTTTGTTAATTGAGTGAACAATTAATTATTTGTTTTAACTTTTTATCAAAGTCTGATTTAGTTAAAATGTATTATTTATTATTTATCTGTCATAATTTATATTGAATCATTTATCATAATATAGGTAGATACCTGGTTATTATTAGAATTTTATTATTTTTAGAAATTGTTTTGTTCAAGTTTATTTATTCAAATGTGATGATTTGAATAAAAAATGAATTATTTGTTTTAAATTTTTATCAAAATTTAATTAAGTTTTAGATAGATTTTAGGTACTTACTAATAATATTATTATAATTTATTTTATTTAAAATGTATATTATATTTTTAATTGTAAGAAAAAACAATTGAAAAATAATAATATGTAAGAAGGGCACTTACCACTCAAATAATATTATTTTATAATTTGTTAAAAAGGGCTTCTGAAAAAAAAAAAACATAAAGGGCTTTTACCACTAAAAATTATTTTAATCAAAACGGCTTATGTATAATACATAATGCAATAAGGGCTTAACCCTCTAACCTTGTGTTTTAAGTATTAATTACATCATTATTTCAGGTAAGTATTTCAAATTAATAATGATTTATAAAATCGTTATTCTTTCAATTTTCTAAAACTATAATTTCGTAAACTGTATGTAGAAAAATGTGTTTTTCATACAGTTTTATGTGCCTCACCAACAATTTCAATTATGTGGGTTGCGCCCTTTCAACAAAACACCGTCGATTTGTAGGCGCATTAATATGAGAAAATGTATTATTTAAAATGAAAATTGTAATTAAATGCATTTAGTATTTTCATAAAATTTTTCTTACCTTGTTTTTCTTTATGTTTGAAAAAATTCAACAATGTATTTTGTTTTTTTGAAGCCATACCAATTATAATATAATATCAAATATTACGACTTACGATTTAAGAATTAAGATTCAGTAATTCGAATATTAATCAATAATCATAGACATGTCTATGATATTATATAATATATTATTGACGTTTTGTTATTAACATTATTTTATTAATTGAAAACCAGATAACTGATGTGATAAACACAAAAAATTGGAGGGAAACACTATCAATCAAAAATTCTTCTACCCGAATTCGTAGTTAAATCTTTGAACACGGTCATGAACATGAACATAATACCAAATAATACCACAATAGATATTAGATATAATATTATTATTAGGTATTGCGTTATCTCGATGAACGGAGTATCTATAATTATTATTCGTGTAATTACATAATAATGTTATATATTTATATACCTATGTATATATTATATAATATGATACAGAATAAATTATACCGACTCTCAATAATCAGTTTTAAATAATTAAAAACAATGTTTCATAACAAATTAAAGTATGCACACATTATTGCAGGGTGTGCAGCTGCACACCCTGCACACCCCGTGCGCACGCCTATGATAATATAATATGTGTTATGTAGATACACATTGTGTATCTTATATGAAAATAACGGGCAATAAAATTATGATCAAAAAGTACATCGAGCTTTCTTTAATTACCTAATTTATATTTCGTTTAGTAGCTATATAACCGATTGAAGTTAACAATATTTGTATAAATATTAAACAGTTTCAATATAATTATTTTAATATGAATTTTATAAAAACCTTATAAAAATTATATAACGGAAAAAAGGTTACGGTTATGTTGATAACAAATGTTAAAGGTTATAAAAAAAAAATATTTCTAACTTAATTTTTATCTTTAAATTCTGATATGCAATATGCCAATATAATATAATATATTATAAACAAATTATTTTCGGAGTGCCCGAGAAGCCTGTAAACGTAACTTCTTAACTACCTACTTGACTTGATAACTTATAAGTTATAGGCAAATAACATATAATATATAGGCATTATTTAAGTTATATATATTCGTATAATATTGTTACAATGAAATTATATTATAGTCACATTTGACTATTCGTGGGTCTATATTATTTGCATAAAACCATTGAGTATAAATAGATACCATAAGTATTTAAAACGTAAACTGAATTTACATACATTTAGTGAAATACAAAAGCGTTTAATATGCAACAATTAAAAACTAATTTACTATATAAATTTTTATTGACTCTTATTCATGATTTTATTAATAAATACGCAATGTTCATTTGAATATTCGTACTAGTCTAAATAATTTTACGTTTTTATGTTATTTAAATTTAAAAATTTTTACTCTTCTTGAGCGTAATGCATTTTTTATTCAATATTTATGACAACTAACCGAAACCGTCTTCAATATTTTTGAAAACTAGTTTCATTGTTCGAAACTATTTAGTTTAACGATAACTTTTTTATTTATATTTGATTTGATTGTCCACCAAGACATTAAATTTTGTTTTTTTCACCAAATTACACACCAGTGATTTCAATTTTCAATTAATTTTAGAGTAAAATAATAATAATTATATAATATTATATACATCTTTGTAGATCGTTATAAAATATAAAGATATTTTAGATTGCAAGTATCGTAATAAAACTATTTTAGTTAATGTTGTAGCTCACATATTCGAAATTGAACACAAATTGCAGTCAAACAGTCATATATTATAATATGATGTAAGCCGAATACTCGCATACTCCAAATTTCACTGTTTTATAATTGCCGAGAATAATCGAAAAAAAATGTCTAAAGAAATGTTAGCATATTCATGTTTTACTCGAGACCGTATTTCAAATACGATGATAATTTACACGTTATTATAGATATAGAAATATACTATAGAGAACTGACTCCCATATTCATATTATATTTTTACAATATACAAATACGTAATGCGATAAAATTACATCAATATAAGATTTAATTGGTAAATGTTTACAATATGACGATTATAATATAAACTTAAAAATGTACTTCTCTTTCTATAATGTAATATAATTTATATAGACAATTAATACTTATAATAGGCTATTATAATTTATGGTCTATACTCTGTAATTATATATTATACGCACTTAATTTATATTGTATAAGTATTATACCTACTTTAGGTACCTGCTTATATTTTAACCATGGTTTTTTTTAATTAATTAAGACAATGCACAGTACATGTTTAAAAATTGTCATCACGATTATAATTGTTGATTAGAATTTTTGTGCTTTTAATCATAAAAACATAAAAACAGTTACAAATATTGGTATTCATTTTTATCCATTGTTTTATTTATTTTTTGTATTTGTTATATATACTTTTTTGACAGTCTTCATTATACTGTGACAATGAACATATAGTGAATGCTTACAATATGTTCATTTATAGATGAGAAAAGACGGCGGTCCGTTTACCGGCATGAGTAACATCTCCTCCAAGTCGGCCATCCATCGTATTGTTATACTATTATATATAATATACATTCGCATTTTTTAATTAAAAACAATAATACACCGTAATCTATTGCGTGGACATCAGCGTAGCTGGACAAATGATCGTTATAAGAATCGCTGAACTGACAACTACTTTTTTTTTTTTTTAACATATTTGATATTTCAAAATACCGCGTGGGCAGTTAGAAAATACTAAACAGAATATTCTCTATACCGGTTTAACTATGCTATTATAAATTGACGTTTAGAAAATAAAAGAAGAAACAAGAATACGGATTATTATATTATAGTATTCAATATTATAAATACGCTTGAAGTAATCTTATATTACAATAAAAAAATACAATCAATTTATGTGCATTAATTATCATATAATATTATGCGAGAGTGTAAAATAGAATATAGATAGTAGGTATAAATTATTATCACACGCGACGAACGACAAAAATGACCACCATATGTAGCTATATGTATCTGTGTTTTTTTTATCATCATGTAAAAATATACATGTATAAGAATACGTTTTTAACAGGTGACATTGTGACAATGTCGAGTTTACATACAGTAATATTGTTTAGCTTTTTTTTTGTTGACATTTATTTACAAACTATTTTTACTATTGAAATCGGTAATCACTTATATCGCACATGGATATACAATATATTATTATATTGTACCATTGTAGTATTGTATTTTAAGTCTTAACATTTATCATCACGCATTTACGCCATAAAATCAGTAATTATTACACACACAAACGTTAGTGATACTCGTACCATAAATATTCAATAAGAATATTGTTTAACACGTTTTTAGGTATTCTAAACAGAATTAGTGAAGTATTCGGTACCTTAAAGGCTTAAAATATTCATAAATATTATAAACCAAATAAACTAGAGTAGGTAATGCGTTAGTTTCAATTTTTTAAATAAACTGCAAATGGCTGAAAACTGCAAATGCGGGTAATTTCCGTGAACATTTCGTATATTCAAAAGTCCACTGGTTATCGTGGAAACACTGGAAACCGAAAAAGCTTTTGTAGTCTCTTTTATTTATGATGAAGGCTATGCGTAATTTTGGGAGACCATTATCACTACCTACACTACTCAGCATCCTTAATTGATCTTAATAAGCTATAATGTAAGACATAATATGTCCATAACATATATTATGCATTGTTCATTATTGTATTAATTACCTGCATATTTTAGTTACAACTCATAAGGAAGTTATAACATTAATATGGTATAAATACACAGCTAATATAATATAATGTAGCTGGCTATAATTGAATTAATAACTTTTCTGTTTTAAATATTATGCTAAAAACGAAATAATAACATGTTGAATAATGCCATAGTAACGAGATTTATTTATTTAAATAAAGTTTTTAAAATAAATTATTTGCACTGACTAGGCGCACGATCAAAGGAAGACCGGACAAACTTAAGGAGAATCGCTGGTTATAGGGAATGTCCATTCCGCGGAACTGGAGTGGCACCTATAACGAGGCATACTGCAGCACCGAGGACGACGAGAGGACTATTGGTGGGCTGTCGGACCGGGATGCCGGGAGACGTGGCCAGCCTTTGCGGTGATCCGGCCACGTTTTTGTTGGGCCACGACGACGACTTGGGGCGGCATACTACAACATATGCGGCCGAAAGCGAATCAGACGGCGGAGCAGGAGGATGGCTCGACGGCGGAGATAAATATAAGATATGATATGCAGCGGCGGCACTTGCAGCAGCTGCAGACTCAGAAAAAGTATCAGCAGGACGAGTTTGGAGATCAGCCGCCACCAAAGGACCACCGAAAGTATAAGATATGTTACGGAAATTGTGCCCGCGTCAGGGAAACCGCGACGCCCGACGACGGAGTTCGTTCTGCAGTGGCGTTATGGGAAAGAGCCTGGGTGAACCGGCGAGAAGGCCAGGCTGTGGAGATCGAGTTTTATTTATGCCCGAGTTGGTGTCGGAACTGGAGATGGTCGTGGAGGAACTGACGGGAAGTGACGGTGAAACGGAGGGGGGTAAGGAGCGACGTGGCAGTTCCATGAATATAATATAACGACTACATAACATACGTAAGTTATAAGTATACTGCAGCATTTCTGAACTAAGAGTGTTACAACTTAGACCATATTATGACAGTGTAGAAAAATCGTGAACAATTTGTTAATTTTTAGTAAAATTATAATATTTCAGCATACGATTAACCGGCGAGTTTCCACTAACTAATATGCTCGCCGGAACTCTCCATGATCGTGGTCCTTCGGCAAAGGCTGATTTCCAGACTCGTCCACTTCCTGATCCTGCGGCTTGCCGTAGTCGTCGCCGTCGAGCGCCCACACATCCTCTTGCTCAGTCCAGTCGGCCTAACCTAACCGCAGTCGGCTGTAAGTTGTAGTGGACTGTGCCATCGTAGCGGTTCAACGAGAACCCTCCAAAAGCCCAGTGGCTTATCGGCGTCCTGGTCCGACAGCCCGTCACCTCAAAATGTGCTCTTGTCGTCTTTGGTGTGCAGTATGTCTGTAAAAGCCGGCAATGGACATTTCACACCAGCGTTTCTATTCGACGGTTTGTTCGAATCGTCCGGTCGCTGTGGTGATATTGATATGGATTATATTTTTTATTTTTGTTCATAATTCATAATAATAATATCGTATAACTAAAATAACTAATATGGCTATACGCCGACACACCGTTAATATAATATTATAATTTGTACAAAATACAAACCCAACAAATGTGAAGCGAGCATTATGCATGTGAAATTGTTTTCAAGAAATATCGAAATCAATAGTTTTTAGGTGTAGCGCCTTCGTCGAAGCCGAAATCGTTTTACGAAGATTTTCGACGGTAGTGTACCCATTATTTGGAAAAAAAACAAAGATTTAATGTCAGCGGTAATGACAAACTAAAATAATCAAAAGTTAGACAAAAACAAAGGATGAATGTAGTTGGGTCTAGACAGAAAACATAATTTTCTTTCGTTCACCTTTGATACAGGATATACCCTAGGTATGTTTAAATATTAAATTAGAAGACAAATTCAGCAAGATTTACATTGCACTCGAAAACCAAATGGCGTGTAAGACAAATGGCGTTTACTTTGGTAAAGCTTTTTGATTTATTCAAAATAACTCAACAATTGACGTTATGGTAAAGTAGTATTAGGAAAATCGATTTCTTCAAAGTACCTACCACTGATATCTGCATTTTTACTTTATGAAAATATTTAAAAAAAAATTTTACCCGAAAAATAATTAAAATATCACCATATTATAATATATACAAACCAATAAAATATTTACGCTCAGAATAAAAAAAAAAAAAATAGTATATCTCTTTATTTATTTTCATATCATATTATAAAAACAACTTAAACTTAATATTTTTACATAATTTTCAATATATTTAACATTTATGTCTATATAGCATTAAATCTATTAATTTTGCTAATAATCCATGGTTTATATAAATTGTTTTTGCATTTAATTTATTGTTTAGTCGTTTCCAGTCATTTGAACGATTTCTTTGAATTTTCACACACAATAAGATAGGTGATAAAAAAAAATTCGTTTCATCGTACAAAAACGTTGGACAGCAGCTGACGGTCAACAAACACACACAGTATAGCTGATACACAAAAACGTTTACATCGTATTATTAAAATTATGATTATTATTATCATGTAGTTCTGCTACACTGTCTACACTGTGCATACTGTATAATATTATGAACCACTACCCAGGGATCATGTCGTAGGAGCCGAGTGGCGTATAATAGTACCTATATAATATATTATAATGAAACGCTCGATAGCATTTAAATATTAAACCGGTATTTCGTATTTTCTTCGTTTCATTTCATCAACGTTGACGACGACGATGTACAATAATATTGTAATAATATAAACTATGTTTTATAGACAATTTATATAGGTGCCGCCTCTTAGGCATACAGCGTTTATCATTATTATTATTATAATAATATACGGGCCGTCTGATGACATTATAACGCTCTCGATCTATTGTCCGTGCAGGAGGGTGTTACCGTAAATTATTACCTTGCCCCTTCACGACGTTATTTAAATTATCCACCGTTCCCCCTCACCACCCTTGTTGTGCATTCATTTCAAACACGCAGTACACACGATAACAATATCTGTATATATACGCGCATAATGTAGAGGGTGTCCCATACTCACATTTTGTGTTTGTCCACACAAATAGCTTTCATTCTATCTAATTTTTAATTTTTTAATCTGATATTAGAGAATTACAATTATAATATTATTTTTAATTTATCAATTTCTTAGAACTTATTTTATAAGTAAGTAGAGAAAGTGGTCAAAACGTTTCATAAAGCACCTAGGTATTAAATATTAAACTCTGGCCTTATTAGACATATTGAGTGCGTCGAAATAGATTATTTTTGGTTTTTACCACTAATTTCATTCAGACCAAACAAAGACTAGCAATCACTGACAATCGTTGAATATTTTCGAAAGAATTCTAGCGGACGTGAATTTAACCGACCGGGGCGATAATATTATGTAGGTATCGGTACAACAAATGCATACATTATTATAGTGTACGCACTAATTTCGGTTAACAATGACGTAGGTATAATTATTACGATATATAGGTAGAGTTTATAGACAGGTTCGACGGCATGATCGAATGTATATATAAAGCTTTAAATAATAATGAGATAATAGAGCCACGTTAAACCGAATAATAGTACAAAACTATGACGTACCTATATGAGTACAGGCGTGTTATGACATACGAGTATGATGTACCAATGAATCTTTCGGCACGTAGTTTATTTTCTACCAATTTAAGCTACTTGATATTGTCGATGAGATTTTGGTGCCCACAGATCACTAAAATAATATTTTTAGTTGATATGTTAGCATAACGAAATATTTCAATATATCAATTAATATTACTGTTTCTAGCAGTCTTGTTAAGAATACTTTTCAAATGTATTCAGAACACGTATTTAAATACTTGGTGTACTTTGTATTTAAAATACGTATTCAAATACTTTCTTTTAAAAGTGTTTGAGCCACTTAAACAAAATAAAATGCTGGGCGAAAAAATGGAAAATTATCCTAAATCCCTCAAAAAGTACGGCTGTATTATTTACACTTCGTCGTCCCAATAACCCTCCCTCTCTAGTACTTAATGGCAACAACATATCCTGGTCTCCAACAATAAAATATCTAGGAGTTATCTTAGACAAAAAATTAACCTGGAACCCTCACATTTCTTTGAAACTTCAACAAGGCTACCAACGTCTTAAAATTCTTTATCCCTTAATCAACCGTCAAACCGCCCTAAGCTGGAAGTGCTCCATGCTTCTTTATAAACAAATTCTGCGACCATTAATACTCTATGCTGCCCCTACCTGGGGATACTGTGCCAAAACTCACATTCAAGTTTTTCAGTCCAAGATTTTACGCATAATATTCAATGCGCCGTGGTTCGTCAGAAACGAAGCACTTCACACAGACTTCAGACTCCCGATGGTTAAATTCTACATACAGAATCTCTCAGTCAACTTCTTTGGCCAACTAAACAACGCCAAAAGTGCAAAATATTTCAAACTCAACGACAAGCCTACCCTCCGACGTCTCAAGCGCGAACGTCCTCATGATGCCCTTTCTCAACGTCAATAATATATGTATATATATATTAAAAAAAAAAAAAAAATTGTACACCTAGTTTAACTAATTATTAAGATGTCACATTTTATTGTCTAGCTTTAAAAGTGTTGAAGTACACAGATATACAGAAGTTAATGGTAAATAATAATAAGACCGGATATATATAATATAATAATAAGTATAATGATACGATGTACAATCGTGTTACGAGGCGTAATATAAATCAACGACTAACTATGTATACCCGGCTACACTACACAAGACATATATGCTGTAGTATTATACAAATGTATAGTCAGCGTCTGCTGAACTACAGTGTGAATATATTAACTTATACTCTACGTTATATAGGGTGTTTTGTTTATAATTCCAACACTTTCCCTTAAACAATATACCCTTATACATCAATATTTATAACTCCTAACATCTCCCTTAGCTCATTGAACCGCGTTCGTTGAGTTGGCTTTGTCATAATGTCCGCAATCTGCTCCTTGCTGGATATGTACTCCTATGAAAACAATCCCTCATTGAACTTTTCTCTTATATAGTGGTAGCGAACATCTATGTGCTTTGTTCTTTTATGAAACTCTGGATTTTTTACAAGTTTAATCGCACTTTGATTGTCTCCATACATCGTTGGCACCATTTTTGGCTGACTTATCGTAGACTGGCCGACGCAGCTGATAAAATAGAGTTTTACGGTTTCGAATTACGTTGCATTGTAGAGTGCAGATCATAAAACTATATTATTATAGTCATGAGTAGGGTTTAATAGTTTCCTGACTACGGAAAATCGACACCAATGGGTAACATTATTCCTTAAACACATTATATTACATTATGTAGTATTGAACTCTGGAGTTAGGATTTGATGCTCTAAAATCCGCCAAATATGGAACGCAATATGGTTTGAATTTGTAAGGTATATATTCGGAAAATGCATTAATAGTTCAAATATAGTATATGCATTAAAAATGAAATTGATTACTTATACACTAACCAAAATGACAACAATAAAAATATATGCAGATACCTATATTGAGTAGGTATATATTATAAATCCAGGTTGTAGTTATAAGAATTATAATTTATATTTAATAATATACCTACTCGCTAATTATTATTATAATATCGTATCGTAAAAGTTCGAAACACGCAAAAACATTCACAACTAGTGGGGTCATATTTTATACTTAATCCCAGATGCAGGTATACCCAATACACTGTTATTTACAGGTCATAATATAAGCAAACTAACCACGATCGTTTAAATAAATCGAAACGGAAACGGATTTTGACAGGTACCTAACCTAACCTAACCTATAAGCACAGAAAAATACAGAATTGCACTACGAATGCCAACATTTGAAACGTTGAGGTTCAAATTCGTGAGAAATTGATATGGTATGTAAATTAACCATAGTATATATTTCGAGACATAGTATACGGTAGCTGGAAACAGTTATAATTTTAAATAAAAACATTATAGATACTTTTGGTTAATACAATTAAGTCCAAACCATAGAAAAGTGAGTAAAGTTAAGTAATAAGTATTGATTCTAATAAATAACTAGAGGGCCCGTGAGAGTCGCGTTAAAAAGCAGAAAGCAGAAAAAGTATAAACAAGTTCGACCACGGTGGGTATTTTGTATTTTGTCCATCGATTAGATATTTTTGCCTTTACCATTCCAGACTAAAATTAAGAGGTCATTTTATAGCGTTTTGCAGTACGGACGTCAATGTTTGAAAAATTGAAATCAACGTTTCAATTTTCAAAAATATACAGTTTTTTTTCTTCGGGTAAACCTAGTAGAAATAATGAATAAGCATTCAAAGAGAAACAAATTATATAAAAAACATAAGTATAAAATATAAAGTAAGAAAATAATCATCTACTCTTCTGTACAGGAATCAAGTTTAGCCCGTTATTAAATAGGTCACTGTAATATTGTATACTGTAAAATTTAGAAAAACATTTTTAGAAAAGCAAGCGGGTAGGTAACCGTACAGTAACTGTACACTGTACAGTAATAGGTGTCGACTGTTGAATGTTCCTCGTTTTTGATCAAGTCACTGTGGTCTGTATAATGGATCATGGGTACGTGTTAAATTTGAGTTCCATTATCCCGTACAAAAATACAATACAGAGCTGAGGCAAACCACTCTATATTAATGATTAGGTATATATATTAATATATATTCATATATTAAAGGAAACAACGTCCATACATACCAGCTTTACAAAAGAGAATATGTTGTATAATGCATAAGAAAGACAAGGAAAAACACGGAAAGACAGTGTCGAGAAATTATTACAATAAATTGGAGTAGACTGAGATTAGGCATATGATAAATTGTTAAAGACCATTGGAAGGAAGTTGTTTTGGCAGCACGGAAACTAAACAGCTCGTAATGCAAAAAAAATAATATATTGATTATATAATATTACTAATTAGTAATTTATAATAGGTAGATACATACTATTAGTAATATACAATACAATATTATGTTGAATTAAATTTTGCCGAAAACATAGTATTTATATAATATGGATTTACATTTAAAATAGTGTTAATACAATATAATGTGCTGTAATAGTATACTATACAGTTTAATTTAGAATCGAGACAAAAATGCATTTTTATTTAGTATTGAGAAGTATATTCTTGAGAAAGAAGCTCTTATGTCTAAATATGCATTTTTTCATTTAAAAATTAAGCTTCATTTTTAGGAGCTTACTACTCAATACTAAATAATGTGGTAAGAGAAGATTTGTAATTATTTGTTGTAATAGCAGAAGAACAATAGGTTTCAACCAATTGATCTATAGTCATATCTGAAAAATAAATTAGTATTAAATATTACATTGAGTGTGTTCATTAGAATGCCCTTTTACATACGTACCGGCTATCAAATATTTGTTCACTTCCGATACAACCTCTGTAAAAATAAAATGTTAAATATACAATAAATGAAATAAATAAATTGTTAATTAGATAAAAACAATTGATTGAATATCAACTTTCATTCGAACGACATGTATGGCACTTATTATCTTAATTATGTTGCTGTTGAGTGTTGACGTACCTCAAAAAATATAAATATGTGCTACTGATTACAAGATATTTCGACGTCGCGAAATTTATTAGTTTCATGCCATTGTCAATAGTTGTGATGTGTAAGCTTTTATATCCAATTGTTGGTCGAAAGATTTCTTATTTACCCACTTATTATAATACTTTACTCACTTATAATTCGAAATTGTAGAATATAAACTTTGTTGATTGTACGTTGTATATTTTATACGAATTAAAATATTAAGTAAGTACTTTGATAAGTTTTTAGTTTTATATTCATTTTATAGTGTAAATTAAATAAAATATATACATACTAGCCGCAACATCAACTAAAAAATAATAATAACAATAATAATAATAATAATTAATGTGATATTGTGGAGCTATCGTTTTAGTGTAATACATTTTAAAATGAAAGTTGATTGATTTTTAAAGTTTAAAATCCCTATAAGGTATACAGAGTTCACCTTTTATAGAAGATGTATATGAGTCTATCTATAAAGTCCTGACAAATGATAGTAATTACTATAAATAGTCATACTCAATTATGGGTGAAGGCTTGTCAAATAAATGCATTCATAGCTATAATAGTACCCATCGAGTAAGTAGAAATTTTATAATCATAGTTATTACATATCTTATGAGACAAAAATCACAAATTGAATTATAAAAAAATTAAAAAATTAAAAAAAATGCATAAATATAATATGCACGTACCTCTTAACTCTAAAAAAAAAAAAAAACATAATACTTAATAAATAAGTTTTTAAATGAATTTTTATGTACTTTTTAAATTTATTATAAGGTTATTCGTATGCATCTGCATTAATTAAAAGAAAAATATATATATATATGGCAGTAATTAATTGGTATTATATTTTGGTATACCGAAATTTAAATATTATACAATTTTATTATGAGTGCAATAAATTTGAAAGTTATTTTTTAATTTACAGTTAATAAATAGAAAAAATATTAGGAAATCCATACATTCCTTAGGTACTAGAAAACATTTAGGAAAAAGCACTATATGAAAATTATATTTTACAATGTTAAAGTGAATACCTACTTCTTGTACCTGGAATAAAATAAAAACTCTAGTCATTAATATTATAAAACATTCGTAATATTTGTCTACCATAAGATTATAGATTAATGGATAATATAAACGTTGAACATGTAAGATTCATTTAATATAGGTATGTAGGTATTATAGTATAAAATAAAATAATTATTAAATATAAATAATGACTTGCCTGATATAAGACTATCTAGAAATAAAATAACCGGTATTAATTTATAAGTATAACTAAAAAACATTTGTAATATATTGTTATGAAGAATGAGACAAATCAAATGGTTTCATTGAGAAGTCTACAATAAATGTACAGAATGTCCAGTAGGACACCAATATTATGAAAATGAATAGTTTTTCGGTAGAAATAAAAACACAATCAAAATGTTATCATATTATGCACAGTAGTACTGTATTATATTCTGTACTAGTTTGTAATATAGGTACGACTATAAAAATAATTTCACAACTTACAAAAAAAAATAATTTTATTTTGTCCCATCCACAATGCTCAAAGGTACAAACAATTGTGAAGAATAAAGGCATATTTCAGAAACATCGTGTTAAAAAAAATATTTTAAATAGTTAAGATTAGATTACATTAGGTATATTTTTCACTTATTAAACCACATTAAAACAGTTATCGGAGCTAAAAATATAGCTAGATACATAAAGTGTAGCTGACCAAATAACTATATACATTCGGGAAATGTCACACTCGGCCTTAATATATAAATAACGTATAACGTCTAAACTCTAAGGGCCGTTCAACAATATCCGGTTAAAGTTAACCGACGCTTTACCGGACATTGTAAGAACGGCCCTAAAGAGTGTACCAGATGTAAAATTTTATTTTCTATGATTTCCAATTGATTAAAAAACAATTTTCAGAGAAAAAAAAAATTGATTATATAAATGCACTAAGAATTTTACAAACAAAAATAAATTTAAAATATCAATGAAATACAAAACTCAATAAATGTTTCTTACTTGCAAAGTCATCTGGAAAATAGTTATATATAAAAAAAGTTGTAATTATTAACCATATTATTTGTCAATAAATATTAAATATTGAAGTTCCAGAAATAGAATAGGATAGGTTCCTTTAAATATTAACACCATTGTTATAATTCTATAATATTGCTCTTTGGGGTATGTTTAACCAACTTTTATTCCATTTAACTATCTGCGTTTTATACCAATAATTTTACTTGATAATTTACTAATAATTCAATCTAATAATTACGGTTAATTTCCGTGTCGAATGAACTGCCGAAAGATTTGGGGCTACCGGTTATGGTATTATTATAATATCCTCCAATGACTTTGGGGTACCTAGGCTTTGCCTGCCCGCTGCTTAAAGACGTCTTAAATTTGGTGATCGAGGCCATAAACTCATGGGTGGCTAACGATGGGCTGGAGCTCGCACATCAGAAGAGCGAGGCGGTGATGCTCTCCTGGAGATGGCCATACACTCCTCCTCGACTGACATTCGAAACCACAAAATTGTGCCGGAAAAGAGCCTAAGATATATCGGACTCATCCTTGACTAGAGGTTCATCTTCGCCGCACTTGATACAGTCGCCAGAAAAGCCTCCCGTTTAGCCACAGTCCTGGAGAGGCTGATGCCGAACGTTAATCGACCACGCCAATGGAAGAGAAGGCTGCGTTCGTTGAAAGTAAGCTGCTACATGCAGCCCCGTTCTGGATCAACCCGGTCATGGCAACAGCTAGGACTAGGGCAAACCTTATAGGCCCGCAGAGGACAGCCGCCTTAAAGGTGATCCGGGCATACAGAACAGTGTCAACCGAAGAGGCTCTGCTGTTATCTTGCATGCCCCCTTCTCAGCTGACCTTCTCAGTCTTGAGCGATCCAGGATAAGCTTCGTAAACATTGTTTTTTTTGATTATTATTGGAGCCAGAGGAGAAGTAATGCTAACACGCTTCCCCCTCTGGCTCTAAATACCACGAAAAATAAATAAATAAAAAGAGGTATTTTTACTGGTCAATGTTGAACTGATATGTGCCACTAGGCACATGTTGAGTGATCAGCTTAGTTTGACTCTTGAGTGTTTCTCGTGGTTTCACAAGATCTTTGCCTGATTTTATACACTATTGGTTTTCAACGTTTATTGGCTTTCACATTCACGCTGAGACAAGACGTGTAAACAGCATCTTCGATACGTGGTTTATCCTTGCTTTTGTGTCACACTCATTTGTCTCTAGTATTTATGTTATTGAATAGTTTTACCGGGATTTTGTTCGTATTTTTGTTTCTTGGTAGTCTTTAGAAAGACTATTGAAGTATTTGTATGTGACATTACAAATTACAATAAACAAATAGAAAATGGATTTAAAAAAATTTTGATTTACACTAATTGCACTTGCACATGCATTTAGTAGGTACAAATTTAAAATTTCACAGAAATGAAATTGTAAAAGTTTAAAATATTTACGTACTCATCCATGCTAGAAAAATAAATTATTATGATTATATATTATTGTTACTATTATATTGTAGTTTATATAACACAAGTTTAATTATAAATTATCACGAATTAACAAAAATATAAGTTTTACGAACTATAACGGAATGTCACCTTCCTGTATAATAGGTACACTTCACACTTCGTATGTGCATTGCGCACCAAAGTCAATATGTGATCCATGTGTAAAATTTGAATTCAGTATAAAGCAAAATGTATTTAGGACTGAGTCGGTATGTAGGCCTATATTATAAAGTATGTTTCAGGGACTGTTATTTTTGCGATATGTGAGTGTGTTTTTTCACGTATATAATGTATTTGTTTTACAACAGAAACAATAATTGTTAAATCTTAAACATTAAGGGAGGTTTACTGGTTTTTAATAGAAAATTTGATCTAGTTGGTACTTTTGGGAGGAATAAAGTATAATTGTAATTTGTAAGTACTTTTCAAAATATTAAGAATAAACAAGACAATATAGAAACACCCGTAATTTTTATACAACTATAATTAAATGTTTTCTTATAATTAAAGAGAAATGTCTGTTGAGTCTTGAAATTTTCACAAAATATTTATTTTAAATATTGCTAATAATTACTATATATAAGTATATAACACAATTTATATTATTCTTATAGCATCATGCCAAAATCTTTTAAAATTTTTTGCGCTTTCTAATTTTTATAGACAAATGTTAAAAATGATTCATCAAAAGTTACTGCTTTAAGAAATATTTAAAATAAATAGTCATCATTTTTTTATAACTGATTCAAGTTAAATTTGTTTGAACTTTATCAAAATCACAAACATTTTAAAATCATATGTAATATTTGTCTGGTCATAAGATTTGAATGAAAAATAATATTAAAAATGAATAAATATAACGTACTTTCTTTTACTGTAATTAATAAAGTTTTATTATTTAATAGCTACATAATATTTTCCACAATTATAGATTTTCGGGAATATAATAGGCTTGAATAATTATTTTATCACATTAAACATTGTACAGTAAATCAAACAAATAAAATGAAAAACTACGCTACTCCAAAAATGTCAAAACGATATTATATGGACACGTCCAACTACAATAGGTATTTGTGGACAAGAACGTTTAGTGGGTAGACATTCTTACTAAAACAAGATAGAAAGATAATATTGTATTGTTATCTATGTCATCTATTTAACCGAAATAATGGAAATCTATTTGCTTCCACATTTATTTTTTATACATTTAGAATTATTACAAAGATAATATAAACTGTAAAACAATATGCAATTATTTGAAAAATATATAATCATAATTTATTTTATAACTGTTTAAACTTTAAAGTTAAAATGTATATAAACTTCTTTAAAATCATACAAATGTTTAAATTATATAACAGGCGTGGTCATAATCTAAACATATATAAAATAACACGTACCTACATTAGCTGTAAATTATAATATTTAACTGATTTAAATAGACTAAAATAGATTATAGTTATATTTATTATCGTGATAAATGTAAAAAATCTAGATGTCAGTAAAAAGTATTTAAGTTGGTTATTTCTGATTTGTCATCTAATCATTCCAGGTGAAAGTTATGTAAAAATATTGCAATAAACATAAACTTGACTTACCAATCTTCCCTGTAAAAAAAAAAAAAATTATAACTATGTTATTAATAATGCAATATTAGATACAATTAATACATGAACTTTTGATTTTTCTCTACTGCTAATGAACATGTATGAATTCCGATGTGTTGATATTAAAAGTTTAGACTACCTATGTGGCTATGTTGCTATGTGAATACTTAAAATATCGTTATTATTTTGTTTGATGTACATTTGAAGGTTATTTAATTTTTGGCTTTAGGAATCCACCTTTTTTATTGCAGTTTTCTACGTCAATTTTTATCTACAGATGGATATTGAAGCTATGATGGACAAAATAGTTAATATTGTAATAATTTAATATTGTAATTTTACACAGAATAAAATAATACATTTAAATAAAAAAAATGTTTTCAAAATTCCGATGTGTTGATATTAAAAGTTTAGACTACCTATGTGGCTATGTTGCTATGTGAATACTTAAAATATCGTTATAATTTTGTTTGATGTACATTTGAAGGTTATTTTATTTTTGGCTTTAGGAATCCACCTTTTTTATTGCAGTATTCTACGTCAATTTTTATCTACAGATGGATATTGAAGCTATGATGGACAAAATAGTTAATATTGTAATAATTTAATATTGTAATTTTACACAGAATAAAATAATACATTTAAATAAAAAAATGTTTTCAAAATTATACTTACTAATAACAGCTTCAAAAAATTATAATAAAAGTTAATAGGCTATTAATTATAACTATGTAAAAGTAAAATCAACATTTTCAATGGAGGGACTTTAAATTTCAATTTCAATTAGTAATACCTTTTTTCAAATATGATTGTAAAAAAAAATTGCGAACCAATAACATAAGTTAAACGCTAAATTTGTATAAGTTATATATCTTATGTGCCTTGAAAAAAAGCATATTTGAAATAAATTCAAAATGAGGAGCACGATTTTATTGTCACAAATGGAAATTTAATAAAAAAAATAATGACAAAAATACGACAGGTGTGAACGTTTTGATTTAAAAAGGATTTGTTTTTTGTATAATTTGTATGACATTTTATTATTGTGAAAATAAAAGTAATTGATAAAATATATTATGAATAGTACGTATCGTTTGAAGTTGGGTATAACTACTTATTGTTTATTACGCAAACTCAGAATATAATGAATAACACAAATATGACTTACATTTTATTGCTTCTGAATACAAAATACAAATATGTTTATACGTGGTTAATTTTATAATATTTTGCTTAAAATTGGTTAAATATATTAAAAATAAATAATATACATTTAAGTTACAATAATTATCATCAATCATACGTTAGAAAAAAGTAATATTTATTCGTCCACGGAATAACTATTTACAATATACCACTACAACTATATTTATTATTATAATTTTTTTGGAATTGAGATGAATTAACTATCACAATATGATCGATTTACATGTTAGCATAATAAATATAAAATAATCATTACTCCTAAATATGATCGTTATTTTCATCTATCTAATCACTCAATATAGAAAATTCTAGTAGGTATTGTAGTTTGTTAACGTAAACATAATGTATTTTTAAACAATATTCTGATTTGAAACAGAAAACTTAACTTTATCTAAGCAATGTTACTCTAATACACGAATTGCCATCTTTTTTACGAAAATTCCTCAAGATTTTACCAACGATAACTTTGTTTATAACTAACAACTTATTATAAGGAGACTTGGGTAAAATACTTTTTAAAAGTATTTCAAATACATATTCCGTATACTTTATGATAATAATATTTCTAAGTATTTGGAATATTCACAAAAAGTATTCCAAATATTTTTCGAATACTTTTTTTTAGTAGATTTAGATTTTAAAATTTTTTTCAATTCTATGTTTATAAATGAACATTATTATAATCTCGATAATACCTATCTATAAGTTATAAATTATATTCAAATTAATACAGTTGATAAGTAATAATTAGTAACACATAAGAGTAAACCTGAATAAGAAAAAAAGTATTCCGAATACTTTACTCAGAATACCTGTAAAAAGTATTCAAAATACTGTATTGAATACTTTCAAAAAAAAGTATTAAAAAAGTATTCAAAATACAACCCAAGTCTGATTATAAGGAAATTTCTTAATTTTAAGATAAATTATAAAACTTACTGTCATGTTGCTCTATAAAAACAAATAATATTATCTTAGACTAGCTGCGGTGTTCCAATACATATCATTTTGCGATCATGCTTAGTTTTTAATTTTTATGATAGAAGTCGGTTGTCCAATCATCTGTATTTTCTGCAGTTTTAAAATTAATACCCTTATAGTTTTGTGTGCTTTAAAAGTTATTTTATTTTAGGTTTATGGAATTTACCTTAATTTTTATTTTAATATACGCATAGAACGTTTTAAATAACACCGATTGAACATTTTGAAAGTGACATTTTAGTAAGACAACCTCTTATGCTTAAATTAAGACTGCGGACAATATGTAAAATAATGTTTCTGATCTTCAATATCAATTTTTATCTACAAATGGACATTGAAGCTATAATGAACGAAATAATTTATATAGTTATAATATAATTTTTACATTTCACCCAGAATAAAATAATACTTTTTTATAAAAAAATATTATTAAAAATAATTGCACTTACCAATTTTACCTACAAAAAATTATAATAATTATTAATAATTTATTTATTATAACTATGTAGGTAAAAGTTAAATCAACATTTTTAATAGAGTGACTTTTAATTTCAATTTCAATAATTATAATGTTTTAATCAAATATGATTGTAAAATAATTGCAAATCATTAACGTAAGTTGGATGTACAATCTGGATTCTTATCGTATAGGTTATATTTTATCTTATGTGGCTACAAAAAGCATACTTGGAATAAATACAAAATAAGGTGCTACAATTGTATTGTCACAATTGTAAATAAAATAGTAAAAATTATGACAAAAATACAACAGGTATGAAAGTTTTTTTTTTTTATTTATTGGGTAACCCGCAACATAGGCCATTGGGTGTGAGAGAGGGCACTGTAGGTTTTTAAATTGGGTAGGTTGGTACACGTGTGTGTTGTGTTTTGGCAGAATTTCTAATGGGGCACCCGTAGGTTTCTGCCGTGGCCCGGGTGGGATGATGGCGGCACTTGTTCTCCGGACACCGTGACTTGCTCGAAGAAAAATGCCGCCCGTGACCAAGGTATCGAACTCGGGTCAGCTGCGTTGCAGCCAACGCCTTGGTCCGCTCAGCCACTCCATCCCCCCGTATGAAAGTTTTGATTTAAAAAGTATCCTGTTTTTTTATAATATGGATGACAATTTATTATTGTGAAATAAACAGTAAATAACGCGTATCACGAAAATTTATTTATAGTTTATTACACAAATTCATAATAAATTAAAAAACACAAACATTACGTACTTTCTAATTGTGCTGAAGAAAAAATACAAAATACATTTAAGTCATTGTTATCATCAATCAAACGTTAGAAATAGGTAATATTTAGTTGTCAACATATTATTATCATTTAAAATATACAAAAACAATATATATTATTATTATGATTTTATGGGGATTGAGATCAATAAACTATTACATGATCAATTTATATACTAGCATAACAAATTCTAGTATTGTAGTTTGTGAACGTAAACATAATTTATTTTAAGAAAATATTCAGATTTGTAATAGAAACTCAAGAGCACTCATGCCTACCAATTGTTTGTACGACACTTACTCGAGATTTTGGAACAGTTTTGTAATATAATAACTGTGTTTGTAACCAAGAACTCGTTACATGGAAGTTCAGAGTTTTAATTTTTGGTACCATTCATATCCATTTTTTTTTTTACTATTTCCTTCAATCATGCCGTCAGTTGCCGTCAGTAAAATCAAATAATACATATTTGACAATAACTTAGTTCGTTTCTAGAAGACTTTTCATTGTTTATGAGCTTATTTTTTTACATATTATTATATTGTTTTATTTTTTTGCTTTCAAAATTTAGCTGGTGTTCCAGTATATTATTTTGCGATCGTGCTTAGTTTTTAATTTTTATGATAGTTGTCTGTTGTCCAATCATCAGTATTTTCTTTGGTTTTAAAACTAATACCCTTATCATTTTGCGTGCTTTACATTTGAAGGTTAATTTTTTTTGGTAATGGAATTCATCTTAATTTTCAAAATAATATAGAAACATTTAAATTTTAAAATAACAGCAATTGAATGTTTTGAAAAAGACATTTTTGTAAAACAACAAAATAAATAATATTATTATAATATAATATTGACATTTCACACAGAATAAAACAATTAATTTTAATAAAACAACATATATTTATACGTACCAGCTACAAAACATTTTAATAATAATAATAATAATTATTAATTTTTTTTTATTTTTTTTTATTATTCATGGTACAGCATCAACTACTAGGTTATTAGCTTAATTATTAATTATAATTTATAACTATATAAAACTTAATTCATTATATTGAATAGGGGGCCTTTTTAAAAAAAAAATTGAATAATTATTTAACTGCTCTTTTGTTTGAAAAAAACCAATTACCATGGACCTTTTATCCTTATAACACAAAGTTAAATAACTCTATTTATAACTAATTTTAAGTATTTTGATTAAGAAAAATTATACACTAAATAATTAATAGTATAAAAGAGGGGTTCTCATTTAAAAACAAACAGATGTTTGTATCTCCACAGGAAAAAGCTTGAGTAGTACAAAATACCTCAAGAATTTGAAAATACGATATTTAAGTAAATTCAAAATTAAAAAAAATCAAAATTTAAATACCGGCACAATTAAAGAAAAAAGGGGGTGAGCATGATAGGTGAATCACGTTGTTTTCTTAGTACTTATATATGTGGCCATATATTATTAGACATAACCCTATATAATACATATATACTCATAGCATTGAAAAGTAAAAGCCATGACCTAACAATACTTATAGGCTTGTAGATATTACACCGTTTTTTAAAGAAAAAATTTATAAAATAAAAAAAATAAACCAAACAAATTTAAAGATTTTTGAATCATACAAATAACAGTTATCTATTAACGCGAGGTTAATGAGCTTGGACAGCACTCTAAAATATTGTTCGCGCCACGTAAAGTATTCCTCATGATGTTATCATAAGTTTCTATAGTTATCTAATAATATATATGTATGTTATTACTATGGGCCGTCAGTCGAATATTTGACTGCACAATAGCAACGAGCATTAGCAATATTGGGGGACGTTTGATATCGGAAGGTGCACTGCTGGTGAGCTACCAACTTCCCGCCGACTTTACCGGCCGAATCTATGTTTTATGTAGAGCGCTGGTTTAGACTGGTCATTAAGGGCTAGACGCAATTATGCATAGTCCTTCTGTTGATTTGTTACGTGGTGTGACATAGTTAGATGCGGCAGCTTTAGCATACCTAAACCTTAGATAGTGTAACGATCATTATGACATAATATTTATTCTTTATGGCAGAATCCGCGGGTCATCAAGAATAGATACGATTGAGAAAGTTTGTAACTGCTTTATCTTATTGAAAAGTGGCGTCTAGCTGCAGTAATTTCTTGAACGGTTGCTTCGTTGTGCGCAGGCGTGGTGGTGCGGTAATACCTATTATACGTTAAAAAACTTATAAATGTCAGCCTGAAACCATGTTGGCCATCGTGGCCCAGTGGTGGCCAGTGTTGGGAATCATAATAATAAGAATATTTTCAAATACTGATATAGCCAATAATTTACGAGAATCAAGTAGTGATTCTAAATTCCAATATTATTATAGTTAAAAAAAGAAATGTTTACTGAAAAATTGTCAATTTTATTTTGTTATTTTATTTTTATTCAAGTTGTATTAAAAATTTAAATTATATATTATTTTATTTGAGATAAAATTTGAAATGACATTAATGATTTATTAATTAATAAATATTATCTAATTAGTAACTAGGTAATAATAAATTACATTATTTATAATATAATTTTACAAAAATCATCTATTTTTTTACATAGATAAATGTATGTGTATTTTTATCTTTATCTAGATGAAAATAAATGATGTTAAATTTTATATTATCTACAAACATTTTGAATGAGTTATCTGTTATCTTATCCAGATGATATTTTGGTTATCTTTTCCCAACACTGGTGGTATAACAACTCGAGTTCGAACACGGGTTCGGGAATATTATTTTTTGCACTATTTACATTGTATCAATGGTACGCTGGCAATAAACACACTTTAAGAAAAATATTTTTGAAAACCTAAATTCACTCGAGGTCCACACAGCAAATAGGGGGATATTTTTGATTTTAATGTCCGATTGTTATTACAATATTATTTGTCGATACTTATAGGCAACCGCGCCTGCACACAACGAAGCAACCATTCAAGAAATTACTGCAGCTAGACGCAAGTCTATGCATCAGCGGAAGCCACAGATAAATCATAACAATGCAGGAGTACCACCCCACCGACTCGCTCACAACGATGATTAGACACCTAATACATATTGGATAGAGCTATGCGTATAGGTATCACGCATAGTCCGCGCTTGAAGCCGATTTGGTTATAGTTATAGTTATAGTTATAGTTATAGTTATAGTCGTTCAGCCAACGCCACCGTCAACCGTCCAATCGGGCAACGCCCGCGACGCCGTGGGACCGCGCGCAATAGCCAATCACAGACGATAATGAGTGCATCCTGCGTGACAAAAACGCAGTGGGCGGACCAATGTCTTTAAAGACGAGTGCATTGCACAGATTCATTTAGTATTCTACACAACTATTCTGTAGTAAGACCCACACAGGGCAGACTTGCGTGGTTTTGGTTCTCTCCCAAAACCACTATTCCGTAACAAAACCCACCCAGGAAGATTAGCGGGGTTTAGATCATTCCTTAAGCCAACTACTCAGTAAAAAGAACCGCACGGATATGGAGCAGAAACTCTCATACAGTCCAGTCAACAATAAATTCTTTCGCCGGAACAAGTATAATATAAAATATTAAAAAATTAAACAAATTGAGATACATGAATTTATTTATTTTGTGAGAAAATTGAAAATGTTCACAGGATATGAACAAAAATCAAAATAAGGAAGTAATAAAATTAAGTATTTGTTAATTACAACATCCTTACCATTAGTTTGAAAAAATGTATCGTGAAATCCTATACAATTTTAAAATTATTAAAGTAAAATTATATAAAACAATGATTGAGTAGGTACCATAAATTGATTAATTGAATGGTTCTTTAATCACTTATGATCCAATCATGGCCATCTTAATCTCACTAAACTATTTACATAAGGTATTTTTAAGATACCTTACTAATATAGCTATATAATAGTTTATGAATATGACAAGTCGACTTTTAAACGGAAATCAACGTCGATAAAATATTGATTTGGAATTTTTTGTACTACTTAAAAAGTGTTCAAACTTCTGTTTTTCAGAACACAATTAATCACCCGTTCCCACTTTTTTACTGTAAATTAATTAGATGATTTTTTTTGACATTTTTTATGTATCTTATTCAAAATTAGAACGTTCCTTTGTTATTAAAATGTTTGTTCTAAGGATAGTAACAAAATGGTCGTGTGAAAATATAAAATAGACGTAATATTGGAACAAGTTATTACTAAATTTGGGACATTTTTACAATTTATTTTTGTTGATAGATTAATATTCATGAGTCATGACTAAATTTTCAATTCACATAAACGATAAACCCACGTACTAATCGTATATGTATTTTAATTCAGAAAAATTATCCACTGAATAACTTACAGTAGAAAAAAAGGGGGGGAGGGTTCTTATTTGAAAAAACAGATGTTTGTATCTTCACAGAACACTACTTGAGAATACATAATATTTCAAGAATATAAAAATATGGTCTTTAAGTATATTAAAAATTCCAAAAATCAGATTAATAAAAACTGTACCTGTTATTTAAGAAAAAAGGGAGTTAGCATGATTGGTGAATTACGCTATATATCTAGTACTTATTACTTAAAACATATAATATATAAGTACTATGAGGTAAAGTACTATCTACTTTGTACTATATTATTATTTAGGAATATATTTTATCAACTATAAGTAATTAATATGTATAAGTACATAAACTTATGTAATACAAATATACTCAATGTTTTAAAAAAATAATAACATGACTTTATTAGTAAATTTGTAGGCTGGTAAACATTATACCGTTTTGTAACTTGTAAAAAAACTCAAAAAAATATTCCAAAGAAATTAAAAAAATTAAGAATTTCGAAAGAAAAATCGTAAATTTATTTTAATTCAGAAAAGTTATCCACTGAATAACATACAGTGGAAAAAGAGGGGGAAGGGTTTATTTGAAAAAACAGATGTTTGTATCTCCACACAACACTACTTGAGAAATACATAATATCTCAAGAATATGAAAATATGGTCTTTAATTTACCTATTATTGAAGAAAAAAGGGGTTTAGCATGATTGGTGAATAACACTATATGTCTAGTACTTATAACTTATAACATATAATATATAAGTACTATCTACTTTGTACTTTATTATTATATGGGAATATATTTTATCAACTATAGTCTATAAGTAATTAATATGGGTTATAATTTTCAAGCAAAATATGGGTAAGTGAATCAAAAATTAAAATGGCTCATATCTTGCTTGAAAATTAAAATATCGAATAAAAGCTAATCAAGCAATAATTAAGCACAATGTTGTTATTTAAAAAAATTATAATAGGTCAAAACACTCTAATATCAAACCTAACAACGCACAATTGAAACTAGTGAACGAAAATTTGCTATGTCGTACGTGTGTAAGACGGAGACAACAAATGCACGGGTAGCATCCTCTTAAGGTAGGAACAATAAATCTAAATACTAATTTAATAATAATCACGATTAACAAATAAATTATGACAATTCAAAGGACCCGGGTCTTCTTGGAACCTCAAGACGGCTTACATTTTACTAACCACGCAATGATTTGGAGTTAGATTGTAACTCATAAAAAAAAATACTAAAAAAAAATTACCTACGTGAAACTGGCACTACAAAGTTGGCACAATAATCTAAAACCATTCCAACAAACTCTACTCGGACTTGTTGGACGTTGTTGGACAATTGTTAGAATTTGTTGGAAGCTACATTCAAAGTTATGCAATTTCAAAGTTTGTAGTGCCAACTTTACAACCAGTACTACGAATCAAAAAAAAAAAAACGCTGAAAAAAGTTCCAAAAATATACTAATACAGTTTTGAGACATTGTTGGACTTTTGTTTGACATCGACTAAAAAAATATTCTGAATTTAAACAGTGTTAAGTAATTAAGTTTGGTTCATAAAAAAATGATATCTCAATTAAAAATGTTTAACTGTCGTTATATTGAAATCTAGTGTCCAACAACTTTAAAAAGTGGTCCAATAAACTTATTTACACAGCATAGAACCAGAAAATTCCTTCCAACAACTTTCCTAAGTTTTTAAATCACCATTTTCTTCTAGCACTGCATTTTTCGTTTTTTCACCTGTAATGTTATAGTGCTAGAAGAAAATGGCGTTTTAAAAACTTAGGAAAGTTGTTGGAAGGAATTTTCTTGTATATGATGTGTAAACAAGTTTGTTGGACCACTTTTTAAAGTTGTTGGACACTAGATTTCAATATAACGATGGTTAAAAACTTTTAATATGTATATTAGGTGAAAAAATGAAAAATGTAGTGCTAGAAGAAAATGGTGATTTAAAAACTTAGAAAAGTTGTTGGAGACATTTTTCTTCTTGTACGATGTGTTTACAAGTTTGTTGGACCACTTTTTAAAGTTGTTGGACACTAGATTTCAATATAACGATGGTTAAACATTTTTAATTGAGATATCATTTTTTTATGAACCAAACTTAATTACTTAACACCGTTTAAATTCAGAATATTTTTTAGTCGATGTCAAACAAAAGTCCAACAATGTCTCAAAACTGTATTAGTATATTTTTGGAACTTTTTTCAGCGTTTTTTTTTTTTGATTCGTAGTTCTAGTTGTGAAGTTGGCACTACAAACTTTGAACTTGAATAACTTTTGAAATACGTTCCAACAAATTCCAACAAGTGTCCAACAATGTCCAACAATGTTATATGAGTATTGTTGGTAGAGTTTTAAAGTTTTTTTTGCATATGTAGTGCTGGTCATGTAGTTGGCACTACAAATTTTGAAATTGCATAACTTTGAATGTCGCTTCCAACAAATTTCAACAATTGTCCAGTTAGTGCCAGTTTCACGCAGGTAAAAAAATAATCATTTTTTTTTGTTTTCTGCTCAAATATCCTTGTATTATTAAAATATGTTAAATTTACCAGTAAGATCATACAAGACAATGCTTATAAGTTACACTTACAGGTATTCAATATACTTCAAAATAAGCATGTAATAAAATTAATTAATTTGTGGTTATAATATCCTTACTATTATATGCAATACATTTATTTGAAAGTTCTATAACATTTTAAAATGATTAAAACAAAATTATATAAAACAATGCTTGAATAGGTACCAAAAATTGGTAGTTAATAAATAAATAGTTTACTAATCTCTTATGATCCAATATAGGCAACTAAATCCAACCAACAATTTTACATAATATGGTATTTTTAAGATACTTTCCTAATACCAAGCTATAATAATTTATGAATAGGACAACTCGACTTTCAAACCGAAATCAATATCAACAAAATATTGATTCGGAATTTATTGTTTTCGTAACATTTTCAGTTTGGATAATGGGCATTTATATCAACTGTCAATTAAGGACACACAAAATGCATCAACCTTTTAATTTTTTTTTAAATACGTAATTATTTTTTTTTCTTCTGGTTCTACTTCCTTTTTTGGGTTTATCCAGCCACTATAACATCATACCGTCACACAAAAAATCTTCCAATCATTTAAATCTAATGCCTTCTCATTCCAATTTTTTTTCTTCCCCTAATGTTTTACTCCTCCTTTCACTGTATCCCCCTCTTCATTTAAGAGTTTCATCAAATATCTTAGTAATTTGTTTCGTCTCCTCATTTATGCCTGGCCCAGCACAATTTACAATTATGCTATAGTATCAACAATGATGTTTTCATTGTATATTGCTTCTAATACTATGTTTTATTTTTCATCTGGTCTATTGTTATACCCAACATATTTTATTGACCCGACTTTTTCCATAATATGTTTCTTATGAATTTATTTTCAAACGATTTCCTTCGTCTGCACGTTTCACACCCGAAAAATATTTTTTTGTACGAACATAAAATTGTATACATCATAACTGTTCTAAGTTACTATTTGATTAGATACTAATTAAAAACATTACCTCGACAGAGCACTGAAAAAATCATTTTTATGTAAATATTGTATACGTTTATTACTACAAATTAGGTAAACTATTAAAAATATTTAACTATCCATCTGATTTTTTTGTATAAGTTATTCAGTTTAAGACAATTTCTAAACAACTATCATTAATAATTAAGTTCTACAACAATGTAAAAAAAATATTTAAGTTGTTTTTGATAATATTAATTGATTGTTGCTTGACAAAACAAAAATCAAATTCAAATAATTCAAATAAATTTTATAAGTTTACATATTATTATACTTCACCAGATATACTAGAATAATAAGCTTATACAAATCTTATTAAGAATATTTTATACTTTTTAAAACATCGCTAAGCATAATATTTATAATAATTATAATATCATATTAAGTTAAACTGAAAAGTAAGAAATGGTGTATGTTCTGTTTGTCCATAGATTATCATAAAACGACATTATTTTGATTTTCATAATGAAATAAATTATAGTATTATAAAACCATTGCTGTTGAATCACAGGGGTAGTTCACAGTGGTTGTTAAATCTCCACAAAATAACAATTATAACACACATATTATAATCATTTGAAATCAATAAATTAATCCTTACAATTTAATTTTTCTATATTTGGTTCAGTAGCTGCAGGCATAACCCAAACTGAAATTGCTATAAATGTAAGCTTAATTAAATATTTCTTATTAAAAATCATTTTGATTTAAAATTTTAATATGAGAAAATAATAAAAAACAGAGTGAACGCCGAACCACAAATGAAATAGAATACTACTTCTCGTTTCTTTTATAAGCAATATGTTACTAACCCACACTCATTGAGTACAAAATAAATAATGTGCAAAATAAGTTGTTTATATAGTTGGTAGCTAGTAATATAATATATTAAGGGAATAATATTATTCACTATTTGTTAGTGAACGCCATATGTATTATCTTTCATATCACTTGAGTAAATAATTAGTAGGTACCTATGTAAAATTAAACATAGCAAAAATACTTTGTAGGCATCTTGAACACAGGTTTTTAATTTTTCCGCTTTGTTCGATCGACTTCAAAATACTACTAAAACTGTTCAAATGAATTTGCTAGAAATAATATTATATTAGGTAGTTAAATACAAAATACTAGTCAGAAACATGGTGAAATACATAATTATCATAATATCATACTTATATCAATATAACTGTACGTTTCATATATACGTGGTAGTGTGGTACGACAAACTTTTAAAATATTTTTCATACCGAAGAAAAAATGCAAGGCGATATAATAGGTCACGTTATAACCCAACAGTCAATTGAAATCTCGAAATTTAACACAATTATAAATAACTATATTAGTTATATACTATATAGTATAATATTTTCCAAAAACGAAATACAACGGTCTCGTATCCGTTATTCAATTACCTATATCATATTATATTTTGATACTAAACTATTCGATAGTGATTTTAGCTTCTGAGCGGAGCGATGAATGATGTACTGATTTTACAAAGATGTGTGTGCGTTGTATTTTGTCTGTCGGCGTTTGGAGTAGTAAAACTTTCAAAAGTGCTGGGAAAAACAACATAAAATTAAGGAAAAATGGGCATTTTTACGAAAAATCGGTTTTCGATTTTTGTTTTCGGCTTAACTCTAAAATAAATGACCGTAGATACATGACATTCTTACTGAACATTTAAATTAGCATTTGCTATACACCATTAAATATTCAAAATATTTTGACTTGTTTTAAGCTGTTTACAGACATTATTAATTTTCAGTTTTTTAGTTTTTTTTTTTCTATGAATGTCAATAAATTTTTTTTTTGTTCTGTAAAAAGCTTGATAAATTAATACAAGACTCTTAATACATTGTTACAATTACATTTGAAGAATATTAAAAGTCCATAATCACAATTTGTTTTATAAGCATTTTAAGTTCAACTGTTGACAAAACGCGTAAAAATTACGAAATTATGCAAATTATTTCGAGTTAGAAATTCCTAGTTAAACAAGTCCTAATCAAAGTTATTTTTATAGTTATTTTAAGTTCAAATTTGGACATATTAAATACCAAGAATGACTATTTTAGTTATTTTGTTGTAATTTTATAATATTAATTCAACTTAACGGCTACCGTATTGATAATAAGTAGTAACAATATAAATATAATATAAAATATCCACAGTAATACCGACCA
Organism: Metopolophium dirhodum; assembly: GCF_019925205.1. Taxonomy (NCBI): domain Eukaryota; kingdom Metazoa; phylum Arthropoda; class Insecta; order Hemiptera; family Aphididae; genus Metopolophium; species Metopolophium dirhodum. The sequence goes on from NC_083566.1 coordinate 21,612,124, forward strand.
TAAAACAGTGACCCACTTGTAACCTACTGTACAACAGAGTGAAATCCACTTACCCACCTTTTTTTTATTGATTGCCTATTTTTTTTTTTTTATAGTTATTTTATGTCCAAATTTGGATGAAATTACATACCAAGTTACTTATAATAGTTTATACCTATAGTTTTTATCTATATGAGTAAATTTAAAATAAAATGAAAAGTTTTGAATAATATTGAAATGTATTTTTTTAAAAAAACATAAGCTTAAATTGACGACAATGAGTACAAATTTTAATGTTATACAACTTCACTGGTGGCAAAGCGAAGACAATATTATGGGAATTTTAGAATTCAATATTCTTAAACATGATAGAATGAACCAACTTACTATGTTGTAAAAATTCGGTATTACCCTAGTCCTAACAAATATTTTATTCCCCCCCCTCCTCGAAAAAATATCCTGGCTTTCGGTACTAATCGGCGTGGTCTGATACTCTTATTTCTTATTTGCCATTTTCTCTGTTGGGGCCTTACCGGAAAATAATATGGGTTATAGATTTAAACAAACTTATACGCACACACTGTACACGCACTCGCATAATATAAGCGTTGCTGTCGATCTCCGACGACTTACGTAACAGCGGCAGCCGTATCTGTTTACACGCACACGAATAAGTCGTCAGGGGGTGGTTGGGAAAATATAGGGCCGCCCATCATGATAACAATAATATTAATATTAAACGCGAATACGATACAACGCAATGTGTACGGTGTAGATAATAATATATAGTGTCGTGTGTTTATATAAATGTATAATATTGCTTAGACGGTATATTATACCTATATGATATTCTACGCTGGGGCCGATAGAAGATATTTTGCGGGCGTCCGGATTGACCCTCGACAACTCACACGCTTGGGCTTTGAGGGGGTAAAAAAAAGATGCAAGTATATTACATTATGTGTACACTTGGGCGTACTGTTATTTTTGATGCTATCATCGATCATTTGACGAATGACTTTGATCCGAATAAGTTAAGAGAAACGATATTTGACGAGTTCATAATAATATTATATTCGGTTAGATACTTAGAATCGCGTTTTTAAATAACTATAGTTTGAGTTGAAAATCTTATTAACAACACCATACGTGTTACCTATAAATGGATAACTGTTTATGATAATAGTTCACACGGATGGTTGTATTTTCCAGTTTTTTTTTTAGGTTTTCTTTTAAATTATAACCAAGGGTGTAGTTTGTTTATTTTAACCGATAGGCGTCTTAACGGTATTCAGATTTACTTTCTGAGGCAGATCGATTGTAGATAACGTGTATTCATCGATAAGTGTTTGTGGGTTGTGGCTAAATGTAACAAATTCAAAAATAATTAACGTAGGTACCTAATAGGTACTACCTATCATATAAGTACACTATTCAGTATACATTTTGTGATACGAATCGCTTTTAAAAATAAATAAATTAGAAAACAAGGTTGTTTCGGAAATCTTTCCATTAGTCTGATGATTCAGCCCTTGTCTACCTGACATAAGTCAGAGAGCCGATATAACACGTTTTATATTTTTGAAAAGGAGGACTAACACAACGCCATGTATATAAATTGTACATTTGCACCTACGGCATATGGGCACGTCTAAATTTGTATTAAGCCGCGTACACACTTGTAACATTTGCGCGTAACACACTTATTGATGCGGCCAAATTTACCGACAACTGGTGGAATGGTGTTACAGCGTAACATAAAATGTTACAAGTGTGTACGCGCAACTGTTGTAGTTTAAATTGATACAATAATACATTTTAGCATCTAATAATGCTTGAAAATGTAATACAAGGTTCCTCATAAAAAGTTGATTTTTTTCGGAATAAAAATAAAAAGTTTAACGTAAAGCCACGATAGTTTTTTTATAACTCTATGAGAGTTTGAAAACAAAATATTGATAAAATTGGATATTTTAATATTTTAAACCAAAAATTACGATCTTCGCAATTTTGTTGTAATTTAAAAATATTAGTCGCATATTTATAGATAATTGAAACTTTTTTTAATTAGTATACGTATTGGTGTTAGATACTTATTTATTTTCAAAAATAAAAATAATATTAAATCCAATTTATTATCTATAATAACTAAGTACCTATATCCTCATGTACTATTCATAAACACATTATTAATTTTTTTAATATAAGACGAATAAGAAAAAAAAGGGTTAGCCATATTGAGAACATTAAGATTTTCCGAATCGTGATGAAAAACAACTACTTTTATGGATTCACAAACAATTTTAGTGACAACGTCACATTGGCATCAATTGTATTATGTTGTCGTAATTCAAAAATTATTACGAATTGTAATTTAAAACAACTAAATGGTACATTTAAATATTTAATTACATTGAATAGCTGTCAAAAACTAGTTTAAGTGCATACATTTAAAATAAACTTAGTATAACTTTCAATGTAAATACATAAAAAACCAATAATAAAAAAATTTGTCAAGTAGGTAACCGCTGTACCGTATAGTATAGGCGAGGACTGTCGAGTGCACCTCGTTATTGCAGAGTAAGTCACTAAGTAATGGATGTGTTTAATTTGAATTCGACGATAAATTATTGTTTAATACGATTAAAAATTTGAGCAAAGTCTAAGTTTTTGGTAACCAATATACCTAACCAAACAATTACTTTAATAATAATATTACAATTTTACTAAAGTTCGTATTTTTAGATTCTGGATTGATTTTACGACGATGTGTGTTTTTATTTTATTTTTTGGTTTGAAATGGTTTTAGTATTTTCAGAGCAAACATCTCTGATCATCACTTTGATGGAAGTTGTATTTATTGCAAATTGAGTCTAGTTGGTACTTTTGGGAGGTATAATTTGATGAATTTTTTTAGAAAAAAACTTACTTGTACCTATAACAAAATACGATGTATTATTAGGTTAAGTATGTTTCATTATGTATTAATGTATTATATTTAAATAATTCAAGTCTCTGTTAGACCAATGTCCACAGTTTATTTGTCTAGTAAAAAAAATTTTTTTTTTTTAAATGTACGGTTCCAAATTTTTTTAAAATATTCGAGAAAATAAAAAATAAATACAAACGTTTGTTAAAATTTATGGGACATATTTAAGAATGTTAAATTTTAAATTATATTGGTATCTAGTAAAATTATTCATTTATACATAATATTATGCGTACTTTATAAAAATAATTATTGGGTTTGTAAATAATTAAAATCAACAATCGGTTATCGTTGTATGTCTGGACCCTAGTCGTCATTGGTAGGAAAATTAATTAAAACAATTTAAAAAATTTAATTAAACGTAAAATTATGTTGCGGTAAAATCCAGAGACTGCAGTTTATTCTGATATTTAAATATAATAAATGAGTAACTATTAATGTCATTAATTAATGATTATTCAGAGGTCACATGGGGATAGATGGCAAAAGTATAAAAAATAAAATATATATGAAAACAAATTGGTGATAGTAACATAGGTTGTAGGTGTCTTGGTGACAATATTTTTAAAAGCGAAAAATAAATAAATGATCTACAATGAAGTATGTTATAATAAAATTTGGATGGATTGTACTAGCTCTATTGTAGTCTCTAAACCCAACAAATTAATAACAATAATAACCAATAATTTTATTAATGTCACTCATAGTGATCAATGGAAATAGTATACAAAATATATAAATGCTATAATAAATTAAAGGACTTTAACACAATGTCATAAAAATAATGGTATAATAGCCAATAGGTCAGGGGTACCAGCCTATAATGTAAATACATAAAAAATAAAAATATTGAATTAACTATAAAATAATTTGCTAATTTTCGTGATTTTTCCGTATTTTGTCAAAATTTGAACTTTAAATGCTTATAAATAAAAACTTTGACTAAGGATTTTTAATTTTTTTATCTGCCTTTGAAACAATATCCTAGGAGCCATCTATTAAATTTTCAAGCTTTTTTACTCAACAGGTAAAATTTTATTGATATTTATAGAAAAAAGAACTAAAAAAAATGGAAATTGACAATGTCCGTAAACAGCTCAAAATAAAAATGCTTGGATTTTCTTCAACAGTATCTTTTCTGATAGGAAATTGAATTTAGTTGGTACTTTGGGTGTTAAATAGTAGTTTTCAAAAGTGTCGTGAAAACATAAGGAAAAACGGGAATTTTTACGCAAAATCTATTTTCGAGAAAACCGATTTTGGTTTTTGGTGTAACTCTAAAACGAATGAACGTATATACATTAATTTTCACTGGTTGTTTATATTTACATTTTCCATACACGATAAAATTTTAAAAATATTTTGAGCTGTTTAGGAACATTTTCAGTTTCCATTTTTTTTAGTTTTTTTTTTCTATAAATATCAATAAAATTTTAGCTGTTGAGTTTAAAAGCTTGAAAATTTAATAGAAGGCTCCTAGGTTATTGTTCCAAAGTCAGATGAAAAATGCATTTTCTATACACGATAAAATTTTAAAAATATTTTGAGCTGTTTAGGAACATTTTCAGTTTCCAATTTTATTAGTATTTTTTCCTATGGATGTCAATTAAACTTTATTAGTTGGGAAAAAAGCGTGAAAATTTAATGCAAGGCTCCTGATATATTGTTACAATAGCAGTTGAAAAATATTAAAAATACATATGCACAATATTTTTTTATAATAATTTAAAGTAGCTAAAAATTCAAAATGTAAAACAAGGCTCCACGTAAATAGGTTATATATATATATTTTTTTTTAACATTACATATACAATCTGTAATATAATATTTACAATGAGCATATGTGCTGAATTTATTTACATGGCTTTTGAATGCGGGAGGTGAGTAGCTACCCAGCAGCAACACTCGACTGAGGTTATATATAAATTACTTTATTCACAATAATATCATCAAATATACTTGGTATAATCATAGACTGACTGACCGTTTTCCCTCAGAATCGTTTTTGTTATACAATGATATTATATCATTGAATTCAAATTTAACACCATCCATTACAGTGATCCACTTGTCACCTACTGTACAGCAGAGTGACATCCACTTACTCACCTTTTTAATATTACATTTTCAACCTTTTTGACAAAACGAATTAAATTAATTGACATATTTTATAGAATAATTAACTAAAAATATTGGAAACTGAATATGACCGTAAACAGTTCAAAACAAGTCAAAATATTTTGAAAGTTGTATGGTGTATAGAAAATGCTAATGTATGTAATTACATGTATCTACGGTCATTTGTTTCCGAGTTACACCAAAAACCAAAATCGATTTTGTCAAAAACCGATATTGAGTAAAAATTCACGTTTTTCTTTAATTTTGATTTTGTTTTTCCCTGAGCTTGTTAAAAGTACAGGGAATTTTAAATTTTGACCTCATTAATGCATCAAATAGATTCACTTTCACATCAAACAAGATACTGAAGTTGAAAATCAAAGCAAAAAAAAACATACACCATAAATCAATACATTCATCGCTCCACTCAGAATCTAAATTATGTGTACAATATACATGTACAATAAAATATGTTAATAGGTTGTCTACTATCCATAATTTTACTTTATTTTTGAATAATGAGTAGACGACTATAATCTTTAACAGCACTTTAGCTGTACTTATAATATAATTATAAATAATTATTTTAATTGAAGTATAATAGAAATATTCAATAGAATACATTTGCGTTTAAACCATGTTGCGTTGAGTGCGATCCCCTCCCCCCTCTGCGTTACTAAGCGAATAAAATATGTGGGGGGTGCAACTTAAATTTTCTTATCTCACTGGCTAAAAAGTTCTTGCCGACACTGGACTGGGTAGTAAAGGGTTATCACGTAGTGTAGGTTTTATGCGAGTGTTATGTATTTTTGGTGACCATCGGTGGATTTAAATATAATTTATTTAAATAAAGGTATACTAGCACGCTGAAGTTATTTCAAAATATATTTCATAATATATGAATATTCATTAATTTAGATAGGTACCTAGTTAACTTAATAATATCGTTTCAAATGAATGACAGTCGCGGGTGTCATCGCAGTACTCGTGTTTGCCTATGTTATTATAACTACATAACTTATTAATATATACAGCCAGTATTGTCGGATGTTTCGATCCTTTTCCCCCCGAAAAACATCTTCAGCTCGTCCTTGGACCTTTAGCCTCCATCACGGAAGGGATAATCCACACAGACGCCACCGCATCCTCCTAGACGGTTGTGCGTAATATTATTTCGCCTGCATCCTTCCCGGAAACACGCGAAACGATCCCATTTGTCATGTGCATGACTTTCCTCCCCCGCACCTAAGCCGTCACATCGTATAATAAATATCAGAAAATCATCTACATAATATAGTCCGCTCTCGAGATGACTAGGACGAGACACAAACACAAAATATGTACCATACATCTTTATATTATTAGGTAGATATATTGGTATACATGAGTCTATGTAGAGCATAATATTTCATATTATAATATAGGATCTTATATTTTAATATTTTCTGCATTAGGTACTTATAACTTTAGTCCATATTCGGTACATGTATATGCCTAGTTTTGATGGGTAATTTTAATTAATAAAAATTGGTTACGAATTTTTGAAGCGAAGGAAAGCGCAATAATAAATATATTTTATACTATGTATGTGCTTACTATTATGATAAGCTATATTATATTCAACTTCATGGAATCATATAATATAATAGCTTAATTTATAATTTATTGTTTTTCGTGTTTCGATGGCATTCTTAGCAGTTGTAGGTATTATAGCAAATAGCAGAGTAGAATACCGGTTGATTAGTTCATTACGCTCGGTTTTCAAAATAGATTTAATTAAAGTATGCGTACTGGCATGATGGCAAGTATATATTATTATATATATATATATACACCTGCGTTTCGGTTTAATAAAACTAGGCTAGTTTCCAAGAAATATACATTCTATGGTATAATAATCAACGGTTGTATTGACCACGCTTTTGGTCTCCACTGATGAAAATATATAATATCGAAAAGTCTATGCATGCCATTAATTTTAGTGGCGTACCTACTGGACGTCCTCAAAATAGCGTTAAATTCTACATGTTGGTACTAATTCATAGTTGCGCACAGCCTGCTATGGCATAGTGGGCCAAGCCAATGATACTTGAAAAAAAATTAATTTAGGTGATATAAAAATATTTTCATTTACTCCCCGTCATTGGTCATCATCCGCTATTTAAGGTAAAATTGATATATTCGTTTATACCAAAAACATGTTTTTTTGCTGAGCTATAGTAGAATTAAAGATTAAAAGATAAATAACGGTGAAAATCATAAAATAACATAATATTATAGATGGACCAGCTCCTCCGTTGTAGGCATTATATTAATTATTATCATCCAACAATAATTTAATAATTTCAATTTTTTAGACATTTAATTAGGAAGTTATTATTAATAGGTTTCTTGATAATCAAAAATTACAATGCTTATACCACAGTATAGGACAATATTATACTACTATGTACTACAATAATAGAATATACTATGTATATGATTTAAGTCGCAATCTATAGTAAATATGTTACAACTTGCAGGGTATGCCATGGCCCAACTGGCCGTCCTCCGTGCGCGCCCATATGCGGTGACTGTACTATCCATTGATAGATATTTTATACAGTCGTTGAGTGCGTGTAATACTTTTACATAAGTCTATAATTTCTAAAATTGAACGTGCAATTTGACATTTTTATAATTCATCATGAATATACCTCGCATTACCATACGCATGCTGGAATTATTGTATACTGATTACACTTTGTATAATATCAATATATAAATATTATGGGTGTACGAGAAACGTTGTTTTTATTCATAGAATTTCAAGTAAGCACGGCGCCACCCTCTCTTCCCATAAATCATCGCTTCCGTTTGTACCCAATTTTTTTGGATACGTAATATTTTTATCACTAAAGTAGTTTACATAATATTGTATACGCTTTTTTTGTCGTTTTTGTTTTTTATGTTCGACATTTTTACATAATCCTCTCGGGGCGGTGGAATTTGATTATTATACGAGGATAGACGGGTCCACATGACAATAATAATAACGAATTATTATTATGGGGGTTCGTTCGTTTTTCATCATCATAACAATGTTATCACGTCGCCAACGCTTCCTGGTCCGATTTTCCTTCAAAATCGATTCAATGTTAGTCGACGCAGACGCTTATGAATTTACCTTTTTGATGTACGACCCAGCTGCAATGAGTGTTGACAATGCACGTGGCGGTGAATCCTGATAGGTTCATCCGAAAGTTACCAAAATAGAAACGAGGACTCGAGATTATCGTTTATTCTTCATGGTTACCGTGTATTTATAATTTAATTCATGAACGTATTTATGGTTAACTTTTAGGGGACAAGGGCTGATATATGACAATCATTTAATATGATGTTTTGTTAAAATTCATTTTTTTACAGTTTTTTACTCATTCGAAACTCATATTATTTAAAATATATAAGTAAAAATGTGTTATATATTTTTTCCGGCGTCCCAGCGTCCCAGCTTCACAAAATAAACAATTATAAATAGATACTTAACTGACATAGTTCTTACTCAATGTCTCAATGACCATACGTTAAAACGTAGTCATGTAAATAAACCAATTAGTAATTATTATGTGAACATACGTTTGCGTTAACCTCTAAGTACAGTTGTACATTTAGCCAAAATCGTGGATAAATCGAATGTGCAATGTATAACACCAATACTTAATCAGTAGGTTCGAGAAATAATAATCGTAATTTCTCAAGATCTTTCATTAATAATATAACAAAATATTGTGTTTATATAAAAAATGGAAAATACCGAAATATTTTAAAAGGCAATGGGAAGTTACCATAGGAAGAAACCAAGCCGGGGCATTCCTATTTTACACACTTATATTCCTAGTCAACAAGGATCCTCAACCCAGATGTAATAAACAATATGTCAAGTACTTTACCACACTAAACCTTTACAAGTAAAATGATCTTAGTATTGAAATATAGGTACTAAGTAAAATCTAACCTACCCAGTACCTATCATGATGAAATATTGAATGAAGATATTACTTACTAATAAATGAATAATGAACAATAAAATAATATTATATAATAATAATAAATCTCATGCATTGTCACAAAAAACAAAATTATTTTTTACTCTAAGATATTTTTTGAAACGTATATGATATTTTACCATTACATACTTTAATACTTAGGCAATTTAATTAACATAACGATATAAATATTTAATCGTCTTCATCACGTTTGTGCACGTGCAAGACAGTAATTATCATAAGAATCATTACTGTATATAAACAAGCGAGGGGCTTATATTCCCGGGCCACTGAAAAATCATTTCGGTTTAAATGATCTTTTTTTACGGGACCATAAAATGGCAGAGCCCGCAGTTTAACGGGGATTTACGAAACACGTGAAAAATAATCGTGGTTTAGACTCATCTCATTTAAGTCCCCACCAATTGCCTCGCGTGGTTCCCGGCCCCAATATCACGCTTTAAACGCAAAAGTCTCAAAATGTATATGATTTAGAACTATAATAGAAGTCACTGAAAAAATTCTACCGGCGCGGCGGTGACGGAGTTCGTTCGATTTGGTCCTTTAGCATTGTCAGATTATTTTACGATAATAATTATTATCGATATAACTTGCGCAATATATTATATTATATTAATTTAGTTCCAATATTGTACCAGTTGCGCACCCAAGCGGGTGGACCCCAGGTCCTGACTCCCCCCATCCCCCTTGGCTAATATATCATAGTATTTTTTTATTTTTTAAAGATTCCCTAACATTGTCATCAAAATTTATTGATATCTTAAATAATAAATAATTTTAAATAATTGTGTTTATTAAGCAATAAAATGTATGTGTATATACTCAGGAAAGGAGCAGAAAAACAGTATTCAAATAAAAAAAAGTAGACCCTCCTATAAGTCCTGGTTGCGCCACTGTCTTGTACGCACAGTAATGAAGAATGAAGTGAAACTATAAATAATAATATTTTGTGCTTGAGTGACGAATAAAAAATATGATTTTCATAAATGTGTGATAATCGTTTTTTAGAGATACTCCACCCTTAACATTTTTCAATTTTTAAATATTCAATTATTATGACATTCATATAATACCCGTTTATTTTTAGCTTTAATAACTATTGAATAATATTTAAACGAGGAATAAAATTAGTTCGTAAACAATAGTAATTTGGTAATCAAGTTAGCTTAAGTGAAATAATTTAAATATCTGAAAACTTAGGCAATCTAATTTTATGAACTCCGGATATTTATTACTATAATTTTGTTAAATCCGATTTTTTTTCTAGAATTTATATTATATAACACATCTAAGTCGCGATTAAAATATAAAATATATTTTCACAATATCCAATCATTTAAAGTAGATTTTTAAATTACAATTTGTTATTGTTTTTTTTTTCTTACTGTTTTTGTTTATTCTCTACTTTTATTATGATACGGTTAAATTAGTAAACCCTAAAACCCATAATTCTTTATGTTGTTACTTTATCTTCATCGTTAAACTGTATGTTATGTTCAAATGTACTTTGACCCAAAGCCTCGTAAAAACGGTTTTCAATTTTTTAGATACAATTTTGAAACGTTTTAAACAAAGTCATAAAAATGAAACAAACACTGATGACTGGGGGGACGAGGTGGCCGAGCGGTCTAACGCGACGGATTCGGCACAGCCGGTCCGAGTTCGATCCTCGACCACTGGGCGGCATTTTTCTCCGTGCAAGTCACGGTGTCCGGAGAACAAGTGCCGCCATCCCCCCACCCCGGGGCACGGCAGAAACCTACGGGTGCCCCATTAGAAATTCTGCCAAACACAACACACACGTGTACCAACCTACCCAACCTACCAACCTACCCAATATAAAACCTACAGTGCCCTCCCCACACCCAATGGCCTATGTTGCCGCGGGTTACCCAATAAAAAAAAAAAAAAAAAAAAAAAAAAAAAAAACACTGATGACGAGACTGACCATCAGAAACGAAGTCCGCGACCAATCATAAACGATTACATATAGACATAGTTATGAAAATACTATTTATTTTTTTAAACAATGAAAAGTAAAACTTACCAACCTAACGTCTAGTCATATTTATCGATAAAGCCCGTGGGCCGTGTCGTCGTGCCGTCGTATCATGGCCCATGAGTATGAATACGTATATTTCTCCAATACTTATTATAGTAAAATAGAAAAAAGTCGCTTAGGTTTTCTATTATAACACTACAACGCGCTATCATAAAAATGTATGCCTACTTACATAGATATTATTATAGCTGAACTTCGTGAGACCTATGACAGTTACACAACGGCATTCGACTGTGTTCAAATTATATTATACATAATATTATAAGATATACGATATAATATAATATTAGCTACATTTATACGTATTTTGAACTACTATTTTCACATAAATCAATTGGCTGTATTATTTCCGGCGTTTTTGTGCCAAACCACGATTAATCGATTTAAAGCTTTAATTTGCTTATGCCTTAAAAGTGTATGTATATTAATCGAGAGAAAATCGTGCCAAAAGCGACCATGGCGATATAATATTATAATGGTGCCTATATATAATACCTTTTTAGTATTTATTCTCTATTTGGTCGCATAATTTGCTGTGGACTTTTATTGTGGATTATTATTTATACGCATTATAATTACTGTGAATGCTGCAATGATAAATTACTGAGTTTGAAAAATACGATCGTAAGAGGTGTTAGGTTAAAGCACCTTGCAGACATTTTTAGATGGTATGACCGGTATAGTTTATAATTTGTGCATAGAAAAATAACTACTAAAAACTCTGAGAATTACCACTTTAAAATGTCGACAAGACACGATAATACCAATTACACAAATTCTTAAGTATAGTATTAATGAACATTTTTGAACACTCCTTCTACTAGTACAAAAAAAGTTCATAACAACAAAAAAAAAAAAACCATATTTGTAAAGCATAATATTAGGTTTACTGTTGCTTCGTTCAAAATTAAAAAAAAGAAAAGTTTTGACATTATAGTTTTAGATTCTGAGCTGATGAATTTATTGATTTTACAATGTGTGTTATTTTATATTATTTTTTTATTTTTCTAGGGACATATTTTCTAGAAGAAAATTTGATGGAGGTTTCATATAATATATTATAAAAGTTTCATTTAATTTGATCATTGAATTGAAATTTTCTGCAGTGCCCACTGCTCACACATAAATAACATAAATAACGACTTGATATACAATATACATTTGTATCCAACTGTACAACCGAGTGGTTACCTATGTCCTATACTTTTCCCCTTCTTATAATAGGTACGTATGTTATAGGCTGGCAATTCATGTATTATGAATTGTCTTACATAATATAAAAACTTATATCTACATTTTAGAATAAAATTCTCAGTGTGATAAGAGTATCAAGTATGTATATATTTTGGAATTCAACCTATTACATGAAATTGTGTGTTTGCACAAAAGCTGGATTTGTAAATCTGATAAATAGAGCGGAAGTAGAGGTGTTTCTGAAAGTACACATTAGGTCAAAATAAGGAATTATAATAATAATAAGGTAAATTATATTAATCAAGTACAAACAAATTCCAAAATGCGCACTTAAATATCCATTTGCAGATAAAAAAAAAATAAAGGAGGGGAATTGAATTTACTAAAGTAATAAATGACAATTCCAGTTTCTTTTTATTAATATGTAAGGAGCCTAGGAGGTCTCATCAGGGATCCGATTTGAAGACATCATAGTTGGAATAAAAGTATTAGTAATTAGTATTCAATGTATAAGTTATGTGTGAAAACGCTTATGAAGTAGTTTTACATGTTAATTTGCAGTTTTTATTTGTGGTCGTTGTGTAGGGCTTGATTTGTATATAATACCAGGCAGCTAGTTAATTTAGTCTAAATAATATAAATTTGTGAATAAAAATTATTGTTCTAAATAAGCAAGTAAATACTACCTAAATATCAAAAATATTATAAATATGTATAATAATATAATTCATGATAAATAATTTTAAATTTTAAATGTACAGTTTGACTGATTATTTTAAACAAAATATTGGTTATATTTATGGAAACGAGTACTTGCAGATCAAATGTGTAATAGGTACCTCATGGGTTACACAACTTTCAATTCACCCTTGCACTATCTTTATTAATTTAAATTACCTAGTTGAATAAAAAAAGAAGTGCAATTTTGAATGGATTCTAAGTTAAATGTGTGTTATAAAAAGTTAAGATTGGCTTTAATATTTCACAGTACCATAGGCTTAAATATTTGAGATTTTTTTTTGGGGGGGGGGCCTAAAGCACTACTTTAATAATATTAAAAACAATATAAATACATATAAATGCTTAAAACAACATTTAGGAAATGTTTGAGGCGTTTATTAACATTTGCGGAGAGGGCTGCTAAAGCCCCCCCCCCCCATATTTGCATCTATGCTAGTACTTACACAAATAAAGTAAATCAATTATTATCTTTATCGCGTTTTTGATATAATTACAAATTAAATTTGTAAGTACTTTTATTTAGTATAATTTTGCTACAATTTTACATAATATTATGAAAACATCTTCGCCCTCTTACATTGGACTTCTGGCGCCTAAGTTATAGGTAGGTACTATATAGGCGCCGGCGGACCAAACGATGTCGTGGCGATGGCCACAGAACAACGATGTGGATCCCAACGTCATAACAGGTGTCCGCGGTGACCGTTCAAACGACGCTTCAACATGTTTGCGGCGGTGGATAGGAAAATACGGCCGCACAGCATATGTAAGTGGCGACGGTGGCTGCGTAACAAACAATGCGGGGCCTACATAAAATTGACACGTCGCGGTCGGCGCTGTAAACGGCGTCCAAACAGCGGAAAATCCGCTTGTGTGGCCGCGTTCGTCGGTAGAACAGCACCGTTCTCACGGTGCACATTTCCCTAAGAACTATTAGGCAAAACTAAAACCAAAAAAATTGAATCACATAATATTCGACATCATCAAATATCACTCATCATTGAAGTACAAGTCCAAATATCGCCGTTTGATGGATAGGTACTGCTTTACAGCACAATTATAATATTATATCCGTTACGTGTTGTATTATAATATATTTAATTAATAATACTTAACACTTTAGCAGTAAACACTACTCAAAACACAATATCACCATTACTATGAGCCACACAGTGTTCCGCAAATACAACGGATGGTCGTATTATTAGTTATTCTATACAGTTTAAACTTGTGCCGATCAATTATTGTTCGACCCGACAGTTGTCCTGACTAAAATATATTAAACTTCGGTCTGTTTTAACCGGGTTCTATAATCCAACAAGTTATTATTCCACTGAACCGGATTCTCGTGAATCCACGTTCTTCATTTTAATTTTAGTGTAGAAGTTTTGGAGATTTAGTCAGTATAAGTATTATTATAATCCTTATTACAGACAAAAACATATATTTTTGCATGATAAAATACACCTATCTACTTAAGAAATATCAAAACAGAACTGTTTATTTATTTAAATATCTTTAAGAACCCGATTCACTATGCATACTGTAATCTGAATAAAGTTGAGTAATTAGGATTAAAAATGAATGTAAAATGGATTACAATATAATTTTTTTAATGTCCATTGAAGTTGAGTAATACAACTAGTAAATAAATGTATTATTTGTTTGCATACAAATATAATACAGCAAGAAAAGTAAAAGGATAATTTATAATATAATATACATATTATTTATAATTACAACTTAGCCTAGTCGTAAAATATTTAGAATCTAACCTATAGTATATTGGTAGTTGATACATATAATATGTATATTGTGTATACGTTTAACAAATGTTGCCTGTATCCACTACACGTATCTACACCATCATGGAAATTGTATAAAAGTACTTTTGAAATATTTTTAAATATTTTTAAAACAAACTTATAAAGTAATGAGTCCTAAAAGTTACATCGGAATGATTTATAATACCTAGTTCCTAAAGCTTTTGAAAAGTAAATAAATGTAAAAAAATAAAAATATTATTCGTCTAGAAAACTCACCTAACGTGAAAAACAAAAGAAAAATTAAGGAAAAACGGGACGACGACGAGAGGACTATCGGCGGGCTGTCGGACCGGGATGCCGGGAGACGTGGCTGGCCTTCGCGGTGATCCGGCCACGTTCTTGTTGGGCCACAACTACGGCTTGGGGCGAAACACTACAACATATGCGGCCGAAAGCAAATCAGACGGCGGAGCAGGAGGTGAAAGTGAAGGTGAAACTGAGGGGGGTAAGGAGCTACGTGGCAGTACCATGAAAAGAGCGACAAGAAAATATGAAACGATATATTACATACATTACAACCAGGTCGGCCAAATGCCGGCTGCAACAGATCATCTGTTTCCAAATTAAATATTACCAAATATAACGACAACATAACATACGTAAGTTCTAAACTACTGCAGTATTTCTGAACTAAGAGTGTTACAACTTAGACCATATTATGACAGTGTAGAAAAATCGTGAACAATTTGTTAATTTTTAGTAAAATTATGATATTTCAGCATACGATTAACCGGCGAGTTTCCACTAACTAATATGCTCGCCGGAACTCTTGAAGCCGTGTCGCGCTTCTCGGAACTGCCAACTCCGTCACGCTCTTTATTCTCCGATATACAGTTTCACCGTCACTTATGAAGTTCCTCCTGTGACCATCGCCGGGTCCGACGAGCACCTCGAACAGCAGCCTACAATAGCTTTCTATATATAGTCCAAACCGCCCAGCCGAGGGCTTGCCCGCTGCAGAACGCACACGAGCCGGTTACACGGACGCGGTCAGCTTTTCCATGATCGTGGTCCTTCGGCAAAGGCTGATTTCTGGACTCGTTAGAATTCGTTGACTATTGTTACCGTTGGTTTCACGCACTAGAATATTAAGCACGTACCTACGTGGTTTCGAATTACGTTGCACTGTTGAGTGAAGATCATAAAACTATATTATTATATTATAGTCGCGAGTAGAATTTAATAGTTTCCTGACTACGGAAAATCGACACCAATGGGCAACATTATTCCTCAAACACATTATATTACATTATGTCGTATTGAACTCTGGACTCAGGATTTGATGCATTTAAATTCGCCAAATATGGAACGCAATATTGTTTGAATTTGTTAGGTACATGTTCGGGATATGCATTAAAAGTTCAAATATAGTATGCACTAAAAATGAAATTATTTATTCATACATTAACCAAAATGACAACAATACAAATATATGCAGATACCTATATTGAGTATGTACATATTATAAATGCAGGTTGTAGTTATAAGAATTATAATTTATATTTAATAATATACCTACTCACTAATTATTATTATTTTTTTTATTTTTATTGATAGTGAAGCCCGGCAACTATGGCCATTAGCTGTTTGTTTTTGTTTGTAGAGGAGGGAACTGTAGGTGTAACACGTGTGTGTAGTTTTGGCAGATTTTTTAGTGGCACCCGTGGGTATCTGCCATCCCCGGGTGGGGGATAGCGGCACTTATCTCCGGACACCGTGACTTGCCCGAAGAAAAATGAAGCCCATGAACTGAGGTTTGAACCAGCGTCGGTGTGTGTCACAACCGACACCTTAGTCCGCTCGGCCACTCCGTCCCCCATTTAATTATTATTATAATATTGTATCGTAAAAGTTCGAAACACGCAAAAACATCCACGACTTATGGGGTAATATTCTATACGTTAATCCTGCAGGTGCAGATATACCTGATACACTGTTATTTACTTATTAACTAGAGGGCCCGTGAGAATTGCGTTTAAAAGCGGAAAGCAGAAAAGTATAAACAAATTCGACCACGGTGGGTATTTTGTATTTTATCCACCGATTAGATTATTTTTGCCTTTACCATTCCAGACTAAAATTAAGAGGTAATTCTATAGCGTTTTGCAGTACGGACGCCAACGTTTGAAAAATTGAAACGTTGAAAAGGATGAATTTCATTTGTTTTTAGTATTGTTTTGGAGCTGATGTGAGTTGTTATTAACATTAAAATTCCAGTAGTACCAGCAATATACAGTTTTTTCTCTTCCGGTAAACCTAGTAGAAATAAAGAATAAGCATTCAATGAGAAACAAATTATTTAAAAATTATAAGTATAAACTATAAACTAAGAAAATAATCATCTACTCTTCTGTACAGGAATCAAGTTTAACCCGTCATTGAATAGGTCACTGTAATATTGTATACTGTAAAATTTGGAAAAACATTTTTAGAAAAGCAAGCGGGTAGGTTACAGTAACTACAGTAATAGGTGTCGACTCAACAATGTTCCTCGTTTTTGATCAAATCACTGTATTCTGTAAAATTGATCATGCAAATGTGTTAAATTTGAGTTCCATTATTCCGTACAAAAATACAATACAAGGCTGAGGCACACCACTCTATATTAATGATTAGGTGTATATTTTAATATATATTCATTTATATTTTATATAAATATTTTGCTTTAAATTGTTGTTTATTAATGGTTGGTGTGGGTTATAGGAGTTGAGAATAATACTGGTTTATTATTATTATTTATTATTACGTAACAGGCCATTATTTATTATAATTGATTACTCCTTTGTTTATTAAGTTAGAGAATCGATCAGATGCCATAAACCTTTTCCGCAATGAGCTCTTCAATTTAAAAAAAAAAAATAATAACGATCGGTTCAGTAGTTTCCGAGAACATAGGCCTTAAAGGTTGTCATTTTCACATTTATTTATTTTTATATTATACTAGCTGATCCCGAGCACTTCGTTGCCCGTTAAATGCATCAACTCTATATGACTTAAACTTTGTTCAATTCGTTATTTAATATTTGGTGTATAGTATTCAAAATTTATATTAACTTTTCCGTTTCCCGGAATAAAAATTCTGATACGCAGCAGTACATTAACAGGTAGGCAATCTATCTGCGGTAGATCGTGGACTCCGTGCTGTTTGTACGTATGATTCAACTCTAAAGTATCAAATTTTTACCAAGTTTGTCGTTTGTACTTAATATAATCAATTTATACAATTTCCTATTCTAACCTAACCGTACTAAAATCCGATAAATAAAATAAAAAAAAAAATTTTACCCTTTGTAAATATTAACCTATCTTCTTCCCAGAGGTCTAATCTACCAACTAACTATATAAATACACAGAGTATAACTATACAGACTAAACTCTGGAACTACTTATTAGATCTTATTTATCTTATTTGACAAAAGACAATAATACAAATCCAGTTCGTGTTCACTGCCCGACCGTGCTACACGTCTGTTTCCCATATTATCGCATTTATAGCTTTCGATAGCAGTATACACCTGTACAATCAACGCGCAGGTAATATGTTTATCTTTATTGCATTAGTAACACCAATTAAATAATATCCCAATAATGGGTGATAAGCCTATTTCCACTAACGATATGAACAACACCAACAGTCCTTCTCAACACACACTTAACAATCAAACATTTGCAGAGATAGCTTCAAATACCACTTTACCTAAAATGAACCAAGCAATCGTTTTCAATTCTATCAATAACATTAAACAAATTGAATATGTATCGGCAATCAGTAAAATCGTACCTGCTGAGAATATCATATTTGTTTCGCGTATTTCCAATAACAGATTTTGCGTCTTTTTTAACAGCCAAGTCGTTATGGAAAATTTACTAAAAACTCATTCATCAATTCACGTCAATGGAATAGATATTCCTATTCGAAGACTAATAAACGCTTCTAAGAGAATCATTTTATCAAATGTTTACCCCACCATTCCCAATCAACTCATATTAAACGCTCTCCATTAACTAGGAATCAAAACTACGTCGCAAATTACACACATGAAAGCTGGATTCGCTACAGAGCAATTTTCACACATACTTAGTTTCAGAAGACAAATATACATAAATCAAGATAGCGTGACCAAACTACCTAATTCAATCACCGTAACCGTAGATAACACTACGTTCAGAATATTTATCACTGATGATGTCATAACTTGCTTCCAATGCCACCAAACTGGTCACTTCTCTAGCCAATGCAAAAATATACCTGATCCAATTAATGTAATTAATGAGACTGAAACCGAAACGGAAACCCTTATTGATTTATCATCAACTACAATCGAAGATAATAACTTATCTTCCTCGTTACCTATTGTCAGTACTCAAAATACTCATTACACCCAGGATAGCGAACGTGTATTATTAGGCCAAGCGGTTGACAAAGATATTATTACTTCATGTGAACAGCCAAATAAACCATCACTGATTGACAAACTTAAATTGACTGCTAACCATAGAACTAAAGTACCACCTCTTCAGCCAGCCAAACGTCCAGCTCCTTCTACCTCATCTGCGTCTCAGCCTTCATCACCAAAATCGTTTCAACCATCTAGCCCCCCCCCCCCCCCCCATCAACCATGATGCCTCCTGGCAACAACACACTTGATGGTCGAACCCAACAATCCAAAAACCCCAAAGGTTATGTAAGCAAAAAACTAAAAGTAAGGACCAATTCCAGCTCCAATGATACAGTACATACAAATATCGATGAATGTTTAGATTCCACTCAAGATCTGTTTGACACACACCTGGACTTTTCTTTAACCTTTGACCAATTTAGAGATTTCTTCGAAAGTTCAAAAGGTTGCTCAGATCTCGGAAATTTATGTAACAAATACGCTAGTAGTACAGATGATATTTTAGAAATTATTTCAACTATTTACCCTAATGTGACAGTTAAAAGCGCTAAAAATCGTCTAACCAGAATATCTAATGCATTGAAAAAAATAATTCAAGACTTCAATGCCTGTCAGAACGCGGATCCTGACGGGGATGATGATGAAACCTTCTAGTAAACCATCAACCGTTATACAAACAACATATACCATATAAATAACTCCAACCTACCATGAATAATAGCATCTTTCATATCATCCAATGGAATCCTAATGGATTCTACTCAAAAATCGACGAAATAAAACTAATAATCAACAGGTTCTCTCCAGTAGCTCTATGTATACAAGAAACCAACTTCATCGACAACAAATCAGGTTCTTTAAAAAATTATGTAAACTTTTTCAAAAACAGAACCAACCATATTAGGGCTAGTGGAGGAGTGGCCACCTTTATCAATACACAATATCCCTCTGAAGAAATCACCCTTATCACAAACCTTGAAGCAGTAGCAGTAAGAATTTCTGTCAAATACAAACTAACTATTTGTAATTTGTACATACCCAACTCGCAGATCCTCTGTTACACTGACATTCAAAACATTATCGACCAACTACCTACGCCTTTTATAATTCTGGGAGACTTCAACAGTCACAATATCTTGTGGGGCTGTAACGACACTGATCAAAGAGGTAGAATTATAGAAAAAATACTCGATAACAACAACAACATCAATATTCTCAACAATGGTCAAGCAACAAGAATAAGCGCTAGCACAGGAAACCTCTCGGCAATTGATCTCTCTCTTTCTTCGTCAACTATTACACCTCATTTTGAATGGAACACAATGCCTGAGCTCTCTAGTAGCGACTATTTTCCAATTAAACTAACCTTAAAGTATACCAACCCTGATGAAAAACACACTCGTAGTCTTAAATGGAAACTGAAAAATGCCAACTGGGATACCTACCAAGCAGAAATTGAAAAAAATATAATTAATCATTCCCTTTCTTTTTCAAATAATAATGACGTAGAGGATACTATGGAGGAACTCAGTAATTTAATTTATAACACGGCATCCAATATTTTTGAACAAAATAGTTACTCTGGGAAACGACCACCAGTACCATGGTGGAATAAAACCATCAAACATGCTATAAGGAACAAAAAAACTACCTTCAATAAATTCAAACGCACAAATGATTTCAATGATTTTATCGAATTTAAAAAATACAAAGCATTAGTCCGGTATTTAATAAAAAACGAAAAAAAAAATCTTGGATTAAATTTACGACAGACCTTAACAGCAAAGAGTCGACAACCAACATTTGGAAAAAAATTAAAGTCATTAAAGGCATTCCCACGTCTCAAATAAAAACCATTTTATCTGAAAGTTCTATACTTACGGAACCTCATGAAATAGCCCAATCAATCGGCCATTATTTTTATACTAACAGCAGCAACCTTTCATTAACCCGCGATTTTCTCAAGTTTAAACAAGAAAAAGAAAATGAAATTGATGTCACAACAAATCCATTACCCAATATTGGCCTATGCGACATATTAAATGAACCAATTACCATGCCTGAAATTGAATTTTGTCTCCGTGGAAAAAAAAGTAAAAGTTGTGGATCCGATAAAATTCCATTCATATTCTTACAAAACCTACCTTCTAGTGGCAAGTATCTTCTACTACGTCTCTACAACCAAATTTGGGAAACAGGCTTAATCCCGATTAAGTGGAAAAATGCAATTATCACACCCATACCAAAAAATAATCAAAACAGCTTCAAACCTACACGATATCGACCAATATCGGTACTCTGCAGCATGAGCAAGTTATTAGAAAAAATTATCTACAACCGACTCAGTTGGTACGCAACTCATCATAAACTCCTTTCACCATGTCAACATGGTTTTCGAAAACACCACTCAACCACCGACTGCCACGTAAAAATTGAAACCGAAGTCATAGAAACCTTTGCTAATAAACAATCAATGATACTAATAAGTCTCGATTTACAAAAGGCATACGACACGGTTTGGCGACATAGAGTAATCAATTTACTAAAGAATTGGAACATACATGGAAAAATGCTAATCTTCATAACCAACTTCCTAAACCAACGATCCTTCCAAGTTAAAATTAGAGATCAAACATCGAATACATTTATGTTAGAAAATGGAGTGCCTCAAGGTTCTCCACTCAGCATTTTTTTATTTCAAACAGCAATTAACAACCTGCCCAGCATTATCACAAACCCTGTAAAATCAATTATTTTTGCAGACGACACTTACATATATATTCGAGGTACGCAAATTTCTGTAATGACCGGAACACTCCAAAAATGCCTCAGTGACCTGTATGAATGGTGCTTCGAAGCCGGTTTCATTTTTTCACCTCAAAAGACAAAATGTATTTTATTTTCGAATAAAAGAAAACTAATTAAACCAAAACTCTTTCTTGGAACATCTCGTTTACCCTTCGTTGAAGACATTTCAATACTTGGTCTCACTTTCGATAAAAAACTTTCTTGGAAATCCCATATTATGTCACTCAAAAAAAATTCATATAAAAGCCTTAATGTCATCAAATCATTAAGTCATTGTGAATGGGGTGCTGAAGGAACCATATTATTAAATGTTTATAGATCGCTTGTAAGATCCAAACTCGATTATGGTTCAATTTGTTACGGAAACTCAGAATCAAAGCTCTTACAAATTCTTGATACAATCCACAATGCCGGACTGAGATTTTCAATTGGAGCATTCAAAAGCAGCCCGATTGTTAGTTTGTTATCCCTGACTGGTGAACCCTCACTTCAGCACCGAAGAACTAAATTATCTCTTAATTATATAGCTCGCATCTTTTCTTCCCCGGAAAATTCAACCATTCACTTTTTAAACAAAAAGCGCTTTTCAAATATATATGAACACAATTCTAAACTAAGAAAACCATTAGGGCTAAGGCTACAAAAAGAGATGATGGATATCAACATTGAAATTAATGAAATATGTCAACACGAAAGCAGTTTGATACCCACCTGGAAACAACCAAATTACCTAGTTGATACAAGCTTAACAGAACACCTTAAGAAAGAAACACCAAATACTATTTATAATAACCTATTTAATGAACTAATACACACTTCAAATACCAGTACTCAGATCTATACTGATGCATCTAAAACCGAAATGGGCATAGGACTTGCAGTTGTACACCTCAATGTAACTAAACAGTATAAACTCAATAAATTAAGCAGTATTTATTCAGCTGAATACCTAGCATTATTGAAAGGAGTTCAATTTGCCCTAGATATCAAAAATGCTAAAATCGATATTTGCTCGGACTCACTTAGTGCCTTAACAAATCTACTATCCAAAACCTTATCAGAACCATTGGCTCTTTCAATCAGCAACCTTCTTTCCAAATCGAATAAAGAAATCAGATTTATATGGACCCCAGGTCACTGTAACATAAAGGGAAATGAGAAGGCAGACGAAGCGGCTAGAAATGCAGTCAACAGTCCAGACAGTGAAAATATTCCTTTTTCCTCACTCGTGGATATAAAAAGAAATATAAGCAAATACTGTATTGATTTGTGGAACTCACAGTGGCACATGACCACGGAAAATAAATTGAGGGAAATTAAGCACTCTGTTGAACTCTGGCCAAGATACACTGAACTTAACAGAAAAAATGAAGTTATTCTCAATCGACTCAGAATCGGTCACACGAAACTCACACACGGACATCTTATGGCAAAGCCAGATCCACCCTTATGCCTAACATGCAATACAAACTACTCCATCAAGCATATCATCATCCACTGCCCAAACTTCAACGAAGCCAGAAAAGATCTCAACATCCCAGACAACCTGTACGAAGCAATTGGCCCATTTTCAAACTTTCATAGCATAATTTTATTTTAAAAAAAAATTGAATTGTACAATAACATATAATATTTAATGTAGAAATTAACACCTGTAAGCTAATAACCTATGTAGTTGATGCTTAACCAATAATAAAAAAAAAAAATTATACAAATCAACAAATATGCCCGATTAACCAATAGCAACCAATATATTATACACAGGTGGATTTTCACGTATTGACGGTGAATAATTATAATCGTTAATTACTCCACTAAAACGCAACATTTTTGAAAATCCTTTCTTATTGCACGGTGAAAATATGAGAAGAACCTCTATTCCAAATTTCAAGTCCGTACGTTGAGTAGTTTTTGAGATACAGCGATCACTGAGTCAGTGGTATTTGGATTTTATATGTATAGATAACTAATTATTGACTAACATTATCGGACTTAATTTATGCCTAAAACCTGCTCCGAGATATCCTCTTTCATTTAAAAAAAACTGCATGACAATTGGATAAGAAGTTTCGAAGCCAAACCGTAACAAAGATTTCTTATTTTTCTTGATTTCAGTTTTATATATTATATAGATATAAATATTTTGCTGGTATATATATCCATAATATATACCAGCTTTACACAAGAGAATAATATGTTGTATAATGCTAAAGAAGTACAAGGAAAAAATGGGTAGGCCATGTATTGCAGACCGATGGAAGTATGTTATGAGATCAATGATATAAATCTGCCGATAGAAAGACAGTGTCGAGGTTTTATTATAATAAATTGGAGTAGACTGAGAGCAGGCGTATAATAAAGATCATTGGAAGGAAGTTATTTTAGCAGCAAAGAAACTAAACAGCTCGTAAAGCAAAAAAAAATAAAATAACACTTATATAATATTACTAATTATTAATTTATAATAGGTAGATAGTAGATACCTACTATTTGTAATTTACAATATAATATTATGGAATTATATTTTGCCGGAAACATCGTATTTATATGATATGAATTAGTATAGTAGTATGGATTTATATTTAAACTAGTGTTAATACAATATAATGTGCTGTAATATTATACTATATTATAGTTTAAATTATAATACTGATATTAAAATGTGAAGAGCTTGATTCTCAGAAACATACTTCTCTACACTAAAGATTGTGGTAAGAGAATCTATGTAATTTTCTTTTGTAAAAGCAACATTACAATATTCTTCAACTGACTGATCAATAGTCGTATCTGAAAAATAAATTAGTATTGAATATTACATTGAGTGTGTTCATTAGAATGCACTTCTACAGACGCGTACAGAACTCGATTTTTATACGTTTATTAAGAACAATTTTTAGCCAACAAACCAGGATAATGTTTAAAAATAAATAAAAAATATAAAATTCCCATCACATTAATAAACAGTATTTATACATACGTACCGACTATCCTATATCTTTTCAATTCCAAAAGAACATCTGTAAAAATAAAATGTTAAATATTACAATAAATTGTTATTCAGATAAAAATAATTGATTGAATATCATTCGAACGACATGTACAGCACTTATTATCTTAATTAGGTTGCTGTTGAGTGTTGACGTACCTCAAAAAATATAATTATGTGCTACTGATGACAATATTTTTCGGCGTCGCGAAGTTTATTAGTTTCATGGTATTGTCAATAGATGTAATGTGTAAGCTTTTATATCCAATTGTTGGGCGAAAGATTTCTTATTTACCCACTTATTATAATACTTTACTCACTTATAATTCGAAATTGTAGAATATAAATTTTGTTGATTGTATGTTGTATTTGTTATACGAATCAAAATATTAAGTAAGTAGCTTGATTAATTTTTAGTTTTATTTTCATTTTATAGTGTAAATAAAATAAAATATATACATACTAGCCGCAACACCAACTAAAAAATAATAATAATGATAATAATAATTTCAAATTAATGTGATATTGTGGAGTATCGTTTTAGTGTAATACATTTTTAAATGAAAGTTGATTGATTTCTAAAGTTTAAGATCCCTATAAGGTATACAGAGTTAACCTTTTATAGAAGATGTATATGAGTCTATATATAAAGTCCCGACAAATGATAGTAATTACTATAAATAGTCATACTCAATCATGGGTGAAGGCTTGTCAAATAAACGCATTCATAGCTATAATAGTACCCATTGAGTAAGTAGAAATTTTATGATAATCGTCATTACATAATATCTTATGAGACAAAAATCACAAATTGAATTACAAAATTAAAAAAAATGCGTAAATAAAATATGCACGTACCTCTTAACTCTAAAAAAAAAAAAAAACATAATACTTAATAAATAAGCTTTTAAATGAATGTTTATGTACTTTTTAAATTTATTGTAAGGTTATTTGTATGCGTCTGCATTAATTAAAAAAAAAAAATATATATATATAGGCAGTAATTAATTGGTATCATATTTTGGTATACCGAAATTTAAATATTATACAATTTTATTATGAGTGCAATAAATTGGAAAGTTCTTTTTTAATTTAAAGTTAATAAATAGAAAAAATATTGTTAGGAAATCCAAACATTCCTTAGGTACTTGAAAACTTTTAAGAAAAAGCACTATATGAAAATTATATTTTACAATGTTAAATAGAATACCTACTTCTTGTACCTGGAATAAAATAAAAACTCTAGTCATTAATATAATAAACATTCGTAATATTTGTCTACCATAAGATTATGGATTCATGGATAATATAAACGATAAACATGTAAGATTCTTCTAATATAGGTATAAAATTATTATTAAACATAAATAATGACTTGCCTGATATAAGACTAGCTAGAAATAAAATAACCGGTATTAATTTATAGATAAAACGAGAAAAGATTTATAATAATATATTGTTATGAAGAAAGAGACAAATCAAGTGGTTTCATTTAGAAGTTTACAATAAATGTACGGAATGGTCCAGTAGGATATCAATTTTGAAAACGAATAGTTTTTCGGTAGAAATAAAAATACAATCAAAATGTTATCATATTATGCACAGTAGTACTGTATTATATTATTTTTTATGCAACATTAATTAAATGTTTTCTTGTAATTAAAGAGAAATGTCTGTTGAGTCTTGAAATGTTCACCAAATATTTATTTTAAATATTGCCAATAATTACTATATATGAGTATTGAGTATATAAGATAATTTATATTATACTCATAGCATCATGCCAAAATATTTTAACTTTTTTTGTACGTCTGTTTCACCAGCCCCCCCCCCCCCTACTATATTGAAACCCCAGTTTTTCTAACTTAAAACAATAATTAACAAAAAACTTTATCTATACGAATTTAAAAATTTAACAAGCCGCGCAATGTCGTGGGATTTGAGTACACGTGCCTCTAAAATTTTGCTTTGACGCAGAATATAGAAACCGAAAATCGTCACAAGACCGTAATTACGTGAACCGACCCAAGTAACACCGAACCCACGGCGTGTGTATAGTACCCTGCTATACCACACCATGTGCCTAGCTCCGAGCCGTGGAATCCCCTCTAAAACGCAAACAAATATTATTCCAGGAAATATATTATTGATTCATGATTTTATTGAATTATTTTGGTATTTACTACAAAAAGGATAAAAAAGAGATTTCTGGAACCTCAACCTGCTGGCTCAGCCATATCTATACCTGATGGCTCAACCCGCGAAACCTGTTGCTCAACCCATATACATCTATACACCTCTGCTCAACCCATATCACATACGTACATGACATTCCCCCCGCTACCCCGCTCTTCGTATACCCCCCACCATCAATCACGCACTTGTACGATATTCCCCCCGCCACTCTTCCCTATTAATTAGCCGCGGAAAATAATTTAAAAATTTTTTTGCCGAACCGGGATTCGAACTCGAACAGGTCGCTTCCCATACGACAACCACACCACTGCGCAACTTACTCGCTTATGATTACTGGTGTTTACGACAATCGTTCACATACGTACGAGATGTATAATTTCCCCCACCACCACCACAACCACTATAACCTACAAAAGCCGCCGCGAACGCGCGTGAGCCCGCCACCGCGTTATCATACCTATGTTATCAGTTATCACATCTATAAATACCTACATACGCACTTACGTACAAACACACATACATACATATATTATAATATAGTCTACATATAATATTCCACTGATATTTCTAACAATAAACATTCTATAATTTCCCCCCACCACCACCACCAACACCACCAACGCTACACCTTACAAAGGGCCGCCGCGAACGCGCGCGAGCCCGCCACCGCGTTATCATATCTATGTTATCAGTTATCACATTGACGTTAGCATAATCTTTAAATGTTTTCGCACGCATGGCATTCGAGAATTATTACAAAAATGTTTTCCGTTTGTAAACATAAACAACTTTAACGAACATGTAGCTTCCTGCATAGCATACATAAATATAATACACACACACACACACATAAACGCACATTCCTTTGTAAACATCATCAGCGTTAACAGACTTGTAGCTGCATGCATTACCACGATAACTCTGTAGGGACTATTCGATGTCCCCCCACCAATTAATATTTAATATAATCGTCTAAGAACACAGTTACACTTCATAAAATCAGTCGCTCTTCATCATTCCAAGTGTCTACATCGCTCCGAGTGTCTACTCCGCCCGTGTGCTCGTCTCGTATTCAACGTTTAAATCATAATTATTTTTCAGTGTTTAAAATTAAAATGGCTGGTCCAATCGAAAATATGGCTGATATTTACAAGAAAACTTTTAAATATACTCCACCGTCACCACCACCCAACCTAAATATTATAAAGTAAAACATTTATTAAGACTATCTTAAATGGCTGGACGAAAATGTGTTATTGAACCGTCATTGGTTATCGATGCTGTACTTTTCTGCAAAGAATCTGTTATTATTACCAACGTAAATGATGAAAAAAGTAAGTTAAGAATGATCATTACATTTTTAATTAGAATTATCGTAATTTTATTATATTGAAAAAAATATCCGGTCTCGAGCCGGTTGGTGTGTGATAAGGAGGTCTGGTGATAAGGTTAGGACCACCGCTGTTCGAAGTGGTAGCCCGGGTTATGCCGCTGGAAATTCGAAATTCCGTAAAAACATCATATAGCCGCCGCGATTTTTTTGGTGTCTAGCAGGTCAGTCGCCTCAGTTATCCGGGTAAAACATTTCGGGCGTCCATGCAAATCATATAGCCACCGTCATTTTTTGAGTGTCTAGCAGGTCAGTCACCTCGAATGACGTTCGCCGTAGTAATAAGGGTAGGCTATCCGACTTCGTTGGATATCGCAAAGAATCTGTTATTATTACCAACGTAAATGGTGAAAAAAGTAAGTTAAGAATGATCATTAAATTTTTAATTAGAATTATCGTAATTTTATTATATTGAAAGAAATATTTGAATAGGGGTACTACAGAGTGTATTTTCATTCTTGTTGCAAAAACATAAAATATTGTATAAGCCTACTCAAACAATTTTATTGTTTTGTAAGGCATTGAATGTTTTTAAGGATTTATAATTTTTAATTTAGAAGTTGCAGTTGCTACTGACAGCGTATGGTCTGATATCAGCTCGAAGCTTGATAATCGCAAGTCAGCTAGTTCTCTCCATACAATTGTGTATAAAGGTAGACGTGGGATAAATAAACAACTAGGATTTCTACCGCAGGAAACATATCTTGTTCCTACAAATATTACTGATGAAAATCAATTCTCAAACGGATCGGGTATGTAATTTTAGATTCTGGGCGAAGCGATGAATATATTGATTGTACAATGTGTGTTTTTTTTTTTGCGTCTGTCATCACCTTTTAGGACAGTAAAAGTGCTTGAATTTTCTTCAACAGTAACTTTTCTGATAGGAAAGTGAATCTAGTTGGTACTTTGGGGGGTCAAAAGTAAAAATTTCCCAGTAGTTTTCAAAAGCACGGGAATTTTTACGCAAATACGTTTTTGAGAAAATCGATTTTGGTTTTTGGTGTAACTCTAAAACAAATGACCGTAGGGACATGAAATTTTGACTGAATGCTTATAATTGCATTTCCTATACACCATAACATTTTCCAAATATTTTGACTTATTTTGAGCTGTTTACGGACATTGTCAGTTTTCAATTTTTTTAGTTTTTTTTTCTATAAATATCAATAAAATTTTATTTGTTGGGTAAAAAAGTGTGAAAATTTAATATAAGGCTCCTGATATATCGTTCTAATAGTACTTGAAAAATATTAAAAATACATTGGCACAATTTTTTTTTATAAGCATTTAAAGTTCAAATTTCGACACTATTTATCAAATTTATAATTTATTAATTATTTTGTAGTTAAAAATGTATAAAATGTTTAACTTTTATGGCTAAGAATTGAAAATTTAAAATACAGTAGGTTACAAGTGGGACAATGTATAATAGATTGTATTAAACTTGAATTCAATGATATAATATCATTGTATAAGAAAAACGATTCTGAGCGGAGATGGTTTATCAGTCTGGATTTTTTATATTTTTATTATTAATTATTATAGCCTGTTAGTTGAATTAATATTATAATATTATTATTATTTTTTATTCTTTGCTCTGGCGATAAACAAAGCGTTAGAAATTAAAACCCCATTTTTAGCCGGTTTTCGTAATTTGTCGGTAGTATTTCCCGTGGCATTAAATAACTATTGAGAAAATTGAAAAACGACCTCTATAAAGTACCATCTTGATCCAATTTGCTAAAGGATAAGGTACTATATGTTGAAATCAAAGCACTCCTTCTGGTAGAAATATAGTTTACAGGATATATAAAAAAAAAAAACCCTATGTAAAACCAATAGCTTCCTTGCTCCGCTCAGAATCTAAAAGCATATAGATTATGTTAAAAATATTTTTAGTAAACAAAATATGTTCTTAACGAAGGTTAAAAAATAAATAATTACATTATATATGTTAATTTTTAAATCTAACCTTCCACGCCTCTCCAAAAAATATAAACATAAAATAGATGATATGGAAGATCATCAAAATCGATATTGATAAAATATTATGAATTATTAAAATATGATTTTAGGAAAAAATGTTAATGAATATAGTTCAGAGGCTCTTCCTCAACTGGAAATTCAACTAAAAAACATTCCTGAGGCTCTACAATATTCGGGAAAAAGTTTTGAACTTAGAGGAGTTTGCAGCTATCGTCGTCGACTAAGTCGTCTTAGATCATCAATAGGTCACTATTTTGCGTTGTGTAAACGTGGACCCCACAACTGGGAAATCTTCGACGATCTACTATAAAACCAAAGACGGTCAAAGAAACCACCATAGTTCCTTGTGAAATTCTAATTTACACAATATAAATTCAAGTATAAAATTAAATTTGTTTGTCATTTTATTTTATTTTAAAATAGGTTAAATATATAAAAAGTAGTACATTTATCTATTCTTGTGTTACATTGTTTTATGTATAATAGTTGACTATTCGTCATTTATATTAGTTAAAAATTGTAATTGATGCATAAAATAATGATTTGATATATAATTGTACCTTATATAGATATACGTCAAAGTTATAATAGGACCAAAGCAAACGAAAATAATCGAACGCTATTAAAGGTGCTGTGTTATCTACTAGTTGCCTCCCGAAGTCAAAAAGTTCAATCATTTTTTTTCAAATAGACTCTCGAATGCATATAAATTGCCTCATCCTATCGTACAATAAACATAAACAAATTGTGTCCAGGAATCAGGGTTGTGCACTATTTATATGAGTAGTCATAATAAGAAAGACCGATAACCCTGTAACTATTGGCCTGCGAATTTCGTGCGTAGGCATGCCAATTCATGCTAATTGCGTGATAATTATTGGCAAAAGAAAATTCTGGAAAATCTTTTTTTCTCAATCTTGGGGGGTGGGAGGGCAGGCGAAACGGTCAAAATGGGGAAATACCGATAGCTCGGTAGTCATTGGCCTGCGAATTTCATGCGTGGGCGTGCCAATTCATGTTAATTGCGTGCTAATTATTGGCAAAAGAAAATTCCGGAAAATCTTTTTTTCAATCTTGGGGGGCTGGTGAAACGTTTCAACAGCCTTCCTGTGAAACTGACGTATGTTTTGTGCTTTCTAATTTTTATAGACAAATGTTAAAAATGATTAATCAAAAGTTACTTCTTTGAGAAATATTGAAAATAAATAGTTATAATTTTCTTATAACTGTTTAAAGTTAAAATTTGTTTGAACTTCATAAAAATCACAAACATTTTAAAATCATAGATAATATTTTTCTAATCATAAGATTTAAATGGAAAATAATATTGAAAATAAATAAATTATACGTACTTTCTTTTACTGTAATATAAAGTTTTATTATTTAATAGCTATGTACATAATATTTTCCAAAATTATAGATTTTCGGGAATATAATAGGCTTGAATAATTATTTTATCACATTAAACATTGTACAGTAAATCAAACAAATAAAATGAAAAGCTACGCTCCTCCAAAAATTTCAAAACGATATTATATGGACACATCCAACTACAATAGGTATTTGTGGACAAGAACGTTCAGTGGGTAGACATTCTTACTAAAACAAGATAGAAAGATAATATTGTATTGTTATCATCTATGTCATCTATTTAACCGAAATAATGGAAATCTATTAGCTTCCACATTTATTTTTTATACATTTAGAATTATTACAAAGATAATATAAACTATAAAACAATATGCAAATATTCGAAAAATATAAAATCATAATTTATTTTATACCCATTTAAACTTTAAAGTTAAAATTTATATAATATTCTTTAATATCATACAAATGTTTAAATTATATAACAGGTGTGGTCATAATCTAAACAAATATAAAATAACACGTACCTTCATTAGCTGTAAATTATAATATTTAACTGATTTAAATAGACTAAAATAGATTGTAGTTATATTTATTATCGTGATAAATGTAAAAAATCTAGATGTCAGTAAAAAGTATTGTAACTGGTTATTTCTGATTTGTCATCTGATCATTCCAGGTGAAAGTTATGTAAAAATATTGCAATAAACATAAACTTGACTTACCAATCTTCCCTGCAAAAAAAAAAAAATTATAACTATGTTATGAATAATGCAATATTAGATACAATTAATATATGAACTTTGATTTTTCTCTACTGCTAATGAACATGTATGAATTCCGATGTGTTGATATTAAAAGTTTAGACTACCTATGTGGCTATGTTGCTATGTGAATACTTAAAATATCGTTATTATTTTGTTTGATGCACATTTGAAGATTATTTAATTTTTGGCTTTAGGAATCCACCTTATTTTCTGTCTTTTACGTCAATTTTTATCTACAGATGAATATTGGAGCTATTATGGACGAAATAGTTATTGTAATAATATAATATTGCAATTTTGCACAGAATAACAAAATACATTTAAATAAAAAATGTTAACACAATTATATATACTTACTAATTTCAGCTTCAAAAAATTATAATAATAATTAATAGGTTATTAACTATAACTATGTAAAAGTTAAATCAATATTTTCAATAGAGGGACTTTTAATTTCAATAAAATAAAATAATAATAATAACAATCATAATTATTATAATTATAATTAAAATACCTTTTTTCAAATATGATTTTCAAAAAAAAAATTGAGAACTAATAACAAAATTTGTACGTAAAATCTGCATTGTGAATCTGTGTAGGTAGTATATCTTATGTGGCTTGAAAAAAGCATATTTGAAATAAATTCAAAATGTGTGACACGATTTTATTGTCACAATTGGAAATAAAATAATAAAAATAATGACAAATACCTATACAAAGGGTATGAACGTTTTGATTTAAAAAGTATCCTGTTTTTTTTTTATAATGTGGATGACAATTCATTATTGTGAAAATAAAAGTAATTGATAAAATATATTATGAATAGTACGTATCGTTTAAAGTTGGATGTAACTTATTGTTTATTACGCAAACTCAGAATATAATAAATAACACAAATATGACTTACTTGTTAATGATTCTGAATACAAAATACAAATAGGTTTATACGTGGTAAATTTTATAATATTTTGTTTAAAATTGGTTAAATATATTAAAAATAAATAATATACAATTAAGTTACTATAATTATCATCAATAATACCTTAGAAAAAGATAATATGTATTCGTCAACGTAATAACTATTTACAATATACCACTACGACTATATTATGTATGATTTTTTCGAGATGAATAAATTATCACAATGTTTGTAAACGTAAACATAATTTTTTTTAAACAATATTCAGATTTGAAACAGAATAATTAACTTTATCTTAGCAATGTTACTCCAACACACTTATTATCAAAAAAATACTTTACAAAAAGTATTCCAAATATTTTTTGAATACTTTTTTTTAGTAGATTTAGATTTCAATACCAAAAATATTATTTTTTCAATTCTGTGTTTATTAATGAACATTATTATAATCTCGGTAATACCTATCAGGCTATCTATAAGTTATAAATTATATTCAAATTAATACAGTTAATAAGTAATAATTAGTAATATAAAAGAGTAAACCTAAATAAGAAAAAAAGTATTCCGAATACTGTAGGTACTGAGAATACTTGAAAAAAGTATTCAAAATACGACCCAAGTCTGATTATAAGGAAATTTCTTAATTTAAATTTTTAGTACTATTCTATACACTTTCTGTACCTGTTACTTCCAATAAGACAAATTATAAAACTTATAAATACTTACCGTCATATTGGTCTATAAAAACAAATAATATTATCTCACACAATAAATTAGTTCGTTTCTAATAGACCTATTTTTTTTTTTACATATCAATATATCATTATGTTTTATTTTTGTGCTTTGACAATTTAGCTGCGGTGTTCCAATACATATTATTTTGCGATCATGCTTAGCTTTTAATTTTTATGATAGTAGTCAGTTGTCCAATCATCTGTATTTTCTGCAGTTTTAAAACTAATAGTCTTATAATTTTGAGTGCTTTAATGGTTATTTTATTTTAGGTTTATGGAATTTACCATAATTTATATTTTAATGTACACAGAATGTTTTAAATAACACCGATTGAACATTTTGAAAGTGACATTTTTGTAAGACAACCTCTTATACTTAAATTAAGACTGCGGATAATATGTAAAATAATGTTTCTGATCTTCAATATCAATTTTTATCTACAAATGGACATTGAAGCTATAATGAACGAAATAATTTATATAATATATAATATAATTTTAACATTTCACACAAAATAAAATGATACATTTTTATAAAAAAATATTACTAAAAATAATTGTACTTACCAATTTTACCTACAAAAAATTATAATAATTATTAGGTAATAAGTTATTTATAAAGTTAAAAAACATTTTTAATAGAGTGACTTTTAATTTCAATTTTAATAATTATAATGCTTTTAACTAAATATGATTGTAAAAATAATTGCGAATCATTAATGTAAATTGGACGTACAATCTGCATTATTATTTTGTATAGGTTTATTTTATCTTAATAGTTTATTAAACGAATTCATAATAAATTAAAATCACAAACATTACATACTTTCTAATTGTACTGAAGAAAAAATACAAAATACATTTAAGTTATTGTTATCATCAATCAAACGTTAGAAATAGGTATTATTTAGTTGTCAACATATTATTATCATTTAAAATAATATTTATTATTATTATGATTTTATTGGGATTGAGATCAATAAACTATTACATGATCAATTTACATACTAGCATTACACATTTTTTGAAAAAAATATTACTTATTAACAGAATGGTTGTTTTTATAATCTAATCACTCAAAATAGAAAATTCTAGTATTGTAGTTTGTGAACGTAAACATAATTTATTTTAAGAAAATATTCAGATTTGAAACAGAAACTCAAGAACACTCGTGCCTACCGATTTTTGTGTAGGACACTTACTTGAGATTTTGGAACAGTTTTGTAATATAATGAACCGACAATAACTGTGTTTGTAACCAAGAACTCGTTACATGGAAGTTCAGAGTTTTAATTTTTGGTACCATTCATATCCATTTTTTTTTTATTATTTCCTTCAATCAGACAAATTATAAACGTATTAATACTTACCGTCAGTTATGTCTGTAAAAACAAATAATACATATTTAACAATAACTTAGTTCGTTTCTAGTAGACTTATCATTGTTTATGGGCTAATTTTTTTTACATATCATTATGCTTAATTTTTTTGCTTTGAAAATTTAGCTGGTGTTCCAGTATATTATTTTGCGATCGTGCTTAGTTTTTAATTTTTATGATAGTTGTCTGTTGTCCAATCATCAGTATGTTCTTCCGTTTTAAATTAATACCCTTATCATTTTGCGTGCTTTACATTTGATGGTCATTTTTTTTTGGTATATGGAATTCATCTTAATTTTTATTATAAAATAGAAACATTTAAAATAACAGCAATTGAATGTTTTGAAAGTGACATTTTTGTAAAACAACAAAATAAATAATACTATTATAATACAATATTGACATTTCACACAGAATAAAACAATTAACCTAAGTTCACCCGATGTGGTTTACACAGCAAATAGGGTGGTATTTTTGATTTTAATGTCGGATTGTTATAACAATATTATTTGATAATAATCAGACAGGCCCCTGATAATGATAGGCAACCGCACCTGCGCACAACGAAGTAATCATTCAAGAAATTACTGCAGCTAGACGCAAGTGTATGCATCAACGGAAGCCACAGATAAATCAATATGAATGCAGGAGTACCACCCTACCGTCGCGCTCACATCGATGCTTAGACACCTAATACATATTGATAGAGCTATGCGTATATGTATCACACATAGTCCGTGCTTGAAGCCTATTTGGTTGGTCGTTCAGCCAACGCCACCGTCGACCGTCCAATCGTGAAACGCCCGTGACGCCGCGAGACCGCGCGCAATAACCAATCACAGACGATAATGAGTGCATCCTGCGTGACAAAGACGCAGTGGGCAGACCAATGTCTTTAAAGACGAGTGCATGGCACAGATTCATTCAGTATTCTACACAACTATTTTGTAACAAAACCCACCCAGGCAGATTTGCGGGGTTTAGATCTATCCTTAAGCCAACTACTTTGTAACAAGACCCACATGGATATGGAGCAGAAACTCTCATACAGTCCACTCAACATTCAATTCCTTCACCGGAACAAGTATCATATAAAATATTAAAAAATTAAACAAATTGAGATACATGGATTCATTTATTTTGAGAGCAAATTGAAAATCTTCACAGAATAGAAACAAAAAATCATGATACTGATTAATAATTAATGAGTTATGACAGTTGAATGGACAAGATGCATCTTGGAAAACAAATACAGCGTACATTTTACTAACCTAGCAATGTCTTGGAGTTAGAATGTGACAAATAAATAAATTATTAAATATTTTTGAGTTATCCTCAAATATCCAAATACCTATGTGCTATTAAAATATGTAAAATTAAAAAAGGTTCAATTTACCTTTATGATTATAAAAGCCAATTCTTATAAGTTACACTTATTTCTAATATACTTCAAAATGAGGAAGTTATAAAATTAAGTATTTGTTAATTACAATATCCTTACCATCATTTTCAAAATATTTATTGTAAAAACCTATACAATTTTAAAATTATTAAAGTAAAATTATATGAAACAATGCTTGAGTAGGTACCATAAATTGATTAATTGAATGGTTCTTTAATCACTTATGATCCAATCATGGCCATCTTAATCTCACTAAACTATTTACATGTGGTATTTTTAAGATACCTTACTAATACCTATATAATAGTTTATGAATATGACAAGTCGACTTTTAAACGGAAATCAACGTCGATAAAATATTGATTTGGAATTTTTTGTACTACTTAAAAAGTGTTCAAACTTCTGTTTTTCAGAACAC
Source organism: Metopolophium dirhodum (assembly GCF_019925205.1). Lineage (NCBI taxonomy): Eukaryota > Metazoa > Arthropoda > Insecta > Hemiptera > Aphididae > Metopolophium > Metopolophium dirhodum. The sequence goes on from NC_083566.1 coordinate 21,649,838, forward strand.
AATTAGTCACCCGTTCCCACTTTTTTACTGTAAATTAATTAGATGTTTTTTTTGACATTTTTTATGTACCTAATTCAAAATTAGAACTTCCTTCGTTATTAATATGTTTGTTCTAAGGATAATAACAAAATGTTCGTGTGAAAATATAAAATAGACGTAATATCGGAACAAGAAATTATTAAATTTGGGACATTTTTACAATTCATTTTTGTTGATAGATTAATATTCATAAGTCATAACTAAATGTTCAATTCACATAAACGATAAACCCACGTACTAATCATATATTTATTTTGATTCAGAAAAATTATCCACTGAATAACTTATCGTAGAAAAAAAGGGGGAGGGGTTTATTTGAAAAAACAGATGTTTGTATCTCCACAGAACACTACTTGAGTAATACATAATATCTCAAGAATATGAAAATATGGTCTTTAATTTACCTATTATTGAAGAAAAAAGGGGGTTAGCATGATTGGTGAATAACACTATATATATAGTACTTATAACTTAGGTATAACATATAATATATAAGTACTATCTACTTTGTACTATATTATTATATGGGAATATATTTTATCAACTATAGTCTATAAGTAATTGTTATGGGTCAGACCATATAATCAGATATAACCTTAAGTAATACAAATTTACTCAAAGTTTTAAAAAATTATTACATAAGTTAAAAATATTTGGAGGCTGGTAGACATTATACCGTTTTACAACTTGTTAAAAAACTTAAAAAAATATTCCAAAGAAATTAAAAAAATTAATAATTATACAAAATATAGTTATCTATTAAAAGCGAGATTAATGAAATGGAATAGCCCTCTAAAGTAGAATATTTAAAAATAAATAATAATAAAATAAATTAAAATACATGAATTTTTACAAAATTTTTCAAAATTTTAATTTTCAACCAAAATATGGGTAAGTGAATCAAAAATTAAAATGGCTCATAACTCGCTTGAAAATTAAAATATCGAATAAAAGCTAATCAAGCAATAATTAAGCACAATGTTGTTATTTAAAAAATTGATAATAGGTGAAATCACTCTAATATCAAACCTAACAACGCACAATTGAAACTAGTGAACGAACATTTGCTATGTCGTACGTGTAAGACGGAGACAACAAATGCACGGGTTGAATTCTGTTAAGGTACCTATAGGAACAATAAATCTAAATACTAATTAAATAATAATCACGATTAACAAATAAATTATGACAATTAAATGGACCCGGGTCATCTTGGAACCGCAATACTCCTTACATTTTACTAACCACGCAATGTTTAGTAGTTAGATTGTTAGTCATAAAAAAAAATACTAAAAAAAAATAAATATTTTTTTTGTGTTCTGCTCAAATATCCGTGTATTATTAAAATATGTTAAATTTACCAGTAAGATCATACAAGTCAATGCTTATAAGTTACTCTTACATGTATCCAATATATACTTAAAAATAAGCATGTAATAAAATTAAGTATTTGGTAATTATAATATCTTTACCATTATATGCAATAATTGTATTTGAAAGTTCTATAACATTTTAAAATTATTAAAACAAAATTATATAAAACTATGCTTGAGTAGGTACCAAAAATTGGTAGTTAATAAATAAATAGTTTACTAATCTCTCATTATCCAATATGGGCAACAAAATCTTACCATACATTTTACATATTATGGTATTTTTAAGCGAATCCGGACATTTCGGCGTGGCCATCTCGGCGTGGCCGTTTCGGCGTACAGCTGTTTCAGCGTGGGTCTATTTCGGCGTAGGTAGTGATTTTTTCATAAAATGATTTTAATCGCGTTTAGATAATATAATGTTAGCATTGATTATATTGTACCGATTTAATTTATCAGTTTATATCTCACTTTTGTCGGTTGGATGCAGTTACGCCGTATGAACTGTATATAATAATAATAATTATATATAATATATACAATGGGATTTTATTACTGTCATACAACATAATCTATATTACGGTCTAAGTTAATAAAGATATAGATTTAGGTATAGTTAACCTATACGCTCTGCATCGATAGACGATCATTGAGTAGATCATCAAGTAGTCAGTAGTTATAGTAGTCATCATGGCACAAGCAATTGAAACTTTCCGTGGACGTGAAATATTTGTACATGATGGGTACATGTATATTTTTGATGCATTTAGTGCAAATAAATCAAAAATGTTTTGGCGATGTCGTTACAAAGATTCGTGTAAGGCGAGAATTCATACAACAGTTAAAACTTCGGAGGTGATTTATTTCATTATTTCAGTAGGTATTAAATACATTTATTATGGTTTTATTTATTAGGTCTTAAAACAAATAAATGAACATTCGACCCATGACTCGGAAGCGGCTAAGATTGAAGCTAATTCTGCAGTCACTAAGATGAAAAAACGAGTACGTGAGACAATGGAGCCTACATCAAATATCATCAATGAATGTACGAGTGGATTATCACAAGCAGGAAAGGTTAATATCAAAATTTTAATAACTTTAATTGAGAATTAATTTTAAATTAATTAGGGAGCGTTGACGGCCGATGGAGCTTTAAAAAAACAGATAAGACGCACACGGCGTGAAATTCAAGCTGCACCTGATGCACCAAAAGATTTAATTTCATTAATAATACCATTGAATTACCAGTCGTATTCGCCATCTGAAGGTGTAACTGAACAATTTTTATTACACGATAGTGGACATGGAGTCGATAGAATTTTAATTTTTTATCACCCTCAAAATTTAAATATTTTATCAGAGTCTTCCAATTGGTATGTCGATGGCCCTTTTAAAGTAGCACATTATTTATTTTTGCAAGTATATGTAATATTAAGTAAATACCTCGATGGCGTTCATCCTCTTATTAATGCTCTTTTACCCGATAAAAAAACCAAACGTATGAACAGCTATTTAAAATACTAATCAAATTAAAACCAAAATTAATTGTTTGCGATTTTGAGCAAGCTGCGATCAAAGCAATTAAAAACAATTTCCCTGAAGTTCAAATTCACGGATGTTTATTTCATTTGACAAAAAATTTTAGACTTAAAATGAGTGATCTGGAATTATTTTCTAAGTATAAAAATGATGCAGAATTTTCAATTTATATTAAAATGATTTTGGCTTTAGCTTTTGTTAAAATTGACGACATTTACAATAGTGTAAACTTATTATACGATGAACTGCCCGAAGAAATATTTCCTCTCTTAGAATTGTTTGAAGAAAACTACATTGGTACAGTTGTAAGAAATTGTCTTCAAAACCCACTTCCCCCCCCCCCCCCATAATTTGGAACGTTCATGATCGCGTACTTCATAAAGAAGTTCGAACAAATAATCATGCAGAAGCGGCAAATCGTCGGCTTAATCTACAAATGGTAGTTGACCACCCGACACTATGGGCAATGGGCATTTATATCATGTTTAAGGAGAATACAAAGTGGCAGAGACACTTTCTTTTGCCAATTAGAAATAGGCAAAAGTCCACAAAAAAAAAAAAAAATACATCGACGTCTATAAACGTATTTTAAAATTAGTCAGAGATTATGATAATCGTAATATTATGAGTTTTTAAGAGGAATAGCACATAATTTAAGTATGATGACCTGAATATTTTTATCCGTAATTTTAATAGCATTCTCCTTATTTTAATTAAATTTGTATTATTATACTTAAATATACATAATTATTATATACAGTTTTTTATACAAAAATTATTTATGTATTTATATTTTATACCTAATTTCCGTAATGGCCCTACGCCGAAATGGCCGCGCCGAAATGTCCTAGACCGATTTTTAAGATACTTTCCTAATACCAAACTATAATAATTTATAAATATGACAACTCGACTTTCAAACCGAAATCAATATCAACAAAATATTGATTCGGAATTTATTGTTTTCGTAACATTTTCAGTTTGGATAATGGGCATTTATATCAACTGTAAATATTAAGGACACACAATATGCATCAACATTTTAAATTTTTTTTAAATACGTCATTGTTTTTTTTTCTTCTAGTTCTACTTCTTTTTCAGGTTTATCCGGCCACTATAACACCATACCGTCACACAAAAAATTATCCAATCAATTAAATCTAAAGACTGATCCTTCCAATTTTTTTTCTTCTTATAATGCTTAACTCCTCCCTTCACTGTATCCACCTCGTCATTTTAAATTTTACCAAGAACCTATTTATTTATAGAGCCTGTTTCATCAAATATCTTAGTAATTTGTTTCGTCTCCTCATTTATGCCTGTCCCAGCACAATTTACTATTATGATATAGTATCAACAATGATGTTTTCATTGTATATTGCTTCTAACTCAATGTTTTCTTTTTCATATGGTCTCTTGTTATACCCAACATATTTTATTGACCCGATTTTTTCCATAATATGTTTCTTATGAATTTATTTTCAAACGATTTCCTTCGTCTGCAAGTTTCACACCAGAAAAATATTTTTTTGTACGAATATAAAATTGTATACATCATAACTGTTCTAAGTTACTATTTGAATAGGTACTAATTAAAAACATTACCTCGACAGAGCACTGAAAAAATCATTTTTATGTAAATATTGTATACATTTATTACTACAAATTAGGTAAACTATTAAAAATATTTAACCATCCATCTAATTTTTTTGTATAAGTCATTCAGTTTGAGACAATTTCTAAACAACTATCATTAATAATTAAGTTCTACAACAATATAAAAAAAAATATTTAAGTTATTTTTGATAATATTAATTGATTGTTGCTTGACAAAACAAAAATCAAATTCAAATAATTCAAATAAATGTTATGAGTTTACATATTATTATACTTCACCAGATATACTAGAATAATACGCTTATACAAATCTTATTAAGAATATTTTATACTTTTTAAAACATCGCTAAGCATAGTATTTTTAATAATTATAATATCATATTAAGTTTAACTGAAAAGAAAGAAATGGTGTATGTTCTGTTTGTCCGTAGATTATCATAAAACAACAATATTTTGATTTTCATATTGAAATAAATTATAGTATTATAAAAACCATTACTGTTAAATCACAATGGGCGTAACTAGGGTTGAATAGTTACAGGGGCTTGAGTCCTAGAAAACCTAAGTGTAAAATATACTGAGGGGGGAAAAGTCACTAAAATTTAATAGTCATAAAAACTTTGCTATAATCAAGTATCTATACTTCAAACACTCGCAAAAATTTAATTCGACTTTCTTGTAGTCATTTTTTTTGATAGAGGAAGAGAAACTTATGTGCAATCTTGTATTCAATTTTCAAATCTTAGATTTAAAACGAACAATTTTTACGAACTTATAACTTAAAATTATTATCACATTTTCGTCATTTTTACGTATTGTATTTATAAAAAAAAACTTGTGACTTAATATGTATTTCTAATATTTTTCAACTGCTATTGTAACAATATAATAGGAGCCTTATTGTATTATGTTTTTAACTAACAACATTTTATTGATATTTATAGAAAAAATTGAAAACTAAAAATGTCTGTATAAACAACTCAAGTTAAACATTTTGAAAATTGTATCGTGTAAGGAAAATGCTTATACAATTCTAAGGTTCAAAACGTTCAGTGTATTATACAGCTATTATCGATTTTGTGTAAAAATTACCGTTTTTCCTTAATTTATTTTAGTTTTTCCCGGTGCTTTTGAAAACTACTTAGAATATTTACTTTTGATCACAGTATAATGCAACTATTATAACTATATTATAAGAATAGGTAGATACCTACGCCAATATGCAATAAGCATACACAACACGCACATTTCTTCCGCGAAAACTATGACCAATATTACGATAAATTCGTACTTGGTACATCCACGTATATATTATATTATATTAATTTATATCATTATAATATAATAATCTTTACCTATTAATTATTTTACACATTTTTTTTTCTTTGTAAGAATTCGGGTTTTAACTACAAGTCTATAAGGAGGAGCTGAAAAGTAAAACCTTTTATGGGGGCTAAATACCAAAATAGCCCCCCCCCCCTAGTTACTTCGATGTAACTACAGTGGTAGTTCATGGTGGTTGTTAAATCTTCACAAAATAAAAACTATAACACACATATCATAATCATTTGAAATAAATAAATTAATCCTTACAATTTAATTTTTGTATATCTGGTTCAGTAGCTGCAGGCATAACCCAAACTGAAATTGTTATGAATGTAAGCTTAATTAAACATTGCTTATTAAAAATCATTTTGATTTAATATTTTAATATGAGAAAATAATAAAAAACAGAGTTAACGCCGAACCACAAATGAAATAGAATACTACTTCTCGTTTCTATTACAAGCAATATGTTACTAACCGACGCTCCTTGAGTACAAAATAAATAATGTGCAAAATAAGTTGTTTATAAAGTGGGTAGCTAGTAATATATATAACAAGGGAATAATATTATTCACTATTTGATAGTGAACGCCATATGTATTATTTTTCATATCACTTGAGTAAATAATTAGTAGGTACCTATGTAAACTTAAACATAGCAAAAATACTCTGTAGGCATCTTGAACACAGGTTTTTAATTTTTCCGCTTTGTTCGATCGACTTCAAAATACTACTAAAACTGTTCAAATGAATTTGCTAGAAATAATATTATATTAGGTAGTTAAATACAAAATACTAGTCAGAAACATGGTGAAATACATAATTATCATAATATCATACTTATATAAATATAATTGTACGTTTCATATATACGTGATACGACAAACTTTTAAAATATTTTTCATACCGAAGAAAAAATGTAAGGCGATATAATAGGTCACGTTATAACCCAACAGTCAATTGAAAACTCGAAATTTAACACAATTATAAATAACTATTAGTTATATACTATATAGTATAATATTTTCCGAAAACGAAATACAACGGTCTCGTATCCATAATTCAATTACCTATATAATATTATATTGTGATACTATAGACTATTCGATAATGATTTCAGCTGCGATGAATGTATTGATTTTACAAAGATGTGTGTTTTTTTAAAAAAATTTTTGTTTAAATGGTCGAAATAATGCTTCGATTTTCAACTTCTGTATCTGTTTCAACGGGAAAGTGAATATTGATGGTGCATTGGGGAGGTCAACATTTCGAATTCCCAATAATTTTAAAAAGCACTGGGAAAAACAAATAAGGAAATAATAACAATTAAATAAAAACGGGAACTTTTACGCAAAATAAAAATTAAATACAAACGTTTGTTAAAAATTATGGAACATGTTTAACAATGTTATTAATGTTAATAGCATAATTAATTATTTTAATATAAGACAAATAAAAAAAAAACAAGAAAGACTCAAATATGCTTCATTCATAAGCACTTTTCGGTGCCATCCTGCAGTGCTACCAGCTAAAAGTATTTATGCTCTAAACTTAATACGCGAAGAACGCAAAAATCGAATGCATATTGGCCCTTAAACTGTCTTATCATCTATACGGGAGGATTATTGGCCGATAAACGGTAGAAATATTACGCGAAACGTTGTGCGTAAATGCGTAGTATGTTCAAACAACGTCCGGTCGTTGTACAACCTATTATGGGTGACCTACCGAAAGAAAGAGTTGAACCAGGTCGTCTTTTTGTGAAGTATGGTATTGATTACGCCGGTCCTTTTTTATTAAAGACTTAGAAAAAAGTCCCCGAAAACTAAGGCCTACGTTTGTTTATCGACTTGCTCCGTGCATTTAGAACTAGTGAGCGATTTAAGTACCGACGCTTTCCTCCGTGCGTTAAATCAGTTTTCTGATCGACGTGGAAAAAGTTAAGAAATTTATTCTGATAACGCTACGAATTTTGTTGGCGCTAATCGGCAGCTGAAAGAATTATATATATTATTACAAAGCGACGAACATCAAAAGGGGACTGTTGAAATGCTATCAGACCTAGGTGTCGAGTGGAAATGTATTCCTCCGCGTATTCTACATTTCGGTGGTTTGTGGGAAGCCAGAATAAATCAATGAAGTACTTATTGCGTCGCGTCCTAGGTGATGCCCATCTTACTTATGAGGAGTTATTAACTATACTTACACGTGCTGAGTCTAAAGTTCAAAAAATCAATTATTTACACTGACTAGGCCGCACGATCAAAGAAGGATCGGACAAACTTAAGGAGAATCGCTGGTTATAGGGAATGTCCATTTCGCGGAACTGGAGAGGCGCCTATAACTGGAATGGCGCCTATAAAGAGACATACTGCAGCATTGAGGACGACGAGAGGACTATCGGCGGGCTGTCGAACCGGGATGCCGGGAGACGTGGCTGGCCTTCGCGGTGATCCGGCCACGTTCTTGTTGGGCCACGACTACGACTTGGGGCGGTACACTACAACATATGTGGCCGAAAGCGAATCAGACGGCGGAGCAGGAGGTGAAAGTGACGGTTAAACTAAGGGGGGGGGGGGGAGGAGCGACGTGGCAGTACCATGAAAAGAGCGACAAGAAAATATGAAACGATATATTACATACATTACAACCAGGTCTGCCAAATGCCGGCTGCAACAAATCATCTGTTTCCAAATTAAATATTACCAAACATAACGACAACATAACATACGTAAGTTACTGCAGTATTTCTGAACTAAGAGTGTTACAACTTAGACCATTTTATGACAATGTAGAAAAATCGTGAACAATTTGTTAATTTTTAGTAAAATTATGATATTTCAGCATACGATTAACTGCCGAGTTTCCACTAACTAATAATATTAGCATATTATGCTCGCCGGAACTCTCGAAGCCGTGTCGCGCTTCTCGGAACTGCCAACTCCGTCACGCTCTTTATTCTCCGATATACAGTTTCACCGTCACTTATGAAGTTCCTCCTGTGACCATCACCGGGTAATTGTATTTATTTAAGTATACATCTACGTCCTGCCAAATAGTTAAACATAATATGTTGACTAAGTATTTAACATTACAATTGATCTTATTTGTCATCATAGCTAGGTATTTGTAATATTATAAAATGGCATTTTACTTAATTTCCATATTATATCACGTCTTTTAAAGATTTAATGATTACTAAATTTTTTTTTTTTAACTTAGCTTTTTTTTTTTCACGGTGATATAACGAAATGTTATTGGTGTGGTACTATTATACCGAGCTGCAGTTGTAACAATATAACAATATTATTTACACTAGGACTGTTCACAAAATAACTTTCGTTATTTCGCAATCAAACCGTAAATCAAGAGGCTATTTATCTGTACATATCTCGTATACAAGTTTCTCGTAGACTTGCTGATGCATCTGATAAAATAGAGTTTTACGATTTCGAATTACATTGCACTGTAGAGTGCAGATCATAAAACTATATTATTATAGGCGTGAGTAGGATTTAATAGTTTCCTGACCATGAAAAATCGACACCTATGGGCAACATTATTCCTTAAACACATTATATTACATTATGTAGTATTGACCTCTGGAGTCAGGATTTGATGCACTTAAATTCGCCAAATATGGAACGCAATATTGTTTAAATTTGTTAGGTACATGTTCGGGATATGCATTAAAAGTTCAAATATAGTATGCATTGAAAATTAAATTATTTATTCATACAAAATGACAACAATACAAATATATGCAGATATCTATATTGAGTAGGTATATATTATAAATTATTTATTCATACAAAATGACAACAATACAAATGTATGCAGATACCTATATTGAGTAGGTATATATTATAAATTCTGGCTGTAGTTATAAGAATTATAATTTATATTTAATAATATACCTACTCGCTAATTATTATTATAATATTGTATCGTAAAAGTTCGAATCACGCAAAAACATCCACGACTTATGGGGTAATCCAGGTGCAGGTATACTTGATAAACTGTTATTTACTTATGAACTAGAGGGCCCATGAGAATTGCGTTTAAAAGCGGAAAGCAGAAAAGTATAAACAATATCAAAAATATCCAGTTTTTTTCTTCGGGTAAACCTAGTAGAAATAATGAATAATCATTCAAAGAGAAACAAATTATATAAAAAAACATGAGTATAAAATTTTTTAAAGTAAGAAAATAATCATCTACTCTTCTGTACAGGAATCAAGTTTAGCCCGTTATTAAATAGGTCACTGTAATATTGTATACTGTAAAATTTGGAAAAACATTTTTAGAAAAGCAAGCGGGTAGGTAACCATACAGTAACTGTACTGTAATAGGTGTCGGACTCAACAATGTTCCTCGTTTTTGATCAAATCAATATATTCTGTATAATGGATCATGCGTTTGTGTTAAATTTGAGTTCCATTATTCCGTACAAAAATACAATACAAAGCTGAGGCACACCACTCCATATTAATGATTAGGTATATATTTTAACTAGCTGATCCTGTGCACTTCGTTGCCCGTTAAATGTATCAACTCTATATGACTCACACTTTGTTCAATTCGTTATTTAATATTCGGTGTATGGTGTTCAAAATTTATCTTGACTTTTCCGTTGATTGGATTAAAAATTCTGGTTCACAGGAGTACATTATTAGGTAGGCAATCTACCTGTGGTAGATCGTGGACCCCGTACTGTTTGTGCGTAAGTATATAATTATAGTGTATAACTCTAAAGTATTAAAGTTATACCAAGTTTGTCGTTTTTACTTAATTCCACCTACAGTGGATTAATATAATCAATTTATACAAAATCCTATTGTAACCTAACCGTACTAAAATCCGACGAATAAAAAAAAAACAAATTTAACCCTTTGCAAATTAATCTACCTTTTTTCCAATCTATACCCACAAACATTAATTTATATACATTTATATCTAACTATATAAATACACAGACTATAACTATACAGACTAAACTCTGGAACTACTTATTAGATCTTCTTGTATATATTATAAATGTCTTAATTTTTTTCTTAAACAAAAGAGTATTTCACGGAGAAGGTTGCTATTGGTTAATCGGGCATATTTGTTGATTTGTATTATTGTCTTTTGTCAATATACATATAAGATCTGATAAGTAGTTCCAGAGTTTAGTCTGTATAGTTATAGTCTGTGTATTTAATATATAGTTAGTTGGTAGATTAGACCTCTGGGAAGAAAATAGGTTAATATTTAGAAAGAGTTAAATTTGTTTTTTATTTCATTCATGGGATTTTATTACGGTTAGGTTAGGATAAGATTTTGTATAAATTGATTATATTGTAAAGGAATAGCTTTACGTACTAATATATAATATATGTAGGTAATTGATTCACGCATTAGTGTATAAGTATTACTCTACTCGTAGAGGCAGTCCTCCTTGAGTTGTTATGATCTTCTAGACGTAACCTCATAGTTAGAAACCACATTATATTTTGGCAAGCTAATCAAGAAGAGCGGGCAACAACAAATTATCATTACGAGGCGGTAGTTTCACTAAATTGCGAGAATAACAACTTTGTGAACCAGCTACATTCACCTCAAGGACACCCTGTCCACGCGCAGGATTCATCAAATGAACCGACATCATATATAGGAGGGCTGGGAGCACAGCATAAACAGATGTACCTGGACCAGCAACAAAGAAGTGACTTCACGCCACTAGCCATATACAGGATGACTAATACTACTACTACTACCACGACGATATTATACATTTTATTCTGTTATAATAAAAACATTTCATTTACTATTCTAATTTGACTACTATTATTTTCAAAATCATATACATAGTGAATCCTTGAAGGGGCAGCACGTAACAATATTAAGCAAAAATGACAAACTTAGTACAACTTTGATACTTTAGAGTTAAATCATACGTACAAACAGCACGGGGTCCGCGATCTGCCGTAGGTAGATTACCTACCTGATAATGCACTGCTGCGTATCAGAATTTTTATTTCGGGAACTGGAAAAGTTAAGATACATTTTGAATACTATACACCGAATATTAAATAATGAATTGAACAAAGTTTGAGTCATATGGGGTTGATTCATTTAACGGGCAACGAAGTGCACGGGACCAGCTAGTCTATACTATTATATAAAGAAGAGTTGTTAGTTACCATTGTTGAGGGTAAACTCTGGAACTACTGAACTGATTTCGAAAATTCTTTCACCAATAGAAAACCATATTATTTGTGAGTGTCATACACTAATTTAAAAAGGGAATTGATCACCCCTGGTAGGTTCTCAAATAGGAATTTTGAGATTTACGATAGAAATTGTTGTTTATTAATGGTTGGTATGGGTTATAGGAGTTGAGAATAATACTGGTTTATTATTATTATTTATTATTACGTAATAGGCCATTATTTATAATAATTGACAACTCCTTTGTTTATTAAGTTAGAGAATCGATCAGATGCCATAAACCTTCTCCGCGATGAGCTCTATAATTTAAAAACAAAAATCATAACGATCAGTTCAGTAGTTTCCGAGAACATAGGCCTCAAAAGTTTTCATTTTCACATTTATATATAAAGATGAATTACTATAGTAGTATGGATTTATATTTAAAATAGTGTTAATACAATATAATGTGCTGTAATATTATACTATACAGTTTAATTTATAATATTGTTATTAAATTTTGAAAAGCTTGAAACTCAGAAATAGAGTTATTTACAGTAAAGATTTTGGTAAGGGAAATTTTGTATGTATTTGTTGTAATAGCAGCATTACAATATTGTTCAGCTGCTTGATCTAACATCGTACCTGAAAAATAAATTAGTATTATATATTATATTGAGTGTGTGCATTAGAACGCCCTTCTACAGACGCGTACAGAATTCAATTTTTATACGTTTATTAAGAACAATTTTTAGGCCACAAACCAGGATAATGTTTAAAAGTAAATAAAAAATATGAAATTCCCAACACAATTTTAAACAGTATTTATAACCTACGTACCGCCCATCGTATATATTTTCAATTCCCATAGAACATCTGTAAAAATAAAATATTCAATAAATTAAATAAATTGATAATCAGATAAAAAAAATTGATTGAATATCAACTTTCATTCGAACAACATGTACAGCACTTATTATCTTAATTATATGTTGCTGTTGAGTGTTGACGTACGACGTACCTCAAAAAATATAAATATGTGCTACTGATTACAAGATTTTTCGACGTGGTGAAGTTTATTAGTTTCATGCTATTATCAATAGATGTGATGTGTAAGGTTTTATATCCAATTGTTGGTCGAAAGATATCCTATTTGCCCACTTATTATAATACTTTACTTACTCATAATTCGAAATTGTAGAATATAAACTTTGTTGATTGTATGTTGTATTTGTTATACGAATCAAAATATTAAGTAAGTAGCTTGATTAATTTTTAATTTAATTTTAATTTTATAGTGTAAATTAAATAAAATATATACATACTTGCTGCAACACCAACTAAAAAATAATAATAATTTTAAATTAATGTGATATTGTGGAGCTATCGTTTTAGTGTAATACATTTTAAAATGAAAGTTGATTGATTTTTAAAGTTTAAGATCCCTATTAGGTATACAGAGTTCACCTTTTATAGAAGATGTATATGAGTCTATATATAAAGTCCCGACAAATGATAGTAATTACTATAAATAGTCATACTCAATCATGGGTGAAGGCTTGTCAAATAAACGCATTCATAGCTATAATAGTACCCATCGAGTAAGTAGAAATTTTATGATAATCGTCATTACATATCTTATGAGACAAAAATCACAAATTGAATTACAAAAATTAAAAAATTAAAAAAAATGCATAAATATAAACTGCACGTACCTCTTAACTCTAAAAAAAAAAAAACATAATACTTAATAAATAAGCTTTTAAATGAATGTTTATGTACTTTTTAAATTTATTGTAAGGTTATTTGTATGCGTCTGCATTAATTAAAAAAAAATATATATATATATATAGGCAGTTATTAATTGGTATTATATTTTGGTATACCGAAATTTAAATATTATATAATTTTATTATGAGTGCAATAAATTGGAAAGTTGTTTTTTAATTTACAGTTAATAAATAGAAAAAATATTGACAGGAAATCCATACATTCCTTAGGCACTTGAAAACTTTTAAGAAAAAGCAATATATGAAAATTATATTTTACAATGTTAAAGTGAATACCTACTTCTTGTACCTGGAATAAAATAAAAACTCTAGTCATTAATATAATAAACATTCGTAATATTTGTCTACCATAAGATTATGGATTCATGGATAATATAAACGATAAACATGTAAGATTCATCTAATATAGGTATAAAATTATTATTAAACATAAATAATGACTTGCCTGATATAAGACTAGCTAGAAACAAAATAACCGGTATTCATTTATAAGTATAACGAGAAAAGATTTGTAATATATTGTTATGAATAAAGAGGCAAATCAAGTGGTTTCATTGAGAAGTTTACAATAAATGTACAGAATGTCCAGTAGGACACCAACTTTGAAAACTAATAGTTTTTTGGTAGAAATAAAACACATTCAAAATATGCACAGTAGTTATATGTACTGTATTATAGTCTGTACTAGTTTGACTATAAAAATAATTTCACAACTTACAAAAAAAAATTATTTTATTTTGTCCCATCCACAATTCTCAAAGGTACAAACAATTGTGAAGAATAAAGGCATATTTCAGAAATATCGTGTCAAAAAAAACATTTTAAATAGGTAATATTAGATTAAATAAGGAATATTCTTTACTTATTAAACCACATTAAAACAGTTATCGGAATCGCAAAGAATAACCAATACAGGCTAAAAATATAGCTAGATACATAAAGTGTAGCTGACCAAATAACTATATACATTCGAGAAATTTCACCTAACCTAACCTAACGTATAACGTCTAAACTCTAAGGGCCGTTCTTACAATATCCGGTTAAAGTTAACCGACGCTTGACCGTCCGAATTCTGCTGGTAATAAAATCTGTTATCAGTCGGTTAGCGTTAACCGACACTTTACCGGACATTGTAAGAACGGCCCTAAAGAGTGTACCAGAAGTAAAATTTTATTTTCTATGATTTCCAATTGATTAAAAAACAAATTTTAGAGACAAATATATTGCTTATATAAATGCACTAAGAATTTATATAAAATATCAATGAAATAAAAAACTCAATAAATGTTTCTTACTGACAAAGTCATCTGGAAAATAGTTATATATAAAAAAACAGTTGTAATTACTAACCATATTATTTATCAATAAATATTAAATATTGAAGGTCAAGAAATAGAATAGGATAGGTTCCGTTAAATATTAACACCATTGTTATAATTATATAATTGCTCTACAGGGTATGTTTTGCCAACTTTTATTCCAGTTATCTATCTGCGTTTTGTACCCTTAATACTTTTACTTGATAATGTACTAATAATTCAATCTAATAATTACGGTTAATTTCCGTGTCGAATGAACTGCTGAAAGATTTGGGGCTACCGGTTATGGTTTTATTATTATCTTCCAATGACTTTGGTGTACCTATACTCTGCTAGGACCTGCCCACTGCTTAATGACGCCTTAAATTTGGTGATCGGGGCCATAAACTCATGGATGGCAAACAGACAGTCTAGAGCTCACACATCAGAAGAGCGAGGCGGTGATGATCTCCTGGATATGGCCATACACTCCTCCTCTACTGACAGTCGGAGCCTCAAAATTGTGCCGGGAAAGAGCCTAAGGTACATCGAGGTCATCCTTGACCAGAGGCTCACCTTCACCGCACTTGATACAGTCCCCAGAAAAGCCTCCCGTTTAGCCACAGTTCTGGTGAGGCTGATGCCGAACGTTAATCGACCACGCCAATGGAAGAGAAGGCTGCGTACATTGAAAGTAAGCTGCTACATGCAGCCCCGTTCTGGATCAACCCGTTCATGGCAACAGCTATCAAACCTGATTCGCCCGCAGAGGACAGACGCCTTAAAGGTTCCCCGGACCTAGAGAACTCCGTCCCACCTAAGCGGCCATTAAAATACATTAAAGAAAAGCCACAACCCGTCTCTAGCTGGAGAGATGGTCACCGACCAAAAAAGGAAGAAAATGTTTTGCCGGCAGCTGAGGGAACCCTTAAAGCACCACCGTAATTTGCAATATATTTTCATAACTAGACAGTAAGCGGGCCACGTCCCCTAGCAGACACATACACACTATCAGTCGTTGAAGAGAGTCTGTCAGGTCGAGTGGGCATAACATTGATGTTATTGTCGTAAACATTGTTTTGTTTATTATTATTGGAGCCAGAGGAGAAGTAATGCTAACACGTTTCCTCCTCTGGCTCTAAATACCACGAAAAAAAAGATAAATAAAAAGGGCTCTCTTGACTGGTTAATGTTGAACTGATATGTGCCATCAGGCACATGTTGAGTAATCAGCTTAGTTTGACATCTGAGAATTTCTCGTGGTTTCACAAGATCTCGCCCTGATTTTACACACTATTCTTTTTTCAAATTCACGCTAAGACAAGTGTAAATAGCATCTTCGATATGTGGTTTATCCTTGCTTTTGTGTCACACTCGTTTGTCTCTGGTATTTATGTTATTGAATATTTTTACCGTGACTTTGTTCGTATGTTTGTTTCTTGGTAGTCTTTAGAAAGACTATTGAAGTATTTGTGTGTGACGTTACAATAAACAAATAGAAAATGGATTTAAAAAAATTTTGATTTACACTTGCACTTTCACATGCATTTTGTTGGCACAAATTTAAAATTTCACAGAAATAAAATTATAAAAATTTTAAAATATTTGCGTACCCATCCATGCTAGATAAAATAAATTTTTATGATTATATATTAATGTTACTATTATATTGTAGTTTATTATATAACACAAGTTTAATTATAAATTATCACGAATTAACAAAAAAATATGTTTATCATTTTTATAATTTTGCAATTTCTGGTTTTTCATAGAACTATTATACATAGTATGTAGGCCTATATTATAAAGTATGTTTCAGGGACTGTTATTTTTGCGATATGTGAGTGTGTATTTTCGCGTATATAATGTATTTGTTTCACAAAATCTTAAACATTAAAGGTGGTTTACTGGTTTCTACTTGAAAATTTGATCTAGTTGGTACTTTTGGGAGGAATAAAGTATAATTGTAATTTGTAAGTACTTTTCAAAATATTAAGAATAAACAAAACAATATAGAAACATCCGTAATTTTTATGCAACATTAATTAAATGTTTTCTTGTAATTAAAGAGAAATGTCTGTTAAGTCTTGACATTTTCACCAAATATTTATTTTAAATATTGCCAATAATTACTATATATGAGTATACAACATAATTTATATTATTCTCATAGCATCATGCCAAACTATTTTAACATTTTTTGTACGTCTGTTTCACCAGCCCCCCCCCCCCTCCACCAGATTGAAATCCCAGATTTTATAATTGGCATGACCATATTTAATGAAAAATAAGCAAAAAACTTTGAGAAGGCTGTTGAAACGTTTCACCAGCCCCCCAAGATTGAAAAAAAAGATTTTCCGGATTTTTCTTTTACCAATAATTAGCACGCAATTAACATGAATTGGCACGCCAACGCATGAAGGTCACACACGAATAATTACCGAGCTATCAGTATTTCCCCATTTTGACCGTTTCGCCAGCCCACAACATTTTTGTGCTTTCTAATTTTATAGACAAATGTAGTTAAAGATGATTAATCAAAAGTTACTTCTTTGAGAAATATTGAAAATAAATATTTATAATTTTTTTATAACTGTTTAAAGTTAAAATTTGTTTTAATTTCATCAATATCACAAACATTTTTAAATCATAGGTATCATAATATGTCTGGTCTTAAGATTTAAATGGAAAATAATTTTGAAAATAAAAAAATTATACGTACTTTCTTTTACTGTAATTAATAAAGTTTTATTATTTAATAACTATGTACATAATATTTTCCACAATTATAGATTTTCGAAAATATAAAGTTTTTTAGATTCATATGAAATGCTATTCTAGGCTTTAATAATTAATTTATCACATTAAACATTGTACAGTAAATCAAACAGATAAAATGAAAAACTACGCTCCTCCAAAAATGTCAAAACGATATTATATAGACACGTCCAACTACAATAGGTATTTGTGGATAAGAACGTTTAGTGGGTAGACATTCTTACTAAAACAAGATAGAAAGATTATAATATTGTATTGTTATCTATGTCATCTATTTAACTGAAATAATGGAAATCTATTTGCTTCCACATTTATTTTTTATACATTTAGAATTATTACAAAGATAATATAAATTGTAAAACAATATGCAAATATTCGAAAAATATATAATCATAATTTATTTTATAACTGTTTAAA
Source organism: Metopolophium dirhodum (assembly GCF_019925205.1). Classification (NCBI taxonomy): domain Eukaryota; kingdom Metazoa; phylum Arthropoda; class Insecta; order Hemiptera; family Aphididae; genus Metopolophium; species Metopolophium dirhodum. Next base: position 21,668,210 of record NC_083566.1, read on the forward strand.
CTTTAAAGTTAAAATTTATATAAACTTCTTTAAAATCATACAAATGTTTGAATTATATTACAGGTGTGGTCATATAGTCTAAACAAATATAAAATAACACGTACTTTCATTAGCTGTAAATTATAATATTTAACTGATTTAAATAGACTAAAATAGATTATATTTATATTTATTATCGTGATAAATGTAAAAAATCTAGATGTCAGTAAAAAGTATTTTAGTTGGTTATTTCTGATTTGTCATCTAATCATTCCTGGCGAAAGTTATGTACAAATATGACAATAAACATAAACTTGACTTACCAATCTTCCCTGCAAAAAAAAAAAATATAACTATGTTATTAATAATGCAATATTAGGTACAATTAATACATGAACTTAATAGGTGTAATAAATGTGATTAACACCTCTGGTTGTTCTCTACTGCTAATCAATATGAATTCCGATTGGGGATATTAAAAATGTCGACTACCTACGTTGCTATATGAATATTTAAAATATCCTTATTATTTTGTGTGATGCACATTTGAAGATTATTTAATTTTTGGCTTTAGGAATCCACCTTATTTTCTGTCTTCTACGTCAATTTTTATCTACAGATGAATATTGAAGCTATAATTGACGAAATAGTTAATATTATAATACTGCAATTTCGCCCAGAATAAAATAATACATTTAAATAAAAAATGTTTTTTAAAATTATATATACTTACTAATTTCAGCTTCAAAAAAATATAATAATAATTAATAGGTTGTTAACTATAACTATGTAAAAGTTAAACCAACATTTTCAATAGTGGGAGTTTTAATTTCAATTTCAATAGTTAATACCTTTTTCAAATATGATTGTAAAAAAAAATTTCGAACCAATAACATAAGTTATACATAAAATCTGCATTGTTAATCTGTATTGTTAATCTTATGTGGCTCGAAAAAAAGCATATTTGAAATAAATTCAAGATGAGGGGCACGATTTCACAATCGGAACTTTAAAAGAAAAAATAATGACAACAATACAACAGATATGAACGTTTTGATTTAAAAACTATCATTTTTTGTGTAATTTGTATTACAATTTATTATTGTGAAAATAAAAGTAATTGATAAAATATATTATGAATAGTACGTATCATTTACAGTTGTATGTAACTTATTGTTTATTACGCAAACTCAGAATATAATAAATAACACAAATATGACTTACTTGTTAATGATTCTGAATACAAAATACAAATTGGTTTATACGTGTTTAATTTTGAAATAATTTGCTTAAAATTGGTTAAATTTATTAAAAATAAATAATATACACTTAAGTTACTGTAATTATCATCAATAATACCATAGAAAAAGATAATATTTATTCGTCAACGTAATAACTATTTACAATATACCACTACGACTATATTATGTATGATTTTTTTGAGATGAATAAATTATCACAATGTTTGTAAACGTAAACATAATTTTTTTTAAACAATATTCAGATTTGAAACAGAATAATTAACTTTAACTTAGCAATGTTACTCCAACACACTTATTATCAAAAAAATACTTTACAAAAAGAATTCCAAATATATTTCGAATACTTTTTTTTAGTAGATTTAGATTTCAATACCAAAAATATTATTTTTTAAATTCTGTGTTTATAAATGAACATTATTATAATCTCGGTAATACCTATCTGGCTATCTATAAGTTATAAATTATATTCAAATTAATACAGTTAATAAGTAATAATTAGTAATATAAAAGAGTAAACCTAAATAAGAAAAAAAGTATTCCGAATACTGTAGGTACTGAGAATACTTGAAAAAAGTATTCAAAATACGACCCAAGTCTGATTATAAGGAAATTTCTAAATTTAAATTGTTAGTACTATTCTATACACTTTCTGTACCTGTTACTTCCGATAAGACAAATTATAAAACTTATAAATACTTACCGTCATATTGGTCTATAAAAACAAATAATATTATTTTAGAAAATAAATTAGTTTTTTCTAGTAGACTTATCATTGGTTATGAGCTATTTTTTTGTATCAATATATCATTATGTTTTATTTTTGTGCTTTGACAATTTAGCTGCGGTGTTCCAATACATATTATTTTTCGATCATGATGCTTAGCTTTTAATTTTTATGATAGTAGTCGGTTGACAATCATCTGTATTTTCTGCAGTTTTAAAATTAATACCCTTATAATTTTGTGTGCTACAACGGTCATTTTATTTTTGGTTTATGGAATTTACCTTAATTTATATTTTAATATACACATAGAATGTTTTAAATAACACCTATTGAACATTTTGAAAGTGACATTTTTGTAAGATAACTTCTTATACTTAAATTAAGACTGCGGACAATATGTAAAATAATGTTTCGATGATCTTCAATATCAATTTTAATCTACAAATGGACATTGAAGCTATAATTAACGAAATAATTTATATAATTATATTATAATTTTAACATTTTACACAGAATAAAATAATACATTTTTATAAAAAAATATTATTAAAAATAATTGTACTTACCAATTATACCTACAAAAGATTATAGTAATTATTAGGTAATAAGTAATTTATTATAACTATGTAAAAGTTGAAAAACATATTTAATAGAGTGACTTTTAATTTCAATTTTAATAATTATAATGCTTTTAACTAAATATGATTGTAAAAATAATTGCGAATCATTAATGTAAATTGGACGTACAATCTGCATTGATATTTTGTATAGGTTTATTTTATCTTAATAGTTTATTAAACGAATTCATAATAAATTAAAAAACACAAACATTACGTACTTTCTAATTGTGCTGATGAAAAAATACAAAATACATTTAAGTTATTGTTATCATCAATCAAACGTTAGAAATAGGTATTATTTAGTTGTCAACATATTATTATCATTTAAAATAATATACAAAAACAATATTTATTATTATTATGATTTTATTGGGATTGAGATCAATAAACTATATTACATGATCAATTTACATACTAGCATAACAATTTTTTTTAAAAAAATTTACTTATTAACGGAATGGTTGTTTTTATATATCTAATCACTAAAAATAGAAAATTCTAGTATTGTAGTTTGTGAACGTAAACATAATTTATTTTAAGAAAATATTCAGATTTGAAACAGAAACTCAATAACACTCGTGCCTACCGATTTTTTGTAGGACACATACTCGAGATTTTGGAACAGTTTTGTAATAGAATGAATAGACAATAACTTTGTTTGTAACCAAGAACTCGTTACATGGAAGTTCAGAGTTTTAATTTTTGATTCCATTTTTTTTTTATTATTTCCTTCAATAAGACAAATTATAAACGTATTAATACTTACCGCCAGTTATGCCTGTAAAAACAAATAATACATATTTGACAATAACTTAGTTCGTTTCTAGTAAACTTATCATTGTTTATGGGCTTATTATTATTACATATTATTATGCTTTATTTTTTTGCTTTGAAAATTTAGCTGGTGTTCCATTATATTATTTTGCGATCGTGATTAGTTATTATTATGATATTTGTCGGTTGTCCAATCATCAGTTTTTTCTTCGGTTTTAAAACTAATACCCTTATCATTTGGCGTGCCTTACATTTGAAGGTTATTTTTTTGGTATATGGAATTCATCTTAATTTTTATTATAATATGGAAACATTTAAATTTTAAAATAACAGCAATTGAATGTTTTGAAAGTGACATTTTTGTAAAACAACAAAATAAATAATATTATTATAATACGATATTGACATTTCACACAGAATAAAACAATTCATTTTAATAAAACAACATATATTTATACGTACCAACTACAAAACATTTTAATAATTATAATTATTAATTATAATTTATAATTATATAAAACTTAATTCATTATATTGAATAGGGGAACTTTTTAAAAAAAAATTGAATAAATATTTAACTGCTTTTTTGGTGAGTAGTTGTTCGAAAAAAACCAATAACCATGGACATTTTATCCTTATAACACAAAGTTAAATAACTCTATTTAAAATTAATTTTAAGTATTTTAATTAAGAAAAATTATACACTGAATAATTTACAGTAGAACAGAGGGCTTCTCATTTAAAAACAAACAGATGTTTGTATCTCTACAGGAAAAAGCTTCAGTAGTACAAAATACCTTAAGAATTTGAAAAAACGATATTTAAGTAAATTCAAAATTCAAAAAAATCTAAGTTCAAATACCTGCATAATTGAAGAAAAAAAGAGGTGAGCATGATATGTGAATCACGTTGTTTTCTTAGTACTTATATATGTGGTCATATAATATTAGACATAATCCTATATAATACATATATGCTCATAGCATTGCAAAGTTAAAGCCATGATCTAAAAATATTTGTAGGCTTGTAGATATTACACCGTTTTTAAAACACAAGATTTTAGAATCATACAAATAACAGTTATCTACTAACTCGAGGTTAATGAGCTTGGACAGCACTCTAAAATATTGTTCACGCCACGCAAAGTATTCCTCATGATGTTATCATAAGTTTCTATAGTTATCTAATAATATATATGTATGTTATAACTATGGGCCGTCGGTCGAATATTTGACTGCACAATAGCAACGAGCATTAGCATTATTGGGGGACGTTTGATATTGGAAGGCGTACTGCTGGTGAGCTACCAACTTCCCGCCTTCTTTACCGGCCGAATCTATGTTTTATGTAGAGCGCTGGTCAGACTGGTCATTAAGGGCTAGACGCAACTATGCGTAGTCCTTATGTTGATTTGTTACGTGGTGTGACGTAGTTAGATGCGGCAGCTTTAGCACACCTAAACCTTAGATATCATCGCAAGTGTAACGATCATTATGACATAATATTTATTCTTTATGGCATGAATCCGCGGGTCATCAAGAATAGATACGATTGAGAAAGTTTGTAACTGCTTTATCTTATTGAAAAGTGGCGTCTAGCTGCAGTAATTTCTTGAACGGTTGCTTCGTTGTGCGCATGCGTGGTGGCGCGGTAATACCTATTATACGTTGAATCCCGAAACCCATGTTGGCAGTCATGGCCCAGTGGTGGTCAGTGTTGGGAATTATGTGGTGATTACGACGCGTTATCACCACTTACGCTAGCGCGTTTGTTTTTGTATCGTCTTTGGTCGCGTAACGACGCGCCTCCACAGTTTTGTCTCCCGCCTCGCGCACCGACTTTTTCGCCGTTACGGGCTCGAAGTCGTTTTTGCTCGCCTGTCACGACACTAGTATTATCGCTCTCGACCCGACTCGAGCAGCCCCACGTCTCGGCTCTCCGATCCCGACGACTCAACGTAATACGCGCGCTCTAGTCCATATCTCCAACTTACCATATTGTTTGTTGTTTGTTGTTTTTTTAAATAAATAAATTAGTAGTAACCTACACATCGTACATTCCTTCTTGTCCTTCTACAAAAAACCTTCTGAACCGAGTTAAGGTAGTGTTCTACCAGTACCCCGTACCATGTTACGGCCACGACGCAGCCGCACCGGTAAACACCACATTGGTGACATCAAATTTCTGATTTCGCCCGTTGTTATAACCGTCACGAAAGTCCACCCGCCCGCGAGTGCGTCGACTGTGCACCGATTCCCGACCCGACTTGCGTCGTCAACTTTCTGCTTACTTTTCACCCGACTTTATCCGCGTGATCACCTGACATGCCGTCCGAAACTCCGGTAATTTCCGCTTCACTGACCGTCGTCCCCATGACAAGCGGCACCACGTCGCTCACCGATATGATGATATCGACCACTTTGACGACGAGCACAAGTCCCGAGATCTCGTCTGTCACACACGTCAGACTTCCACGTTTCTGGCACAATTCTCCCGCCCAATGGTTCACACACGCGGATGCCATGTTCGCGAACAAGCGAATCCGTTCGGAGTTGACCAGCGTGAACCACGCTTTGGACGAGGAAGGCGTGCGTACGATCACGGATTTGTTGGAACCCGGCGCTACGAAGCAATACGCCAACGACTCGTTACAGCGTATAGCGTCCCACAAGCCACGCGCTTTCAGCGAATGATTCAACCTGGTGGCATGGGCGACCGTACCCCATCACGCCTGTTACAAGACATGCGGGACATCTATCCCGACGGGATGTCGGACAACTCCTTGGTGGCTTTTTAGCTGAGAAAACTCCCACTACCCGTCCGCACCGTCGTCGCCGGTCTCACTGGTTCCGGAGATTTTCTGGCCGAACGCGCCGACCACGTGTGGGAAGCGTGCCAGAACGCGGAGATTTCGGCCGTCGACAACCGCGAGTCGAGCACAATCACGCAACAAACCACACCGACAAGCTCATTCTATCAAGACGCGCATTTAATCGCGCTCGAAAACGCTATCCACGCACTTACCTCCCAGGTCGCGTCCCTCGCCCCTTGCGCCAGCAACGTGATCACTCCCGCTCGCTGGCACAACCGCCACAGAGCAACATAACGGTGAGTTGGTGTTTCTACCACGACCGATACGGTGCAGACGCGCGAAAATGCCGCGATCCGTGCACTTACGTGCCCATCACACGGGAAAATCTGTGAGGCGGGGGTGCTCCATCCGCGTGACAGCAACACCGACTCTTCGTCAAGTACACCCGTTCGGATGTCGATTTTTAATTGACTCCGGCGCGGAAATTTCGGTGTTACCGCGACCCCCCAACTACCAGCAAAACACCATGCAACCAAAACAACTGTACCTCGATCTCGGTTTCAAACGACTGTTTACCTGGATTTTCGAAATGGCCGACGTTTCCCGACCTATTATCGGTGCCGATTTCCGGCATTACTACGGTTTACTCATCGATATATGCCGAAACCGCCTCGTCGACCTCGCAGTTAATAATTCAGTAAAGATTCCACCCGCTACCGTTTCGCCTCGTACCGCGATTTGTGCCGTCGCCCGACCGTCGAAGTGGACCGCCATACTTGTTGACTACCCCGAAGTCACGCGCGAATCGCCCGTACCGAATAAATTTCTACACGATGTGGTCCACGAACTACATACCACTGGTCCAGCTTTGTTCACCCGACCACGCCGACTCCCGCCCGACCGACTATGAATCGCACGTCAAGAGTTCGACTTCATGCTGCAGAAAGGCATCTGCATGCAGGCCGTCATCGAGTTCATGGGCCAGTCCACTCTTACTGGTGCCCAAAAAAGATGGTACGTTTCGACCGTGCGGTGACTATCGCCGACTCAACGCCGTAACAGTCGCCGACCGATACCCGTTGCCACACCTACACGACTTCACGGCAAATCTCGCCGGTAAAACCGTCTTCACAAAACTCGATCTGGTGCGGGCATATCACCTGCAGGCTCCTATCGCCCCGAATGACGTACACAAAACCACGGTCACGACACCGTTCGGTTTGTTCGAATTTCCCGTCATGTGATTCGGCCTTCGCAACGCCGCGCAAACTTTTCAACGCGTTATCAACAATATACTGCGCGGACTGGATTTCGTGTTCGCGTATATCTACGACGTGTTAATCGCCTCACGCGACGAGGTCGAACACACCAAGCACGTCCGTATCGTCCTCGAACTTTTTCAAAAATACGGTATTGCAATCAGTCCGGCAAAGTGCGTTTTCGCGACCGACTCGATGTCGTTTCTCGGACATGTTATCGACAAAGACGCGTGTCGACCGAACGCCGAACGTGTTACCTCAATACACGAGTGGACACAACCGAACGCAAAAAAAGAGCTCCAACGATTTTTGGGTTCGATAAATTTTTATCACCGATTTGTTCTGAACGCCGCCGAAATACAAGTGCCTCTTTATAGCCTCGCGTCACAAATCAAAAAACGCGACGGACCTTTGCGATGGACAGACGATACGCGAGCCGCCTTCAACGCGAGCCGTCGAGCCTTTGCCCCCCTAGAATGCCCCCTACGTCTCAACACCGACGCGTCCAACGTGGCAGTGGGCCTCGAACGACACGTCTCCGACCAGTGGCAGCCCCTAGGTTTTTTCTCAAAAAAGCTCTCATCCACCGAACAGAAGTACAGTACGTACGACCGGGAGCTACTCACTGCTTTCTTGGGCACACGTCACTTCATACACATGATCGAAGGACGCAAAATAACGTTACGTACGGATCACAAGCCGCTTACGTACATGTTCACGCTCAAGTCCAAAAAAACGATCGACCGGCAAGTGCGTCAAATTTTGTTTCTGTCGCAACACGTCATACACGACGTCGTGCACATCCAAGGCACCGATAACGTCGTGCCAGACGCGTTATCACGAATCGAGATCGCCGAAACAGCTGACCTGCCGACGATGCAACAGTGGACCGCGGACCCGCAGCTGCAACAGCTTATCAGTGGTATCACGACTAGTTTACTACGCTTGCAACCCCGCGTATCAGTCGACGGCGTAATCTACGCGGATTATACGACCGGCAACGCACGTTTGTTCGTACCGTCCGTACACCGCCTTCGAGTTTTTAACGCACTATATGGGTTAGCGCCATAGATAATATAAGAATTAAGAATGGATAGGACATAAGAACTTATCACATGAAACTTTAGTGATACTATTTTTAAGGTTATATGGGGCGAATATTGATATGATAATTGATAAATAATAATAAATATTTAACAAAGTTTAGAGTAATTTTCCAGGCACAAGTGGCACAACAATCAAAATACAAACTGACAAATATCTAAATATAACTGACTATCATGTTATCATTATTATTTAATAAAATAGTTTTGCACATAACCTTAAAAAACCCCATATCGTCCTTCTCTCTTTACGTTCTCTCTTCCCCAAAAAGCACACGGCCCCATATGGAACTGGTATAGGCATGTCCTATCCATTCTTATATAATTTATGGTTAGCGCACGGCAGAAACCGCGCCACGCAATCACTACGTCTGATCAGATCTCGATATTGCTGGCCGGACATGCACAAAGACATCACGCGATGGACCCGGTGCTGCGAACCGTGCCAACGCACTAAGGTACAAAAAAACACACCGTTTTCTCGATCACGCCTTTCGCGCCACCCGAACGACGTTTTGGACACATTCATGTTGACCTCGTCGGACCTCTGCCGCAGTCCAACAATTTCAAGTACCTACTCACCATCATCGACCGATTCACTCGCTGGCCAGAAGCCTGGCCACTCAAAAATATGCCAGCTCACGCTGTCGCACAGTCGCTGACCGTGAATTGGATCGCACGATTCGGCGTTCCCAACATCATCACCACCGACCAGGGAAGACAGTTCGAATCCGACCTGTGTCGCTCTCTTTTTTCGACATTCGGCATTCAACACTCGAGAACTTCACATTATCACCCTCAATCGAATGGTTTGGTCGATTGTTTTTGTTGAAGTACACAGATATACAGAAGTTAAAAGGTAAATAATAATATAATCGGATATATATAATATAATAATAAGTATAATGATACGATGTACAATAGTGTTACGAGGCGTAATATAAATCAACGACTAACTATGTATACCCGGCTACACTACGCAGGACATATAATATGCTGTAGTATATAAAAATGTATAGTCAGCGTCTGATGAACTACAGTGTGAATATATTACTTATACACTACATTATATAGGGTGTTTTGTTTATAATTCCTACACTTTCCCTTAAACAATATACCCTTATACATCAATATTTATAACTCCTAACATCTCCCTTAGCTCATTGAACCGCGTTCGTGGAGTTGGTTTTGTCATAATGTCCGCAATCTGCTCCTTGCTGGATATGTACTCCAATGAAAACAATCCCTCATTGAACTTTTCTCTTATATAGTGGTAGCGAACATCTATGTGCTTCGTTCTTCTATGAAACTCTGGATTTTTTACGAGTTTAATCGCACTTTGATTGTCTCCATACATTGTTGGCACCGTTTTTGGCTGGTCCAGCAATTCACCTAAAAACAATTTTAACCAAGTTAATTCTTGTACTGCTTGACTTAAAGCTATGTACTTTGATTCAGTTGTGCTAAGGCTAACACACTGTTGACGACGTGAACTCCATGCTATACTTCCAGATCCTAATGTAAATACTGACCCTGATGTTGATCTTCTTGTATCCAAGTCACCTGCATAGTCAGCATCACTGTATCCTTTTAACATGAGTTTTTGTCTAGAACTAAATACCAATCCAAAATTAATAGTTCCCTTTAAATATTTTAAAATTCGTTTCACTGCTGTCCAGTGTTGTTCCTTTGGATCCTAGATGTATCTACTAACTAGATTTACTGAAAAAGTTATGTCAGGTCTTGTTATCTGACTGAGATATAATAAGCTTCCGACTGCTTCACGATATGGGACTTTACTAGTTAAATTAGTATTTTGTTGCTTGTCATCTAATGAATGTTGAGGGTCTGCTGGTATTTGAACTGATTTTGCTTCAGTCATATTGAACTTCTCCAATACTCTTTTACAATACAACCCTTGGTGCATTACAATTGATCCATCAGATTTTCGCTCAATTTCTGTACCTAAAAATTGATTCAATTCTCCTTCGGTAATATTGAAATGTTGTCTCAAATATTCCATTAATGCATGTACATCCTGACTCGATGTAGCTGCAACTAGATCATCATCAACAAATATAGCGACGATTAATACTTTGTTATATTCTCTATTAACAAAAACACAGGGATCTGCTTTTGTTTCTAATAGATTAAAGTTAAGAAGAATGTTTTGAACTTTATGTTCCAACATCGTGGTGACTGCTTTAGGCCATATAAACTGCGTTGAAGTTTGCACACCATTTCGGTACCATCGTTGAACCCTTCTGGTTGTCTCATGTAAATTTCTTCGTCCAAATCTCCATATAGAAAGGCTGTTTGAACGTCAAATTGTCGAAGTTGTAATTGTTCTGCTGCTGATATAGCTAATATAGACCGAATTGAATCGAACTTTACTACAGGACTAAAGGTTTCATTAAAATCAATACCGAACATTTGACTATACCCTTTTGCTACTAGCCTAGCCTTGTATCGATCAACATGTCCATGAACATTATATTTTGTTTTATACACCCAACCACAATTTACAATAGTTCTGTCCTTAGGTAAACTTACGAGTGACCATGTTCCGTTTTGTTCAAGAGATTCCATTTCATTGTTCATGGCTTCTATCCATTTTTCTGAATTTTGTGACTCCACGGCTTCCTTGAAATTCACTGGATCGGATTCGACTACGAAAAAGGCTGAATTATCATAACGTAATGGTTTCTTAATATTACTTCTGTCTCGCAAGTTGTACACGTTGACATTTGATCCATTTTCTTGTTCATGTTCTTGTTTTTCATTGTCATCTACACTTATTGACCCAAATTTATTTTCCATGACTTCATCTCCTTCTGATGTATTGCTGTGTTCTAAAGAGCCGTCTTTGTGTAAGCTAAGAACATCAATGTTATTACTATCATTTAAATTATTAGAACATTCTACACGTTGGTCATTTACAACACTTTCATCCTTGAAAATAACGTCTCTACTAAGTGACACTTCGTTATTTTCTTTATACCAAATACAATACCCTTTTGAAGTTTCTGAATATCCAACAAAGTATCCTTTTCGACTTTTTGCATCCCACTTCTTTCGTCGTTGTTTTGGAACTAAACTATATGCATTTATTCCAAATTCTACGAACTTTTCTATTTTAGGAAGTTTATTAAACCATAACTCATATGGAGTTTTACATACTTTCCCTGAATTACCAGTATAATTGAATGAGAACACTACTGTATTGACTGCTTCTGCCCACAGTGATTTTGGAAAATTCTTGGCATAGATCATTGTTCTGGCTGCCTCACAAATAGTCCTCATTGAACGTTCAGCTCTTCCATTTTGTTCAGGAGTATAAGGTACACTTGTTTCATGCTTTATTCCAAAAATATTTAGAATTGTTTGAACTTCAGAATTCTTATATTCTAATCCACAGTCACTTCTAATAGTTTTAATAACATTTTTAGTTTGAGTTTTAACCATACTCAGAAAACAATTAAGTTTTTCTTTAACCTCAGATTTATGTTTCATAAAATAAACATAAGTATATTTAGAATAATCATCTTTAAAAATAATGAAATATCTTTTTCCTCCTAATGAATTCTCTTCCATGGGTCCACATACGTCGCTGTGTATTATTTGCCCTGGTTCAATAGTTATTGTTTCGCTCTGGCCTCTGTGTGAACGTCTCCTTATGCTGTTTGCCATAGATGTATGGTTCACAGAATAACTGTCCTTGTATATCTGTAAATTGTATTTGATTGTGTTTTAAATACTCACGAACATGTTTGACATTCTGATGACATAGTATTTTGTGCCAGTGTTCTAATGTTAATTTCTTAACTGCAACGTTAGCACAGTGTCCAATTTCCTGTGAAATATCTGTTTTGATTAGCATTGAAAACAATTTATTCTCACGAACACCGACTGCAATTACACGATTATCCATTTTAAATGTACAACCTTTACTGTCTGTCACCATTGTAATTCCTTTATCAAGGCATGCCCCACAAGAAAATAAATTTACTTTTATATCAGGTACATATAAAACATTTTTTAAGTAGCCTTTTATCCACTTATTGTTAACATAAGTATGAATATTTATGTTACCTTTTCCGACTGCCATAATGTGCTTACCATCTCCAATACGTACAGGCGAATGCACATCAAAATTTTTATAATCGATGAACCACTCTTTCCGATTTGTCATGTGGTCGCTCGCACCTGAGTCCACATACCATTTGTCTGAGTCGTCGATTTCTTAAATTTTTCTTTGTACACCAATAAGCGCAAAACCGGAAGTTGATTTCTTTTCTTCTTGTTCCCTTTTGAATATCCTGCAGTCCCTTTTCCAGTGTCCTGTTTTTTTACAGTGGTTGCATTTTCCTGGTTTTGTATTATCATTTTTGTTCCCGTATTTTTGACTTTTAATATACTTGCCTTTGTTTGCAGTCAAAGCAATACTTTCAGCACCATCGTTACGGACCTCCTGTCCTTGCACTTGTCGTGTTTTTTCCACCATCAATCGAGTGGTTAACTGTTCTAGCGTTCTATTTGTACTATTCATTGAGTCCCATGCACTGTAGAAGTGCCTATAGCTATCAGGTAATGTCATCAAAATTTTTGTAATCAACATTGATTCTGAGATAGGTTCTCCCAATTGTTTTAGTTGTCTACTTAGATTTTCTAGTTTCGAAATATGACCGGCTATATTGTCCTTAGGATCCATTGTATAACGATAGAATTTTTGTTGTACTATTGTTATGCTTGTGTCCGACATTTGTTCGTACACACTAAGTAATTTGTTCCACATACCATTTGCTGTGTCACAGTTCATAATGTATTGTAGAGGTTGTTCATCTAGCGAAGTGACGATACATTTTTGAGCCTTATTATCTGCCCTTTTCCATATTGAAAAATCAACACTATAACTTTTTCTCGCTTCATCTTCAGTTTCATTACCGATTTTTGCTAAAATTGGTTTCTTTGATTTTCCTGTTACTACATCAAATATTTCAGCTGCATTCATGATAACCTTAATTTGAAATTTCCACATGTCCCAATTTGATGCATCTTTGAGTTTGTTGATTTTATATTGTTCGTTTTCCATATTTAAACAAAACGTAGATGTACACTATCTGCACACTAAGAAACGCACGCACACTACACTGCACTTACTTCGAATTATTATTGCTGTACACTGTCTGTACACAAAAAACACGCAATTCGTTAATCAATTATTATTTTACTAATTATTCACGACTTTATTATAAAGACCTTACTCTGGGCCCATAACCTGTTGAAGTACACAGATATACAGAAGTTAAAAGGTAAATAATAATATAATCGGATATATATAATATAATAATAAGTATAATGATACGATGTACAATAGTGTTACGAAGCGTAATATAAATCAACGACTAACTATGTATACCCGGCTACACTACGCAGGACATATAATATGCTGTAGTATATAAAAATGTATAGTCAGCGTCTGATGAACTACAGTGTGAATATATTACTTATACACTACATTATATAGGGTGTTTTGTTTATAATTCCAACAGTTTTCATCGAACGCTTAAGTCCGCGCTCACTGCACACGAATCGACGCAGTGGTCAACGAAGCCGCCGATCGTCCTCCTCGCCCTACCCAACACAGTGAAAGCCGGTTTCGAACACACTCCAGCCGAGTTGGTCTACGGCGCGACACTTCGACTTCCCGGCGAAATGTTTCACGCTGCGCCCGCAGAACCTCCACCGCCCGAACTGGTAGCGATGCTCCACAACTACATGGCTGAGTTACGTTTCACCCCAGGTACCAACCACAGCACACGACGCGCTACGTTCGTACCGAACGATCTCAGCCAGGTCAATCACGTTTTCCTCCAAATCGACGCCGTCCAGCCATGATACGAGGGCCCGTTCGCAGTTTTGGAACGCCGTGAAAAAACATACAAGGTACGGCACCACCGATCAACGACGTGGATTTCCATCGACCGACTCAAGCCAGCATTCATCGCACGGGAAGATCCAACCGCCGACCTTTCGTACGCCGCGCAATCGATCGAATACCCCCAAAAAAAAACGGGTCCGTTTATTTCTCTCACCGAGGGGGAGTTATGTGGTGATTACGACGCGTTATCACCACTTACGCTAGCGCGTCCGTTTTTGTATCGTCTTTGGTCGCGTAACGACGCGCCTCCACAATTTTGTCTCCCGCCTCGCGCACCGACTTTTTCGCCGTTACGGGCTCGAAGTCGTTTTCGCTCGCCTGTCACGACACTAGTATTATCGCTCTCGACCCGACTCGAGCAGCCCCACGTCTCGGCTCTCCGATCCCGACGACTCAACGTAATACGCGCGCCCTAGTCCATATCTCTGACTTACCATATTGTTTGTTGTTTTTTTTAAATAAATAAATTAGTAGTAACCTACACATCGTACATTCCGTCTTGTCCTTCTACAAAAAACCTTCTGAACCGAGTTAAGGTAGTGTTCTACCGGTACCCCGTACCACGTTACGGCCACGACGCAGCCGCACCGGTAAACACCACATACATTTTGAATGAATTATCTGTTATCTTATCCAGATGATTTTTTGGTTATCTTTTCCCAACACTGGTGGTGGTATGATGATTACCTCATGTAAAAAACTCGAGATCGGGAAAATTATTTATTGCACTATTTACATTGTATCAATAGTACGCTGGCAATAAACGTACTTTAAGAACAATATTTTTGAAAACCTAAATTCACTCGAGGTCCACATAGCAAATAGGGGGATATTTTTGATTTTAATGTCCGATTGTTATAATAAAACTATTTGATAACAATCAGACAGGCCCCCGATAATGATAGGCAACCGCACCTGCGCACAACGAAGTAACCATTCAAGAAATTACTGCAGCTAGACGCAAGTCTATGCACCAACGGAAGCCACAAATAAATCAATAAGAATGCAGGAGTACCACCCTACCGACGGGCTCACATCGATGCTTAGACACCTAGTACATATTGATAGAGCTATGCGTATATGTATCACGCATAGCCCGCGCTTGAAGCTGATTTGGTTGGTCGTTCAGCCAACGCCACCGTCAACCGTCCAATCGGGCAACGCCCGTGACGCCGCGAGACCCCACGCAATAACCAATCACAGACGATAATGAGTGCATCCTGCTTGACAAAGACGTAGTGGGCGGACCAATGTCTTTAAAGACGAGTGCATGGCACAGATTCATTCAGTATTATACACAACTATTCCGTAACAATGCCCACCCAGGCAGGTTTGCGGGGTTTAGATCTTTCCTTAAGCCAACTACTCAGTAACAAGACCCACACGGATATGGAACAGAGACTCTCATACAGTCCACTCAACAATCAATTCCTTCGCCGGAAAAAGTATAATATTAAACATTAAAAAATTAAACAAATTGAGATACATGAATTTATTTATTTTGTGAGAAAATTGAAAATTTTGACAGGATAGGAACAAAAATCGAAATAAGGATGTAATAAAATTAAGTATTTGTTAATTACAATATCCTTACCTTTAATTTGAACAAATGTATAGTAAAAACCTATACAATTTAAAAATTATTAAAGTAAAATTATATAAAACAATGCTTGAGTACCATAAATTGATTAATTGAATGGTTTTTTAATCACTTATGATCCAATCATGGCAATTTTAATCTCACTAAACATTTTACATGCGGTATTTTTAAGATACTTTACTAACAGCTATATAATAGTTTATGAATATGACAAGTCGACTTTTAAACGGAAATCAACGTCGATTAAATATTGATTCAGAACTTTTTGTACAACTTAAAGAATATTCAGTAGCGACACAAACTTCTGTTTTTCAGAACACAATTAATCACCCGTTCCCACTTTTTTTACTGTAAATTAATTACATGATTTTTTTTTTTGATATTTTTTATGTGCCTAATTCAAAATTAGAACTTCCTTCGTTATTAAATTGTTTGTACTAAGGATAATAGCCCAACATATTGGAACAAGTAGTTAAATTTGGGACATTTTTACAATTTATTTTTGTTGATAGATTAATATTCATGAGTCATGACTAAATTTTCAATTCACATAAACGATAACCCCACGTACTAATCGCATATTTATTTTAATTCAGAAAAATTATCCACTTATAATAACTTACCGTAGGAAAAGAGGGGGGAGGGGTTTATTTGAAAAAACAGATGTTTGTATCTCCACAGAACACTACTTGAGTAATACATAATATCTCAAGAATATGAAAATATGGTCTTTAATTTACCTATTATTGAAGAAAAAAAGGGGGTTAGCATGATTGGTGAATAACACTATATGTGTAGTACTTATAACTCATAACATATAATATATAAGTACTATCTACTTTGTACTATATTATTATATGGGAATATATTTAAAACTATAGTCTATAACTAATTAATATGGGTCAGACCATATAATCAGACATAACCTTATGTGATACAAATTTACTCAAAGTTTTAAAAAATTATTACACAAGTTAAAAATATTTGGAGGCTGGTAGACATTATACCGTTTTATAACTTGTTAAAAAACTCAATAAAATATTCCAAAGAAATTAAAAAAATAAAAATTTAAACAAAAATAGTTATCTACTAAAAGTGAGGTTAATAAAATGAAATACCCCTCTAAAGTATAATATTTAAAAAGAAATAATAATAAAATAATTTGAGATACATGAATTTTTACAACATTTTTCGAAATTTTAATTTTCAAGCAAAATATGGGTAAGTGAATCAAAAATTAAAATGGCTCATATCTCGCTTGAAAATTAAAATACCGTATAAAAGCTAATGAAGCAATAAGCACAATATTGTTTTCTAAAAAATTGATAATAGGTCAAATCACTCTAATATCAAACCTAACAACGCACAATTGAAACTAGTGAACGAACATTTGCTATGTCGTACGTGTGTAAGACGGAGACAACAAATGCACGGGTTGCATCCTCTTAAGGTAGGAACAATAAATCTGGTCGGCAGAGTCCTACCCCCACCTCCACGCGGTGCCGACTGGAAACGGAATTCCGGTTCCGGCCAACGGGGGAGGCACAGAAGGCAAACTGTATAAAACCGAACACCGGCGGGTCAACACCAGCGATCAAAGAGGGCCAACATCGCCCTCCAACCACCGACAACAGACCGAAGGCTCGATGCGAAGACAACCGGGAAGCGGGGACCAAACGGTCAGACCACCCAGCGCCTCAGTACCATCATCTGAAATTGCCCCACAGCGGCAGGTGTGTCCCGGGGCACTAGTAGGACACACACAGCACGGCTTGGTCACCGTCCGGGTGATCGCGATTGATACGAAAGGGCGCTCGGGTCGAACACCTCAAGTCTCCGCCGACCGGGCACTCAACGCACCGAGCAGCACGCAGCAACTAGACACGGAAGAGACAGAAGGAATACTGTGTAAACCCCAAACACCGGCAGTCATCAACCGACCACACGGGCCCAACATCGCCACCGATAGAACACCAGCCGAAGACGGAACTCCGGGAGACTAGCAGCAAGCGGCACCACACAGTCACCGTCACCGTCTATTTAATATATAATCGGAAAATTGCTGTACTTTTTCATTTTCGGGTAAAATGGGTACATTATCGTCAGTAAAACAATCCTCTACTTCATCTGGTTTTAAAAATGGGATACCAAAAAAATATTTAAACAAAACCGGACGCAATTCATGCAGTAGATTAGATAATGCCGGACGCAATTCGTGTGTAGCCGGTTATAAACAGGAAAAAAAAAAAAAAAAGAAAAATAAATCTAAATACTGATTAAATAATAATCACGATTAACAAATAAATTATGACACATAAATGGACCAGAGTCATCTTGGAACCGCAATTCGGCTTACATTTTACTAACCACGCAATGTTTAGTAGTTAGATTATTAGTCATAAAAAAAAATACTAAAAAAAATAAATATTTTTTTTTGTTCTGCTCAAATATCCGTGTATTATTAAAATACGTTAAATTAACCTGTAAGATCATACAAGTCAATGCTTATAAGTTACACTTACACGTATACAATATACTTCAAAATAAGCATGTAATAAAATTAAGTATTTTGTGATAATAATATCCTTACTATAATATGCAATAGATTTATTTGAAAGTTCTATAACATTTTAAAATGATTAAAACAAAATTATATAAAACAATGCTTGAATAGGTACCAAAAATTGGTAGTTAATAAATAAATAGTTTACTAATCTCTTATGATCCAATATGGGCAAATAAATCTTACCAACAATTTTACATATAATGGTATTTTTAAGATACTTTCCTAATGCCAAGCTATAATAATTTATGAATAGGACAACTCGACTTTCAAACCGAAATCAATATCAACAAAGTATTGATTCGGAATTTATTGTTTTCGTAACATTTTCAGTTTGGATAATGGACATTTATATCAACTGTCAATATTAAGGACACACAATATGCATCAACCTTTTAATTTTTTTTCAAATACGTAATTATTTTTTTTTCTTCTAGTTCTACTTCTTTTTTTGGGTTTATCCAGCCACTATAACATCATACTGTCACACAAACCATCTTCCAATTATTTAAATCTAATGCCTTCTCATTCCAATTTTTTTTCTTCCCCTAATGTTTTACCCTAAAATTTTTTTCGTCTCTTCATTTATGCCTGGCCCAGCACAATTTACTATTATGATATAGTATCAACAATGATGTTTTCATTGTATATTGCTTCTAATACTGTGTTTTATTTTTCATCTGGTCTTTTGTTATACCCAACATATTTTATTGACCCGACTTTTTCCATAATATGTTTCTTATGAATTTATTTTCAAGGGTCTGCACGTTTCACACCCGAAAAATATTTTTTTGTACAAAATTGTACACATCATAACTGTTCTAAGTTACTATTTGATTAGTTACTAATTAAAATTATTACCCCGACAGAGCACTGAAAAACATCATTTTTATGTAAATATTGTATACAAATTACTAGAAATTAGGCAAACTATTAAAAATATTTAACCATCCATCTGATTTTTTTGTATTAGTCAATATTTGTCTAAGCATAATATTTTTAATAATCATAATGTTGTGAGTGACAACAATATAATTCGACTTTCTTGCAGGCATTTTTTTTTTGATAGAGGAAGACAAACTTATGAGGAATCTTGTATTAAATTTTCAAATCTTAGATTTAGAAAGAACAATTTTTACGAATTTATAACTTAAAATTATTTTCACATTTTCATCATTTTTACGTATTGTGTATTTTTAATATTTTTCAACTGCTATTGTAACAATATAATAGGAGCCTAGTATTATGTTTTTAAATAACAACATTTTATTGATATTTATAGAAAAAATTGAAAACTAAATATGTCTGTATAAACAGCTCAAAACAAGTTAAACATTTTGAAAATTGTGTCGTGTAAGGAAAATGCTAATACAATTCTAAAGTATAAACGTTCAGTGAAAATTTCATGTACTTCATTCTACAGCCATTATCGATTTTGTGTAAAATAACCGTTTTTCCTTAATTTATTTTAGTTTTTCCCGGTGCTTTTGAAAACTAATGAGAATTTTTACTTTTGATCACAGTACGATGCAACAATTATAACTATATTATAAGAATAGGTAGGTACGCCAATAAGGGTACCTATTTAAATATAATAAAATAATATATAATATTATTTTTTTTTCTTTGTAAGAATTCGGGTTTTAACTACAAGTCTATAAGGAGGAGCTGAAAAGTAAAACCTTTTATGGGGGCTAAATACCAAAATAGCCCCCCCCCCCCCCTAGTTACTTCGATGTAACTACAGTGGTAGTTCATGGTGGTTGTTAAATCTTCACAAAATAAAAACTATAACACACATATCATAATCATTTGAAATAAATAAATTAATCCTTACAATTTAATTTTTGTATATCTGGTTCAGTAGCTGCAGGCATAACCCAAACTGAAATTGTTATGAATGTAAGCTTAATTAAACATTGCTTATTAAAAATCATTTTGATTTAATATTTTAATATGAGAAAATAATAAAAAACAGAGTTAACGCCGAACCACAAATGAAATAGAATACTACTTCTCGTTTCTATTACAAGCAATATGTTACTAACCGACGCTCCTTGAGTACAAAATAAATAATGTGCAAAATAAGTTGTTTATAAAGTGGGTAGCTAGTAATATATATAACAAGGGAATAATATTATTCACTATTTGATAGTGAACGCCATATGTATTATTTTTCATATCACTTGAGTAAATAATTAGTAGGTACCTATGTAAACTTAAACATAGCAAAAATACTCTGTAGGCATCTTGAACACAGGTTTTTAATTTTTCCGCTTTGTTCGATCGACTTCAAAATACTACTAAAACTGTTCAAATGAATTTGCTAGAAATAATATTATATTAGGTAGTTAAATACAAAATACTAGTCAGAAACATGGTGAAATACATAATTATCATAATATCATACTTATATAAATATAATTGTACGTTTCATATATACGTGATACGACAAACTTTTAAAATATTTTTCATACCGAAGAAAAAATGTAAGGCGATATAATAGGTCACGTTATAACCCAACAGTCAATTGAAAACTCGAAATTTAACACAATTATAAATAACTATTAGTTATATACTATATAGTATAATATTTTCCGAAAACGAAATACAACGGTCTCGTATCCATAATTCAATTACCTATATAATATTATATTGTGATACTATAGACTATTCGATAATGATTTCAGCTGCGATGAATGTATTGATTTTACAAAGATGTGTGTTTTTTTAAAAAAATTTTTGTTTAAATGGTCGAAATAATGCTTCGATTTTCAACTTCTGTATCTGTTTCAACGGGAAAGTGAATATTGATGGTGCATTGGGGAGGTCAACATTTCGAATTCCCAATAATTTTAAAAAGCACTGGGAAAAACAAATAAGGAAATAATAACAATTAAATAAAAACGGGAACTTTTACGCAAAATAAAAATTAAATACAAACGTTTGTTAAAAATTATGGAACATGTTTAACAATGTTATTAATGTTAATAGCATAATTAATTATTTTAATATAAGACAAATAAAAAAAAAACAAGAAAGACTCAAATATGCTTCATTCATAAGCACTTTTCGGTGCCATCCTGCAGTGCTACCAGCTAAAAGTATTTATGCTCTAAACTTAATACGCGAAGAACGCAAAAATCGAATGCATATTGGCCCTTAAACTGTCTTATCATCTATACGGGAGGATTATTGGCCGATAAACGGTAGAAATATTACGCGAAACGTTGTGCGTAAATGCGTAGTATGTTCAAACAACGTCCGGTCGTTGTACAACCTATTATGGGTGACCTACCGAAAGAAAGAGTTGAACCAGGTCGTCTTTTTGTGAAGTATGGTATTGATTACGCCGGTCCTTTTTTATTAAAGACTTAGAAAAAAGTCCCCGAAAACTAAGGCCTACGTTTGTTTATCGACTTGCTCCGTGCATTTAGAACTAGTGAGCGATTTAAGTACCGACGCTTTCCTCCGTGCGTTAAATCAGTTTTCTGATCGACGTGGAAAAAGTTAAGAAATTTATTCTGATAACGCTACGAATTTTGTTGGCGCTAATCGGCAGCTGAAAGAATTATATATATTATTACAAAGCGACGAACATCAAAAGGGGACTGTTGAAATGCTATCAGACCTAGGTGTCGAGTGGAAATGTATTCCTCCGCGTATTCTACATTTCGGTGGTTTGTGGGAAGCCAGAATAAATCAATGAAGTACTTATTGCGTCGCGTCCTAGGTGATGCCCATCTTACTTATGAGGAGTTATTAACTATACTTACACGTGCTGAGTCTAAAGTTCAAAAAATCAATTATTTACACTGACTAGGCCGCACGATCAAAGAAGGATCGGACAAACTTAAGGAGAATCGCTGGTTATAGGGAATGTCCATTTCGCGGAACTGGAGAGGCGCCTATAACTGGAATGGCGCCTATAAAGAGACATACTGCAGCATTGAGGACGACGAGAGGACTATCGGCGGGCTGTCGAACCGGGATGCCGGGAGACGTGGCTGGCCTTCGCGGTGATCCGGCCACGTTCTTGTTGGGCCACGACTACGACTTGGGGCGGTACACTACAACATATGTGGCCGAAAGCGAATCAGACGGCGGAGCAGGAGGTGAAAGTGACGGTTAAACTAAGGGGGGGGGGGGGGAGGAGCGACGTGGCAGTACCATGAAAAGAGCGACAAGAAAATATGAAACGATATATTACATACATTACAACCAGGTCTGCCAAATGCCGGCTGCAACAAATCATCTGTTTCCAAATTAAATATTACCAAACATAACGACAACATAACATACGTAAGTTACTGCAGTATTTCTGAACTAAGAGTGTTACAACTTAGACCATTTTATGACAATGTAGAAAAATCGTGAACAATTTGTTAATTTTTAGTAAAATTATGATATTTCAGCATACGATTAACTGCCGAGTTTCCACTAACTAATAATATTAGCATATTATGCTCGCCGGAACTCTCGAAGCCGTGTCGCGCTTCTCGGAACTGCCAACTCCGTCACGCTCTTTATTCTCCGATATACAGTTTCACCGTCACTTATGAAGTTCCTCCTGTGACCATCACCGGGTAATTGTATTTATTTAAGTATACATCTACGTCCTGCCAAATAGTTAAACATAATATGTTGACTAAGTATTTAACATTACAATTGATCTTATTTGTCATCATAGCTAGGTATTTGTAATATTATAAAATGGCATTTTACTTAATTTCCATATTATATCACGTCTTTTAAAGATTTAATGATTACTAAATTTTTTTTTTTTAACTTAGCTTTTTTTTTTCACGGTGATATAACGAAATGTTATTGGTGTGGTACTATTATACCGAGCTGCAGTTGTAACAATATAACAATATTATTTACACTAGGACTGTTCACAAAATAACTTTCGTTATTTCGCAATCAAACCGTAAATCAAGAGGCTATTTATCTGTACATATCTCGTATACAAGTTTCTCGTAGACTTGCTGATGCATCTGATAAAATAGAGTTTTACGATTTCGAATTACATTGCACTGTAGAGTGCAGATCATAAAACTATATTATTATAGGCGTGAGTAGGATTTAATAGTTTCCTGACCATGAAAAATCGACACCTATGGGCAACATTATTCCTTAAACACATTATATTACATTATGTAGTATTGACCTCTGGAGTCAGGATTTGATGCACTTAAATTCGCCAAATATGGAACGCAATATTGTTTAAATTTGTTAGGTACATGTTCGGGATATGCATTAAAAGTTCAAATATAGTATGCATTGAAAATTAAATTATTTATTCATACAAAATGACAACAATACAAATATATGCAGATATCTATATTGAGTAGGTATATATTATAAATTATTTATTCATACAAAATGACAACAATACAAATGTATGCAGATACCTATATTGAGTAGGTATATATTATAAATTCTGGCTGTAGTTATAAGAATTATAATTTATATTTAATAATATACCTACTCGCTAATTATTATTATAATATTGTATCGTAAAAGTTCGAATCACGCAAAAACATCCACGACTTATGGGGTAATCCAGGTGCAGGTATACTTGATAAACTGTTATTTACTTATGAACTAGAGGGCCCATGAGAATTGCGTTTAAAAGCGGAAAGCAGAAAAGTATAAACAATATCAAAAATATCCAGTTTTTTTCTTCGGGTAAACCTAGTAGAAATAATGAATAATCATTCAAAGAGAAACAAATTATATAAAAAAACATGAGTATAAAATTTTTTAAAGTAAGAAAATAATCATCTACTCTTCTGTACAGGAATCAAGTTTAGCCCGTTATTAAATAGGTCACTGTAATATTGTATACTGTAAAATTTGGAAAAACATTTTTAGAAAAGCAAGCGGGTAGGTAACCATACAGTAACTGTACTGTAATAGGTGTCGGACTCAACAATGTTCCTCGTTTTTGATCAAATCAATATATTCTGTATAATGGATCATGCGTTTGTGTTAAATTTGAGTTCCATTATTCCGTACAAAAATACAATACAAAGCTGAGGCACACCACTCCATATTAATGATTAGGTATATATTTTAACTAGCTGATCCTGTGCACTTCGTTGCCCGTTAAATGTATCAACTCTATATGACTCACACTTTGTTCAATTCGTTATTTAATATTCGGTGTATGGTGTTCAAAATTTATCTTGACTTTTCCGTTGATTGGATTAAAAATTCTGGTTCACAGGAGTACATTATTAGGTAGGCAATCTACCTGTGGTAGATCGTGGACCCCGTACTGTTTGTGCGTAAGTATATAATTATAGTGTATAACTCTAAAGTATTAAAGTTATACCAAGTTTGTCGTTTTTACTTAATTCCACCTACAGTGGATTAATATAATCAATTTATACAAAATCCTATTGTAACCTAACCGTACTAAAATCCGACGAATAAAAAAAAAACAAATTTAACCCTTTGCAAATTAATCTACCTTTTTTCCAATCTATACCCACAAACATTAATTTATATACATTTATATCTAACTATATAAATACACAGACTATAACTATACAGACTAAACTCTGGAACTACTTATTAGATCTTCTTGTATATATTATAAATGTCTTAATTTTTTTCTTAAACAAAAGAGTATTTCACGGAGAAGGTTGCTATTGGTTAATCGGGCATATTTGTTGATTTGTATTATTGTCTTTTGTCAATATACATATAAGATCTGATAAGTAGTTCCAGAGTTTAGTCTGTATAGTTATAGTCTGTGTATTTAATATATAGTTAGTTGGTAGATTAGACCTCTGGGAAGAAAATAGGTTAATATTTAGAAAGAGTTAAATTTGTTTTTTATTTCATTCATGGGATTTTATTACGGTTAGGTTAGGATAGGATTTTGTATAAATTGATTATATTGTAAAGGAATAGCTTTACGTACTAATATATAATATATGTAGGTAATTGATTCACGCATTAGTGTATAAGTATTACTCTACTCGTAGAGGCAGTCCTCCTTGAGTTGTTATGATCTTCTAGACGTAACCTCATAGTTAGAAACCACATTATATTTTGGCAAGCTAATCAAGAAGAGCGGGCAACAACAAATTATCATTACGAGGCGGTAGTTTCACTAAATTGCGAGAATAACAACTTTGTGAACCAGCTACATTCACCTCAAGGACAC
This sequence comes from Metopolophium dirhodum, assembly GCF_019925205.1. Taxonomy (NCBI): domain Eukaryota; kingdom Metazoa; phylum Arthropoda; class Insecta; order Hemiptera; family Aphididae; genus Metopolophium; species Metopolophium dirhodum. The sequence continues at coordinate 21,694,027 of NC_083566.1, forward strand.
CCTGTCCACGCGCAGGATTCATCAAATGAACCGACATCATATATAGGAGGGCTGGGAGCACAGCATAAACAGATGTACCTGGACCAGCAACAAAGAAGTGACTTCACGCCACTAGCCATATACAGGATGACTAATACTACTACTACTACCACGACGATATTATACATTTTATTCTGTTATAATAAAAACATTTCATTTACTATTCTAATTTGACTACTATTATTTTCAAAATCATATACATAGTGAATCCTTGAAGGGGCAGCACGTAACAATATTAAGCAAAAATGACAAACTTAGTACAACTTTGATACTTTAGAGTTAAATCATACGTACAAACAGCACGGGGTCCGCGATCTGCCGTAGGTAGATTACCTACCTGATAATGCACTGCTGCGTATCAGAATTTTTATTTCGGGAACTGGAAAAGTTAAGATACATTTTGAATACTATACACCGAATATTAAATAATGAATTGAACAAAGTTTGAGTCATATGGGGTTGATTCATTTAACGGGCAACGAAGTGCACGGGACCAGCTAGTCTATACTATTATATAAAGAAGAGTTGTTAGTTACCATTGTTGAGGGTAAACTCTGGAACTACTGAACTGATTTCGAAAATTCTTTCACCAATAGAAAACCATATTATTTGTGAGTGTCATACACTAATTTAAAAAGGGAATTGATCACCCCTGGTAGGTTCTCAAATAGGAATTTTGAGATTTACGATAGAAATTGTTGTTTATTAATGGTTGGTATGGGTTATAGGAGTTGAGAATAATACTGGTTTATTATTATTATTTATTATTACGTAATAGGCCATTATTTATAATAATTGACAACTCCTTTGTTTATTAAGTTAGAGAATCGATCAGATGCCATAAACCTTCTCCGCGATGAGCTCTATAATTTAAAAACAAAAATCATAACGATCAGTTCAGTAGTTTCCGAGAACATAGGCCTCAAAAGTTTTCATTTTCACATTTATATATAAAGATGAATTACTATAGTAGTATGGATTTATATTTAAAATAGTGTTAATACAATATAATGTGCTGTAATATTATACTATACAGTTTAATTTATAATATTGTTATTAAATTTTGAAAAGCTTGAAACTCAGAAATAGAGTTATTTACAGTAAAGATTTTGGTAAGGGAAATTTTGTATGTATTTGTTGTAATAGCAGCATTACAATATTGTTCAGCTGCTTGATCTAACATCGTACCTGAAAAATAAATTAGTATTATATATTATATTGAGTGTGTGCATTAGAACGCCCTTCTACAGACGCGTACAGAATTCAATTTTTATACGTTTATTAAGAACAATTTTTAGGCCACAAACCAGGATAATGTTTAAAAGTAAATAAAAAATATGAAATTCCCAACACAATTTTAAACAGTATTTATAACCTACGTACCGCCCATCGTATATATTTTCAATTCCCATAGAACATCTGTAAAAATAAAATATTCAATAAATTAAATAAATTGATAATCAGATAAAAAAAATTGATTGAATATCAACTTTCATTCGAACAACATGTACAGCACTTATTATCTTAATTATATGTTGCTGTTGAGTGTTGACGTACGACGTACCTCAAAAAATATAAATATGTGCTACTGATTACAAGATTTTTCGACGTGGTGAAGTTTATTAGTTTCATGCTATTATCAATAGATGTGATGTGTAAGGTTTTATATCCAATTGTTGGTCGAAAGATATCCTATTTGCCCACTTATTATAATACTTTACTTACTCATAATTCGAAATTGTAGAATATAAACTTTGTTGATTGTATGTTGTATTTGTTATACGAATCAAAATATTAAGTAAGTAGCTTGATTAATTTTTAATTTAATTTTAATTTTATAGTGTAAATTAAATAAAATATATACATACTTGCTGCAACACCAACTAAAAAATAATAATAATTTTAAATTAATGTGATATTGTGGAGCTATCGTTTTAGTGTAATACATTTTAAAATGAAAGTTGATTGATTTTTAAAGTTTAAGATCCCTATTAGGTATACAGAGTTCACCTTTTATAGAAGATGTATATGAGTCTATATATAAAGTCCCGACAAATGATAGTAATTACTATAAATAGTCATACTCAATCATGGGTGAAGGCTTGTCAAATAAACGCATTCATAGCTATAATAGTACCCATCGAGTAAGTAGAAATTTTATGATAATCGTCATTACATATCTTATGAGACAAAAATCACAAATTGAATTACAAAAATTAAAAAATTAAAAAAAATGCATAAATATAAACTGCACGTACCTCTTAACTCTAAAAAAAAAAAACATAATACTTAATAAATAAGCTTTTAAATGAATGTTTATGTACTTTTTAAATTTATTGTAAGGTTATTTGTATGCGTCTGCATTAATTAAAAAAAAATATATATATATATATAGGCAGTTATTAATTGGTATTATATTTTGGTATACCGAAATTTAAATATTATATAATTTTATTATGAGTGCAATAAATTGGAAAGTTGTTTTTTAATTTACAGTTAATAAATAGAAAAAATATTGACAGGAAATCCATACATTCCTTAGGCACTTGAAAACTTTTAAGAAAAAGCAATATATGAAAATTATATTTTACAATGTTAAAGTGAATACCTACTTCTTGTACCTGGAATAAAATAAAAACTCTAGTCATTAATATAATAAACATTCGTAATATTTGTCTACCATAAGATTATGGATTCATGGATAATATAAACGATAAACATGTAAGATTCATCTAATATAGGTATAAAATTATTATTAAACATAAATAATGACTTGCCTGATATAAGACTAGCTAGAAACAAAATAACCGGTATTCATTTATAAGTATAACGAGAAAAGATTTGTAATATATTGTTATGAATAAAGAGGCAAATCAAGTGGTTTCATTGAGAAGTTTACAATAAATGTACAGAATGTCCAGTAGGACACCAACTTTGAAAACTAATAGTTTTTTGGTAGAAATAAAACACATTCAAAATATGCACAGTAGTTATATGTACTGTATTATAGTCTGTACTAGTTTGTAATATAGGTATGACTATAAAAATAATTTCACAACTTACAAAAAAAAATTATTTTATTTTGTCCCATCCACAATGCTCAAAAGTCAAAGGTACAAACAATTGTGAAGAATAAAGGCATATTTCAGAAATATCGTGTCAAAAAAAACATTTTAAATAGGTAATATTAGATTAAATAAGGAATATTCTTTACTTATTAAACCACATTAAAACAGTTATCGGAATCGCAAAGAATAACCAATACAGGCTAAAAATATAGCTAGATACATAAAGTGTAGCTGACCAAATAACTATATACATTCGAGAAATTTCACCTAACCTAACCTAACGTATAACGTCTAAACTCTAAGGGCCGTTCTTACAATATCCGGTTAAAGTTAACCGACGCTTGACCGTCCGAATTCTGCTGGTAATAAAATCTGTTATCAGTCGGTTAGCGTTAACCGACACTTTACCGGACATTGTAAGAACGGCCCTAAAGAGTGTACCAGAAGTAAAATTTTATTTTCTATGATTTCCAATTGATTAAAAAACAAATTTTAGAGACAAATATAATGCTTATATAAATGCACTAAGAATTTATATAAAATATCAATGAAATAAAAAACTCAATAAATGTTTCTTACTGACAAAGTCATCTGGAAAATAGTTATATATAAAAAAAAAGTTGTAATTATTAACCATATTATTTGTCAATAAATATTAAATATTGAAGGTCAAGAAATAGAATAGGATAGGTTCCGTTAAATATTAACACCATTGTTATAGGTCTCTAGCTGGAGAGATGGTCGCCGACCAAAAAAAGGAAGAAAATGTTTGGCCGGCAGCCGAGGGAACCCTTAAAGCACCACCGTAATTTGCAATATATTTTCATAACTAGACAGAAAGCGGGCCACGTCCCCTAGCAGACACATACACACTATCAGTCGTTGAAGAGAGTCTGTCAGGTCGAGTGGGCATAACATTGATGTTATTGTCATAAACATTGTTTTGTTTATTATTATTGGAGCCAGAGGAGAAGTAATGCTAACACGTTTCCTCCTCTGGCTCTAAATACCACGAAAAAAAAGATAAATAAAAAGGGCTCTCTTGACTGGTTAATGTTGAACTGATATGTGCCATCAGGCACATGTTGAGTACTCAGCTTAGTTTGACTTCTAAGAATTTCTCGTGGTTTCACAAGATCTCGCCCTGATTTTACACACTATTGGTTTTTCAAATTCACGCTAAGACAAGTGTAAATAGCGTCTTCGATACGTGGTTTATCCTTGCTTTTATGTCACACTCGTTTGTCTCTGTTATTTATGTTATTGAATATTTTTACCGTGACTTTGTTCGTATGTTTGTTTCTTGGTAGTCTTTAGAAAGACTATTGAAGTATTTGTGTGTGACGTTACAATAAACAAATAGAAAATGGATTTAAAAAAATATTGATTTACACTTACACTTGCACATGCATTTTGTTGGTACAAATTTAAAATTTCACAGAAATAAAATTATAAAAGTTTAAAATATTTGCGTACCCATCCATTCTAGATAAAATAAATTATTATGATTATATATTAATGTTACTATTATATTGTAGTTTATATAACACAAGTTTAATTATAAATTATCAAGAATTAACAAAAAAATAAGTTAATCATTTTTATAATTTTGCAATTTATGGTTTTTCATAGAACTATTATACATAGTATATTATAAAGTATATTTCAGGGACTGTTATTTTTGCGATATGTGAGTGTGTTTTTTCACGTATATAATGTATTTGTTTCACAAAATCTTAAACATTAAAGGTGGTTTACTGGTTTCTACTTGAAAATTTGATCTAGTTGGTACTTTTGGGAGGAATAAAGTATAATTGTAATTTGTAAGTACTTTTCAAAATATTAAGAATAAACAAAACAATATAGAAACACCCGTAATTTTTATGCAACATTAATTAAATGTTTTCTTGTAATTAAAGAGAAATATCTGTTAAGTCTTGACATTTTCACCAAATATTTATTTTAAATATTGCCAATAATAAATTATTATGAGTATATAACATAATTTATATTATTCTCACAGCATCATGCCAAACTATTTTAACATTTTTTGTACGTCTGTTTCACCAGCCCCCCCCCCCCTCCACCATATTGAAATCCCAGATTTTATAATTGGCATGACCATATTTAATGAAAAATAAGCAAAAAACTTTGAGAAGGCTGTTGAAACGTTTCACCAGCCCCCCAAGATTGAAAAAAAAGATTTTCCGGATTTTTCTTTTACCAATAATTAGCACGCAATTAACATGAATTGGCACGCCAACGCATGAAGGTCACACACCAATAATTACCGAGCTATCAGTATTTCCCCATTTTGACCGTTTCGCCAGCCCACAACATTTTTGTGCTTTCTAATTTTATAGACAAATGTAGTTAAAGATGATTAATCAAAAGTTACTTCTTTGAGAAATATTGAAAATAAATATTTATAATTTTTTTATAACTGTTTAAAGTTAAAATTTGTTTTAATTTCATCAAAATCACAAACATTTTTAAATCATAGGTATCATAATATGTCTGGTCTTAAGATTTAAATGGAAAATAATATTGAAAATAAAAAAATTATACGTACTTTCTTTTACTGTAATTAATAAAGTTTTATTATTTAATAACTATGTACATAATATTTTCCACAATTATAGATTTTCGAAAATATAAAGTTTTTTAGATTCATATGAAATGCTATTCTAGGCTTTAATAATTAATTTATCACATTAAACATCGTACAGTAAATCAAACAGATAAAATGAAAAACTACGCTCCTCCAAAAATGTCAAAACGATATTATATAGACACGTCCAAAGACAATAGGTATTTGTGGATAAGAACGTTTAGTGGGTAGACATTCTTACTAAAACAAGATAGAAAGATTATAATATTGTATTTTTATCTATATTGTCATCTATTTAGCCGAAATAATGGAAATCTATTTGCTTCCACATTTATTTTTTATACATTTAGAATTATTACAAAGATAATATAAATTGTAAAACAATATGCAAATATTCGAAAAATATATAATCATAATTTATTTTATAACTGTTTAAACTTTAAAGTTAAAATTTATATAAACTTCTTTAAAATCATACAAATGTTTGAATTATATTACAGGTGTGGTCATAATCTAAACAAATATAAAATAACACGTACTTTCATTAGCTGTAAATTATAATATTTAACTGATTTAAATAGACTAAAATAGATTATATTTATATTTATTATCGTGATAAATGTAAAAAATCTAGATGTCAGTAAAAAGTATTTTAGTTGGTTATTTCTGATTTGTCATCTGATCATTCCTGGCGAAAGTTGTGTACAAATATGGCAATAAACATAAACTTGACTTACCAAATTTCCCTGCAAAAAAAAAAAAATATAAATATGTTATTAATAATGCAATATTAGATACAATTAATACATGAACTTAATAGGTATAATAAATGTGATTAACACTTTTGGTTATTCTCTACTGCTAATCAATATGAATTCCGATTGGGGATATTAAAAATGTCGACTACCTACGTTGGTATATGAATATTTAAAATATCCTTATTATTTTGTGTGATGCACATTTGAAGATTATTTAATTTTTAGCTTTAGGAATCCACCTTATTTTCTGTCTTCTACGTCAATTTTTATCTACAGATGGATATTGAAGCTATAATGGACGAAATAGTTAATATTATAATACTGCAATTTCACCCAGAATGAAATAATACATTTAAATAAAAAATGTTTTTAAAATTATATATACTTACTAATTTCAGCTTCAAAAAATTATAATAATAATTAATAGGTTATTATCTATAGCTATGTAAAAGTTAAATCAACATTTCAAATAGTGGGAGTTTTAATTTCAATTTCAATAGTTAATACCTTTTTTCAAATATGATTGTAAAAAAAAATTGCGAACCAATTACATAAGTTATACATAAAATCTGCATTGTTAATCTGTATTGTTAATCTTATGTGGCTTGAAAAAAAGCATATTTGAAATAAATTCAAGATGAGGGGCACGATTTCACAATCGGAAAAAATAATAGAAAAAATAATGACAAAAACATAACAGGTATGAACGTTTTAATTTAAAAACTATCATTTTTTGTGTAATTTGTATTACAATTTATTATTGTGAAAATAAAAGTAATTGATAAAATATATTATGAATAGTACGTATCATTTACAGTTGGATGTAACTCATTGTTTATTACGCAAACTCAGAATATAATAAATAACACAAATATGACTTACTTGTTAATGATTCTGAATACAAAGTACAAATAGGTTTATACGTGGTAAATTTTATAATATTTTGCTTAAAATTGGTTAAATATATTGAAAATAAATAATATACACTTAAGTTACTATAATTATCATCAATAATACCTTAGAAAAAGATAATATGTATTCGTCAACGTAATAACTATTTACAATAACCCACTACGACTATATTATGTATGATTTTTTTGAGATGAATAAACTATCACAATGTTTGTAAACGTAAACATAATTTTTTTTTAAACAATATTCAGATTTGAAACAGAATAATTATTTAGATTTCAATACCAAAAATATTATATTTTAAATTCTGTGTTTATACATGAACATTATTATAATCTCGGTAATACCTATCTGGCTATCTATAAGTTATAAATTATATTCAAATTAATACAGTTAATAAGTAATAATTAGTAATATATAAGAGAAAACCTAAATAAGAAAAAAAGTATTCCGAATACTGTAGGTACTGAGAATACTTGAAAAAAGTATTCAAAATACGACCCAAGTCTGATTATAAGGAAATTTCTTAATTTAAATTTTTAGTACTATTCTATACACTTTCTGTACCTGTTACTTCCAATAAGACAAATTATAAAACTTATAAATACTTACCGTCATATTGGTCTATAAAAACAAATAATATTATTTTAGAAAATAAATTAGTTTTTTCTAGTAGACTTATCATTGTTTATGAGCTATTTTTTTGTACATATCAATATATCATTATGTTTTATTTTTGTGCTTTGGCAATTTAGCTGCGGTGTTCCAATACATATTATTTTGTGATCATGCTTAGCTTTTAATTTTTATGATAGTAGTCAGTTGTCCAATCATCTGTATTTTCTGCAGTTTTAAAACTAATAGCCTTATAATTTTGAGTGCTTTAATGGTTATTTTAGTTTAGGTTTATGGAATTTACCTTAATTTATATTTTAATATACACATAGAATGTTTTAAATAACACCTATTGAACATTTTGAAAGTGACATTTTTGTAAGATAACTTCTTATACTTAAATTAAGACTGCGGACAATATGTAAAATAATCTTCGCTGATCTTCAATATCAAGCTATAGTGAACGAAATAATTTATATAATTATAATATAATTTTTACATTTTACACAGAATAAAATAATACATTTTTATAAAAAAATATTATTAAAAATAATTGTACTTACCAATTATACCTACAAAAGATTATAATAATTATTAGGTAATAAGTAATTTATTATAACTATGTAATAGTTGAAAAACATATTTAATAGAGTGACTTTTAATTTCAATTTTAATAATTTTAATGCTTTTAACTAAATAGTATTGTAAAAATAATTGCGAATCATTAATGTAAATTGGACGTACAATCTGCATTGATATTTTGTATAGGTTTATTTTATCTTAATAGTTTATTAAACGAATTCATAATAAATTAAAAAACACAAACATTACGTACTTTCTAATTGTGCTGAAGAAAAAATACAAAATACATTTAAGTTATTGTTATCATCAATCAAACGTTAGAAATAGGTATTATTTAGTTGTCAACATATTATTATCATTTAAAATAATATACAAAAACAATATTTATTATTATTATGATTTTATTGGGATTGAGATCAATATACTATTACATGATCAATTTACATACTAGCATAACAATTTTTTTTTAAACATTTTTACTTATTAACGGAATGGTTGTTTTTATATATCTAATCACTCAAAATAGAAAATTCTAGTATTGTAGTTTGTGAACGTAAACATAATTTATTTTAAGAAAATATTCAGATTTGAAACAGAAACTCAAGAACACTCGTGCCTACCGATTTTTTGTAGGACACATACTCGAGATTTTGGAACAGTTTTGTAATAGAATGAATAGACAATAACTGTGTTTGTAAACAAGAACTCGTTACATGGAAGTTCAGAGTTTTAATTTTTGATTCCATTTTTTTTTTATTATTTCCTTCAATAAGACAAATTATAAACGTATTAATACGTACCGTCAGTTATGCCTGTAAAAACAAATGATACATATTTGACAATAACTTAGTTCGTTTTTAGTAGACTTATCATTGTTTATGGGCTTATTTTTATTACATATTATTATGCTTTATTTTTTTGCTTTGAAAATTTAGCTGGTGTTCCATTATATTATTTTGCGATCGTGATTAGTTATTTTTATGATAGTTGTCGGTTGTCCAATCATCAGTTTTTTCTTCGGTTTTAAAACTAATACCCTTATCATTTGGCGTGCCTTACATTTGAAGGTTATTTTTTTGGTATATGGAATTCATCTTAATTTTTATTATAATATAGAAACATTTAAATTTTAAAATAACAGCAATTGAATGTTTTGAAAGTGACATTTTTGTAAAACAACAAAATAAATAATATTATTATAATATAATATTGACATTTCACACAGAATAAAACAAATAATTTTAATAAAACAACATATATTTATACGTACCAACTAAAAAACATTTTAATAATAATAATTATAATTATTAATTATAATTTACAATTATATAAAACTTAATTCATTATATTGAATATGGGAACTTTTTAAAAAAAAATTGAATAATTATTTAACTGCTTTTTTGGTGAGTAGTTGTTCGAAAAAAACCAATAACCATGGACCTTTTATCCCTATAACACAAAGTTAAATAACTCTATTTAAAACTAATTTTAAGTATTTTAATTAAGAAAAATTATACACTGAATAATTTACAGTAGAACAGAGGGGTTCTCATTTAAAAACAAACAGATGTTTGTATCTCTACAGGAAAAAGCTTCAGTAGTAAAAAATACCTTAAGAATTTGAAAAAACGATATTTAAGTAAATTCAAAATTCAAAAAAATCTAAGTTCAAATACCTGCATAATTGACGAAAAAAGGAGGTGAGCATGATATGTGAATCACGTTGTTTTCTTAGTACTTATATATGTGGTCATATAATGTTAGACATAATCCTATATAATACATATATGCTCATAGCATTGCAAAGTTAAAGCCATGAGCTAAAAATATTTGTAGGCTTGTAGATATTACACCGTTTTTAAAACACAAGATTTTAGAATCATACAAATAACAGTTATCTACTAACTCGAGGTTAATGAGCTTGGACAGCACTCTAAAATATTGTTCACGCAACGCAAAGTATTCCTCATGATGTTATCATAAGTTTCTATAGTTATCTAATAATATATATATATGTTATAACTATGGGCCGTCGGTCGAATATTTGACTGCACAATAGCAACGAGCATTAGCATTATTGGGGGACGTTTGATATTGGAAGGCGTACTGCTGGTGAGCTACCAACTTCCCACCGACTTTACCGGCCGAATCTATGTTTTATGTAGAGCGCTGGTCAGACTGGTCATTAAGGGCTAGACGCAACTATGCGTAGTCCTTATGTTGATTTGTTACGTGGTGTGACGTAGTTAGATGCGGCAGCTTTAGCACACCTAAACCTTAGATATCATCGCAAGTGTAACGATCATTATGACATAATATTTATTCTTTATGGCATGAATCCGCGGGTCATCAAGAATAGATACGATTGAGAAAGTTTGTAACTGCTTTATCTTATTGAAAAGTGGCGTCTAGCTGCAGTAATTTCTTGAACGGTTGCTTCGTTGTGCGCATGCGTGGTGGCGCGGTAATACCTATTATACGTTGAATCCCGAAACCCATGTTGGCAGTCATGGCCCAGTGGTGGTCAGTGTTGTACATTCCGTCTTGTCCTTCTACAAAAAACCTTCTGAACCGAGATAAGGTAGTGTTCTACCGGTACCCCGTACCACGTTACGGCCACGACGCAGCCGCACCGGTAAACACCACATACATTTTGAATGAATTATCTGTTATCTTATCCAGATGATTTTTTGGTTATCTTTTTCCAACACTCGTGGTGGTATGATGATTACCTCATGTAAAACAACTCGAGTTCGGGAAAATTATTTATTGCACTATTTACATTGTATCAATGGTACGCTGGCAATAAACGTACTTTAAGAACAATATTTTTGAAAACCTAAATTCACTCGAGGTCCACATAGCAAATAGGGGGATATTTTTGATTTTAATGTTCGAGCGAGCGTAGTGATCAAGTCGCCACGCTGGTAAAAAACATATACTTTAAAAACAATATTTTTGAAAACCTAAGTTCATCTGAGGTGGTTTACAAAGCAAATAGGGGGGTATTTTTGATTTTAATGTCCGATTGTTATAATAATACTATTTGATAACAATCAGACAGGCCCCCGATAATAATAGGCAACCGCACCTGCGCACAACGAAGTAACCATTCAAGAAATGACTGCAGCTAGACGCAAGTCTATGCACCAACGGAAGCCACAAATAAATCAATATGAATGCAGGAGTACCACCCTACCGACGGGCTCACATCGATGCTTAGACACCTAGTACATATTGATAGAGCTATGCGTATACGTATCACCACAGAATATAACAATCAGAATGGACACTGATAAAAATTTATACAGGCAGCATAGGACGAAGGCTTGAGTCAGTCACTGCAGGTCCGCAGTAGGGCCAGTTCATTTAACAGTTTGACCATTAATACACGAAAAATAAATATGGCATACTTTTATACGATAAAATGTACTATTTTAATTTAATTGCTTTAAAACAATGAGTTAACTCTTCACCGGACATCCGGACACAACTAATAGTTAATACTAGTATTGGAATAAAGTAGTATTAAAAATACTTTTAAAATACTAGTATAAAAATGCCCTTTGCGATTACTCACTAAGTATTTGAATACAAATACAAATATTTAATACAATATTATAAATACAATTTTTTTTTATTTTTAGGTACCTTAATTATGTTACTACTTACCATAGATTTTAAAAAAATTGAAATAAAATAACATGTCCGACTATGTGAATACATGTTCAGGTATTTCATTCATATTGATTCAATTAAATTACAAAAATAAATAAAAAGTGGTATTAGCTATTAATATAGAATTATTTTTAAAAATTCCGATACGTTAATATAATAGAGATAACAATAAAACGTGGTATCATGGCAGATTCAGTGCTACCAAAAATGAAAACGTTAAGATTTCATATTTTCCCAGATCATGCCCCTACTGCGGACCTGCAGTGGTTGATTCTCTATTATCAGCCCGCCGCCGAGAAGTGTCCTACCCCTGGTATCACGCATAGCCCGCGCTTGAAGCTGATTTGGTTGGTCGTTCAGCCAACGCCACCGTCAACCGTCCAATCGGGCAACGCCCGTGACGCCGCGAGACCCCACGCAATAACCAATCACAGACGATAATGAGTGCATCCTGCTTGACAAAGACGTAGTGGGCGGACCAATGTCTTTAAAGACGAGTGCATGGCACAGATTCATTCAGTATTATACACAACTATTCCGTAACAATGCCCACCCAGGCAGGTTTGCGGGGTTTAGATCTTTCCTTAAGCCAACTACTCAGTAACAAGACCCACACGGATATGGAACAGAGACTCTCATACAGTCCACTCAACAATCAATTCCTTCGCCGGAAAAAGTATAATATTAAACATTAAAAAATTAAACAAATTGAGATACATGAATTTATTTATTTTGTGAGAAAATTGAAAATTTTGACAGGATAGGAAAAAAAATCGAAATAAGGATGTAATGAAATTAAGTATTTGTTAATTACAATATCCTTACCTTTAATTTGAACAAATGTATAGTAAAAACCTATACAATTTTAAAATTATTAAAGTAAAATTATATAAAACAATGCTTGAGTACCATAAATTGATTAATTGAATGGTTTTTTAATCACTTATGATCCAATCATGGCAATTTTAATCTCACTAAACATTTTACATGCGGTATTTTTAAGATACTTTACTAACAGCTATATAATAGTTTATGAATATGACAAGTCGACTTTTAAACGGAAATCAACGTCGATTAAATATTGATTCAGAACTTTTTGTACAACTTAAAGAATATTCAGTGGCGACACAAACTTCTGTTTTTCAGAACACAATTAATCACCCGTTCCCACTTTTTTTACTGTAAATTAATTACATGATTTTTTTTTTTTGATATTTTTTATGTACCTAATTCAAAATTAGAACTTCCTTCGTTATTAAATTGTTTGTACTAAGGATAATAGCCCAACATATTGGAACAAGTAGTTAAATTTGAGACATTTTTACAATTTATTTTTGTTGATAGATTAATATTCATGAGTCATGACTAAATTTTCAATTCACATAAACGATAACCCCACGTACTAATCGCATATTTATTTTAATTCGGAAAAATTATCCACTTATAATAACTTACCGTAGGAAAAGAGGGGGGAGGGGTTTATATGAAAAAAAACAGATGTTTGTATCTCCACAGAACACTACTTGAGTAATACATAATATCTCAAGAATATGAAAATATGGTCTTTAATTTACCTATTATTGAAGAAAAAAAGGGGGTTAGCATGATTGGTGAATAACACTATATGTGTAGTACTTATAACTCATAACATATAATATATAAGTACTATCTACTTTGTACTATATTATTATATGGGAATATATTTAAAACTATAGTCTATAACTAATTAATATGGGTCAGACCATATAATCAGACATAACCTTATGTGATACAAATTTACTCAAAGTTTTAAAAAATTATTACACAAGTTAAAAATATTTGGAGGCTGGTAGACATTATACCGTTTTATAACTTGTTAAAAAACTCAATAAAATATTCCAAAGAAATTAAAAAAATAAAAATTTAAACAAAAATAGTTATCTACTAAAAGTGAGGTTAATAAAATGAAATACCCCTCTAAAGTATAATATTTAAAAAGAAATAATAATAAAATAATTTGAGATACATGAATTTTTACAACATTTTTCGAAATTTTAATTTTCAAGCAAAATATGGGTAAGTGAATCAAAAATTAAAATGGCTCATATCTCGCTTGAAAATTAAAATACCGTATCAAAGCTAATGAAGCAATAAGCACAATATTGTTTTCTAAAAAATTGATAATAGGTCAAATCACTCTAATATCAAACCTAACAACGCACAATTGAAACTAGTGAACGAACATTTGCTATGTCGTACGTGTGTAAGACGGAGACAACAAATGCACGGGTGCATCCTCTTAAGGTAGGAACAATAAATCTGGTCGGCAGAGTCCTACCCCCACCTCCACGCGGTGCTGACTGGAAACGGAATTCCGGTTCCGGCCAACGGGGGAGGCACAGAAGGCAAACTGTATAAAACCGAACACCGGCGGGTAAACACCAGCGACCAGAGAGGGCCAACATCGCCCTCCAACCACCGACAACAGACCGAAGGCTCGATGCGAAGACAACCGAGAAGCGGGGACAAACGGTCAGACCACCCAGCGCCTCAGTACCATCATCTGAAATTGCCCCACAGCGGCAGGTGTGCCCCGGGGCACTAGTAGGACACACACAGCACGGCTTGGTCACCGTCCGGGTGATCGCGATTGATGCGAAAGGGCGGTCGGGTCGAACACCTCAAGTCTCCACCGAACGGGCACTCAACGCACCGAGCAGCACGCAGCAAACTAGACACGGAGGAGACAGAAGGAAAACTGTATAAACCCCAAACACCGGCAGTCATCAACCGACCACACGGGGCCAACATCGCCACCGATAGAACACCAGCCGAAGACGGAACTCCGGGAGACTAGCAGCAAGCGGCACCACACCGTCACCGTCACCGTCTATTTAATATATAATCGGAAAATTGCTGTACTTTTTCATTTTCTGGTAAAATGGATACAATATCGTCAGTAAAACAATCCTCTACTTCATCTGGTTTTAAAAATGGGATACCAAAAAAATATTTAAACAAAACCGGACGCAATTCATGCAGTAGATTAGATAATGCCGTACGCAATTTTTCGTGTACCCACTTATCAATTTTTTTATTTCGGGACGCAATTCGTATGTAGCCGGTTATAAACAGGAAAAAAAAAAAAAAAAAAAGAAAAAGAAATCTAAATACAGATTAAATAATAATCACGATTAACAAATAAATTATGACAATTAAATGGACCAGAGTCATCTTGGAACCGCAATACGGCTTACATTTTACTAACCACGCAATGTTTAGTAGTTAGATTGTTAGTCATAAAAAAAAATACTAAAAAAAATAAATATTTTTTTTTGTTCTGCTCAAATATCCGTGTATTATTAAAATACAATAAATTAACCTGTAAGATCAAACAAGTCAATGCTTATAAGTTACACTTACACGTATATAATATACTTCAAAATAAGCATGTAATAAAATTAAGTATTTTGTGATAATAATATCCTTACTATTATATGCAATAGATTTATTTGAAAGTTCTATAACATTTTAAAATGATTAAAACAAAATTATATAAAACAATGCTTGAATAGGTACCAAAAATTGGTAGTTAATAAATAAATAGTTTACTAATCTCTTATGATCCAATATGGGCAAATAAATCTTACCAACAATTTCACATATAATGGTATTTTTAAGATACTTTCCTAATACCAAGCTATAATAATTTATGAATAGGACAACTCGACTTTCAAACCGAAATCAATATCAACAAAATATTGATTCGGAATTTATTGTTTTCGTAACATTTTCAGTTTGGATAATGGGCATTTATATCAACTGTCAATATTAAGGACACACAATATTATGCATCAACCTTTTAATTTTTTTTCAAATACGTAATTATTTTTTTTTCTTCTGGTTCTACTTCTTTTTTTGGGTTTATCCAGCCACTATAACATCATACTGTCACACAAACAATCTTCCAATTATTTAAATCTAATGCCTTCTCATTCCAATTTTTTTTCTTCCCCTAATGTTTGACTCCTCCTTTCACTGTATCCCCCACTTCATTTTAGAGTTTCATCAAATATCTTAGAAATTTGTTTCGTCTCTTCATTTATGCCTGGCCCAGCACAATTTACTATTATGATATAGTATCAACAATGATGTTTTCATTGTATATTGCTTCTAATACTATGTTTTATTTTTCATCTGGTCTTTTGTTATACCCAACATATTTTATTGACCCGACTTTTTCCATAATATGTTTCTTATGAATTTATTTTCAAGGGTCTGCACGTTTCACACCCGAAAAATATTTTTTTGTACAAAATTGTACACATCATAACTGTTCTAAGTTACTATTTGATTAGTTACTAATTAAAATTATTACCTCGACAGAGTACTGAAAAACATCATTTTTATGTAAATATTGTATACAAATTACTACAAATTAGGTAAACTATTAAAAATATTTAACCATCCATCTGATTTTTTTGTATAAGTCAATATTTGTGTAAGCATAATATTTTTAATAATTATAATGTTGTGAGTGACAACAATATAATTCGACTTTCTTGCAGGCATTTTTTTTTTTGATAGAGGAAGACAAACTTATGAGGAATCTTGTATTAAATTTTCAAATCTTAGATTTAGAAAGAACAATTTTTACGAATTTATAACTTAAAATTATTTTCACATTTTCATCATTTTTACGTATTGTGTATTTTTAATATTTTTCAACTGCTATTGTAACAATATAATAGGAGCCTAGTATTATGTTTTTAAATAACAACATTTGATTGATATTTATAGAAAAAATTGAAAACTAAATATGTCTGTATAAACAGCTCAAAACAAGTTAAACATTTTGAAAATTGTGTCGTGTAAGGAAAATGCTAATACAATTCTAAAGTATAAACGTTCAGTGAAAATTTCATGTACTTCATTCTACAGCCATTATCGATTTTGTGTAAAAATTACCGTTTTTCCTTAATTTATTTTAGTTTTTCCCGGTGCTTTTGAAAACTAATGAGAATTTTTACTTTTGATCACAGTATAATGCAACTATTATAACTATATTATAAGAATAGGTAGATACCTACGCCAATAAGGGTACCTATTTAAATATAATAAAATAATATATAATATTATGGCCACAGCCCGTTATACACAAAAGCTTGAAGCTAATATGCAATAAGCAGATAAGCTATACCTACACAACACGCACATTTCTTCCGCGAAAACTATGACCAATATTACGATAAATTCGTACTTGGTACATCCACGTATATTATATTTTATATTATTATAATATAATAATCATTACCTATTAATTATTTTAAACATTTTCTTTTCTTTGTAAGAATTTGGGTTTTAACTACGAGTCTATAAGGAGGGGTAAAACCTTTTATGGGGGCTAAATACCAAAATTGCCCCCCCCTACTTACGCCGATGTAAATCACAGTGGTAGTTCATAGTGGTTGGTAAATCTCCACAAAATAAAAATTATAACACACATATTTTAATCATTTGAAATCAATAAATTAATCCTTACAATTTAATTTTTCTATATCTGGTTCAGTAGCTGCAGGCATAACCCAAACTGAAATTGCTATAAATGTAAGCTTAATTAAATATTGCTTATAAAAAATCATTTTGATTTAATATTTTAATATGAGAAAATAATAAAAAACAGAGTGAACGCCGAAACACAAATGAAATAGAATACTAGTTCTCGTTTCTATTACAATCAATATGTTATTAACCGACACTCCTTGAGTACAAAATAAATAATGTGCAAAATAAGTTGTTTATTTAGTTGGTAGCTAGAAATATAATATAACAAGGGAATAATATTATTCACTATTTGTTAGTGAACGCCATATGTATTATTTTTCATATCACTTGAGTAAAAAATTAGTAGATAGGTACCTATCTACTACCTACCTTGTTTAAGTTGTCGAAATAATGCTTCAATTTTCAACTTCTGTATCCGTTTTGACGGGAAAGGGAATATTGTTGGTGCATTGGGGAGGTCAAAATTTCAAATTCCCAATAATTTTCAAAAGCACTGGGAAAAACAAATAAGGAAATAATAACAATTAAGTAAAAACGGGAATTTTTACGCAAAATAAAAATTAAATACAAACGTTTGTTAAAATTTATGGGACATATTTAACAATATTATTAATGTTAATAGCATAATTAATTATTTTAATATAAGACAAATAAAAAAAACAAGAAAGACTCAAATATGCTGCATTCATAAGCACTTTTCGGTGCCATCCTGCAGTGCTACCAGCTAAAAATATTTTTACTCTAAACTTAATACGCGAAGAACGCGAAAATCGAATGCATAGTGGCTCTTAAACTGTCTTATCATCTATACGGGAATATAATTGGCCGATAAACGGAAGAAATATTACGCAAAACGTTATGCGTAAATGCGTAGTATGTTCAAACAACTTCCGGTCGTTGTACAACCTATTATGGGTGACCTACCGAAAGAAAGAGTTGAACCAGGTCGTCTTTTTGTGAAGTATGGTATTGATTACGCCGGTCCTTTTTTATTAAAGACTTAGAAAAAAGTCCCCGAAAACTAAGGCCTACGTTTGTTTATCGACTTGCACCGTGCATTTAGAACTAGTGAGCGATTTAAGTACCGACGCTTTCCTCCGTGCGTTAAATCAGTTTTCTGATCGACGTGGAAAAAGTTAAGAAATTTATTCTGATAACGCTACGAATTTTGTTGGCGCTTATCGGCAGCTGAAATAATTATATATATTATTACAAAGCGACGAACATCAAAAGGGGACTGTTGAAATGCTATCAGACCTAGGTGTCGAGTGGAAATGTATTCCTCCGCGTATTCCACATTTCGGTGGGTAATTGTATTTATTTAAGTATACATCTACGTCCTGCCAAATAGTTAAACATAATATGTTGACTAAGTATTTAACATTACAATTGATCTTATATTATAATATTATAATATTATAAAATGGCATTTTACTTAATTTCCATATTATATCACGTCTTTTAATGATTTAATGATTACTACATTTTTTTTTTAACTTAGCTTTTTTTTCACGGTGATATAACGAAATGTTATTGGTGTGGTACTATTATACCGAGCTGCAGTTGTTAACATTATAACAATATTATTTACACTAGGACGGTTCATAGAATAATTTTCGTTATTTCGCAATCAAACCGTAAAACAAGAGGCTATTTATCTGTACATGTCTCGTATACAAGTTTCTCGTAGACTTGCTGATGCAACTGATAAAATAGAGTTTTACGGTTTCGAATTACATTGCACTGTAGAGTGCAGATCATAAAACTATATTATTATAGGCGCGAGTAGGATTTAATAGTTTCCTGACTATGGAAAATCGACACCAATGGGCAACATTATTCCTTAAACACATTATATTACATTATGTAGTATTGACCTCTGGAGTCAGGATTTGATGCACTTAAATTCGCCAAATATGGAACGCAATATTGTTTAAATTTGTTAGGTACATGTTCGGGATATGCATTAAAAGTTCAAATATAGTATGCATTGAAAATTAAATTATTTATTCATACAAAATAACAACAATACAAATATATGCATATACCTATATTGAGTAGGTATATATTATAAATTCTGGCTGTAGTTATAAGAATTATAATTTATATTTAATAATATACCTACTCGCTAATTATTATTATAATATTGTATCGTAAAAGTTCGAATCACGCAAAAACATCCACGACTTATGGGGTAATCCAGGTGCAGGTATACCTGATACACTGTTATTTACTTATTAACTAGAGGGCCCATGAGAATTGCGTTTAAAAGCGGAAAGCAGAAAAGTATAAACAATATCAAAAATATACAGTTTTTTTTCTTCGGGTAAACCTAGTAGAAATAAAGAATACGCATTTAATGAGAAACAAATTATTTAAAAATTATAAACTATAAAGTAAGAAAATAATCATCTACTCTTCTGTACAGGAATCAAGTTTAGCCCGTTATTAAATAGGTCACTGTAATATTGTATACTGTAAAATTTAAAAAAACATTTTTAGAAAAGCAAGCGGGTAGGTAACCATACAGTAACTGTACTGTAATATGTGTCGGACTCAACAATGTTCCTCGTTTTTGATCAAATCACTATATTCTGTATAATGGATCATGCGTTTGTGTTAAATTTGAGTTCCATTATTCCGTACAAAAATACAATACAAATCTGAGGAACACCACTCCATATTAATGATTAGGTATATATTTTAACTAGCTGATCCTGTGCACTTCGTTGCCCGTTAAATGTATCAACTCTATATGACTCACACTTTGTTCAATTCGTTATTTAATATTCGGTGTATGGTGTTCAAAATTTATCTTGACTTTTCCGTTGATTGGATTAAAAATTCTGGTTCACAGGAGTACATTATGAGGTAGGCAATCTACCTGTGGTAGATCGTGGACCCCGTACTGTTTGTGCGTAAGTGTATAATTATAGTGTATAACTCTAAAGTATTAAAGTTATACCAAGTTTGTCGTTTTTAACCTACAGTGGATTAATATAATCAATTTATACAAAATCCTATTGTAACCTAACCGTACTAAAATCCGACGAATAAAAAAAAAACAAATTTAACCCTTTGTAAATTAATCTACCTTTTTTCCAATCTACCCACAAAAATTAATTTATATACATTTATATCTAACTATATAAAATAAATACACAGACTATATCTATACAGACTAAACTCTGGAACTACTTATTAGATCTTCTTGTATATATTATAAATGTCTTGATTTTTTTTTTAAACAAAAGAGTATTTCACGGAGAAGGTTGCTATTGGTTAATCGGGCATATTTGTTGATTAAAATTTTGTATTATTGTCTTTTGTCAATATACATATACGATCTGCCGTAGGTAGATTACCTACCTGATAATGCACTGCTGCGTATCAGAATTTTTATTTCGGGAACTGGAAAAGTTAAGATACATTTTGAATACTATACACCGAATATTAAATAATGAATTGAACAAAGTTTGAGTCATATGGGGTTGATTTATTTAACGGGCAACGAAGTAAACGGGATCAGCTAGTCTATACTATTATATAAAGAGGAGTTGTTAGTTACCATTGTTGAGGGTAAACTCTGGAACTACTGAACCGATTTCGAAAATTCTTTCACCAATAGAAAACCACATTCTTTGACTAATTTAAAAAGGGCATTGATCACCCCTGGTAGGTTTTCAAATAGGAGATTTGAGATTTACGATAGAAATTGTTGTTTATTAATGGTTGGTATGGATTATAGGAGTTGAGAATAATACTGGTTTATTATTATTATTTATTATTACGTAACAGGCCATTATTTATAATAATTGATAACTCCTTTGTTTATTAAGTTAGAGAATCGATCAGATGCCATAAACCTTCTCCACGATGAGTTCTTCAATTTTTAAAAAAAAAATCATAACGATCAGTTCAGTAGTTTCCGAGAACATAGGCCTCAAAAGTTTTCATTTTCACATTTATATACAAAGATGAATTACTATAGTAGTATGGATTTATATTTAAAATAGTGTTAATACAATATAATGTGCTGTAATATTATACTATACAGTTTAATTTATAATATTGTTACTAAATTTTGAAGAGCTTGAATCTCAGAAATAGAGCTATTTACAGTAAAGATTTTGGTAAGAGAAACTTTGTATGTATTTTTTGTAATAACAGCATTACAATATTGTTCAGCTGCTTGATCTATCATCGTACCTGAAAAATAAATTAGTATTATATATTATATTGAGTGTGTGCATTAGAACGGCCTTCTACAGACGCGTACAGAACTCGATTTTTATACGTTTATTAAGAGCAATTTTTAGGCCACAAACCAGGATAATGTTTAAAAGTAAATAAAAAATATGAAATTCCCAACACAATAATAAACAGTATTTATAACCTACATACCACCCATCGTATATATTTTCAATTCCCATAGAACATCTGTAAAAATAAAATATTAAATATTCAATAAATTAAATAAATTGTTAATCAGATAAAAACAATTGATTGAATATCAACTTTCACTCGAACGACATGGACAGCACTTATTATCTTAATTATGTTGCGGTTGAGTGTTGACGTCAGGCGTGGACTGGCTGCGATGCTGGGATGCTACAGCATCCCTTGCCATAAAATATATTTGCCTAATATTATTTATTATATATTTAAAGACTCTAGACACCTAATGAACAGCTGATCGTAACCAACGTACGATTATTAGTACTCTATAATATTGTACAAATTTGATTGAAAGTTTGTTGTAACTTGGTACTTATTTACGTTTTTAACGTATATTCAATATTTTTTTAAAACAAAATAAAATATATTAACATTTTATAAATAATCTACATGTTTTAAATTCGCCCCTACAATTGTGTAGCATCCCGTGCCCTATTTTACCAGTCCGCGCCTGGTTGACGTACCTCAAAAAATATAAATATGTGCTACTGATTACAAGATTTTTCGACGTGGTGAAGTTTATTAGTTTCATGCTATTATCAATAGATGTGATGTGTAAGGTTTTATATCCAATTGTTGGTCGAAAGATATCCTATTTGCCCACTTATTATAATACTTTACTTACTCATAATTCGAAATTGTAGAATATAAACTTTGTTGATTGTATGTTGTATTTGTTATACGAATCAAAATATTAAGTAAGTAGCTTGATTAATTTTTAATTTAATTTTAATTTTATAGTGTAAATTAAATAAAATATATACATACTTGCTGCAACACCAACTAAAAAATAATAATAATTTTAAATTAATGTGATATTGTGGAGCTATCGTTTTAGTGTAATACATTTTAAAATGAAAGTTGATTGATTTTTAAAGTTTAAGATCCCTATTAGGTATACAGAGTTCACCTTTTATAGAAGATGTATATGAGTCTATATATAAAGTCCCGACAAATGATAGTAATTACTATAAATAGTCATACTCAATCATGGGTGAAGGCTTGTCAAATAAACGCATTCATAGCTATAATAGTACCCATCGAGTAAGTAGAAATTTTATGATAATCGTCATTACATATCTTATGAGACAAAAATCACAAATTGAATTACAAAAATTAAAAAATTAAAAAAAATGCATAAATATAAACTGCACGTACCTCTTAACTCTAAAAAAAAAAAAACATAATACTTAATAAATAAGCTTTTAAATTAATTTTTATGTACTTTTTAATTTATTATAAGGTTATTCGTATACGTCTGCATTAATTAAAATATATATATAGGCAGTAATTAATTGGTATTATATTTTGGTATACCGAAATTTAAATATTATGAAATTTTATTATGAGTGCAATAAATTGGAAAGTTATTTTGTAATTTACAGTTAATAAATAGAAAAAATATTGATAGGAAATCCATACATTCCTTAGGTACTTGAAAACTTATAGGAAAAAACACTATATAAAATTTATATTTTACAATGTTAAAGTGAATACCTACTTCTTGTACCTGGAATAAAATAAAAACTCTAGTCATTAATATAATAAAATATTCGCAATATTTGTCTACCATAAGATTGTGGATTCATGGATAATATAAACGATAAACATGTAAGATTCATCTAATATAGGTATAAAATTATTATTAAACATAAATAATGACTTGCCTGATATAAGACTAGCTAGAAATAAAATAACCGGTATTAATTTATGAGGATAACTAAGAAACATTTGTAATATATTGTTGTGAAGAAAGAGACAAATCAAGTGGTTTCATTGAGAAGTTTACAATAATTAATGTACAGAATGCCCAGTAGGACACCAACTTTGAAACCTAATAGTTTTTTGGTAGAAATAAAAAACATTCAAAATGTTATCATAATATGCACAGTAGTTATATTATGTACTGTATTATAGTCTGTACTAGTTAGTTATATAGGTACGACTATAAGAATAATTTCACAACTTACAAAAAAAAATAATTTTATTTTGTCCCATCCACAATGCTCAAAGGTACAAACAATTGTGATGAATAAAGGCATATTTCAGAAACATCGTGTTAAAAAAAATATTTTAAATAGGTAATATTAGATTACATAAGGAATATTTTTTTACTTATTAAACCACATTAAAACAGTTATCGGAATCGCAAAGAATAACCAATACAGGCTAAAAATATAGCTAGATACATAAAGTGTAGCTGACCAAATAACTATATACATTCGGGAAATTTCACACTCGGCCTTAATATATAAATAACGTATAACGTCAAAACTCTAAGGGCCGTTCTTATATCCGGTTAAAGTTAACCGACGCTTGACCGTCCGAATTCTGCTGGTAATAAAATCTGTTATCAGTCGGTTAGCGTTAACCGACACTTTACCGGACATTGTAAGAACGGCCCTAAAGAGTGTACCAGAAGTAAAATTTTATTTTCTATGATTTCCAATTGATTAAAAAACAATTTTTAGAGAAAAATATATTGCTTATATAAATGCACTAAGAATTTATATAAAATATCAATGAAATAAAAAACTCAATAAATGTTTCTTACTGACAAAGTCATCTGGAAAATAGTTATATATAAAAAAAAAGTTGTAATTATTAACCATATTATTTGTCAATAAATATTAAATATTGAAGGTCAAGAAATAGAATAGGATAGGTTCCGTTAAATATTAACACCATTGTTATAATTATATAATTGCTCTACAGGGTATGTTTTGCCAACTTTTATTCCAGTTATCTATCTGCGTTTTGTACCCTTAATACTTTTACTTGATAATTTACTAATAATTCAATCTAATAATTACGGTTAATTTCCGTGTCGAATGAACTGCTGAAAGATTTGGGGCTACCGGTTATGGTATTATTATTATCTTTCAATGACTTTGGTGTACCTATACTCTGCTAGGACCTGCCCGCTGCTTAATGACGCCTTAAATTTGGTTATCGGGGCCATAAACTCATGGATGGCAAACAGAGAGCTAGAGCTCGCACATCAGAAGAGCGAGGTGGTGATGCTCTCCTGGAGATGGCCATTCACTCCTCCTCTACTGACAGTCGGAGCCTCAAAATTGTGCCGGGAAAGAGCCTAAGGTACATCGGGGTCATCCTTGACCAGAGGCTCACCTTCACCGCACTTGATACAGTCACCAGAAAAGCCTCCCGTTTAGCCGCAGTCCTGGCGAGGCTGATGCCGAACGTTAATCGATCACGCCAATGGAAGAGAAGGCTGCGTTCGTTGAAAGTAAGCTGCTACTCAGCCCTGTTCTGGATCAACCCGGTCATGGCAACAGCTAGGACTAGGGCAAGCCTGATACGCCCGCAGAGGACAGCCGCCTTAGGTGATCCGGGCATACAGAACAGTGTCAACCGAAGAGGCTCTGCTGTTATCCTGCATGCCCCCAGCTGACCTCCTCAGTCTTGAGCGATCCAGGATAAGCTTCCCCTGACCTAGAGAACTCCGTCCCACCTAAGCAGCCATTAAAAGGAATTAAAGAAGAGCCACATCCCGTCTCTAGCTGGAGAGATGGTCACCGACCAAAAAAGGAAGAAAATGTTTGGCAGGCAGCTGAGGGAACCCTTAAAGCACCACCGTAATTTGCAATATATTTTCATAACTAGACAGTAAGCGGGCCACGTCCCCTAGCAGACACATACACACTATCAGTCGTTGAAGAGAGTCTGTCAGGTCGAGTGGGCATAACATTGATGTTATTGTCGTAAACATTGTTTTGTTTATTATTATTGGAGCCAGAGGAGAAGTAATGCTAACACGTTTCCTCCTCTGGCTCTAAATACCACGAAAAAAAGATAAATAAAAAGGGCTCTCTTGACTGGTTAATGTTGAACTGATATGTGCCATCAGGCACATGTTGAGTACTCAGCTTAGTTTGACTTCTAAGAATTTCTCGTGGTTTCACAAGATCTCGCCCTGATTTTACACACTATTCTTTTTTCAAATTCACGCTAAGACAAGTGTAAACAGCATCTTCGATATGTGGTTTATCCTTGCTTTTGTGTCACACTCGTTTGTCTCTGGTATTTATGTTATTGAATTATTTTACCGCGACTTTGTTCGTATGTTTGTTTCTTGGTAGTCTTTAGAAAGACTATTGAAGTATTTGTGTGTGACGTTACAATAAACAAATAGAAAATGGATTTAAAAAAATTTTGATTTACACTTGCACTTTCACATGCATTTTGTTGGCACAAATTTAAAATTTCACAGAAATAAAATTATAAAAGTTTAAAATATTTGCGTACCCATCCATGCTAGATAAAATAAATTTTTATGATTATATATTAATGTTACTATTATATTGTAGTTTATATAACACAAGTTTAATTATAAATTATCACGAATCAACAAAAAAATATATTTATAATTTTTATAATTTTGCAATTTCTGGTTTTTCATAGAACTATTATACATAGTATGTAGGCCTGTATTATAAAGTATGTTTCAGGGACTGTTATTTTTGCGATATGTGAGTGTGTATTTTCGCGTACATAATGTATTTGTTTCACAAAATCTTAAACATTAAAGGTGGTTTACTGGTTTCTACTTGAAAATTTGATCTAGTTGGTACTTTTGGGAGGAATAAAGTATAATTGTAATTTGTAAGTACTTTTCAAAATATTAAGAATAAACAAAACAATATAGAAACACCCGTAGTTTTTATGCAACATTAATTAAATGTTTTCTTATAATTAAAGAGAAATGTCTGTTGAGTCTTGAAATGTTCACCAAATATTTATTTTAAATATTGCCAATAATTATTATGAGTATATAACATAATTTATATTATTCTCACAGCATCATGCCAAACTATTTTAACATTTTTTGTACGTCTGTTTCACCAGCCCCCCCCCCCCCCACCCTCCACCATATTGAAATCCCAGATTTTATAATTGGCATGACCATATTTAATGAAAAATAAGCAAAAAACTTTGAGGGGGGCTGTTGAAACGTTTTACCAGCCCCCCAAGTTTGAAAAAAAAAGATTTTCCGGAATTTTCTTTTGCCAATAATTAGCACGCAATTAACATGAATTGGCACGCCAACGCATGAAGGGCACACACCAATAATTACCGAGCTATCAGTATTTCCCCATTTTGACTGTTTCACCAGCCCACAACATTTTTTGTGCTTTCTAATTTTATAGACAAATGTAGTTAAAAATGATTAATCAAAAGTTGCTTCTTTGAGAAGTATTGAAAATAAATAGTTATCATTTTTTTATAACTGTTTAAAGTGAAAATTTGTTTGAAAATCAAAATCAAAATCACAAACATTTTTAAATCATGGGTATCATAATATGTCTGGTCTTAAGATTTAAATGGAAAATAAAATTGAAAATAAATTAATTATACGTACTTTCTTTTACTGTAATTAATAAAGTTTATTATTTAATAACTAATAACTATGTACATAATATTTTCCACAATTATTGATTTTCGGAAATATAAAGTTTTTTAGATTCATATGAAATGCTATTCTAGGCTTTAATAATTAATTTATCACATTAAACATCGTACAGTAAATCAAACAGATAAAATGAAAAACTACGCTCCTCCAAAAATGTCAAAACGATATTATATAGACACGTCCAACTACAATAGGTATTTGTGGATAAGAACGTTTAGTGGGTAGACATTCTTACTAAAACAAGATAGATAGATTATAATATTGTATTGTTATCTATGTCATCTATTTAACTGAAATAATGGAAATCTATTTGCTTCCACATTTATTTTTTATACATTTAGAATTATTACAAAGATAATATAAATTGTAAAACAATATGCAAATATTCGAAAAATATATAATCATAATTTATTTTATAACTGTTTAAACTTTAAAGTTAAAATTTATATAAACTTCTTTAAAATCATACAAATGTTTGAATTATATTACAGATGTGGTCATATAGTCTAAACAAATATAAAATAACACGTACTTTCATTAGCTGTAAATTATAATATTTAACTGATTTAAATAGACTAAAATAAATTATATTTATATTTATTATCGTGATAAATGTAAAAAATCTAGATGTCAGTAAAAAGTATTTTAGTTGGTTATTTCTGATTTGTCATCTGATCATTCCTGGCGAAAGTTATGTACAAATATGGCAATAAACATAAACTTGACTTACCAAACTTCCCTGCAAAAAAAAAAAAATATAACTATGTTATTAATAATGCAATATTAGGTACAATTAATACATGAACTTAATAGGTGTAATAAATGTGATTAACACCTTTGGTTGTTCTCTACTGCTAATCAATATGAATTCCGATTGGGGATATTAAAAATGTCGACTACCTACGTTGCTATATGAATATTTAAAATATCCTTATTATTTTGTGTGATGCACATTTGAAGATTATTTAATTTTTGGCTTTAGGAATCCATCTTATTTTCTGTCTTCTACGTCAATTTTTATCTACAGATGGATATTGAAGCTATAATGGACGAAATATTATAATACTGCAATTTCACCCAGAATAAAATTATACATTTAAATAAAAAATGTTTTTAAAATTATATATACTTACTAATTTCAGCTTCAAAAAATTATAATAATAATTAATAGGTTATTAACTATAGCTATGTAAAAGTTAAATCAACATTTTCAACAGTGGGAGTTTTAATTTCAATTTCAATAGTTAATACCTTTTTCAAATATGATTGTAAAAAAAAATTGCGAACCAATAACATAAGTTATACATAAAATCTGCATTGTTAATCTGTATTGTTAATCTTATGTGGCTTGAAAAAAAGCATATTTGAAATAAATTCAAGATAAGGGGCACGATTTCACAATCGGAACTTTAATAGAAAAAATAATGACAAAAACACAACAGGTATGAACGTTTTGATTTAAAAAGTATAATTTTTTGTACAATTTGTATTACAATTTATTATTGTGAAAATAAAAGTAATTGATAAAATATATTATGAATAGTACGTATCGTTTAAAGTTGGGTATAACTTATCGTTTATTACGCAAACTCAGAATATAATAAATAATAAAAATATGTCTTACTGTTTATTGCTTCTGTATACAAAATACAAATAGGTTTATACGTGGTTAATTTTATAATATTTTGCTTAAAATTGGTTAATTATATTAAAAATAAATAATATACACTTAAGTTACTATAATTATCATCAATAATACGTTAGAAAAAGGTAATATTTATTCATCAACGTAATAACTATTTAAAAGATACCACTACGACTATATATATATATGATTTTTTTGAGATAAATAAACACACAATATGATCAATTTACATGTTATCATAATAAATATAGAATAATCATTACTCCTTAATGTGATCCTTTTTTCATCTATCTAATCACTCAATATAGAAAATTCTAGTAGGTATTGTAGTTTAAATTTTTTTTTAAAACAATATTCAGATTTGAAACAGAATAATTAACTTTATCTTAGCAATGTTACTTCTTATCAAAAAAATACTTTACAAAAAGTAATTTGGATTTTACGAATACTTTTTTTTAGTAGATTTAGATTTCAATACCAAAAATATTATTTTTTCAATTCTGTGTTTATTAATGAACATTATTATAATCTCGGTAATACCTATCTGGCTATCTATAAGTTATAAATTATATTCAAATTAATACAGTTAATAAGTAATAATTAGTAATATATAAGAGAAAACCTAAATAAGAAAAAAAGTATTCCGAATACTGTAGGTACTGAGAATACATAAAAAAATATTCAAAATACTACCCAAGTCTGATTATAAGGAAATTTCTTAATTTAAAATTTTCGTACCATTCTATACACTTTTTTACCTCTTACTTCCAATAAGACAAATTATAAAACTTATAAATACTTACCGTCATATTGGTCTATAAAAACAAATAATATTATTTTAGAAAATAAATTAGTTTTTTCTATTAGACTTATCATTGGTTATGAGCTATTTTTTTGTACATATCAATATATCATTATGTTTTATTTTTGTGCTTTGACAATTTAGCTGCGGTGTTCCAATACATATTATTTTTCGATCATGATGCTTAGCTTTTAATTTTTACGATAGTAGTCGGTTGACAATCATCTGTATTTTCTGCAGTTTTAAAATTAATACCCTTATAATTTTGTGTGCTACAACGGTTATTTTATTTTTGGTTTATGGAATTTACCTTGATTTCTATTTTAATATATGCATAGCACATTTTAAATAACACCGATTGAACATTTTTAAAGTGACATTTTTGTAAGATAACTTCTTATACTTAAATTAAGACTACGAACAAAATGTAAAGTAAAGTTTCTGATCTTCAATATCAATGTTTATCTACAAATGGACATTGAAGCTATAATGAACGAAATAATTTATATAATTATAATATAATTTTAACATTTCACCCAGAATAAAATAATACTTTTTTATAAAAAAATATTATTAAAAATATTTGTACTTACTCATTCTACCTACAAAAAAATATAATAATTATTATGTAATAAGTTATTTATTATAACTATGTAAAAGTGAAATCAACATTTTCAATTGAGGGACTTTTAATTTCAATCTCAATAATTATATTTCTTTTAACCAAAAATAATTGTAAAAAAAAATTGTGAATCATTAACGTAAGTTGGATGTACAATCTGCATTGTTATTTTGTATAGGTTATATTATATCTTATGTGGCTTGAAAAAGCATACTTGAAATAAATACAAAATAAGGGGCTACGATTTTATTGTCACAATTGGAAATAAAATAGTAAGAATAATGACAAATATACAAAGGGCGTATGAAAGTTTTGATTTAAAAAGTATCCTGTTTTTTTTATAATGTGGATGACAATTTATTATTGTGAAAATAACAGTGAACAACGCGTGTCACAACAGTTTAAAGTTCATTACACCAATTATTAATAAATTAAAAAACACAAACATTACGTACGTTCTAATTGTTCTGAAGAAAATATACAAACAGGTTTATACGTGGTTAGTTTTCGTATAACTTGGCTTAAAAATTATCATACATAGGTACACACAATAAATTATATACATTTATGTTACTGTTATCATCAATAAAACGTTAGAAACAGGTAATGTTTAGTTGTCAACATATTGTTATCATTTACAATAATATACAACAACAACTATATATGATTATGATTTTATTGGGATTGAGATCAATGTTTATTGATTGATTTATTACATGATCAATTTACATACTATATGTTACGGAACAAATCAATACAATACCAAAAAGAGGCCTGTAGAACTACGACTGTGCTGACAACCACTAGCACCACCGTCCGCCAGCGACACCGAGACCACTGCCGACGTGTTAACAACTAACAGCGACCTGACGCGCATTCAAGTTGCCTACTCGGCACTTTCACACGGCGTTACACGTACCTTGAGTACAAATTGAAAACTGTGTTTGCCAGGACCAACTGTACCGACGGTCGCCACAACCAAATATAAGCCGACTGTAATAGTGTAATGTCATATTGTAAATAGAGTTCGGTACGCACCCGACTAATCACAAGCGTCCCCGCTTGTGTCGACTCACTTATTTAAGTCCGGTCGACGCAAATCGACGCTTTACTAGCCCCAAGTTTTCTAAATATATATATATATATAGAAGTCATAGAAATAAACATACGTGATAATAATAAGCTCAGTGTTATTATTTATCCACAACACGGGTCGTACATTCAGACGAACCGTATCAACTAGCATAATACATTTTTAAAAAAAATATTACTTATTAACAAAATGGTTGTTTTTATCCATCTAATCACTCAAAATAAAAACTTTTAGTATTGTAGTTTGTGAACGTAAAAACAATTTATTTTAATAAAATATTCAGATTGGAAACAGAAACTCAAGAACACTCAGTACCTACCGATTTTTTGTACGACACTTACTCAAGATTTTGGAACAGTTTTGTAATAAAATTAACCGACAATAATTACTGTGATTCTCATGTTCAAAAAAAACACAACCAAAAACTCAATCATTGTATCCCATTTCCATGAATTAATTGACGAACATTTCCGCGGCCACGCGCTAATTTATACAGACGCTTCAAAAAGCTCAAAAGGAACAGGTTTTGCAATAATTGATGGAACCGAAGTCAGAAAATTCCGACTCCCGTCATTCACCAACATTTTCACAGCGGAATTATATGCGATATACATGGCAGTACAACTTGTAGTTCCATCCCACAACAATTCCACCCTCATAATGAGCGATTCTCTTAGTGCCCTCATATCACTTCAAGACCAATACCCCCAGAACGAACTTATTCAACTTACCAAAGAAAGTATCTCTTCATCGAAAAACAAAATTAATTTCATGTGGGTCCCATCTAGTGTTGGGAATCATCTAGATAAATTATCTAGATAAAATTATTTCTTTAATTATCTTATCTAGATAAAAATAATTAAATCATCTAAATATCTCATCTAGATAAATGTAATGGTTATCTGTAGTAATTTATCTAGATAAATAATATAATAATAAGAATATTTTTAAATACTGAAATAGCCAATAATTTACGAGGACCGAGTAGTGAAATATTGTCAGTTTTATTTTTATTCAAGTTGTATTAAAAATTTAAATTGTATATTATTTTAGTTGAGAAATGACATTAAGGATTAATTAATTAATATTACCCAATTAGTAATTTCTAATAAATTACATTATTTATAATATAATTTTTAAAAAAATTATCTATTTTTTCATCTAGATAAAAATAAATGATGTTATATTTTATCTTATCTACATACATTTTGAATGAATTATCTGTTATCTTATCCAGATGATTTTTTGGTTATCTTTTTCCATCAAACGTAGGTATCCCTGGGAACGAGAAAGCGGACGTAATGGTGGATGAAGCGGCTTCCTCTGGACATACCCCCTCCATAAACAAAACCATCACCAATGACCTGATAAAAGAAGCCCTAAAATGTATTATCACATCATGACAAAACCACTGGGACGACACTCCTATCAGTAACAAATTAAGGAACGTCAAAAAAACAGTTTCAAAATGGTCATACCCTGAAAATGCATCAAGGAGAGAACAAATAATAATAAACAGAACTAGAATATATCACTCCAATATTACCCACTTATTTAATCACTAAAGAACCCAGTCCAATGGGCGGCTCATGCAACATGCCCCTATCAATTTGCATCTTAACGTCATCTTCTCAAAAATCCTACAACACTCGAAGACGCCCTCGACCAAAACAACAACGCCAATATTTTAATTTTTTTAAAGTAATTGATTTAGACGATAAACTATAAATATCCTGTATACATCATATGATTCTTTTCTCTTTTTAATATTGTATAAAACTTTTAGTTTGTAAATTTCACTAGGCTAATAATTTTTGTAATTGAAGCCTTAAAAAAAATAAAAAAAAAAAACTGTTTGTAACCAAGAACTCGTTACACGGAAGTTCATAGTTTTAATTTTTGGTACCATTCATATCCATTTTCTTCACTATTTCCTTCAAAGAAAAATTATAAAACGTATTTATACTTACCGTCAGTTGTGCCTGTAAAACAAATAATACATATTTGACAATAACTTAGTTCGTTTCTAGTAGACCTATCATTGTTTATGAGCTTATTATTTTTTACATATTATTATGTTTTAATTTTTTGCTTTGAAAATTTAGCTGGTCTTCCAATATATTATTTTGCGATCGTGCTTAGTTTTTAATTTTTATGACAGTTTTCGGTTGTCCAATCATCAGTATTTTTTTCGGTTTTAAAATTAATACCCTTATAATTTTGTATGCCTTACATTTTATGGTTTTTTTTTTTTTTTTTGGTATATGGAATTCATCTTAATTTTTATTATAATATAGAAACATTTAAAATAACAGCAATTGAATGTTTTGAAAGTGACATTTTTGTAAAACAACAAAATAAATAATATTATTATAATATAATATTGACATTTTACACAGAATAAAACAATATATATTTATACGTACCATCTACAAACAATTTTAATAATAATTAATAAGTTATTTATTATAATTTATAACTATATAAAACTTAATTCGTTATATTCAATAATGGGACTTTTTAAAAAAAAATTGAATAATTAATTGCTTTTTTGGTGAGAACCTAGTAGTTCGAAAAAACCAATTACCATGGACCTTTGATCCTTATAACACAAAGTTAAATAACTCTATTTAAAACTAATTTTAAGTATTTTGATTCAGAAAAATTATACACTCAATACTTTACAGTAGAAAAGAGGGGTTCTCATTTAAAAACAAACAGATGTTTGTATCTCCATAGGAAATTGCTTGAGTAGTACAAAATATCTTAAGAATTTGAAAATACGGTATTTAAGTAAATTCAAAATTCAAAAAATCAAAATTCAAATACCTGCATTATTGAATAAAAAAAGGGGTGAGTATGATAGATGAATCACGCTGTATACGTAGTACTTATACATGTGGCCATATATTATTAGACATAACCCTATATAATTTGTATTTGCTCATAGCATTGAAAAGTAGAAACCATGAGCTGAAAATATTTGTAAACTTGTAGATAATACACCGTTTAAAAAAAAAAAAATTATAAAATAAAAAAAAATAAACCAAACAAATTTAAAGAATTTAGAATTATACAAATAACTGTTATCTACTAAAGCGAGGTTAATGAGCTTGGACAGCACTCTAAAGTATTGTTCGCGCCACGATGTTATCATAAGTTTCTATAGTTATCTAATAATTAGGGTTCGGATTTGAAGGCAAATGCCTTTCTTTTATTAATCATAATAGAAAAATAATTTTTATACAAAAATGTGTTTCACTTAATTTCTTAGACGATGAATGCATTTTTTTTTTGCCTTTTTTTGCCTTTTTACTTATAAATGTCTTTTTGCCTTTTTTTGCATTTTGTACTTATAAATTACTTTTGCGTTTAATTTTCAGTTGATTTTATAATTTTATACACATCTTACGTATTATCGCTACAATTGGGTTTTATTCTTTGCAATATTTATCGATATCGTCTTATCGAGTATTAATTGGTATGGCCATAAAATTACCCGTACACATATTTAAAGATTAAGATATGCTCGTAATGCGTAAATTTTCCTTTTCCATTTATAAAAATATTTTAAGCCCGAACTGTAACCGTTTTTCTGAAAACAGCTTGTCAAAATACGTGGTAGTCAATTTTTTTTAATACAAACTAGTTTATTTTGCAATTAATTAACTGGTATAACTCAAGTAAGTTAATTTTTAATATTGTTTTTAAATAATTCTTAGGACAAACCTGGTTAAAGAAAAAAGTAATCTATTTATACAAAATAGCATAAACTTAAACTTGTGTGCATTTGAAAGTGTTTGAAAAATGTTAACTATTTTATTTTGTAGTATATTTATGAATTGCCTTTTTATACAAAGTAAATGCCTTTTTTTGCCTTTTTTTACATTTTAAATGCTTTTTTTACTGATTATATTGCCTTCAAATCCGAACCCTACTAATAATATAATATATGTGTGTTATTACTATGAGCCGTCGGCCGAATATTTGACTACACAATAGTAATGAGCATTAGCATTATTGGGGAGACGTTTGATGTCGGAAGGCGTACTGCTGGTATACCAACTTCCCGCCGACTTTACCGGCCAAATCGATGTTTTATGTAGAGCGCTGGTCAGACTGGTCATTAAGGGCAACGGTTGCAATAAGATAGAGCAGTTACAAACTTTCTCAATCGTATCTATTCTTGATGACCCACGGATTCTGTGATAAAGAATAAATATTATGTCATAATGATCGCTACACTTGCGATGATATCTAAGGTTTAGGTATGCTAAAGCTGCACGCACCTAACTACGTCATACCACGTAACAAATCAACAGAAGGACTATGCATCAGCGGAAGCCACAGATAAATCTTTAAGAATGTAGGAGTACCACCCCACCGACGGGCTCACATCGATGCTTAGACATCAAATACATATTGGATAGAGCTATGCGTATAGGTATCACGCATAGTCCGCGCTTGAAGCCGATTCGGTTGGTCGTTCAGCCAACGCCACCGTCAAGCGTCCAATCAGACAACGCCCGCGACGCCGTGTGACCGCACGCAATAACCAATCACAGACGACAATGAGTGGATCCTGCGTGACAAAGACATTCATGTCTTCACAAATTCATTCAGCATTCTACACAACTATTCTGTAGTAAGACCCACACAGGGCAGACTTGCATGGTTTAGGTTCTCTCCCAAAACAACTATTTTGTAGCAAAACCCACCCAGGCAGATTTGATGGGCTTAGATTTTTCTAAGTTACATTTATTTCTAATATACTTCAAATTAAGGAAGTAATAAAATTAAGTATATTTTAATTACAATATCCTTACCATTAGGATGAAAATAACTTTTGTAAAACCCTATAGGTACAATTTTAAAATTAATAAAGTAAAATTATATAAAACAATGATTGAGTAGGTACCATAAATTGATTAATTGAATGGTTCTTTAATTACTTATGATCCAATCATGGCCATCTTAATCTCACTAAACTATTTACATGCGGTATTTTTAAGATACCTTACTAATAGCTATATAATAGTTTATGAATATGACAAGTCGACTTTTAAACGGAAATCAACGTCGATAAAATATTGATTTGAAATTTTTTGTACTACTTAAAAAGTGTTCAAACTTCTGTTTTTCAGAACACAATTAATCACCCGTTCCCACTTTTTTACTGAAAATTAATTAGATTATTTATTTTGACATTTTTTATGTACCTAATTTAAAATTAGAACTTCCTTCGTTATTAAAATGTTTGTTCTAAGGATAATAACAAAATGTTCGTGTGAAAATATAAAATAGACGTAATATCGGAACAAGTAATTATTAAATTTGGGACATTTTTACAATTCATTTTTGTTGATAGATTAATATTCATAAGTCATAACTAGGGTTCGGATTTGAAGGCAAATGCCTTTCTTTTATTAATCATAATAGAAAAATAATTTTTATACAAAAATGTGTTTCACTTAATTTCTTAGACGATGAATGCATTTTTTTTTTTGCCTTTTTTTGCCTTTTTACTTATAAATGTCTTTTTGCCTTTTTTTGCCTTTTGTACTTATAAATTACTTTTGCGTTTAATTTTCAGTTGATTTTATAATTTTATACACATCTTACGTATTATCGCTACAATTGGGTTTTATTCTTTGCAATATTTATCGATATCGTCTTATCGAGTATTAATTGGTATGGCCATAAAATTACCCGTACACATATTTAAAGATTAAGATATGCTCGTAATGCGTAAATTTTCCCTTCCATTTATAAAAATATTTTAAGCCCGAACTGTAACCGTTTTTCTGAAAACAGCTTGTCAAAATACGTGGTAGTCAATTTTTTTTAATACAAACTAGTTTATTTTGCAATTAATTAACTGGTATAACTCAAGTAAGTTAATTTTTAATATTGTTTTTAAATAATTCTTAGGACAAACCTGGTTAAAGAAAAAAGTAATCTATTTATACAAAATAGCATAAACTAAAACTTGTGTGCATTTGAAAGTGTTTGAAAAATGTTAACTATTTTATTTTGTAGTATATTTATGAATTGCCTTTTTATATAAAGTAAATGCCTTTTTTTGCCTTTTTTTACATTTTAAATGCTTTTTTTACGGATTATATTGCCTTCAAATCCGAACCCTAGTCATAACTAAATTTTCAATTCACATAAACGATAAACCCACGTACTAATCGTAAATTTATTTTAATTCAGAAAAGTTATCCACTGAATAACATACAGTAGAAAAAGAGGGGGAAGGGTTTATTTGAAAAAATAGATGTTTGTATCTCCACAGAACACTACTTGAGTAATACATAATATCTCAAGAATATGAAAATATGGTCTTTAAGTATATTAAAAATTCCAAAAATCAGATTTAAAAAAACAG
This sequence comes from Metopolophium dirhodum, assembly GCF_019925205.1. NCBI lineage: Eukaryota > Metazoa > Arthropoda > Insecta > Hemiptera > Aphididae > Metopolophium > Metopolophium dirhodum. The sequence continues at coordinate 21,732,279 of NC_083566.1, forward strand.
TACCTATTATTGAAGAAAAAAAGGGAGTTAGCATGATTGGTGAATTACGCTATATATTTAGTACTTATTACTTAAAACATATAATATATAAGTACTATGAGGTAAAGTACTATCTACTTTGTACTATATTATTATTTAGGAATATATTTTATCAACTATAAGTAATTAATATGTATAAGTACATAAACTTATGTAATACGAATATTATACTCAATGTTTTAAAAAATAATAACATGAGTTTATTAGTAAATTTGTAGGCTGGTAAACATTATACCGTTTTGTAACTTGTAAAAATACTCAAAAAAATATTCCAAAGAAATTAAAAAAATTAAGAATTATACAAAATACAGTTATTTAGTAAAAGCGAGGTTAATGAAATGGAATAGTCCTCTAAAGTATAATATTAAAAAATAATAATAATAACATATATTGAGATACATGAATTAGTTGATTTGTGTGAGCAAACTGAAAATCTTCAAGAAGACGCTACACATACATTTGTTGTCTCTGTCTTACACACACACGACATAGTAGAATTGTCGTTCAATAGTTTCAATAGCATGCTGTTAGTTTTGATACTAGAGTGAATTGATCTATAATAAAACTTTTAGATAAGAACATTATCATTCTGTGCTTAAGCGTTGCCGATTTTTCGAAATTTTCATTTTCAAGCAAGATATGGGTAAGTGAAATATCAAAAATTAAAAATGCTCATAATCGCTTGAAAATTAAAATATCGAATAAAAACTAATCAAGCAATAATTATAATGTTATTTCCTAAAAAATTGATAAAAGGTGAAATCACTCTAATATCAAAACTAACAACACACTATTGAAACTGGTGAACGTCGTACGTGTGTAAGACGGAGAAAACAAATGCACGGGTAGCATCCTCTTAAGGTAGGAACAATACATCTAAATACTGATTAAATAATTTTCACGATTTACGAATAAATTATGACAATTAAATGGACCAGAGTCATCTTGGAACCGCAATATAGCTTACATTTTACTAACAACGCAATGTTTTGGAGTTAGATTGTTAGTCATAAAAAAAATACTAAAAAAAATAAATATTTTTTTTGTATTCTGCTCAAATATCCATGTATTATTACAATAGGTTAAATTTACCTGTAAGATCATACAAGTCAATGCTTATAAGTTACACTTACACGTATACAATATACTTCAAAATAAGCATGTAATAAAATTAAGTATTTTGTGATAATAATATCCTTACTATTATATGCAATAGATTTATTTGAAAGTTCTATAACATTTTAAAATGATCAAAACAAAATTATATAAAACAATGCTTGAATAGGTACCAAAAATTGGTAGTTAATAAATAAATAGTTTACTAATCTCTTATGATCCAATATGGGCAAATCAATCTTACAAACAATTTTACATATAATGGTATTTTTAAGATACTTTCCTAATACCAAGCTATAATAATTTATGAATAGGACAACTCGACTTTCAAACCGAAATCAATATCAACAAAATATTGATTCGGAATTTATTGTTTTCGTAACATTTTCAGTTTGGATAATGGGCATTTATATCAACTTTCAATATTAAGGACACACAATATGCATCAACCTTTTAATTTTTTTTCAAATACGTAATTATTTTTTTTTCTTCTGGTTCTACTTCTTTTTTGGGTTTATCAAGCCACTATAATATCATACTGTCACACAAAAAATCTTCCAATTATTTAAATCTAATGCCTTCTCATTCCAATTTTTTTTCTTCCCCTAATGTTTGACTCCTCCTTTCACTGTATCCCCCACTTCATTTTAGAGTTTCATCAAATATCTTAGTAATTTGTTTCGTCTCCTCATTTATGCCTGACCCAGCACAATTTACTATTATGATATAGTATCAACAATGATGTTTTCATTGTATATTGCTTCTTATACTATGTTTTATTTTTCATCTGGTCTATTGTTATACCCAACATATTTTATTGACCTGACTTTTTCCATAATATGTTTCTTATGAATTTATTTTCAAGGGTCTGCACGTTTCACACCCGAAAAATATTTTTTTGTACCAACATAAAATTGTATACATCATAACTGTTCTAAGTTACTATTTGATTAGATACTAATTAAAAACATTACCTTGACAGATCACTGAAAAAATCATGTTTATGTAAATCTTGTATACATTTACTACAAATTAGGTAAACTATTAAAAATATTTAACCATCCATCTGATTTTTTTGTATAAGTTATTCAGTTTAAGACAATTTCTAAACAACTATCATTAATAATTAAGTTCTACAACAATGTAAAAAAAATATTTAAGTTATTTTTGATAATATTAATTGATTGTTGCTTGACAAAACAAAAATCAAATTCAAATAATTCAAATAAATTTTATGAGGTTACATATTATTATACTTCACCAGATATACTAGAATAATAAGCTTATACAAATCTTATTAAGAATATTTTATACTTTTTAAAACATCGCTAAGCATAATATTTTTAATAATTATAATATCATATTAAGTTAAACTGAAAAGTAAGAAATGGTGTATGTTCTGTTTGTCCATAGATTATCATAAAACGACAATATTTTGATTTTCATATTGAAATAAATTATAGTATTATAAAACCATTGCTGTTGAATCACAGGGGTAGTTCACAGTGGTTGTTAAATCTCCACAAAATAAAAATTATAACACAAATATTATATTCATTTTAAATCAATAAATTAATCCTTACAATTTAATTTTGCAATATCTGGTTCAGTAGCTGCAGGCATAACCCAAACTGAAATTGCTATAAATGTAAGCTTAATTAAACATTGCTTATTAAAAATCATTTTGATTTAAAATTTTAATATGAGAAAATAATAAAAAACAGAGTGAACGCCGAACCACAAATGAAATTGAATACTACTTCTCGTTTCTTTTATAAGCAATATGTTACTAACCCACACTCATTAAGTACAAATAAATAATGTGCAAAATAAGTTGTTTATTTAGTTGGTAGCTAGAAGTATAATATAACAAGGGAATAATATTATTCACTATTTGTTAGTGAACGCCATATGTATTATCTTTCATATCACTTGAGTAAATAATTAGTAGGTACCTATGTAAAATTAAACATAGCAAAAATACTCTGTAGGCATCTTGAACACAGGTTTTTAATTTTTCCGCTTTGTTCGATCGACTTCAAAATACTACTAAAACTGTTCAAATGAATTTGCTAGAAATAATATTATATTAGGTAGTTAAATACAAAATACTAGTCAGAAACATGGTGAAATACATAATTATCATAATATCATACTTATATCAATATAACTGTACGTTTCATATATACGTGATACGACAAAATTTTAAAATATTTTTCATACCGAAGAAAAAATGTAAGGCGATATAATAGGTCACGTTATAAACCAACAGTCAATTGAAATCTTGAAATTTAACACAATTATAAATAACTATTAGTTATATACTATATAGTATAATATTTTCCGAAAACGAAATACAACGGTCTCGTATCCGTAATTCAATTACCTATATAATATTATATTTTGATACTAAACTATTCGATAGCGATTTTAGCTTCTGAGCGGAGCGATGAATGACGTACTGATTTTACAAAGATGTGTGTGTGTTTTATTTTGTCTGTCGGCGTTTGGAGTAGTAAAACTTCAAATTTGCTGGGAAAAACAACATAACAATTAAGGAAAAATGGGCATTTTTACGCAAAATCGATTTTTGTTTTCGGCGTAACTCTAAAATAAATGACCGTAGATACATGACATTTTCACTGAACATTTAAATTAGCATTTGCTATACACCATTAAATATTCAAAATATTTTGACTTGTTTTAAGCTGTTTACAGACATTATTAATTTTCAGTTTTTTAGTTTTTTTTTTTCAATGAATGTCAATAAATTTTTTTTTTGTGCTGTAAAAAGCTTGATAAATTAATACAAGACACTTAATACATTGTTACAATTACATTTGAAGAATATTAAAAGTCTATAATCACAATTTGTTTTATAAGCATTTTAAGTTCAACTGTTGACAAAACGCGTACAAATTACGAAAATATGCAAATTATTTCTAGTTAGAAATTCCTAAAAATTTTATTTTTAAATCTAAGATTTGAAAATGTAATACAAGGTTCCTAATAAAATTGTCTACCTTTATCAAAAAAAAATCTCAACAAGCAAATCAAATTAAATTTTTATGAGCGTTTGAAATTCAAATTTGTTCAACATTTTCATCAATTTCAATACTCCATAAATTTTCAAAATATTTTGACTCGTTTTGAGCTGTTTATTGGTAATTTCAAATTTTTGTCTATGAATATCAATAAAGTTTTTTCTGTTGTATCGAAAAACGTCAAAATTTAATACAAGGTTCCTGCAGTTTTTATTGTTACAATATCAGTTGAAAAATATTAATTTTGACGAAATTTATCAAATTGAGAATTTACAATTTATTTATAGTTAAAAATTTATAAAATGTTAAACTTTTATAAAGTTCACCGGAAGTAATTAATTCCATTACCAAAAAATCTAAAAAATACATAATCAACGTTATTTTTATAGTTATTTTAAGTTCAAATTTGGACATATTAAATACCAAGAATGACTATTTTAGTTATTTTGTTGTAATTTTATAATATTAATTCAACTTAACGGCTACCGTATTGATAATAAGTAGTAACAATATAAATATAATATAAAATATCCACACTGACAACCCGTCACCGCTCAGAATCGTTTTTCGTATATAATGATATTATATCATCGAATTCAAATTTAATACCATCCATTATACAGTGACCCACTTGTTACAACCTACTGTACAACAGAGTGAAATCCACTTACCCACCTTTTTTTTATTGATTGCCTATTTTTTTTTTTTTATAGTTATTTTATGTTCAAATTTGGATGAAATTACATACCAAGTTATCTATAGTAGTTTATACCTATAGTTCTTATCTATATGAGTAAATTTAAAATAAAATGAAAAGTTTTGAATAATATTGAAATGTATTTTTTTTAAAAAACATAAGCTTAAATTGACGACAATGAGTACAAATTGTAATGTTATATAACATCACTGGTGGCAAAGCGAAGACAATATTATGGGAATTTTAGAATTCAATATTCTAAAACATGATAGAATGAACCAACTTACTATGTTGTAAAAATTCGGTAATACCCTAGATCTAACAAATATTTTATTCCCCCCCCCCCTACGAAAAAAATCCTGGCTACGGTACTAATCGGCGTGGTCTTATACTCTTATTTCTTATGTGCCATTTTCTCTGTTGGGGTCTTACCGGAAAATAATATGGGTTATAGATTTAAACAAACTTATACGCACACACTGTACACGCACTCGCATAATATAAGCGTTGCTGTCGATCGCCGACGACTTACGTAAGAGCGGTGGCCGTATCTGTTTACACGCACACGAATAAGTCGTCAGGGGGTGGTTGGGAAAATATAGGGCCGCCCATCAGGATAACAATAATATTAATATTAAACGCGAATATGATACAACGCAATGTGTACGGTGTAGATAATAATATATAGTGTCGCGTGTTTATATAAATATATAATATCGCTTAGACGGTATATTATACCTATATGATATTCTACGCTGCGGCCGATAGAAGATATTTTGCGGGCGTCCGGATTGACCCTCGACAACTCACACGCTTGGGCTTTGAGGGGGTAAAAAAAAGATGCAAGTATATTACATTATGTGTACACTTGGGCGTACTGTTATTTTTGATGCTATCATCGATCATTTGATTCGACTTTGATCCGAATAAGTTAAGAGAAACGATATTTGACGAGTTCATAATAATATTATATTCGGTTGGAAACTTAGAATCGCGTTTTTAAATAACTATAGTTTGAGTTGAAAATCTTATAACAACACCATACGTGTTACCTACAAATGGATAATTGTTTATGATAATAGTTCACACGGATGGTTGTATTTTCCAGTTTTTTTTTTAGGTTTTCTTTTAAATTATAACCAAAGTTTTTTTATTTTAACCGATAGGCGTCTTAACGGTATTCAGATTTACTTTCTGAGGCAGATCGATGTAGATAACGCGTATTCATCGATAAGTGTTTGTGGGTTGTGGCTAAATGTAACAAATTTAAAAATAATTAACGTAGGTACCTAATAGGTACTACCTATCATATAAGTACACTATTCAGTATACATTTTGTGATACGAATCGCTTTTAAAAATAAATAAATTAGAAAACAAGGTTGTTTCGGAAATCTTTCCATTAGTCTGATTATTCAGCCCTTGTCTACCTGACATAAGTCAGAGACCCGATAAAACACGTTTTATATTTTTGAAAAGGAGGACTAACACAACGCCGTGTATATAAATTGTACATTTGCACCTACGGCATATGGGCACGTCTAAATTTGTATTAAGCCGCGTACACACTTGTAACATTTGCGCGTAACATCCTTATTGATGCGGCCAAATTTACCGACAACTGGTGAAAAGGTGTTACGGCGTAACATAAAATGTTACAAGTGTGTACACTGTACGCGCAACTGTTGTAGTTTAAATTGATACAATAATACATTTTAGCATCTAATGCTTGAAAATGTAATACAAGGTTCCTCATAAAAAGTTGATTTTTTCGGAATAAAAATAAAAAGTTTAACGTAAAGCCACGATAGTTTTTTTATAACTCTATGAGAGTTTGAAAATAAAATATTGATAAAATTGGTTATTTTAATATTTTAAACCAAAAATAACGATCCTCGTAATTTTGTTGTAATTTAAAAATATTAGTCGCATATTTATAGATAATTGAAACTTTTTTTAATTAGTATACGTATTGGTGGTAGATACTTATTTATTTTCAAAAATAAAAATAATATTAAATCCAATTTATTATCTATAATAACTAAGTACCTATATCCTCATGTACTATTCATAAACACATTATTAATTTTTTTAATATAAGACGAATAAGAAAAAAAGGGTTAGCCATATTGAGAACATTAAGATTTTCCGAATCGTGATGAAAAACAACTACTTTTATGGATTCACAAACAATTTTAGTGACAACGTCACATTGGCATCAATTGTATTATGTTGTCGTAATTCAAAAATTATTACGAATTGTAATTTAAAACAACTAAATGGTACATTTAAATATTTAATTACATTGAATAGCTGTCAGCTGTCTGATACAAATATCAATATTTTTAATGCAAAAAATACTCATACTATACGTTTATACAGATACTACCTAAACATAGTATACTTTTTTGATTATTCTAACTCTGTCCGTATTATCTAAGATAATTAGAAGTAACATTGTATAGTATTATATTTTAAATAACATTTTTAGAATATTTTGATGATTAAATTTAGAGGTATTTTTAAACAGATTAAATTATTAAATTGTACACATGTATAGCTTAACATTATGTTAAATGTTTGTCAAAAAATGTTTAGAAACATATTAAAACATAATATATTATATTATTACTATTGAATTTTAGTAATGGTTGAACAGCTAATAATGTACACAATAGACCAAAAACTAGTTTAAGTGCATACATTTAAAATAAACTTATTATAACTTTCAATGTAAATACATAAAAAAACCAATAATAAAAAAAATTGTCAAGTAGGTAACCGCTGTACCGTACAGTATAGGCGAGGACTGTCGAGTGCACCTCGTAATTGCAGAGTAAGTCACTAAGTAATGGATGTGTTTAATTTGAATTCGACGATAAATTATTGTTTAATACGATTAAAAATTTGAGCAAAGTCTAACTTTTTGGTAACCAATATACCTAACCAAACAATTACTTTAATAATAATATTACAATTTTACTAAAGTTCGTATTTTTAGATTCTGGATTGATTTTACGACGATGTGTGTTTTTATTTTATTTTTTGGTTTGAAATGGTTTTAGTATTTTCAGAGCAAACATCTCTGATCATCACTTTGATGGAAGTTGTATTTATTGCAAATTGAGTCTAGTTGGTACTTTTGGGAGGTATAATTTGATGAATTTTTTTTAGAAAAAAACTTACTTGTACCTATAACAAAATACGATGTATTATTAGGTTAAGTATGTTTCATTATGTATTAATGTATTATATTAAAATAATTCAAGTCTCTGTTAGACCAATGTCCACAGTTTATTTGTATAGTAAAAAAAATTTTTTTTTTTAAATGTACGGTTCCAAATTTTTTTAAAATATTCGAGAAAATAAAAAATAAATACAAACGTTTGTTAAAATTTATGGGACTTATTTAAGAATGTTAAATTTTAAATTATATTGGTATCTAGTAAAATTATTCATTTATACATAATATTATGCGTACTTTATAAAAATAATTATTGGGTTTGTAAATAATTAAAATCAACAATCGGTTATCGTTTTATGTCTGGACCCTAGTCGTCATTGGTAGGAAAATTAATTAAAAGAATTTAAAAAATTTAATTAAACATAAAATTATGTTGCGGTAAAATCCAGAGACTGCAGTTTATTCTGATATTTAAATATAATAAATGAGTAACTATTAATTTCATTAATTAATGATTATTCAGAGGTCACATGGGGATAGATGGCAAAAGTATAAAAAATAAAACATATATGAAAACAAATTGGTGATAGTAACATAGGTTGTAGGTGTCTTGGTGACAAAATGTTTAAAAGTGAAAAATAAATAAATGATCTACAATGAAGTATGTTATAATAAAATTTGGATAGATTGTACTAGCTCTATTGTAGTTTCTAAACCCAACAAATTAATAACAATAATAACCAATAATTTTATTAATGTCACTCATAGTGATCAATGGAAATAGTATACAAAATATATAAATGCTTACAAATTAAAGGACTTTAACTCAATGTCATAAAAATAATGATATAATAGCCAATAGGTCAGGGGTACCAGCCTAAAATGTAAATACATAAAAAACAAAAATATTGAATTAACTATAAAAGAATTCCTAGCTTTTACTACTATTCATATTCTCTGCTACTTTTTTTATGCTTTTGGAAAACACTTGACTCTATTTCATTTCTGAATCATAATATCTGTGTACAATTAAATAAAAATAAATTTTAATATGTTAATGATATATAATAATATGCAAGGCTGGGCAAGTTAATGATTTTTTTTAACTCAGTTAAATTAAGTTAATATGCACCAATAACAAAAAGTTAAAAGTTAAAAGTTAATTTAACTATAGGTTAACTTAGTTAAGTTAAAAGTTAATACACACTTTTTGTTAACATTTTATTAAGTTAAAAAAAGTTAATTTGTTTATACAACGCTAGCATACATAATTTTTTTCCAACCCAAAACTAAATTATAGGATATAGTGTTAATACTTCATACAGTATTTCCATATAAGTTAGATTCGAATGATATAAATTTTCAACTTTAAATAATTTACGGTACATATTTTTTGACATGAAAACAAAATAGACTGAAATAGTGAAATATTATAAAATTAAAAACAAATAAATTAACATAACTTACTTCTTAAAATGAAAAATTAACTCGTTTATTCCACTTTAATTAAGAGGATGTCAGCGCACTATTTGTATTCTATCTCTGACCCACGCGCTACATAGACAATATTATTCTCTATCTTTTTTGTAATGAGTGATTTTACTCTAAAAATACTTAAAAACATAGAAAAAAAAAGGTGGGTAAGTGGATGACGCTCTGCTGTACAGTATGTTACAAGTGAGTCACTGAAATGGATGATGTTAAATTTGAATTCAATGATATAATATTAGAAAAATAGTATAAGAAAAACGATTCTGAGCGAAAACGGTCCGTCAGCCTATGATATTACCAAGTATATTTAATGATATTATTGTAATTAAAGTCATTTATATATAACCTATTTACGTGAAACCTTGTTTTCAATTTTCAATCCTTAGCTATAAAAATTGAACATTTTATACATTTTTAACTAAAAAATAATTATTAAATTATAAATTTGATAAATTTTGTCAAAATTTGAACTTTAAATGCTTATAAAACAAAATTGTGCCAATGTATTTTTAATATTTTTCAAGTACTATTAGAACGATATATCAGGAGCCTTGCATTACATTTTCACGCTTTTTTACCCAACAAATAAAATTTTATTGATATTTATAGAAAAACAAACTAAAAAAATTGAAAACTGACAATGTCCGTAAACAGCTCAAAAAGAGTCAAAATATTTTCAACATTTATTTGATAATTTTCGTGATTTTTCTGTATTTTGTCAAGATTTGAACTTTAAATGCTTATAAATAAAAACTGTGACTAAGGATTTTTAATTTTTTTCATCTGCCTTTGATAAAATAACCTAGGAGCCTTCTATTAAATTTTCATGCTTTTTTACTCAACAGATAAAATTTTATTGATATTTATAGAAAAAAAAACTAAAAAAAATGGAAATTGACAATGTCCGTAAACATCTCAAAATAAGTCAAAATATTTGGAAAATGTTATGGTGTATAGGAAATGCTTATATAAACATTCAGTCAACATTTCATGTCCCTACGGTCATTTGTTTAGAGTTACACCAAAAACCAAAATCGAATTTCTCAAAAACAGATTTTGCGTAAAAACGTTTTTCCTTAATTTTTCTTTTGTTTTTCACGCCACTTTTGAAAACTACTGTGAAATGTTTACTTTTTACCCCCCAAAGTACCAACAAGATTTACTTTCCTATCAGAAAAGTTACTGTTGAAGAAAATCCAAGCACTTTTACTGTTCAGAATCTAAAATTTCATGTGTAAATTTACACAAAATGTGTGGCAACACACATTAATAAAACCGTGTGTGCAAATTTACAAACACAACTTGTAGTCAGGTTTCACTGTATTTCAGAAGTTAAAATTTACACAGACGTGTATGTATACATTATTTACTTATATATAGTTATGATAAATTTACTAATGTTTTTACGTATAAATAATTTACATTGATTACCTGTGTATATTTAATGGCACTTCTTGTTGAAATGTACACAGAAATGTATACAAATATAATTTACATATTTATACGGACATTGTTCAATTTTTTTTTAGTTTTTTTTTCTATAAATATCAATAAAATTTTATTTGTTGGGTAAAAAAGCGTGAAAATTTAATATAAGGCTCCTGATATATCGTTCTAATAGCAGTTGAAAAATATTAAAAATACATAGGCACAATTTTTTTATAAGCATTTAAAGTTCAAATTTTGACAACATTTATCAAATTTATAATTTATTAATTATTTTGTAGTTAAAAATGTATAAAATGTTTAACTTTTATGGCTAAGGATTGAAAATTCAAAACAAGGCTCCACGTAAATAGGTTATACCTATATAAATTACTTTATTCACAATAATATCATCAAATATACTTGGTAATATCATAGGCTGACTGACCGTTTTCGCTCAGAATCGTTTTTCTTATACAATGATATTATATCATTGAATTCAAATTTAACACCATCCATTACAGTGACCCACTTGTAACCTACTGTACAGCAGAGCAACATCCACTTACCCACCTTTTTTACAGTGTATATTATAGTATAGGTTCAAATATAATATTTATCTATTACAAAATAAGTATTTGCTTACTACGCATATCAGAATCATTATACGCACACGTGCACCACGAAGCATTTCCGGACCGCATATATTATAAAAGTAATATAATGACGTACCTATAAAGAGCTTCTTGGGTGCAGATCGTGTCTTGCGGGAAGCCTTTGCGTGGCGACTTGCACCGTCAAAGAGACCAACGTCGTTACGTGACGCCGCCACACCCGGCTTTGATATGTATCTCTCTTCCGGTCCTGATCACCACACACGACGTGATAGCGAAAGAAAAAAAAACACGTATCAAAATAATACGATATCTCTTTACATTTGGCGGCCTCAGGTCGGGAAAAAAATTTAAAATTGAGTCAATAGGTGTATTTTAATTACCACTAAGATCGATATCAATTATCTCAACCGGGCAGCCAGTTTTCGAAATAATTACCGAAAAATATATTATATTATATAATTAATTTACCTTTAAATTCGATTCAAACTGAATGTATCGGCACTATAATGACACGAATTTACTGAATTAGAGTAGAAAGCTCTCAGGTGTTTGTAATATTTTGCAAAATAAAATAGGTATAACGATATGTAAAGATGTTTTCAAACAAACAAAAAACAATAAAAATAATTTCTGAAAAAATACCATACCGTTATATATTTGAAATTTGAATACAGTATTGATGCGTTTAAGAATAAGTTTTTTAAAGATTTTGTCTATTTGATTCAGGGAAGTCGAATGGTTATTACTTAGGGTTTATTATTATAATTGAGAATTTTCACAGGAATGGGTAATAGGTTAGTTTCAAAATTGAAAATGTGTGTTGATGAAAAATTTCCTTTTATAGGAAGTTGGGATGCGACTTCAACAATTATTAGGTCATAGCCGGGTGTTCTGTGTCCGATTAATATTTTGATAAATGACTAGATTTTGCTTGGGCAGCTGATATGTTTGGGTGGAAGATTTACTGAGTAGCATGAGAAATAAATAGCGTTCGATTTCTTCAATTTTGTTTGGAAAGAGTATGTCGTGATTTAGTTTGATGGGTTGATGATGAAATGTATTAGAAGAATATGTCAGTATTGTCCAGATCTTTGACCACACAGGTGTTGTTTATGGGAAAGCTGAGGGTTGAGAATTTTTTCGGTGGTATTCTATAATAGGTTATCAGTAGGAAAAAGGCTGTAAGATGCCATGTGAAGTTACCAGATCTGATCGAAGTTAGGAGACTTTAAAATTTGTTTCATACATTTTTGTACTGGATTTTATTAGGTAGATATTTTTTTCTTTGCCAGGTAGGTTAGGTTAGGTTAGGTAATTACCTAATATTTGTTTCTATTATTAGGGCTTTGACATGATATGGGTGTTTTTATGGAAAAGTTTAGAAGGGTAGGCAAGGCTCCCTCTTAAATGTTTATTGTAAGTTAATCGACTGCACGGTATATATCACAAGGCATTTATAATAAATTTATATAGTCTGTTGAGGTGATTTAATTGTTTAGAAAATGACTAAAATAATCCCAGTTCATTCATTCTCGGATTAAACTGAGCTTAGGTGGTTTAACTGGAAGTATCCTCATTGGGTATAATTATGTTCCACCAATTATGTTTTTTGATCCAATGGTGTTGAAAAAGTGATATAATAATATAATAATATGTCTATTTCCGGAATATATAATTATAGATTTTATTGTGTGGGAAATGAATTGAAAATGTTCATATATTGATGACTATTGTTTGACACCATTTTTGATGTTCTAAGGAATTTGGCGTGAGTTAAGCAAAGGAGGTTCTCTCGTATTATCGCGTATTATCATACAGTTAGCACGTTTAACAAAGAAGTAAAAATTACGTTAGGAAATTATTCGCACTTTCATCTCAAGGGAATTTATTGCTCGTTTAGTGCACAACTTTGCCGCCGCTCCACCTTGTTATTGCGTGACGGTGACAATGGTAGTATTGATAATGAGTTTTTATTTTAACTCTTAATTAGACGTGATTATTATACATAATAATGCCTTAGCTAAATGGTCGTGACATTTTAGCTGAAATTAAATACTCGTAAACCTTCCGTACAAGTTATACTGCATAAAATCGTGAATTGTATAACCGATTAGTATTCAACGAAAAGCGTTTATTTAGAAATAATATAATAGTCGATGATAATTTAAATTTAATGTCACTTCATTCACCTAATTAAATGTTTGAAAAATATATCAAAATCGATTTACGTAGGTAAGATCCCCGCGCATTTTTTCAATCCTCCCAACGAATAAATACATAATAATATAGAGTAATATATTAATATTAATATTAAATAAAATATGATATGAAACTATAAATAAAAATAACAATGTAGGAATACATCAAAACAATTCCGATTCCTACAAAGACCATATATAATACACTATACACGAAAGTGGAATATTTCATCGTCGAAAACTTAAAAAAAAAAAGCATAAGCCCGCTAGGTACTCGATATTTTTTCCGTATAAGGAAAATCTATGAATAATATACATGTTTTTGTTAATAAGTGACCATGACTACGAAAAGGTTAGAAAAAATTGGTTGGAAAAATAAAATAATTGTACCCATTCCAAATCATATTATATAATATGTTAAAAATATAAAACACAATCATCGAGAATATACAATATTTTATTAATATCATCAATTGTTATGTGTTTTATACCTATATTCTGTGTACTCTTAAGTTTCGAAATATTATCAAAGACGAGATTTAATAAGTAAAATTTAAAATTTGACGCCATCTCTGCGGGTGGTGTTCCATTTTAATTTTATAGATTATAATTTGTAAGTTATTAACCGTTCTGTGGCATAATATCGTATCACACGGTCAGCGCTCGTTAAAAAATAAATACAATTATAATGCACTTGAAATAAATAAATTTTTATTTATTTATACAGGCATGATTAGACGAGGAATCGCAAAATACCGAGCGTTTAAAGTAATTATTATCAACTCTTTAAAATACACAATATTATGGTTTTATACTATATGTACGATTTTTTTTATTTCCTGTATTTACATCAATATATTATTTTAATATATTGTTTTAATACGCTCTCGTCGGCATTGATGTAAAATTACGAACGATAATGTTTATGGTTAAATTTATACAGACGATTCGAGCCCGTCTATATTATAATCATCGTTATGCAGTTAATGCAATTAAAAATGTAGGTATCCAATTAAAAGAAATAAAACTCATATATTTTTTATGAGTCGTTGTAAACCATTATTTTTTTTATTCAAAAACATTTATATTTTTAGAAAAAAATTTCCAAGCCGATTTATTGAAAACTTGGTCTATTTCCTCCACAGCTCCACCCAAAAGAAGGAAAGCACACGTATTGGAGTATTAAATTGGAAAATAATCAGTACATAGGTAATGGTATATTGAAAAAACTGTACATTTAGACATAATATTATTTTATTCACATATAGTTAAACATAAAACTTCTGATATAGATAGTTTTTGTTGAAATAATTCATGATATAATTTACCATGTTAAAGAATAAATTATATTCTAGAAGTACCTACTATCTATATACGACAATATAAACTTATTAGTCCACCCCAGCATTTAATTTTTAAAAGGCAGTATTTCATACTGTTTCCAAAAATTCCTTTATCTGGATGAATTTCAACCTTTTGGCATAATGCGGTTATAAAAAATCCAATTTCTCTAGCTAACTAGAACTTTCCAAAATGTTTGGATATTATAGTACATAGTTGGAAAAGAGATTGAATCTCAAATACCTGCTCTGGAATTTAATTGTTTGTATAAAAACTGAAAATCGATAATACCAATCATGAAAAAGGTCACATAATAAAAAATATTTTTCATGAGTAGTACAACTTGTATATAAAGCTTATCAAACATGTATTATTTTATTCATAGTTGTGTGGCGATTTTGGTGATTTCTACGTAGATCATATATTGATATAGGTAGTTTTGTATCTTAAAAATCATTGATATAAGTAAAAACCAAGCTTGTTGATATTTCTTTAGACATTTTTAACAGTTGTTGAAAGTATAGTATATCGGTTAGAGTAATTATTTTAAAAAAAAACCCTCTTTATCATCTCGACTCGATGTCTACTTGAAATAGTGTCGACAAAAAAACATAATATTTATATCACTAAAATGTAAAACAACGCAAACGTTAAACGTAAAAATAGCTTGACCGAAAATTAAAAAAAATACAAAACAAGCTGAAGAACTCTTCAATATACTATTCAGAGCTTGAAGAACATTATTACAAATATCAAGGGTCAATAATTGATTAATAGTTATTATTATTATTATCCATTTGCATATTACAATCAAGACTACTATACAGGTAGGTACTGTAATAGTACATATATATAGCACTATAAACCGCAATCAGAATCGTCTATTTTTTATTTAGAAAACAGTTTCAAACGCAAATGTAATAATTTTAACATTGCGCCGTCGTACTGTACATATATAATATGTACTGTAAAGTTCCGTTGCAGTCGTAGCATTAAGTCATAAGTTAGCTACAAACATACAACGGTACAGACAGGAAAAAATCGTACAAAACATTAATCAATGTCGACTTCATTACCGCGTACGATAATAATTTATAACGACCCAATGATTTTCAACACTCGGGTCGGAAACACGATATTTAAAACGTACGCAGTGGAAGTCTATATAATATAATGATATACTATTTATATGCAATGTACGTGTACCTATATATTTTTTTAGTTACAGCCATCATAAATCAAAATCGTTGTCTCAATGTTTTCTATGTGTTAATTTCGTTTATATTATTAAATATACTATATCGAAAGAACTACATATTATCATACACCATACCGATATAATGTATTAGTATAGGATAGTGCATAAAATATAAAATGATTATATTATAGTAACATTCTGTTATCCGAAAAACTGTAATATGGTATTATAGATGTTTGCGTTAGAGTGTAAAACGTTATTCTATATAGAAATCCTTAAAATGCTTGTTAATGTATGTATTACACAGTTTCACTAACTAGTTAATAGATAAATTAATGGTTGGGTCTTGGCTAATGTATAGAATATTGATAATGATGTTAATGATCAGAATTCAGGATAAGTGCTGAAAAAGTTATTGCGTACAGTGACGACCCAGAAGAAGAAATCCGAATGACCGAATCCCAGTTGTCTGTCAAGGATTTTTTAAATCAACATTCTAAGATAAGAATGTCCCTTGTATTTCTAAGTGACACCCAAAAAGTTTTAATAATAATGTACTAATAATTATAAATAAAAATTAAATTGGGGGACGGAGTGGCCGAGCGGACTAAGGCGTCGGCTGCGACGCAGCCGGCCCGAGTTCGATACCTTGGCCGCGGGCGGCATTTTTCTTCGGGCAAGTCACGGTGTCCGGAGAACAAGTGCCGCCATCCCCCACCCGGGCATGGCAGATACCTACGGGTGCCCAATCAAAAATTCTGCCAAACTAAACACATACGTGTTCCTCCCCCTACCAACTTAACAACCTACAAACTAAAAAATAGCTAATGGCCTCAGCTGCCGGGCTCAAGATCAATAAAAAAAAAAAAAAATTAAATTGCAGTTGGACGTTTTTAAGTCACCGTCAAACACATACTTGCCGATTGCCAAATATATGTCGACACTAGAACAACCTCAAACTCCCCGAGTCAATAGCTAAAATATTACACAAACATCATCAAATTCATCACTGCCCCCAAACTACAATTCAAAATCTGAAAAACCTAATGAAAAGTACATTATTTATTTAATGTATATAGCTAAATTTGCAAATGTAATGTTTTCGTTGGTCTTAAAAAAAAAATTAACTCATAGTATATTTATTGTATATTCATTTGTAATGGTATTCAAAAATGATGTATGATGTATTAAAGAATAACTTACAATGTATTTCAATTTAACATACATTTCTTATTTTAATTTAAATTTAATTTGACACAATATTGACAAATTTTTAAAATGTTTAATGTAACCAAAATCACAATGAATTCGTATTTGAATTTTAATGCATTATTTTTATGTTATACTAGATGTAGATAATAATGAATTGACGTTGTACCTAAAATAAATTAAATTATATCGAAAATGCAGTATAAATCTTTTAAAAGCCAATATTTATAAAATTTTATTTTGACTTTTGATCATATAGTTTTAATAAAATATTTTATTCAATTAATTTTACTCAATAATTTTCAATATATTAACTAAATTGCAATCGTTAGTTTATAATATTATATACTGTAGCTGGATTGTAGAATACTGAATAACTGGTTTAAATATATATTTTTGTATTTATTCAATACCTACTTAAACTGAACATATTCGGAGAGAAACGAAATTACTTAACCATTAAATACTCCATTAAATGGTTAAGTAATTCCGGAGTTTATGTGTATATAATCTTTTAAATAATTTTCATTTTTAACCGATAAGTTTGGCAATTTATAAAACACCAACAATCCCATGATAATTTAATTTGATAATGCAAATACATAATAATATGATTTATTGATTTGTCAATCAATACAATAGCCAATAGTCTTTTTAATAAATTTGACATAAAAATTATATTGTTATTTAAATATATTTCCTGTATAATATCTATAATACGCGGACAGGGTTGGGCAGTGTCTGAAATACGTGTATCAAGATATGTACCAAAATTCAAATAACTGTATCTATGTTGTTTGGTTTAAAGATATTAGATGTATTTTCAATTTAAAAATAGTATATAAGTAAGAACATCTCTTTTTTTTCTTGGTGGTAATAGATCAATGATACAAAGTTACATTAGTATATGACTTTGTGTCTTTGCTTGAATAATTATTCAACATTTTCAACCACAAAAAGCTTTTTTTTATTTTATTAATCATAAGCTTCGACAGCAGGGGTCATTGGCTTTTCATATGTTATTTTACATAATTAGATGAACAATTCGAATATTCGATAACAATAACAAATAAACTTAAAAAAAACTTTTTATTAAACATTATTATACCACAAATTTTTTCTTCAACTCCCGCTGAGCGATTTTTTTTGTTCGAAAGATTTCTACCTAGCCGATCAAAATGGTTTCGTTTATATATTATTATACAGCTGTATACTTTTTTTTTATTTCACAATAATAAAGTGGACCAGGGTTGAGCAGTATAAGTCCCTAAGGTACTGTATAGTAAAAGCTATAAGAGAAACTGTGATGCTCCCGGAGGGCCTTTAACTAAAAATGTTTATAAATAAATTGCGATCTTAATTTGTTCTTCCCACCCTCCTCCAGTTTTAAATACATAGTAAAATTTAAAGATCACAAATAAATATATTATTTAAAAATTGATATTATTTTGGTGATACATTTTACATAGGTACGCTTAATATACAAAATGTATTATATGATACGGTTTTTTTCGCAGACCTGTATATTTTGTAGCATTCGTATGTACATAATACAGTTGAACTGAAAATTTCAGTGACAAAGGAAGTATATGTATAGGTATGTTATATTTTGATAAAAAATATAAAGGTAATACAACTTTTCTAGGAACAAATGAACAATGAATGTGTATGATACGGGAAAATAATATAAAGGCAGTTCCAACAAAATAAAATATAATATGATATGAGTGAATGGCCTGTAGCTATAAAGGTGTATAACAACTATTACGGACTGCAAATAGACGTCGCGAATCAGCGCAAAAAAGACGACCATCGTCCTCGCAGATTTGTGAACCCTTAACATCATCTCGGATAAAATGTACCTATTCAGTACATTCATAATCACGTACCTATATACTCCGCTCCTGCAGATAGTGTAAATTCGACGTTGTGCACAGTGCCGTTACATATTATTATATTAATGATCGTAATATGGTTGTTAGGTCCTAGATTCAGGAGCAGAAACAGCATCGACTGACGGTATATATATTTTATTATTATTATTATTATTATTATAGGTCACAATACGGGATCGCGACGATCAGCTGGTGCGTGCAACCGTGAACGTGAGCGGCAGCGATATATAATAATAATGATACGATAAAAAATAAATAGAAAACCGCATGGAAACGAATACGGCTGGATGGTGATAAAAAAATAAGTAATAATAATCACGATCGTAGAAACGTGTAAAAAAAAACAATGATAAAAAAAAAGATTGAACAATGAAGCGACCGGCCGACCTGTATATTACTGTATAGTGTATATTATACATATAGACCACTGCACATAATATGCGTTACTAAATACATATTATATTGTATATACGTATTACTGTGTTATATATAATATATAGCCCAACTGTTCAATATTATATACACTCTATGGGTTCACATATATAGGTATATATATATACAGGTACCACTACCGCGGTACGTGAGTTAGTGCTTACTGATGTCATTCGGACTGCCAGTTATATCAATATGGCTATAATAATATACACCTATATAGTATCTAGTAGCTTTTCCTGGTTGTTTGCTTTATGTTGATAACGTGATCTCTTAGTGGCTGCGATCGATACGCGTTTTCCATTCTGTCACGAGATCACACACACATGTGAAAATAGGTTTGAATATTATTATTACTTAATATTTAGGTACACGAGAAACCCCAAAATGTAAACGGCGGTACATAATTTATACCTAATGAAAAAACGGTCTCCACAGTTATGAGTATTTAAAACCGTCTTAGTATATAAAATAATACAATATTTGGTATATATGGACAAAAAATACCAAATAGACATTCAGAAATCAGAAGACATTAAGTGTATGGTAACTTAAGGCTGTTCTTACAATGCGCAGTTAAGTGTCCGTTAACTTTAGTGAGTTAATTTTTAATACAACTTCGGTAAAGCCTATCGGTTAACTTTTTCGAAAAACAAAAATGTTCACACTATATTAAGGACACCCTAGGACAATTAATAGTCAGTAAAAATTATACAGGTGCTTAGATATTATCTATAATACACAGGTATTATAGTATTATACATATATATCTATATCTAGTATCTAATATAGTAGAGGCTATAATGGCTTACGGCCTACAGTCGTGGTTAAGGATTTCCACTGGCCGCTGGCCAGAATAAAAAATACGTAATGACAAAGTTTTCAAGGATTTAAAAAAATGCATGGTTAGTAGATAATATTAATATAACTGATTTGAATCGATCACCCTTGAATTATTTGACGATTACCTACTATAAATAACGAATAAAATAATATGATAAAAATGCTAAAGTAAAAATACCAATATGTCACACAATATACCAGCACTTATAGCCACGCGTGTATAGGGAAATATTAGACTTAAAATTAAAATTCATAATAATAATATAATGACCCTAAAAACACATCCCAATTCATGCACGTGATTCGACGTATTAAATATTCTACGATATAATGCCTGTAATACATATACCTAGTAACTATCGGTAGTCCTGCTTTATATATTTATTTATTTTTAGTGAACTGTTTTCAATTATTCAACGCACGTTAACCATAGCAAACTTTAAAATTTGGGGCTCGGGGTACCGCGTGTTACACCTATCAAGCCAAAAGAGAGAAAGAGAGAGAGTAAGAGAGGAATATAGACTTGTCAGTTGAGAAATCGATAACCGTCAAATAGATTTAATCAAAACGGAAACAAAATAACGTTCCGACCGAATAATTTATTAGATCCTCCGACGTTTTTCGATATATTTTTTTTTCGTTTATAAACATGTACATTGTAGCTGTATTATTGTAATAGAAGGTTATCGGCGGCGACCCGTTTCCCTGGTAGGTCAATACAATTGCTGTTATAGTAACGTTGCCGGAAGGGATGATGTTCAGTTATTGTTCAACCACCACTGATCATGTATTGTTTTCTTTAATCATGACCTGATGCTGTGTTATATTTTTAATTGAATTAAATCATACTATATATAACTAAAAATCAAATCATTGATAATACAAAACACATGATAATATGCGTGTGTTTTAATAGTTATTACAAATTATAAGCTGTTTATAGAAAAATAATACTATATTCTATAATTGTGCATTCGCACCAGAGAGCTTACGCCATACTGACGGACGTTTTATAATTTGTACACTCAGTAGGTATAAAAAATGTTAAATAAACCAACCCTAAAAACTTGTCCAAAGTGTATCAGTTTAATGATCAGTGCACACTAATACTTCACATTATTATACCTTAATACACCTAATAATGAAGAACGGACAAATTGGACAAAAATATATTTACCTATAATATTGTTCAACAGGTACCATTTTTTTTTTATATTTAGATTGCCTCTTTGCGAAAAAGAACCACATCTCCATTTTTATTTGAACTTGTAGATTAACTTACTAAGTAAGCACATTTGGGTTTTTGTTCTTAGTAAACAAATGTTTTCGTACGTTAAACCCAAAAATTGTATTGATCAAACATAACATTATGTTAAATCACGCAATATTTGTAAAACTTTAGTTTTGATTGTTTTTTTTTTAGAAATTTCTACAAAAGTGGATAGACATCTGACATGCTTACATAATACAAAAGGTGACTTCTTCATATTGTGTCAGTCGTTGAAACCACATGTATGCATACAATTAAAATCATAATATAATTTTGAGGAATTTGAATTTGGAACTGTGATTTATAAAAGTACCGAATAAATATTATTAATAATAATATATAATTCTTATTTTTTCGACTGTACGATTATTGTATCAATACGTACGCAGTTAAAACATGTTAAATGTATTATTATCACAAATCGGCCAAAGCGGAAAGTGGAAAATCCGCTGTAATGTGCGTTCCATGACGACGACGAATAATCGTGTTTCTTCGGGTTTCTTTTTCAGTCTTTCAGTGTAAATTGTACACTCATACATATATACATATATGGTTTGAGGTTTCGTCGAGGGTGAAAATGCGTATAAACAAGCGAGAAATAATTAAAAATGTAAAAACGCTTTCTTGTTTTCCACGATTTTATTTTGACACGAAGCATTGCGTGGTCACGTATGAATATTATATAACACGAGAGCTGCTGTAAATACTTGTAACGTAAACGCCACCCATAAATCATAATATATCAGAGAGGGTACTGCAACATATGGCACCAGGAGATGTTTTTTTTAAATTTTTTTTTAAACCTTAATTTTACTTAGTTTTTTAATAAATCGTATTGTTTATTAAATTTTATAACTCACTTTTCTTATTCGACTCAACAGAGTTAGGTATTATACCTCAATACTTGTATTTCTTTGTTTTAATTTCTAAAGGAAAATTTTGAAATAAAGTTGAACAGATATACCTTATATATATCTAATATTCTTATAAGAATATTTGTATATGTGTTTACTTTATGTCTATATACAATAAATATATTATATTTATATTACATACGTATATGGGTGTCTTTTACTTTTAAAACTTGTCCTGTATCTTTAACCTTTAAGGCTTAATTCCTAAACCTAAAGTTCAAATTCAAAGTCAAACTCTCAATCAAAACTTGTAATTAGTCGTGTATGAGAATGGCGTTTTTTTGTACATTAGGTACCTCAAAAACAAAATAAACGTCTACTCTTGCAAAATATTCAAAGCGATATTTAAACGAATCCGATTTCGATTTCGATCACGAATTGTGATGTCTTAACGATTGGTTTGATGATATCAAAGTCTTATACTCAATAAGCTACTAAATAAATGTTCGATGTTTTTTTGTACGGTTTACAGAAGTAGAAACTTATTAACAGTATTAAGTATTGACAATACCAATTACTTTAAAGGCTCTATGCCTTTATGGCCTTAATGCTCTATGGCTCTATGGTGTACGTGGAATAGGCAAATCCACAACAATTCAGCGATGGGTGCGCAAGATATTCCAAGATAGCTATAACAAAAAAAAAAGATTTTGACAAATATTTATAATATGTCTATGTATCATGCAAGCCATTAGGTAGGTACTTTTAAATTTGCGAAAAAAATATTTTATTCAAGTATAAAAAACAAATAATTTGTTCGTATTGTAAGTGGGCATACATTATCTCATTATTTCCTATGGCTCTTCGATACTGATGTACCAAATATATAAAATAAAATTATAATAAACTTTAAATCGTACGATATTATCGATACCTAATTTATGAGCAATCGCCTTCAAAAACATAGGTAAGGTTTAAGGTAAGGTCTTAATTGTGTCGTTATAATATTATAAGTTATACACAATTGTTGTAATTTTTTTTAACACCTTCCTTCTTATCAACATTCTTACCATATTTTTACGACCAATTAAATAAAGACTTGTATAGTGTAATGTCATGAATGAAGTCAAATTATCAAACTCGTAATTACTTGCTATAATATAATATCAACATCAAGTCTTAGTGTCTTACACACTAAAAAAAACCAATGGACATGTTTAGTGAATCATCCTGTATACTTTTTTGCCCGAATAGAATAACACGCGACATTACTATTGTCTATTGCTTTAAATTCGTAGTCGACCGATGGCCGCATGGAGTATACAATTTATGGCTGTCGACGTCGTGCATGGTTTTTTTGTTGTCTTAGTTGTACTGTCTTTTCGATAACGATAAATATACGGCTTCCGTAAAGACGATTTAAAATGAAAATCTGATAATATTTTCAACGCAGTTTCGCGGCGGTACTAAAAAAATAAAAAGAAAAATGAAAGAAAAACAGTCCTCCAAGCGTCGTTTATTATTAAACGCAAACACTGCCATGCATTTTATATCAGATATGTACTGAAAATTGTATTATTATAATACATTGCACGATATTCTCTTGCGACTATATACAGTCGTCCGGACACGTGATAACTGTAAAACAAAATATAATAAATATAAATAACAAAAACGTAACATAAAGAATTTTGGTATTTGGCCGTGCACAATAGTATTATAATTATTATTGTGAATAATTAGTCGCAAACGACTTCAGTACCAACCTACTTACTATAATTATTAATTATATTATAATTTACAATAAATTACCATTACTTACTGATATTATACAGGTAATGGACTTATACATTTCATACTAAACTACAAACAACATTCCATATTTTGTGTATACGTGCTGAAACTTACGTACACTCAGTAGGTATATTATTCACGCTTAGTTTGCTCGTCGGCGATGATATAGCAGTTCGATACTATCCCCTCCATAACAACCTTCTGTACACTTCAATCAATCAGATTTTTATATTCTATATATTATATACAACTTTTATAATAATATGTCATCGAGGTAGCGTCGCTGACGCACACCATAAAAAAATTCAATCTTATTATATATAGCAATACTTATAGGTAGGTATAGGTTCATTTTTAAATTGCGTTTTATAGCCTGAAAATTGTAATATACCTACCGTTATAGTTGTAGGCGCCTATTTTTTCTACAACTTACAGTAAGTATACCATATAGTATATACATAATATACAAAAATAAAATATAGTTATATTTTGAAATATAAATATATTATGAATAATACATAATACCTACAAACAGCTTAAATATTGAATTTTTTAATATTAACAACTAGTATAATGTTTGGTATATACCTATTTATTACTTATATAATATGGACTGGCAGAGGGTCCATATTTAATAATACCTACTCTGCATTTTATAAAAAAATGTATTAACTGTTTATCATCATACGTACATTTATCCCTAGGCTATTAAAAAAATGTATAGTAGGTACCTAGCACATATAATATAGGTATTATATACTTATCAAACCCAGTTGTCCACAAAAATATAATAACTATCGTCGTATAAATGTATAATGATCTTTAAATTTAAACCATAAAAGAAACGGATGCCATCCTTTTACAATACATGACGTCATAGTATAATAACTTAAAAATGTCCTCATCTCCCAGCTATAGCTTCCAGAACACTGCCGGATAATCCGACTAGATATTTCAACCCGTTGCAGGTACATTATATTATACCATCTTAACATGGAAGACATGAATGTAAATAGCTTAGTTTTATTTTATTATATTGTAAACGCTTAATAAGAATATGCTTAGAAAAAAACCATAATCATAGTCATCGTACGATTTTACTATGCGTAACCAACACACATGACAGTAAATATTAATTTTACAAACTTTTATTTAAACGACTGTTCCACACGTGTTTTCTGGGTGACTATACTCTATACAGATAGTAAGTAAGTACATTATATTATGTATATACTCTATACCTATATTATGCACCGCGTAACTGCGTAAGTGCATTAGGTATTTTATATTGTTGTTATATTGTCATAACAGGTTTCAAAAATCATTTATACAAAAAAAAAAACTTATAATAATATCCTATAGGTCTAGACGACCAATAACAGTTTTTACATGAAATATTGTGTGACAAAGAGAAAAGAGACTTTCGCAGTCGCGTGTATTGCCTAAACAATTATATAAATACGACTAACACTCCACCTACTTTCGTAATACATACACAAATATTAGGGTTTTTTTATATTCTAATGCAATAATATGCCATCCAACTTCACCAATAATCTTGAAAACCCAACAAAACCACGTATGTGCAAATGTAAAAGAGTGTCATCAATAATTTTAAATTTTAAACTAAATCCCTTCTTCTGTAAACAACTACGAAGTCTCACTTTTTAGATTTTATTTGATGAATTTTGAATCCCCTTAAATCCCTCCTCACGCACTTTTCTCTCAAGTCTCACAGAAATTAAAAATGTCGATTAATAATATTATATAAAAATTCTCATCTCAACCTAAGACGGTGTCGTGGCCTACCGATTTTCTAACTCCCATTGCTCCACGTCATGAAGTTCCATCATGATGGTTCTATCTTAATAAGATTAGCTAATTTAATTTATTATATTTTATTTTACTTCGTCTTATTTTATATTAACATTAACATCACTTGTGTTATAGGTAGATACAATTAACAATTATAATAATATATTATGTAATATGTATACTGTATAGGTATAATGTTATTACATTGTGTATGCAGTATGCAGTATCAATATTTTCTTCGTTTTTAGGGCATACAATTCCCAGCCCTATACATACCTACGCCATACAAAGAGTATTTTCATAGAGCGTAATGCGTTTGGACGAATTTTTAAAAATTGCAATGTGTTTGGGCAATTTAGCATAATGTGGTTGGGCGAGTGATTTTAAAACATTGTAATGTGTTTGGGCGACCTTTTTTTTAGTATATTGGGATGCTGTATTTTATCAATCAATTTCCCCTCTCATTTTGACAGACTTGGGACTGTCTGAAGTAAAAATATTATGTAAATATATAATAATAATATTAAGTTAAAAATTATAAAAATAGTTATAAAATTAAAAAAAAAATATATTTGTTTTTTTAAATTTTTTTTCCTGGGAATTTTACGCCCATACGTTGTATATAATCTAAAATCTTAATTTCACCTGACATATACTTATCCCAGCTCGTTTTTAAATATTCTTGTTTTTCTAATATGACTTTTCGTCGAATATTGTAAATATTTTTATTTATAGCATTACATTTTGTGTTAGTTTCTACTTGAATTTGTTGTAACACATTAATTACTTGATATACATTTGGATGCGATGAATAAAATTGAGAATTATAATGTGCATGAAATGATTCGGCTCCATTTGTTGTGTTTGGATCATTTTCAGGGCCCATAAATAAGGAGGAAAAATAGTATCCTCTGTAATATATGTATCAAGTATATAATCTGTAAATTCAATGCTATTTTGAGTTTTTGGAGCAATTGACATAAGTTCAATAAAACCATCGCCTACTTCGTTGGGTGGTAAATATGGTAATCCAAAAAAATATTTAAGCCAAACACCAAGTTCGGAATTGGTACCATCTTTAGATTTTTATCTTTTATACTGCTCGCTCAAACACATTATAAGAAACTCGCCCAAACACATTACTTTTATTATGAGCGAAAAAAGGTAATTCGTCCAAACGCAGACCGCCCATTTTCATAACGATGGGTATATGTAACTCATTGTTATTATTAACTTAATTGGTTGACTTTTATAAGTACCTCACGCTTGATATTTTAAAGTCAATTTTGGGAAAAAGTATCAAAATAAAATTCTAACGCATGGCGCCTGGTACACTTAATTGTATTTTTTATTATATTATCTTCAGCTCAGAGCTTACATGAATAACATAATATAAACTCTGCTATTAAACTATTTTTAAGGATTATAAAATGTCACATTTTAACTTTAAAATACTTTTTTATACACCTCATCTCCTGGTAGGTAATAAAATATTTTCCATACCAACTTTCAACCGAATGAGCATAAAAATAAATACGCAAATTATAACTTATTTCATATTATTATTATGAAAATAACGAGTTATAAAATTAAAAAAAAATTTGAAATATTCGTTAGAAGCATAATTATTTTAACTGTATATGACTCACGTTATATTATAATGCTAACTTACTATATATATAACCATAATTGTTTTTGTATTAAGTGTTCATTTTATCAAATTTTACTGTCGTATTTTAACATAATATTTATTTAGAGTAATTTGAAAAAAAAATTTATAGAAAATGTGTTTATTTAATAATATTTATGTAGTATATTTTAGCATATTTTTGAATATTTTTAATAAAACAAATGCATATTTCATCATTTTTTATTACATATAAATCCTAGCCCTAATTATGACACGTCGATGTGTACGCACAGTGTGTGTGTGTGTGTGTATTCTGCAGACATGTCGCTACCGACTCTACAAAAGTAGGTACACTTTGATTTCAACGCGTATTTGTTGACGACACACCGCTCCTACTTTTAAATAATTTGCGGTTAGCGTCAACGACTTGCAATTTGCGAACTGTTGGGGACAGTCGACCGCGGGAGTAGGTTACCACAGTATACATTACACAGATATAATCAGTACAATTTAAATAAGGTATAAACATGGCATATAATAATAATATGTTAATAACAAATAAATGGTATTGGTTGAATCAAAAACTTAACACATACAAAACAATGATAATATAAAATGTATGGCTTGAGGTGAGTGGTGGACGTTGACTTAACGACGCTGGACAAAACACGGCGACGACGGTGAACTAACGAGAACGAAAAACGTCAGACCGACGAACTCGTACATTGACGAACTTGGACAAAAACAGACGAAGTGTTCGACAATAACAACGGGCGTCGCGGATTCAGGAAATTTCGACGGGGGCCTGGTACAAGCGTGCCTAAGCCAAAAACTGGTTGACCGGTGGTGAACAGTGGTAACTGGTAACATGGGCGGGATCACGGTGGCAGGGGATGAGGTCGAACTTTGCGGATATCATTCCAGGTCAACAAAACTTTGGCAGAAGCATATTCTGCGTGCAAAGTTGACCATGGATTCCCTCATGAATTTTTTCGACCTCTTCCATAATGATGTGCGACCATCAGACCGTGCAGGATTTGGCTGAATTTCAGCTGCTACCAGTGGGACAGCTGACTTCACTGGTCCGTACATGGGCGAGTGAATGCTCAGCTCTGCGGAAGACCGGAAAACTACTGCATTTTCTCGCAGCGGCCGTAACTGTATCCCGACAGTTGTAGTGATCCTGCGATCCACGGCCAAATCCAAAGCTTCAATCACGGAAAGACCAGAACATTGCTGCAGGCATTTCAGCGTATCCATTTGGTCATCTGCCCCCGAAGTCATAAGAACAGGCGGCACTGGTGGTTGGTCGATCTGTACTACCGGGCTGTTCACGGATGAGTCAGTTGTCAGTTCTGGCGTCGACCGGAAACCGGTAAGTCCACGCCGTAACAGACATCCGACTGTAGTGTTCCTGTGGTCACCGGCCAAGTCCAAAGCGTCGATGAAGCAACGACTCTCGTCGGAATAAATAAACGACTGTGTGAATCTTGAAGATCCCACGTTGGCTTCCATCTCTGTCTTGTATATACGAAGTCTAAACGACAAACAGAAATGAAAAACGGTTTTTTTTTACTAATATGTCTACGACTGTCGCGAACGAGTGATAAACATGTAATGACGGATTTCAAATTATTATTATAACAGTCATATAATATATAAATAATAGTCTTGTAGTTTCCCTAGTTTATATTGTGGCCAGCTATAGGTAACAATTAAATACAAATACAAATACAAAAAATAAGTGTATAACTAAATCCTTTATTCTTTACATATATTTTTAAAAAATATGTTAGAAGACATCATAGACAAGTGCAAAATTATTTAATGTTCGATGATTAAATTAGTATACAAATATTACAATGCCAATAATATTTATTTGCACGCCAAATGTAATTTATTACAACTTTACTTAGGGAATAATATCATTGTTATTAACTTAAAAAATACATAAATCTTAATAAAAAATTGTTTTATTTTATTGTTACTTAATTTGTATGCAATATTATATAACCTAATGGCTAATGGATAGGGTTTCTATTCGTCCCGGGCTTAACGGCATGTCCCGGTGTCCCAGCAGGTCATTAAGTTTGTCCCGATTAATAGAAGCTGAGAGAAAATAACTTTAAAACTATATTATTTAATAATTACACATAGAATAATAAAGTATACTGGATCAATATATGATTATCTTATTGAGTTAGGGAAAGGACGAATGAACATTCTGAACGAGGTTGTGTAGAATTAATTTTGATTTAACTAGTAAGGGATTTTATGAAAAAATAAGAATATTATAATTCTATTGAAAGAAACTCATTCTAACGAAAGTCATCAACATTGGCCAGTAAATATTTAAATAAAAAAAGCGTGCAAGTGGATGTAGCTCTGCTGTACAGTAGGTTACATGTGTTCACTGTAATGGATGGTATTTAATATGAATTCAATGATATAATATCATTAAATACGAAAAACGATTCTGAGCGGAGATGGTTTGTCAGTCTAGAATATTTTATATTATAATAATTACATTGTTCTTAGTAGTAGGTAACAATATTAATAACATATTACTTATTAGTTATTAATTATTATTAATACAGTAGCCGGTATCCAGTAAGTTGAATTAATATTATACAATTACAAAAAAATAACTAAAATCGTTATTCTTGGTTATTTAGTACGTAATTTCGTCCAAATTTGAACATAAAATAACTATAAAAAACTGCGTTTTTATATTTTTTTACATTTTTTTGTTACAGAATAAACTACTTATGTGGAAGTAGAACCTTGTTTTACATTTTCAATCCTTAGCTATAAAGTTGAAGATTTTATACGTATTTAATTACAAAATTGTTTTTTTATTTTAAATTTGATAATTTCTGTCAAAATTTGACTTTAAATGCTTACATATAAAAAAATAAAATGAGCCAAAGTATTTTTAATATTTTTAAACTGCTATGTATTTTTAAACTGTTACTAAATTTTCACGGTTGTATCCCAGCAAATAAAATTGTATTGATATTTATAGAAAAAAAGAACTAAAAAAATTGATAATTGATAAAGTCCGTAAACAGCTCAAAACGAGTATAGGAATTTATAAAATAAACACGTGGTGTAGATTTTAAGTGTCTATAGTTATTAATTACAGTAAAATAAGAAAATCGCTACCTACACGTAAAATCGAGTGAATATCCAATGTCATAAAAGTTTGAACTTCAACGCTCATAAAACTGTTTAACTCAGGCCAAATAGGCCCTTGACTAAAAACCCATTATTATATAATACTACATTTTAGTAATACCACAAACAATCGAAAAAAATTTTATTTTTAAAGTAGGTATGCTAGTATTTAAATATTAAATATTTATTGATTAGGTATTACATCTATTATTTTAAATGAGCAAATCTTGCCAACCTCGCAGAGCACTCGCTATCTAGGCATAATTATTGACCAACGCCTCACATGGTCTCCTCATCTTCACAGCAAACTACTATCCTTAAACAATCGATTTCGTCTTCTCCGTTCTCTCCTAACCTCCAACCACATAAAACTACCAACCAAGCTTTTAATATATAAACTTTATCTTAAACCAATGTGGACGTATGGAATTCAATTATGGGGCTCTGCAAAAATTTCAAACACTAACCGTATCCAACGCTTCCAATCCAAAACGCTCCGAGCCATAACTAAAGCACCTTTCTACGTGTCCAACCAGACCCTACATAATGATCTCGCCATCTCACCCGTCTGTGATGTAGCTAGAACTTTTTATAGATGATTTAACTTATCTGTTAAAAATCATGATAATCCCCTAATCAAAGGACTTGCGTCGGCAAACATACCCGACAATCCTAGGAAAAGACTAAAAAGGCGGTGGTGTCGGGACCTATTAATTTAGTTATTTAGTTAACTACCTAATCTTTATTTCTATTCATAACTTTATTGTTAACTTATTGAAATGTACATAAACAGCTGACAAAGTGTCTTCACTGGAAGGCTTCTTAAATCCGTCCTTTCCTCAAGCCACTTATTCTATTATCTATTTTACTTATTGTTCATTTTATTGTAACAGATTGTAAATAAAAATTATAAAAAAAAAAAAAAAAAGGTATTACATGATGTTACATATAGGCTATAATATTATTAGTTTATTACCAGCAAAAGAAATAGCCGTGTTTTTAAATATATTTATATCTAAGCTACGTTCAGATTTGGCAAGGATCGCCACGCCACGCCACGCCACGCCACACCGGTAAGCTTATACTTTGACGTGGCCAAAAATCTCAATATATTTTATTGACATTTGGAACACAAGAAAACAAATGTTGGTTAATATTTTTCATGGTCCACAGGAACCATTATTCAGTTGAAATAAATAATAATATTATACTCGTTAATCCGAAAAATAAGAAACAACAAAAATAATTTTATTGTTTTCAACAGAGTGAAAAATATAAATATTATTATGAATAAATATTTTTTTTTTATTGATTAAGAAGCCCGGCAACTATAGCCATTAGCTGTTTGTTTTTTTGTTTTTAGGGGAGGGGACTGTAGGTGTAACACGTGTGTGTAGTTTTGGCAGATTTTTTAGTGGACACCCGTGGGTATCTGCCATGCCCGGACGGAGGATGGCGACACTTCTCTCCGGACACCGTGACTTGCCCGAAGAAAAATGCCGCCCGTGAACCGAGGTTTGAACCAACGCTGACGAGCGTCACAGCCGACGCTTTAGTCAAATAAATATTATATACTTATAACATTGAATATTATGTCATTATTGAAATTTGGAAACAAAAAAAAGAGGCCATGAATAATTATAACAATAAAAATAATGTATCTGTATAAATTATAATCATAAATAATAATATTGATTTTACTCTACTTTAACTGTATAATACCTGTCGTCTTAATAATTGTAATACTTAACTGAAGTCCACTTTAATGAATCAATAATATTAATAATATTCAAATCGTTAGGAATTTAATTTAATTTTCAATTATAAATTATAATATAAATCCAGTGGCCATACAAATGTAGTGACTGTTTAGGTTTACGCCGTATTCTGCAGCGTAAAATATGAAAACTTCAGACATTTTTATTTTGGCCTTGTTCATATTTAAAAGAACTTTGAAGTGGATATTTTTACTGTGCATTTTCTTTGAAAAGCATAAATTATCCAGTCTTAGCAAGGAGTAATTAAAAAAAAAATATTATACACAGTAAACAAAGCAATGATCTAAAATATATGTAATTCCTATATTAATGTGTTTAGTGTTATGTATTGGTTATTACTTATTAATTATCATCAGCGACGTTACAATTAAAACAGTTCGTCATCTTAAATTATTACGAGTAGAAACTCTATAATGTAATATTAATTAAAATAGGATAAAAGTTAACTTTAATCGTTGTAAGTTTTTTTGTATATAGCTGCTGGAAATTTGACTTTCAAAATAATACCGTCTATGTAATTTATATGCATTGTACAAAACCTTATGAAAGTTTTTGATTTAAAAGATTTAAACTTAAATTTTAAGCGAACGACTACTTGATTACACTTTGACTTTGATTACTGCAGTGTGTAATTTATCTTGTTATAATAAAGCTACTTAATATAGAAACAAAATGATTTTGATTATCTACAATCAAACTATTGCTATGCAGAGACATTTTTATAATTAAGGTATTGTCAAGACATTCATATTATAATATTTCGAACTTCAAATCTATAAAATATAAATTAATGTTGAGAAAATATTATATGAATTGCGTTATCGAAAATTTTTATCAAGTAAAAGTACAGTAATACACAAATATTTTCAATTATATTGAATTAGTTTATTTTTGGTGTTTAGTCATTGTAATTTTATATGTCTAATGTCTATCGAACATAACTATAAAATGGTGTGTATACGGTTTACAAATTACAATAATATAATTATTGTGAATACAAGGAATACCGAATAAATACCATTTCGACTGCCGAGGCCTATAATATATAAAAACATTTCCGTATTAAATACTTCCCAACATATTAACACTGAACTAACTAAGATTAGATATGTGCGCCAAGGATTTGCCACTAAAAACACAGTGGTCACCTATCCGGGAACTAGTAGCACCGATCGGTGCTTGCACTCAGAGCACATCAGTGACCGAGGCCAGACACCAAACCATACCAAGTCACAATTATATAATGTTTTTACCATCAAAATTCTTCTTATAATCAGATTTACAAATTAGCGGTTTTGAATATATCCAAAAAAATTTAAATCAAATTTAAAGTTTAAAATTTTTAGTGTTAAAAATAAAAAAATATTTTGTATAATATATGTGTAGCGCAAGTGACTATAAATTATATATAAAAAAAATTTTTAAATATTGATTAGAAAAAAAGTTATTCCAAAAGTCAGTTTTATCTGTTACATATCCTGTACTTATGCGACGATTTTGTCAAAAATGTTATCAGCTTATCAATAGTAATCCTATTAAAGGGCCATTGCCTAGCCAATTACACTATAAATTAAAAAAATATAAATCGATGTAAAATATAATTGTTTTAAATTTTAAAAATACCACTTCATAAGGGGCAAAATAAAAAAAAATTAAAAAAAATTTGGTTTCAGCACCCTTAACAGTGATAAGTTTAATTATTTATCGCACAATCTTATGTAGGTAATTGAGTTTTAGAGTTATACATTTATGTAAGCTAGAAATGGGTTTCATCTCACTGTGTGCCACCTCAGATATTTAACTGAGTGGGCAATATAGCGTAATTTACTTCCGATTACACCTTTATTTGTTATGAGTTATTAGTTATTACTTATTACAATTTATAACTAACTTATCTATAGTTACGATAGGTATAATATAATAACAAATATTATAAATTATAATATAATAGGACAGAATACAATAATATAATATTATAATTATTTAACATCACTACACTACTATGGCAGTCATATTGATAATCATATAAATCAATTAAATCATATTATAATAATGATAGTACTTAGTACGTACTTTCTACTTGTACATATACAATTTCTTGGATACGAACTAATTATTTTTGGAGATCCAACAATAAAAACGTTAATATACTTGTTGCTTGTGCAATGTGCATGTATTAACGTGAAGCCCACACACCTGAACAATGAACATCGACACGTCATTCTTATACTGCAACTGATTCGTACTTTGTTACCTATCTTCTATTAGAGCGTATATCCCCAAAGAGTAAAAACTGGCCACCACAGTAGCTGGTATTACACACTTGTACAAAGTTCAACTAAATACATAAATTATACTAACGACGCACACCGGTATATATATGATAATTCTAAACAGAGATCTATAAGCAAGGACGTGCTCAATACTAATAGACGTAGATTATGAAAGATTTAAAATCTAGAAATTGGGCGACCATGACTGACCAAAAAAAAGGCAGGTCTAAAATGATTATCAGTCCAAAAAAAGTCTTAGTATAGTAACGGTGGGTTATCCCTCTCCCCAAATTTTATAGTGCTGCGTCTAAAAGAACAACACAACCTAATAGAATATAGTAAAAGTTATGTAACGTCATCCAATTCGTGAGATATCTATTATATTTTATCTTATACTACGTCGAGAATAATTCTTTATTTTTAGTATTTTATAGTGAATAAACCATATTGTCTTGTTAAAAACTAAAAAGCCTGAGCGATTGCTGTTTTCTGAATTCCAACACTTATTACCACTAGCCCCCCTAGACCAAAAAAAAAAAAAAATTAATGAATAAATAAAGCATAACAAATAAATAATTGAGATTTATTAATAAATGGGTACTTCTTATATAACGGCTTTCTATCGTATAAAAAAATCATTAAGTAAGTTTTTTTTCTAATACAATATCATAATGCAAAGCGTTTTCCAGAGAAGGTAATAAAATTAAATAGCTACTCTAAAGGAGAAAATATGAGCCCAAAAACCACATTGTTGCAAGATACCTATCTAATCGTTTTAATCACTGCCGGCTTGGTATATAAAACTTAAACATCGGTGTCCAATTTAAAATATAATAAAAAGAAATACGACCAAAATACACGCGAAATACTACTGAAAGTATGGCTTTAGTAAAACAATTATAAAATACTCTTATTGTTTATGTATATTAAAGTCTACGGTCGTTGTAAAAGCACAGCGTTGTAAATATTCGACTAAAAAATAAATTAAATGTTTTTCTTGTAAGTACCCAAGTATAGTTTAAAAACTAAAGAGCATGTATTATTGTTATACTTATGTCTTATAGGTATTTTCGCTAAACGTGTTTTCGTAACTGAAATTTGACCTCTGTTTCATATATTACAAGCTATTTAACGTAGATTATAGAAACGCTAATTTCTTTTGATTGCATTACTTCATTATCGGCAGCTTGAGCATCTGCACATACCTAAGTTATCAATAATAATGATTGAATGAAAAATAATATATAGTCGTTTTTGATGTTCAACCGTTTAGATGTATAATAATAATAATAAATTAATAATGAGTGTGTGTGTGTTTGTCTGTACAATTATGATGTAGCATTAAAACGTATAATTAACAATTCGCAAAAATGCACGTGCAAAGGGTAAAAATTGTCGACGATAAGAAAATTATATTTTGTTTGTGACCTAGTGAACTAGTTTTTATTTGATTTAAATGTTTGTTAAATGTTCTACAGTTTTCTTTTCGACGTACATTCAATCAGTTATCCTATGGTTGTCTCTTATAACGTTACTCACGTGGTTCGATGATGGGAATAATGTATGACTTTGGTACCTACTGGAAGCTGACTATAATATTTAAATAACAATTACCAATAGATTTTCATATAGTACAACACGACATTCCCATAATAATTTACGGCGTTTGGTATTAATCGTTTCAATAATAATAACGTACATTATATTTATATATAAATATATAATAATATAAATAATAAATATTGGTATAACATTCCATGTTGTTTATATGCGAATGTAAATTGTCAGTATAATTACAATCATTACACATGATTGCAGTCTGTATAATATATTATAATTATATCTTAGTATAGGTAAATTACAGTAGACAGCAATATTTGTTTATTACGATTATTAACAAAACATTTTATAACATATCGTTATTCGTTTGGTTAAATACAGATATGATACATGCTTGAATGGTGGTAAATGGAGGTCATAGGGAATAACTCATCAATTTATTTTAAGCTATTACGATCTATGAGCAAATATCAGATAAGGATGAGGTTTAACTCAATTAATTATTATACAATTATTATATTTTACTTCCCGAGATACATCACAGAATATAAGCTGTATTAAAATATGCTTGTATTTATAATAGTATTATTACGGGTTACACGAGTCTTAAATGTGAATGCATCGATATAATAGCATAATTTTCGCATGTGATTAATTTCTCTCTTTTTTAATGGCTTCATAGTTATTATTTACTACCAATTTATTATTGTGCTAAAAAATATAAATAAATTGATTGTTAAAAAATTAAATAATAAGCCGGTCAAAACATGCATTTTCATGTAAATAATTTAGCAATAAATAATAACGTAAAATGAGTTTCGAATATCTGGCTAGGTTAGGCCAAGATTAAATTAAGTTTGAACAGAGACATATTATGTTAAATGTCCCTTTCAAAGGGTTAAAAATCATATCAACAAATTAAATTTTATAACTATTATTTCTGTATTAAACAATTTTCCAATAAAAAATGTAGAAACAATTTGATATTTTTTTAAGTAATACTAATCGCCATGTTATTATAATATGTTCTTATTTTCTAATATTATAATTATTATTATTTAATAATTAATTATTAAATTATTATTAAATATAAATACATTAATTAATCAAAATTATGTTTTAGTAGTTTATATAATTATATTCAAAACCATTGTAAATGTGTATTGAATGTCTAGTCAATCAATTAAGTTATAGTAAGAAACTAAATGTGAAACCCAAAATGTTTATTAATTATAAAATGTCTACATAAATATTATTTTATAATAATGTCAAATATAGTTGAAGCTGCTGCTCAGATGTGAATTTACCCAGAAATATAGTACAAAATTCCAAATTAAAATTGTGAATTTAAGCTCGCAGTGTCACTCACATCAAGTGAAGTATGTGAAATATATAATATATTATTATCAGTTTTAACTATATTATAGTTTTACGATCGTCCTAGACGAACGTGCAAAGACTATTAAAGTCATCATATCTTTATCATATTTATGAGCATTATCAGTTCTGACGATCGGAGTATTGTGTGGAACAGAATTCATACTCATGGAATAATCCCTTGCCACACTAGTCCCATAAACTTAACTTTGAAAAACACTGTAAAATATGAACAACATGGTACTTATTATTATGATGATAATTATAATTATAAAATTATAATAATATGTTGGTTCAATGTTCAACTTTAACTACCTACAATACTCGTATGTAACAACAGTTTTCGAAAAAAAAAAATAAACCACTCAAGAATATGGAATTACAAATTTAAAAGAGTGGCCATTTAGTGGAAAACTGTACCAAATGAAAATAAAATCGATAGCAATCGGGTATACGAATTTAAATATTTAGTACATTGTTGTTGTGTCATTTCCAGTATATATACTGCGAACTCATGGTGGATCGTTTTTAATTTTTTTCCTTCTCCTATTTTATACCCTCGTTTTCAGTCCCGTTTGTTTTTAGTTGTTTGCATCATTAATGAGGTAGTAGGGGAGATATGCTCTTCTAATCGAATTGCAATATTATTCCAAACGCAAATCGTTTCACTTTTTTTTGTCTTGTATTGTTTATTTTCGTTTCGTTACCACTTGCAGACTGCGATGATTTAATGATCATACAATATCCATGGTATATGCATATTTATACTCTACAATAATATATTACCTTATATATTGATACCATCATAAAACTGAGAGTTTTCCTTAATTACCGCTGAATGCGTCTAACTTAATACAATACTATATTATAGTCTAATTTATTATGATTATCTAATGATTATGTAACGTTCCAGCGGTGTGTTGTAAATTGTGTGAAAAAAAAAATTAAAATTAAAATACGATTCTCATTTTCTACGCCATCTGATAAAATACGTCTATGCCTGTGTCCATAATGATATATATATATATATATTATATGCGTGACGGGGCCATAGACAGAAAAAGTGTCAAATCGATAGTGTATTAGGTGGGATTGTGGCTGCAAGGATGAGGATCTGATAAGTGCGTTAACAGTTTTGCGTAAAGTTTCCGAGCAACTGTTTTCGACAAATGGGAATTCATCAACGCACACAAGAATAATACACACACACACACACACACACAAGTATTGAGGTATATATTATATAGTATATACACGGCTATGTAATTATGTGAAAGCTCTACGTTCACGTATATATACCGGTTAAGTGGAAGCCGTAAATCGTATTTGCGAGCGACGTTTGCAAAATAAGGTGTTTTTCAATGAACCCGATGCCATCACACATAATATACAGAGCTTATCGTATTGATCCGCGTTACCAGCTTGAATAGGTAATATTGTTATTGTCAAATTATGCGATTTTTGAAAATGATTGGCTTATGATTACGGAGATCCACAATCATTTAGTAATGTATTTAATATTCATTCGATTATCTGAGTAGAATCAAAATAGAATATAATAATTGGTTTTTTATGTTGTGGAATGGAGAGACAGTGGATATTATAATATATAGTCGACGTATGTGTAAGTGAGATGACAACATAATAATATACGGTGAGACGTTGTGTAGTGTATTATAATAATAAAAAAAAAAAATCAAAAGTGATGTATATATATGAACATAATATAAGTTTATCAGCCATGCACATGCTTAAATCGGTTTCGCGAAAAAAAGGGACTTCTACCTTCAATATTATAGTAGTTGACGATAATCTGTCCATGTGTAATCAGCCTGAGTGCTGAATATTGAGGTCACTATTATAATAACACTATAGGTAGGTACTAGGTACCTATATATTACAATATATAGCCACGCGGGTACAATATATTATATTCAATATTAATTAATGTAGGTACAACTAACAAGTAGGTGACGTATGTTTATTATAATATTATAATGTTATGATTTAACACAGCTTTTACTTATTCGTATATTATATCAGAGCCTTTTATCCCTTTTGTAGCTTTAAGAAGTAAGATAATAGAAAATACTCCAGCTATACGATGTACTCACGCTTTGATGTTTAAAATTTAATTATTTTGCTTATTAGCATATGGTTCTGCACAAGTGCACCTTTATTCAAGTGTCCACGCGTGTGCAATAATATTTAGTATTATACCTACTGTTAATACTATTATATTTTATACTTTAGATTTAAAAAAAAAAAAAAAACCATCGTGACGTAGGTATATAAGCGTCGAGCGATATTGTATAATATCATTGCCTAGGTTTCACGCGTTTCGTAAGGAGTAAAGCGACAACTATTATAGTCGTTCTGCAGAGGAAATATCAGTGTTGGGAAGGAACGCGTTCCTTGAGGAACGCGTTCCTGGAACGCGTTCCTTTTATAGGAACGAAGCTCGGAACGCGTTCCATTTAAAATATAGGAACGAGGAACGGGAACGAGTTCCTATTTTGAAGGAACTTGAACGAAAATTTCCGTTCCTCAAATAATGAAAAAATTTTAACACGTTGAGTGCCACAGTATATTTTATGAAGCGCATATAGTGTGTTTCCGCGCCAAAACTGAGCCGCGACGCCGTCGGTCGACTGCGTGTCGTGTTCCAGGTCGTTTCCGGTTCCGCGCGCCAAATTAGTTCTTCTCAAACAAAACAAAATGTCAGTATAAAAATATTTTTTCAAATAAATTGAATTAAAAAAAAAAACAGATTGTTGTATCATACTATGTCCTATACTCCTATGGGCTATAAGCCTATAACCTATAGCATGTCTCTATGTGTGGTGTATCGTGTATAGTACACACTATACACTGTATACTATACTACTATAGTAATATACATGTATAATATTATGCAATTATGCAATATGAATGTATATATATAAAGTTTCAAGTCTACGCTATACAACTTTTGAATTATAACAAAAAAAATCTAAGACAAATCATTTTTGTTAAAAATCGGTGCTCCTAGAAAGGAGTGAGTTAACCGATTTCAGTGGTGGTCAATGGTGTTTTTTGCGAAAAATTTTTAAGTCAGAAATAATCGGTTAACTCTCTCAGTTCGATTATTTCTGACTTAAAAATTGTTCGCAAAATACACCATTGACCACCACTCAAATTGCAAAAAAAGGAACATGAAGGAACGGGAACGCGTTCCTTTTTAAAAAGGAACGGGAACGCGTTCTTTTTTCGGGACAGGAAAGAGGAACGGGAACGAGTTCCTTTCTTACAGTAGGAACGAGGAACGGGAACGAGTTCCTTTTTAAAAGGAACTTTCCCAACACTGGGAAATATATATAGGTACCGGTAAGACAGAGCAATTTGTATGAGAAGCAACGGTAACGTATTTCCTCCTCCCCCACCCCCGCCCGTCACCAATGACTTATATACAATATCTATTGTAACTTCTCACTTGAGTAAATTGAATTAAGGTATTGTATTGTACTACTCGAGAGTTAGAACTATGATTTTACAGGAATAAATGCCAGTTTCCATTAAAAATTGTACCACATAATATCATAATAATATAGTGGTTCTGTTTAAGAATAATATAAATTATAATCTAATTGAAAATCGTTTTATAATAATATCGATGTCCGAAATTGTTGGTAGGCAATGGCATTACAAGAATATTATTGTATTTATATGCATGTTGAACTGTTCACACGAATATAATATAAATGTATTGGGATAGAATATAATATAATATAGAAGCGTGTTTCACGATCGTCATTGAGCAATAAATCTTAGGAACATCAGCTGTTTTATTATCATTTTCTGCGGTTTGCCTTCCTGAAATCTAGTTCCACATCTGTTAACCTATTGCAGATAAGTCAAAACGATTGTCAAAACGTATAACGAAACTCATTTGTCGAATTATTATTTATTAACATTTAACAATATAATATTATTAACTTTAATATATACCTTTATTATTTTTAAACGCTTCTAAAAATCTTCATTTGATCTGACATTCTGAAGACGTCTACATAGATGCGCATTGTGTTCTAACTATTATAGCACACTGCATTATTTAGAGTCCAATGTAACCAACAAACGGACTATAAAAGGTATTCAATTGTAGTTACAACTTACATAGGTAAGGTATTTACAGAGGTACCTCAAATCAACCACACAAAGAAAGGAATTATCCACGTGGTGTTGTAATAATATTAATTGTTATTTTAATTATAAAACCAATGATAAAATATATGACATTCAAAAAACTGTTCGGTTTGAAAATAATTTTGGCCAATAACGATCAATATTTCGTTAAAATATTTTTTCTTAAAACCGTGTGTGTAAAACTAATACTATACTAATTTATTACTAGCCACTACTACTAGTATAGGTAATTTGAAGAATGGTCTCTTTTTTTCAAAATAATATTAATAATTCTCAATTCTTACTATTATTGCTACGAACTGTTAGAAACACCTTTTCTTATAAAATATACATTCATATATTATACTTATGACAAATGTCATGAAAGGAGTAATGAATTATATTATATTAGATCGTCATTCAGCACAAAAAAACGCTTAGGACAAAATTAATTTATTGTTCCTACGCGGATAACCGAGATATCGTTTCTACAGTCATTCGCTTCGAAATTTAGTGGGATATATAGAAATTAAATTCACATGAATTTTTTAGAAAACCATAATTGGAGCCGAAG
Organism: Metopolophium dirhodum; assembly: GCF_019925205.1. Classification (NCBI taxonomy): domain Eukaryota; kingdom Metazoa; phylum Arthropoda; class Insecta; order Hemiptera; family Aphididae; genus Metopolophium; species Metopolophium dirhodum. Next base: position 21,775,273 of record NC_083566.1, read on the forward strand.
GAGACCCGGGAAAATGGACGTAATTTTTACCGTGGAACACACTCTTTCTACTCCAATAAGTTAACATCAAAAATAAAAATAGAAAACTTAACACAAACAACTTTGCAAGCCACTGTAAACCCAACGTACTAGCATTCATGCGCTACTCGGGATCAAGAAAAACTTTTTACAATATAATGCGTAGTCTCTAACATGTCGTAAAAGTTTCAAATTTATCCAATATGACGTGTGTGGTGTAACATGGAAATAGCTGATTTAAATCGAAAATTTTCATATCACAAAAATACTTGACGATCCTTCCTATTTTGAATAAAATATTTTTTTCAATTATTTATTTATTTTCTCTCTTAAAAAAGTCACATTTAATCATTTATACGAGTTACATAATGACGTTCAGTGAGTTTCAAAAATTAATTGTCTTTCCACGGTATACAAATTACATACAATCAATCATCCGTATTCCGTGTTTAATTAACTGTATTAATTATTTAAGATAGCAATGATTATAAACTGCAGCTAAGCTTATCTATCTGATCAGAAATAACAGCTCGCTTGATTTGTGTACGGCTTTCCACCGACGACCGTTGGTACATTTGGTCGATATGTCTTGTGCAACGAGTCAAAACGAACGCCGTAACGCGATTTCATCCATTAACACTTTACGTAATCCAACGTTTGCGTTTCCGTTTCGATACCTATTACCATTGATTATAAATTCTAGTATTTATAGTATTTTAATCAATGCTATTACTGTAAAATATATTATATAATGACTATACTCGCTGAACGCCTGAGCGACGTTTTCTATACTAGCGGCGTCGATCTTAGTATTTTACCGTTAACGTCTGAAAAGTCTAATATTATAATATTAATACTTAAACATGTACTTGGTGGTATATTTTTGTATATAGGTACATTTATTTAAGTACGACAAAGTACGATTAAAACTCGTGTCATTTGGAAAAAAGAATTCATCAATCATCACATTTCCAAAGTACCTTGTCTTTGTTTTGTTACTGATATGTGATAAACTTAAAGGCTAAAACGATTTTGAGAAAAACCGCAGGTTATTGTGACAGGCGATTTTTGAAAATAATACTCCATGTGCACTACATGACCCCTATGGTCGGAAAACATTTTGAATTTTTGATGTCAAGGGCCAAAAAATAAATATAAACTTTTAATGACTTCACCACCGACTCATATTTAATAATATTATGCATAGAGAATATTGTTTTCTATCGCAAGTCAATATCCAAGGATTTAAGTAATACGGCGTGACCACTCAAAAAATAGCCAAATTTATGATTTTGTAAATTGTCTGCGTGTTTATGCTTTAAACTTTATATCATGGTGTTTTTTTTAATTATTTTTGGACTTGTGGCATTTCAGTTCACGAGAACGATACTATATTACACACACACCCACACACAAAAGCTCATTTCGCCGGGTTTAATCAAAAAAGTGTGGAGCCACAGTCTGTTCGTATCTTTACGAGTACACGTACAACCTATATAATATATATATATATATATACAATATACATATAAACCCATAAATATACACTACAAACACCGAGAGAAAATAGCGCATAGACAATACCCGCTATTAAAAAGGATCGTATCGCCGTAATCATCAATGTATAATAGTTTTCCGCAATCGTCATTTCCACGTCAAAAGCATTTTTTTTCCTTCTTTGTCCCGACTTAACGCGATATATATATATAACGGTCTTTGGAACTGCTGAAGTGTATACCACTCGTATACACAGGATATATATTACATCTTTAATCTCGCGCTGCATTGTCGGCGGGACATATTATGGCGCTTCGTCGAACACACACACGGCGTATACACATATACACAAGTTCGAGTCGTCAGTGGAATTTTAATTTTTTTTTCTCTCAGTTTCAAACAATATCCCACTCGATTTCAAGAATTCATTTTGTTTTTAAGCTTTTAGTCAGTGCCAAAATAAATCCGTATTATATAATATCAGGTCGCGGCTATACACAATATTATATAGATATAATAATATAAGTAGGTACCTAATAATAAATACATATCAGCTATCCGAAATGAACATGTGAAATACGATCAGTGGTGAAACTCTCCGGATTGTATACGACAAACATGACGTATGACTAACCTTAACTTTATTTTAAATGTTCACCGTTCATATTAATAGACAATATATTATATGTATTATTTAATGATTTTTTTTTTTGCTTATTAGGTACCCAAGTGTATCTCGCCCAACAACTATAACGAACAAACTTAGGTACAAACAAAGATATTACAGATATTGTAATATTGGTTTATATAATATTTTTTCTATTATAATTATTATTGTAATTGTATATCCATATAGTTTTATGCTGCACGTGGGACTTGAAATGTAACTTTTTGAGACTCGGAAGAGTGTACCTACATATCAAACCGTTCAGGAAGCACTGAAGTAGACCAGGAAGAGCTTACCAGGGTCGTTGAAATCGGAAGAGTTCACGATCGCCCTAAAGTAGTCGGCCGCGTGCGATCGGCACGTGTCGACAAAGATACTCGATGCGCTTAAGAGCGTGTGCAGCGCGCGGGACAACCAATTCTTTCGGTAGACGATCGCGAAAACGTACTTGTAAAAAGAATAGAGACCATAATTTATCGTATAATGACATATAATTACGTATTATATTAACATATAATATTTTAATGTGATTCGTCTGTCGATCGTTTCTCCCCGGGAACAGGCACTGCAGCAGCAGCAGCAGCAGCATGGTGTAGAAAACTATCAAAGGAGAGCGGCGGCGTTGTTCGTCTCGTCCATCGATCGGCGGCAACAATTTCGAAACGTAGTCGGAGTGTGCAAATAATAATAATAATAATAATAATAATAATAATCGCGATACTTTAATTATTATTATGTACGCGTAGAGTCATGACCATATTATTATTATACACACAATATACCTAAATAGAAACCAGTTCTGTCATCACTCCTACACCTATCCCACACGGCATACGTGTGCCTTCCGTCTTTGAGAGTCACGTAAGCCATCCGCCGTATCGTATTTTATAATAATAATATAGCGCGTTACAATGACAACGAAAACCGCGTATTCAATAATCTCAAAACTTTCTTAAACATACTATACACACGTCCGTCTAATATTAATATAATGGTATGGGTATAATATTATGAATATAATAGTAATTATTATGGTCGTTTGATTTATTAATATATTTCGAGGAGATCTTTATTGTGCGGTACCTGCAGCATTTTAATGGAACTGCGTTTAGACGTGTATAGTGTATACAGATAATAACACTGCACTTTATAATATATAGTAATATTTTATATTATGTATTATAATATGTCGTATTGTGTATATTTATACTATAATATAATATTTTTTACGTGTATTGGGTATTATGCAAGTCGTAGTTATAGCTACAATGCCACATACATGTTTAACAATCTCGAATAAACCTAACACTATATTATTATTAAAAGAACATGTGTTGTACTGTTGTCTCCGTCTTACAAAATATTATACAACATAGCAAAAAGTGCTTTGCGCGGGACAACTTTTCTCGCACCATATTTGCTGTAGAACTACCAAATTTTCAGAATATGTAAAGAAGTACTTAATCTGTGCAACAGCGTGCTTTTTTTAATAGCACTATCCAATCATTTTTTATAAGCAAATGAAAAAAAAAACAAAAAAACGAAATGTTTAGAAGCAAATAACTTTTATTGTATTTATGTTATCTAAAATATAGGCACACTGTTGCATAGATAATTTTCTACCCTATATTTTCAGACATTTTGGAGCCATTACTACAAACACAGAAAGATAAAAGTTGTCCCGCGCAAAACAGTTTTTGCTATGCTGTGAATTTAAGACGGAGACAACACATGCGGGTGTGACGTCCTCTTAACACCTCTTCAAATTACTTTTGTGTTCGTTTATAATAATGTATACTTATTTAAAATCTATATTTTACTCATCCCATATTATGCTTGTTGTGCACATTTTAGGTGCATAATATTATATATTTAAAATAAAGGTGAAGAATATACTTTAGATCAACCTATATCCTATAATTCGGTTACAAAGTACATTGTAAAATAAGACAATAAGTAAATACAATAATATTATTACAAATATTGGACACGATAAGACGTAAAAAAAGTAACTCACAGTTAGGCTTCCTGAAAAAAACTACCTACGACGAAAAAACGTATTAATTCGAGTTTTGAATTTTATACATTTTGTTCAAAAATGCAAGTAAGTACCTAATTGTTTTCTGTTGGACAAGAGGACAACACATAATATAGAGGTGGCACGGTGCACACATTGTGTAAAACATTATTATATATATTATATTACATTGTTCATTATCATATTATTATACGGGGGGATACTGATGGAATATTTGAATACGATTTTACCCTTAACTTAATAATGTAGTTATGTATAACAATACCACGTATATAACATATTAGATTATGTGTAGAAAAATATAATTCAATATGCTACCAAAAACTGAAAAATGCTAGTAATTGCATACACTGGAATTGGAATCAAATCTAACAAGTAAATGATTTTAGTGGAGATTTCATGTAGGCGAGTATTGTTAATTTTGTAAAAAACATATTACTATCGCTTTGTTGAACCGTAAAAAGTGACTGAAAATATACTTGTTGGCTTTTGAAAATATTAAAAAAATCTTCGGTTGACTTTTGTAACCCCTCTGGCCCTCTCCCAATCTAGATCTTAGGTTTTTGAATTTTGATGTAATCAATGTGAATCCATATATTCGAACTTCTAAGGGAATTATGTTTCGATAAAATAACTTACATTTTTAAATGGATACCCGTTGCAGATAAATGAATATATTTCATGTACAATATTATATGCATGAATATCGGCTCTATTGGTTCATTCATTGAAATTGTGCGGTGTTCCATGAGCAACACTATTCATTATGATGCTTAATATGCAGACTGTAGTACCTGTATATTAAGAATAATATTGATAGTCGTACAATGTATAATTAATGACAAATAAAATTGCTTCTTCGTCTTTTATCCGTCATTTATACTCGTACGTCTGCGAAATGTGAACTCTGAGTTGGAATACCGTTACCTAGTTCATCCCTGTTATAACGTACCTATATATTATAGTATATTATTATTATACGATGTACACAGACTCGCCAAAACGAATCCACGAGTATGCTTATTAATTACTGTTATAATATAATATACCGGTTTTAAACAGGGAACTAAAAAAAAAAAAGGTTCACTCCGTAGACTTTCAAATTCATCGTTCTACAATATTAGGTATATAGATAGTTACTAACTATATCCCGCAGTTGTACACGATATACAAACGACGAACACTCCACAGCGAAGTGTAATAATAATAAGTACCTAAACATTTGGATGTGTACAATTTAATTGTGTTATATATTTTATAGTCGATGGACGATCTGAATGTACCTGGTATTTTTCTATACGTGGATAGCTGCTGTAGATTAAGGTGATTAAAATTACAATTTACTTAAAATATAATATAATGTACCCACACGCTCTCTGTCGATGAGTAGGCAAGTGAAAGCTGCAAACCTGCACTGCCACACCACTGAAGAAGCATAACACGATACACTACATAATATTATATTATATACTTATTTATACACTACCATTTCAATAATAATTAAGTTGCGTGATTTAGTTTCACGTATTATCACAATTACTATTATTATAATGTATACTCTATTATTTACTTCTATAACGTATATAATTTATGTTGTGCTAAATGCAATAATTATACTTGGGAACTTGCGTCTTTTATAGGTAATTTATGAAAACCTCTATAGTATAGGGGTATTTTCCTAATTCATAACTCATAAGTAGGGCAGAGAATTTGTAGCTCTAAAAAATCACCAAATAATAATAAATATGCACTTAAATGTACAAATTATGCATTTTAAAGTGAATATTCTTGAATACAAAATAAGCATTTTTCTGTAAAAACCTATTATTTTATTTAAATTTTAAGTACAAGTTATAATAAGTATTGAGATATTTTAATTTATGGGTTTTCAGATACTTCTTCAAATTAATGTTTCAATTTCTTCAACTTCTAAAAAATAATTGACAAAATATTTTAGTATTAAATATTTAACTCTCAAGACGTGTTTTTAGGAAAAACATGCATCTGGGAACAGTCAACAACCATATTAATATTATGATCAAAATTTAAAATTCAAAATTATTTTGGTTGTATAAATAAATAAATAAAAACTTCGACTGAAAATTATTGATAAAATTATAAATGATGTAATATGTATCTAAAATATAAAATGGAAAAAATATGCCCTAAAAACAAAAAAAAATGCAAAATATGCAAAATATGCTTTAATATGCAAAATAAAATGTCAAAATTATATAGGTTTGTGAAAGCATGAAACGTATTTGTTTCGTACTTTGCTATTTTTGTGATTGTGCAAAAAAAAATATGCAAATGCTGCAGGTCCTCTGCCCTGTTCAAAAGTAACCATGTCCAAGTTTTCCGAATTTTGAATTAACTGCACCATGACAACCAGTTGCGTAACTGGATAAAAAAAACTATATGATATGGGGGAACAAAATAATTCATTCACCAAAATCGAATTTACCTATAACCTAATTGTTTGTTTTTTTATAGAAGTCTTAAAACTAATTTTGTGACAAAAATGTTGGAGACGAGGTGTCAGGTGTAGTCACAATTACGCCGTTGATGTAGGAAAAAATGCACTCACTAGTGTAATATGCAGCTGATATACATTCCATTTTATAATGACATCGTTGTTAACATAGTAGATTATGAAAAAAAAAAAAATGTAAATAATCAAAATATATTTTGTTTGTTTAATACCTATTGTAAATTGAAAATAATATAATATATGATTAATCACTATAAAGACTATATTATATACAAAAAAAAAAAAAAAAATGTGTACCTATTAATGCAAGTTAAATTATAGACGTCTGTCAGGACAAAAATACATTTCCACTAAGGACTCCATAGTGTATCAAGCGAGTGACCGCGTGTATATGATTGTTTCACACCGTAAAATAGGTTTGTGGGTATACCTATACTTACTTACTTTCCAACGACTAATATAATAATTATCATCGCACGCTTATTTTTTAGGTTTTTTTTACCATGAACACGGCTTGAGTGCTTGAAGTATGATAATAAAGAATACATACACGGGCATGATAGGTATATATAATGTATTATATATTTATATTCCTTATACTCACGTCGAAGTTACAATACCCGTTAAATTGATATCTCGTTTATCGATCTGTCTTAGCACCGATTCGTAACTATAAATTATGTTTGCAGTTAAGAATATTAAACAAAATAAATAAAAATACCGACTCGTAAATCACCCATGAATTATAATTTATATTACGAGTCATTAAACGAATAAGTTCGATGTGAAAAATACAATAATATGTGCGTAAGTTTCTTATAATATATTATATATAATATGTTTATAATTATATAATAAGAAGAAAGAAAAACGACGAGTATCGATCAACATAGTTTAGGTAAATTATACAAAAGGCAACGGAAAAAAACCGAAATTGATTTGTGACATCTGTTAATAGCGCGATTGATGACAACGTTTTGATACATCATGTTACATTGTTACATGTATGATAAATGTATAATAAAATATATAATTACTATGAATAGATTGTAATGGGCATTCAAGTGTACATAGTCCATTATATAATATCTGTACAGTGTAGCCGGTATTAAAATATGCAATGTGGGCTTTTAGAAAGTTCCCAATTAAGTATAGCAGATTTTAATATATCGGTACATTTTAGCTAAAGTAATATAAGAACTTACTTATAAATAATTCAATTTACATTTTTATTTATTTTAAAATATGTTAAAAGTAAAATGTTACAAGCCTATAAAACTGTATAGTGTACACTGTACAGTGTTGTCTTTAAATTGCCTATTAGTATTTTTAAAGCCATATGCAATTCATGAAATAACCGTGTTTTTAAGATATATTTTTAAAATAAAAAATGTTTAATAACCTAAACATTAGAAAAAAAAAGTTAAATAAATTTAAGAGTAAAATATAAAAAAATACAGAAATAAGAATTTGATTTGATTTTGGTTTTTGGGTGTATTTCAAAAAACTTACCGTAAATACTTGAAATTTACACTATGTGTTTATTTTATTATTTTCCATACTTGATAAAATTTTCAATTTTTTTTAGTTTATTTTTCTATATACGTCAATAAAATTGTATTTGTTGGGTAAAAATGCTTGAAAATTTAATACAATACTCCTCACACGTTGTTACAATATCAGTTTAAAAATATTAAAAATACATAGGCAACATTTTTTTTTTATAAGCATTTAAAGTTCAAATTACGACAAAGTGTATAATATTAAAAATGTACAAACTATTTTTCTGTAAAAAATTCAAAATAAAATTCCACGTAAATCGTTTAAACTGTAACCAAAAAGTCTAAAAAATTATAATCACAGTATTTTTTTATAGTTATTTGAAGTTTAAGTTTGGACGAAATTAGATATTTAAACGTAGAAGGACGATTTTAGTTTTGAGTTATAATATTTATTATTTAAAAATATTATTCGTGGTTGCTTGAAAGTTCTAATGCATATCTATTACATACAAATAATACTGATTCAATTTACCGGCTAACGTATATTAATAATAATTATGATAATATAATTAATATAATATTATTATATAAAGTATCCTCGGTTGACAAACTGTTTCCGCTAATATTATATCATTGGATGCAAAAATAACACCATTTATTGCAGTGACCCACTTTTAACCTACTGTTCAGCAGAGCGACACTCACTTTCCCGCTTTTTTTTTTTACTGTTCCTAATGTTCGAACTATAAGTGCCTACCCACATTATTTCAATAAGCATAATTTTTTGGTTGTTGTTAATTTTTAAACATAGTCTTGAGAAAGGTGCAGTCATTCATTATATAGTGGCGTTTTCACCTGCGGCATATCTTACTATGATAATCCACGGAACAGTTTTTTTTCAGTCGACGAGGATTATTCATTGGTATAGTTCTTATAATATAGCAACGGCCAACGATACAGACGGATGGATGTGTCTTCTGACTTCTATCGTAAGTATACGAACATTGGATAATATGGTTTTTGACATATTAGATTACGAGTGATTTATTAAATTTACTAGTGATTATACGAAGGGTTTTTGACTGGAATGGATGGATTTTATAAACTAAATCTATTTAATGATTCAATGATCCAACTATTGGATTGGATGCCGAAGATAGATTAGATTCGGTTAGTTTAATTATAATTATTTAAGTTTGGGTAATCTAGTTGACGATATAATGAAAAAGATTATAGACTGTATAGTCAAAACAATAATTATGATAATAGTATTGTAAAATATTACAAGTCATTAATATGTAATTACAATTATTATAATCTATAAAAAAAAAAAGTAACCAAAGATTAAATGTACACCATTAAAATGTAGGTACCTATACGAGAAAAAATGTAACGAAACGCGATTCCGACGGTTAGGAACTGTTTTTAGGTAAATTATTATAATGTACTGTATAATAAACTGCTGCGTATACTTTGCATAGCGTGACGACGTGACATTCGTATCGTTGTTATATTTTGGTCATGTAATCGTAACGTGACACGGAAACAAAAAATATTATAAACTCAACAGAGGATAAAATAAATCGATGCCTATGTTTTTAAAATCTCATTTTTCCAATGGTAGATAAACCGACAATTCCATAGTGGAAATAAAAACAACCTCTAATACATACCTGGCCTTATTCTCACGGTAAATTTAATTGAAATAACAGAATAATATGTATAAGAAATATAAAAACTTGCAGTTGAATTAATAAAAATGGGTAGAAAAAAAAATTAATAACATATTTTATGCTCCCGAATTCCACTATTAATTTACACGCAGGATAAATGGGTGAAGGATTATTTTCCAACAATATATAATTCTTCGAACAGTAAAATATGCTGAATAGATATCCTTAGAATATAGCTCAAGGCGTTTACGGTGTAAAGTCTACGTACAATATTAATATACATTGTGTATACTTAGTGAAAGTTTAATTTTACTTCACGGTGCACAATATTATATGTAAGTTCTGTTTAAGCACAGCCTTTGAACTCAGATAGATCATAATTAATTCATTTGTGAAGTGGAAAAATATCAATGCACTGACAAAAATACAAACACTATTACGAAACATACCTATTGGCTATAAATAATATAAACTTTAAGAATTGTTTTTTTTTTGTTTTGCTATTTCTCATTAACGCAACATTTTATAAGAGATGCACACAACGTATTTCTTCTTCTTCTTTTCTAGTAATAATATATTAGTTATTAAAGATACCTTCACATTAAAACATACCCTGTAGGTTTATCTTGCTTTGTTTTTAGCTTATTATTAATACAGGGAATCTTGTATATGATATATGTTAATATATGTTTTCTTAGTATACTAATGAAAATTGAAAACCGCAGAAATTCGTGTCGTTGCGAGAAACTTATACTTAAATACACTTAATAATATACTATATTAATTCACGTAGGACGGTGTAGGTAGTATTTCACAAATTATGTCCGTAATAAGATTTCCGTGATGCCCTGGGAAAATTCAGACGAGGGTAATAATAATAATAATATGCGTGAAATTTATGTATCACGTATACTACAAGGTGACGTATATTATGAGTATCAGAGTATAATATTATTATATTTGGGACACTCATTATCGCAGTCGGTTCTGTTGAAGTTTTTAAGAAATAATACCTATAAGAGGTTAAGTTAGGTTAGGTAATTGGTATTATACAATACAGTCCGACGTTCTACACAATCGTAAGATCTTGTAATATCTAAATCTCATAAGTAGATATAAATTACCTATTTAATAAGTAGGTAATAACCATAATATAGTAATACACTGCATTTATTGGTTAAATTATATCGATATTTGTGGATTATATTGACATAATTAATACCAGAGCCTTTCACAAAATATTGTAGCTGTGGAAATCACACGCATTTTTATTTTCTGAATTTAAAATTTAGATTTTCGTTATAACTAAAACCTTTAGTAAAATCTAATTAAGAAAACCATTTAATATATAATACGCGACGCGTGTCAATAAAAAAACTACAATAACTAAAAAAAAGAAACACGGGCTATAGACGTGTATCACTACCTATATTATACAGTTGGATGGTTCCATTAAAATAATTAATTTAGTATTCGCAAGTACCGATGAAAATCATAAACACGACGAAAAATATTGCGTGTTGGGTTGCAAAATATATACCAAAAGTTGACTGAAGCCCTAGGGGGCAAGACGCTACGGAAATATAAAACTGCAGTCGTTGTCGATTAAAAAAAAATGGCATAATATGATAAAAATATATTATCAGTGAAAAACCGTGGATTGCAAAATATTGGTTTGGGTCGTTGCCATTACAATGAGCTACTTCAATTTATTGATTGTATTGGTGTTGACTGTCAATAACCATTGTAATTTTTTTTGAATATTGATATTTTCCATTCGTGTTTTTGTGATTGTCAATGTCACACGAGGGTTCGATATGGGCTGCTGATATGATATGAAATGTATAATTAATGGGTGTCGTTGTCACAACACATTGCCGAGTTCTAAAAAATAAATCATTTATAAATTATAAATAAAATTATCAACATGTTCAATATACTTTAAAAAAATCATTAGATATCGTTAATTACTATCGTTAAATCAATAATTGAATTGAGTTATTAAGAAATTCTTATGTCAAAAACAATATGACCGTACAGATTTAGTTGTATTAATAATATTTACTATTTAGTTATATCTTATATTTTAGATTCTGAGTAGAGCGATGAATGTATTGATTTTACAACAATGTATGTTTTTTTTATTTTTATTATTTTTTTTTGTGTCTGTCATCACCTTTTTAGGACAGTAAAATAGTAGATTTTCTTAACAGTATTTTTTCTGAAGTGAATCTAGTTGGTACTTTGGGGAGTCAAAAGTATAAATTTCTCAGTAGTTTTCAAAAGCGCCGTGAAAACAAAAGAAAAAAAAGGAAAAACAGGAATTTTTACGCACAATCAGTTTTCGACAAAATTGATTTAGGTTTTTGGTGTAACTCTAAAACAAATGACTGTAGATACATCAAATTTTGATTAAATGTTTATATTCGCATTTTCTATATTATACACCATAACATTTTCAGAATAATTTGACTTGTTTTGAGCTGTATTTTTTTCGTTTTTTTTTCTAAATTTTTGGATAAAATATATCAATACAATTGTATTTGTCGGGTCAAAAAAAAAGCTTGAACATTTAATAGAAAGCTCCTGATATATTGTTACAATAGCAGTTGGAAAATATTAAAAATATATAGGCACACTTTTTTTTTATTAGCATTTAAACTTTAAAGTTCAAATTTTGACAAAATTAAGAAATGATTTTATAGCTAAAAATTTATAAAATGTTCATATTTTATAGATAAGGATTTAAAATTTAAAACAAGGTTCCACGTAAATAATTAAATAAATTACTTTGTTCACAATAATATTATCAAATATATTTAGTAATATATCTTAGACTGACTGACCGTCTTCGCTCAGAATCGTTTTTTCTTATACAATGATATTATATCATTGAATTCAAATTTAACACCATCCATTACAGTGACCCACTTGTAACCTACTATACAGCAGTGCGACACCCACTTGCCCTCTTTTTTTTATTAACTGGATGTCCGTTTTACGAAACAGTCGATTACGACGTGTGTATGGCAATGGATGCAACATAAAATATATATATAATATTATTAGGTATACTAAAATTATTTTGCTTCCTATTTTATCATTCTAATCCTCCGCAAGTCGCAACGGAACCACGCCCATATCCGTTATCTGCACTCATCGCTGAATGCTGATGATCCATTATAAGGTGTATAATTTAGGAATAGATATTTACGTTTTAGCAGAAAGCGTATGTCCCCATAATATACAGTTTATAGAATATATTATGGTGTGTGTGAGTAATGGGTACGTAAGAAGCGAATCCCGATGGCCACCCTTTGTACCCATAACAATAAATATGATATCATCATATTGTACGATTTATGCTCTAATAATAAACTGGAATGGGACCTGTTCAATTGTAGGTACACACAAACAGGCAATTTGTGTGGCCTAGGATAGAGCCCAGCAAAAAATGAATACCTATGACCATAGTGTTTATACTGTTTATAAGGTCATAATATGTACACTATCACAAAATGTGTATACCGGTATGGTACACGAGGTGTTTGGCAATGTATCCTATAATAATATTATATTGGGTTTATTTCGAGACATAAACTTTTTGGGACTTGGCAAATAGGTAGTGTTATAAATTATAATATTATATAGTAAGTAGTAGATTTAACGTATGATTATAATATGACGTTGTCTATTGTCTGTTTTCACATGGGTCTGTCAAATGCATGAATTGTTGTATTGGATTTCAATTATAATAAAATAGGTACTACTATAACTTTGTTTGAATAGTTTTTTAATTTATTTTTTTCCGCAGATAATCGTTCCTGCCGGACGCTGCAACAATGACGTCTGTCGCACAGAATCGTACCGTGTACATACTCACGCGGAGCGGAACTGTGGTCATAATATATTAATTATTATACGCTCGCCTGACAGAATCGTTGGTTCGGATGATATTATTGTTATTTTACAGCCGATTCACAGGAATATCAGTATAATAATGTAATTACATATTATACGATCACCACGCAGTAATAGGTAAAAATTATATAATAATATCTGATATCGTATTTCATCAATAGAAACGCCCGAGTCCTATAATAGTCTGCGCGACTGCGTGTAAACAATACGATAAACTATAGTCAAATATAAATAACTTTTATTTTTACATTCATAACATGCGATATAATAATTATTAAATATTATAAAACATTAAACAGCGGACACGATACAGACATACTGCCGTGCAGTTTATTACTTATTAGGCACTCGTCCCGCTATTCACTCATCACTTCGACGTAGGAATGGAGCGTATATAATAATTGTATTTCATTTCAAAGTAATTATTGAAGAATTTGCATTTTATAAACGATTCTGAGTAAAAATCATTTTTTATTAAGAGACATTTTTCTTCTAACATTTACGATGGTATTTTTCCAAACGCTTAGCAAAACTTCAATACGATAATCAAATACGACCCCTTCGAACTTCAAAGACTCAAAGTACTTCATTCAAACATTTAAGGTGCTTCATGAACGTTTTGGAGCATTTATATTGCCTTACGGCTTACATAATAAATAATTACTGGAAAAAATAAATAAAAAATAAAACCTAATTGGAAATCTAATGCTATCTTTTAAAGTAAATTATGGCCACCTAATTGAGACCCTACATACATCTGAGTTTGATGAGCCACTTCTATCGTGGCTTAAAATTTTAAATCCTATCTGCCAGACAGAGTTCAATAGGTTAAAATATTTGTCTGTAAACCCGTCATTTCTATAAGGTATCTTCTGGAGTTCCACAGGGAGGACATAATTTATTTCCAATTTTGTTTTCACTAGGTATATGTAAATTACATTAAGGCAGTAGTCAAAAAATGACTGCTGACAATTTAAAACTTTTTCGGAAAATTTGACTGACTATACCTATTGCGCTCCTGAGTGATCTTAATAAAGATCATCACTCAAAACCTGAAAAAAATCAATTAATTAAATTAATAGTATAAGACGATATAATATACTATATGTATAGGATAAGATAATCCAAATTGTTCAATCTATATAATTTATAATAAAATACAAATATATGTGAAAACTAATAATAAAATACTAATAAGCGTGTAAAGGTAGGCAATTAATTAAAGAACTTACATTCTAAAATCTAAACGAAGAGTGAGTCGTGAGATGCATCGTGTTTACAACATAAACATTAACAATCGATTTTTCGTGATATAATATACACTTTTCTCCCATTCCTATAGTTTAAGCCATAATTCCACACGCGTGTCATGAGTTACGACTAACGGACTCCCTGAATGATGATTAATGAATATACCACTCGTTTCATATTATCATACCACAAAAATTATCCCTAGAAACCCAACCACACATCACATAATATCTCTGAGAAGACTACCTCTCAAATGTCACTCAAATGCAGCACCACTGTTGGGAGTTTGGGACCATAGATGCCATCGAGTGGATGATTCTCTGTACGTGTCGTACACTGCTGCACATTTAATCATCATTGAGTGTGGTTGAGAAATAAAACAATTAGAGGGAAGTTTTGGTTCTGACGGCATTGTCCTCTGCTGAAAACTATACATATATAAGCAGATGGTTAGTCGTTGAAGGGATATAACTAAGTAAAAAAAAACTGAGTAGTAGAATAAGTATTTGTATTCGTGTTTACTTTTTCCTTTTTTTCGCTGGTAATTCGTTTTGACGTTGAGGAGTCACTTTTCTCACATTCGTTCATTATTCATGATGATAAAACATTTTCTCTGCCCTCTCATGGGATTTAAAAGCAGTGTTCCCCTGATATTATAATATATATAATTCATATAAATTGTATATTATGTATGCGTATGTATATTGATGACTATCATACGCATGTCATTCTCGTTCGTGAAACTCATCTAAATATCTAAGTGATAACATTGAAATGTCATAACAATATTGTGAATACATATTAGATCAATTCTAATATATAAATATTATCAATCTGATTAACTGTCGCGTTAATTTCCATTTTCCATGTTATATCATTACGTTCCTGCGTCTAGGTAGTGTGTATTCTGTGGAGTGTAGAATATAATATTCTGCGGTTGCAGTAGCGTATAGATTGGAGAAACCAGCATTGATTTTTTCCACACCAGCCGTATGCAACTGGAGGAGATTTAAAAGAATTTTTAAAAACAGAATGTGGGAGAGCCAAAACTATTATTACATTCATATACTTTACTGTATAAGTACTAATATGTTAGTTAATAATTTCTGTAATTTTACTGGCAAAATCGTTAGGCTATGAGCATTGTATCATTGTTATCGTTCAAGGAATTTAATACATTGTTATTAGCATATTAATTATTGATAATATTATGTTCCTAAATACGAATAGGTAGACATAATTGGTTTCTGGTTTAATCAATTGACGTATCTATTGATAAAATGTGTGCACTTAAAATACATTTTACATTATATTACATTTCCGCATCACAATATTATATAGTTCTATAGGTATCCTACAATATTGTGTATAGAAATAATTATTCACAAACTATTATGATGTAGTGCATAATATTATATTGTGTATAGAGTGGGCACTAGGCTGTGATATATATATTATCTATCTTTCAGTATTCACCTTATGAGTGATCGGCGAATCACTACGTATATATGTACTTTATTTTAGCAGGTACTCAGATGCTATTAGCTGTATACAAAATATTGTTAGTTTGTTACCATTGTTACTTTTTGTTTAAGGACACAGTAGCACAAAATATAACATTATGATTCTTCAATGAAATCCGTTTTCGATTACTTACATACCAGACATACGTCTTATATATAATATAAAAAAAAAACTTTTACAATTAAACTGTCGGCGCAGTGTATGTGGTGTTATACTATTATATATTATACGTGTGCGTTAAATTTACGTGGTTTTTGACTAAGCGCCTTGCATGTAGCACTATAACAGTGTGCAATACCATAAGTTAAATTGCTTTTAAAGAAACCTTAAAAATACCCGTCAAACTTTTGTTTTCGATTTCATGAATAATTCACCCACGCCGTAACGACAGCTGGTTACAGTCGATCGAAAAATAAAAAGCCAACGAGAAATCCCAATCGTCGACTGTTCCCATCGATAGTATCATAGGCGTCATCTAGGGGGTGTAAAATCGTGCGATTGACGGCGTGTGACATTTTTTAGACCATGCAATAGTTCTGTACTATCACACTCAAAACAATTTCCATAGAGGTATAGAACCTGGTACATATGTTATCCAACATGAAGCGACACGCACGATTACCATTCATCGGTCAGCTAGTTAGTCAACGCCTAGAGTTAAACATTTTTTTTCATTTTAAATTAATTTAAGTAGGTAACTGGTATGTGTGTATTGAACAAATGTTGGAGTATTGCGACACCTTGGTAAAAGAACAAACTTTTCCCATGGTGTAGAAATGATTATGTATGATTGGAAGTGTAGTTTTGTAAATAGATACTTTGTGGTTGCTTCTTAATTTACAAGTGTTTAGCTACCTAGGTTTTGATTTGTGAGCTTAAATTCTGCTAAATTTTAACGAAATTACGCTTATAAATGTATAGTACTTAGTTTATTTTATAATGCAGCGTCTATCGCTAGACACCTCTGTAAATTATCACTCCTTCAATGAACTATTATGTTGTTGTCGATAGTACATATTAGTAAGTACTTGATTTTTTCGTTTATCTTTCTTTCATCATTATCGCTGCCCTGTAGATACGAAATCGTTATGTAAATCACGCGTTAAGTGAAAGTAAATTGTTGAGCGAGGGGAACAAAAATATGTGTACTAAGAAGAAAATTATAATAATATTTTATAAGAGATGGGTTTTTTTTTTCGGATAGCCGAGGTCCGTTATAATATAATAGATACGCGTATTTTAGTTGTCGTTTAATATATTCTTATAATAACGCGCTTAATGACTCGAGAATCTCGTGCGATGAATTGACAATACAATTTATCGTCTTGAGTCGTGACAAAACATAAGGATACACTCATTATATTTTATAGGGAGGCGCATATAATGTATTTGATGGTGCATTTGCTATTGTACGAGGTTGAACTTTTTTTTTTTTTTTATTGAACAAAAATGTATACTTTCAATCTGTATTTACGCTTTATACGATAAGTAAATTTGATGTGGTTTGATGACCGGGGGGGGGGGGGGGTGGTGGAGTCACCCAATGGCGGCACTCCGTGGGAAGGTTGAACTTAGAACAATATTATAACGATGTAAAATTTGATTTTTGGTCGATCACGACGAAATTAAATTTTATTTTATTTTACAAAATATATTCAAATTAGTGGTATGTGCAAAACTTAAATTAGCAAAAAATGACTACACAGAACCTTTTTATTTTTAGGTCACATGCAGTTTAAATAAAATATATGTATTTCAATAAGCAATCAACTTAAGTTAACTTAAGGTTACACTTCTTAAAACAAAAAAAAAATATCTTTATAATCCATAATTTGTTTCTATGGCTCGATAATCAACCATCTGCAGTTACACAGTTAAAATACAAGTATAGGGTCCGATTTATCTAATTTACAAAATATAAAGTGGTCTACATACTAAATAAATCCAATTTTAAATTGGGAATATTTCAATGCATTATATTATATTATAACGCCTTTATAATATTATTGAGTGAATGAAGTATGTAGTATACCGATTTCAAACATTTCAGTTTTCTTCAGATATATTATAATATAATATATTAACATTCAAATAACCACCACAAAGGCTGAAAGTCATTCTGGCATTGAACCAACCAATAAACCCATATCCATTCACTCAAAGCTAAAATGTCAATAAAATCCACTAATGTATAACTTTCTTTCCTCCACACAATGGTCACTATACTCTCATAAAAACATCTTAAAATACTAAAACCCGATCATGTAACATGTTGTTTCTTATACGTCTTGTGCCGGGTGTCACTATAATAATGAACAGTTATGTCTAAATTCTGTTATCCATTAAATTGATTTTTTTTAATGTATTTACTATAATATTATTATGACATATTCAGTATTGGCTATTACCGAAATTAAATTACACTGTCATGTATAAAATAGGTTCAAATAATTAAGTCATTCAAAAGGCCATCGTGCGCACATGGAAAGCCAAAAAGTTAAAATTTCCAACTCTCTCTTAGGGCTCACGAGGAGTTTTAGGACTAATAATATTTCAGAGCCAGCACACTCCATGCGCAATAGACCTATAATAATACGTATTATAACTATACTGCGGAGACCCCAAACTTACGATTAAGATGTAAGCACGTTATATTTACGCATGAGTTGTACTTATACTGCTGCAGGTATACGCGATGTGCTCTAACAAAGTTTTGTGAATCGATTACGGTCGAGAGGGTCGTCTCCCTTTAGGCCACCTATAAGTGACTACGCTCCAAATTTACAATATATATTAAAATAATCTTGTAGTAGCCCCAGGTCTGATAATATACACCCCGGTGTAGCTAACGTGTGACTCATGATTTATATATTATATTACCAGTTAAGTGAGCCATGTAATATTTACCATGGTTATTATATTCAAATGATTTATGAGAGGAGAACTGGGAAGATGTGTGTGTGTCCTCGGCGTTTAATAAATATAGGCCTTGATGAATCGTAAGCAAAAAGTGTCCAATAATATAAAAATGACAAAACCAATACAATCACAATCGTATATAATATTATTTATTCTGTACCTAAACCTACCTAGCTCATATAACAAGATCGTAAATAGAGATTTTGTTCCAAAAATTAAAATAATTGCGGATATTATTATATTTTAACTCAAAATTGTCCAAGACCGAGTTTTCTGCACGTCGTGTACTCTCGGTGTTTGTAGAAATAATGGCATTTTTTCACGTATCAGCTGTATGCCACACTGAAAAGTTCTCCTCTTGGAATTAATGTGCTAACAAAGTTTTTTTATAATTTGCACTTTATTCAGTTAGATGACAGTATATAATTACGTTTATTATTTTATATTAGTGTACACAAAGTTTGATTCAAATTGCATTTACCTACCACGTTTAAATCGAAAAGTTTTTACGTGCGAAATTTTCGGAAAAATTAATAATTATACCTATATAGATATATATTATATAAATATAAAATAATACCAACAATACGCCATCGGTACCCCATGGGATTTAAACACATCAGACTGTCACATTTATAAGCATACTTCGAAATATTTTATACTGCAAAAACTTTTTCATTTCAAATATTTGTTTAAACAAGTTTTGTTATTCGTGTCGAAAATAAAATACTCAGTTTTCTGCAGTAAATGAAATTATCGTAATTCTATTATATTACAGTAGTTTTTATTTTATATTAATATAATAACAACAGCTATTATAATAACAATAACAAAATATAAGTGTGAAGTTCCTCATTATAATCTAATAATATAATGTACCTATTACTAATTACCATGTTGGTAGGTTCTATATACTACTATCGTCCAAAATAACATTCTGAGTGTACATTAGTACATTACTAATAAGGTACTCTGTAGTGTTTAATTTTGCAGATGGTTCTCGAGGATTACAATGTAATAAGACAGTAATCACTATAGCATCATAATATATTCACATTTTACTTTAGTATATTACTATATAGTCTAAATACTGAATTGATTATACATATAATGTTGCTTATCTATCAATTATTGAATAAATCGTCTAATAATAATTAAAATAAAAAGGATTATTATCTATAATTTACAAAATTATTTATTATTATTAAATTCTTACAAAATTATTTATTTAGATTTATTTCATATTATGGAGGCACACGTGTAAATTAATTATTACTAAAATCAAAATAAAACAGTATACTTTACCTATATATCCACCTAGGTACATATATTTAATATATTATTATAAAATATGGTCATGAGGACATTTTTTTTTTAATTTGACAAAATTTAAATACTACCTAATCGAAAATTACACATTATCATAATATGTTTACATATATTATTATGTACAATGTTTTCAAAACATGTAATACGAGTTCAATCAGGTTATTTCGGTTATAAACATACATCGAGACTATATTATATATTATAGTATAAAATAATACATATATTCTTGTTCATAATATCCTGTTTTTGTTTTTGTTTGTTTGTTTTTCATGCGTCCAATTACAGACAACACTGACTATACACTGAGTCAATCAAACATGTCCGTTTACAACGCTAACATATTATTATTGTACCTACTGGAACAGAATGGATAGTTGAAAAAATTAAAAATTAAACTGTTGAAAAATGGTTATGGGTTTCCATCACGTACCGACTATCGTATTTTTTTTTTTTACTACCATTTTATACTTTTATAGGTATATTATATAAGGCATATAATGTACATAAACGGCAATGTGTCGCTGGAGCTATACCTACGGTAATTTTACATAGTGTACAGGACGAATAAAATAACGTCCGAGTCCCGAGTCACATCGCTTGAGTCCCATGGTACAATGTATGAAAGGTATAAGTAATAAGTATATAATATAATATAAGTCACGTTCAGCCACTGTATAGGTACTTCAGCTACGGCAGCAGACCTTTTGGTCGATTACGAAATATAATAAAAAATTATAGTCACGGTTACGAAATCCAGTTTTCTTCGTGTTTGGTTATGTAAATTACACTTGGACAACGTCCCGAAAGATAGGGTATTTCTTTTTTTCAGCCAGGTTTGTATATTTTAAATTTAACTCCACAAACCACGAAAGGGCTTGGCGAGGGATATCCGCACCTCACGATAAAATTGCATAAAATTAAAACACAAAAAGCTTTTTTTCCACAAATAAGAATAATATAACCTCATTTTTAAATAAATGTAAAGGGTAGAATATTTAAATTAAATACATCTCTTCAATATATACATTAAAGTGATAAATATACGAGACAGATTATACAAAAAACGTTCCGTACCACTTTTCTCGATATTACTATAATTTAATTGTATATTGAACTTTTATTTACATTAATTATCATAACTCAAAATTTAACTAACGATTTACTTATAATTTGTATTATTAAAAAATTAGAGATAACATTCATAGGATTATTTAAATATTAATACTAAGAAGTAAACTTTGATAATTATTTTGAAAACAAGTTAACTAACTATAATTATATAATATTATGTTCTTTCTGATGTGCTGTGCATGAATTATGATATTGATCTATAATTTCTTATTAAGATATTTAAATGAATAATCAAATTTTTATCTTTTATAATTTAAACTTACTTAAAATTAAACATATAATAGGTACTAGAGTAGGTACTCTAGTACTCGCCTAAATTTATATAAATTTAAGAAAAATTTCTGAAATATTTGTTATGAATAAACTTTTTAGGTGTTCTTATTAAACTACCACGTGTTCATAGTATAATACTTAAAGCATACAAGCTTAAATGATATAGTTAAAATATAATTTTTCATTTGTGTTATGATTATTTGTGATTTAGGTAGGTGGTACCTACCTATATAGTATATAATATACTTTAATGTAAATTTAAAGTACATTTTTACACATTAAATTTTTGTGAGTTACTATCTACTAAGGATTTATCAACTATAGTAATTAAGACAGTTTGAAAAGCCGTTTATGAAAAGATATATTTTAGTTCAATGATATTCGACATTTTGAATCGTTATACGCACTCTAATTATCATATTTAATATTGTACGTTTTTTGGTTCTGACGGGATAAAAATAAATACATCAACTGAGTGTAAAATATAATAACCAACAACCATTGAAACGTATCAGCATAGTTTAATGTGTACATCCTTATATGATATAATATTATATAGTTGGGCTTTTTTTTTTTTTGGTCAAATTGACAGTAATCTTTGGTAATAAAAATCTACTTTCAATTAAGCGATTACTTATTATTATCGTCAGTTCAGAGTTTTCAATTTATTATGAAAATTGATATCACGTTGTATAGGTATTATGTTCTTTGTCGTTGTCGTATACTATATTTAATGGTATATGCGCTAGTTATATACAAGCAAGTATAATATTATTATACAGCATAATTATATTGAGACAATTTTTTGTAATAAACTATCTGTTTCTATCGACGTGCATGCCCGAGCAAATTGCACAAACCAAATCGAATATCGATACTTTCGAAATGAATAATAATAATATAATAGAAACACCGCCGTCGATTTTATATTATTATTAGTACGCTCGTTTTCAGTTTGTATAACTCATATATTATATATATATATAGGTAATGTACACAACTGGCACTGTTGACGAACTAAATTTCAAATAGGTTTTCGTTTAACAGAGACTCAGGACATTAATGTATTTTATTTATTTAACCCGAGGTTAAATAAATTCTAAAGATAAGAAAAACACGACCTAATAAACTAGATTTTAATCTATGTCCTTTATTTTTCATCAAAGAGAAGGTTTTTGTCAGACTTATATTATGTAGCCGGTAGTACAGTCATAATTAACGGTAATGGATCCGAGTGACTGCTCTGAAAAAAAGCATCAGATGGGTCATAAGCATGTAACACTTAACCCACATTATAATAAATACATGATATAACATGATATTATCTATATATATACACCTAATATAATATATATATATATAATAATAATGATTTATAATTATATAATGAATAACCAAAAAAAATAACATTTAACTGTAGGTACCTAATACAAATCAATAATTTGAATTTTAGTTAAATGTTACTTCTATTTTATATAAGAATTTTTATTAGAGAAGTGGTAAATATTAAATAATAGTATTATATTCGCTTTTTTTTGTTACTATATGCATTCTTAAAATTCATTTTTTTCTATTAAAATATTTATTTCTATTTGAAATTATTTGAATATTGTTTAATTGTGTAAAATATTCTAAGATTGTATTTACGATGTAAACAGAAGTACATCATGATTATAAATTAGCTACTCAAAAAACTAAATTTAAATTATAAATTATAAATTATAATTATAAGTTTGCTCTAAACGTGGATAAATATCTAAATATATTTGGTTTTATTCCGAGGATATATTTTTGGGCAAAATGTAAAACTTCATAACGAATAAATATATCACTATATATTATATTATAATACTATTATTATAGTGATGAGACAGTGATGAGTGGATATGTAGGTGTGGTTGCAATTAGAATAATATAAATAACCAAAAGTACCTATAATATTAAATCATAATATGTTTCATCCACATAACTTCGTAATAATATGTCGTAAAACGCACATCCAGTTAAAAAATAAAAAGATCAGGTCATAATATTATATTATTATTCTAGCCGGTGGGCGACGACCGTACTAAATAAAATCTATTCATTATCTGGTTATCTATTTCGTAATATTTTTTTGATATTATACATTTTTATTATAACTCGGTGAAATTAATTTAATGATTTGATTAAATTATTGAACATGTTAATCGTTTTATTTGTAATTTATTAGTTATTTAATATTTGTTTACTAGAACATTTCAATGTGTTTTGACGATGACATACATATGGTACATTCATACATCAGCCTTTAAACGTGTTCATCACTTTGTGTGGCATTGACCAAAAGAAGAACGCGAAATAATTCATCGCACTGCTCAGCAATTTTAGCGACCGTATCGAGTATAATCATTATTGTACCTATAAAATATTAAAATTAGTAACGTTACCAACGTCAACACCAATACAACTAATATATTGAAGTATCTATTACTGTAACGACGTCGGACCGAACCAATTTTTTGCCAATCCATGTTTTGTTAGTCATATTATGTTTTTATCATATTATATGTATGCCATATGTTTTTATCGGCAATGACTGCTGTGCCCTATATATTTATATAGTGCTATGTGACCTCAGTCAACTTTTGGTATATTTTACAAACCAACACGCAGTCTTTGTCGCTGTATTTATGATTTTCATTGGTGATTGTAAATAATTAATAATATTATGATATAATTATTGTCAGACCTTATGTCATATATGCAACACGTATACCGGACATTCCGTTTTTGTTTTTTGTAGCTTTTTTGTTTGTCACGCGTCACGTATGATAATATAATATATAATTTATATAATGGTTTTCTTTATTAGGTACCTATTGTACGTCTTACCGATATATTTTAAGCTTAACAAATTAAAATATACGATATCACAGCTATCCACCCACACTAATTTTACTATGTGACGTCCAATAATAATATGCATAATAATTTAAATAAATAAAAAATACGTAATGACACAATTTTTAATATTATGTTAAAATAAATAAAATATTTTTAGTTACCTTATACCTTATAGGGTTGATGTAGTTTAATACAAATCATAATATAATAAAGAGGTTATTATTGTATTATAAAAGTATCATAGATTAATGTTCACAATTATATATAATATCTGTTAAGAATTTTCAATTCAACTTTTGAATTATTTTACTGTATATAACTAAAACTGCAAATAATTTATAAGGTAGATGAAAATGTATAGGTACCAATGTAAATTTTACTGACGCAATCCTTAAAATGTAATACAATGTATGTAATTTGTTACCATAAGACAAAAACATCATTAAACAAATTGGAAAATTAATTTAGTAAAAATAAAAACGTTTTAGAGTTTAGTTGTCTTTGATATTGGATTAAAATAATCCTCCTAGGTAGTTGGTACTATCATTAAACATTATCATTTTAAGAGATGATTTTCTCCAGTATTACTGATAATTAAAAGAAAAATATTATTTAAACTTTTCCCTCTCTGGGAAAGTTGTGGATCATAAACATGTCCTTTTTTTCGCTATATACTATTATAGTATATTGTGTTCTATTATTCACGAACTCATCAAATATAGTAACACATTACGGCACCATAGCAACTGATAAAAAATGTGTAACATTAAAAGCGTCTTATAAATTTCAGATAAACCACAGCCAAAACACAACAAGTATATACATGTATGTTTAAAAAAAAAACCGATGACCCAATTCACCTCCTCGGTCAACGAACCTATATTCACACTATTCTGCCGTACGCCGGTGCTGCTGACTTTAAGTACATGTGATATTTTGCAAAACTCAGTTCAATCTTCTGTGTTACTGTTAGAACATTAAATAGCTAATAGTTCTATAAATAAAATATCCTTAGGAATAGACTCTGTCATTTTGTCATCGATCAGAATTGTTTTCGTATAGTATAATGATTTACCATTGAATTCAAATATATAATACATCCATGATAATAGTGCCTAATCAATGACGAGGATATTATTTTTTTTGTTGTCTCACTACCCATATTTCGACGTGAAACAACAATGCTCCGATGCCGGATTATGTATGGAAAAATCCAAACGATTAGCATAAAATATTAGTAATTTTGTTGATCAAACTGTGTGTGATATTAAATAACAATATATTTCTGACACTATTTAATATTACAAATATAATTTTTAAGATTCGGAAAACCATTTAAAAAAATAAAACAACAACAAAATATAATTTTTTAATGAGATCGAATCCCAACCCAAACTTAATATGTTTGCAGTAAACTGTGAGTAAGAACCGTAAATTCATTACTTGTTTTTATTTTTTCAATTACTTATATTGACTAGACTCAAAATATAATATACTTAAGGGCGTACGATATAATTTATTTTCAATATTCTTCCAACATAATATATAGATTTTAAGACATGAACATGATTTTTTTCAATGAATTCTTACTAGATATTCAATTCAATATAGGTACAAGGTATATTAAAATCGATTCATTCTTCAGGAAATTAATGTTGTGAGGGTTTCTTTCAAAATTATTATAAAATCCATGTCATTATAATATTTATCTACATTCATTAAAAACTTGAATAATAATTTATTTTGGTACGACCCAAATTCTTAATTGAAATAATATACCAGTCTCCTGTATATCGGTGTATAGGTATACATAGTTTATATTAATACACGAAAACTTTCAAGTTTTAATTATTCAAACTTATAAAACAAGTATTATATATATATATATGTATATATAATTTATTAATATATAAGTAGCAGTTCGGTACTTTGATAATATAGTCGTTTTCATATTTTGGTAAAATATATTATCTTTCGCGTACAACTTACATTTATTTAAAAAAAAAAATGTTTTATAATATTTATTAATTTATAATTTAATAGAACTACATTTACATTTTATTACAATACGTTATATTAAATATGTATTTATAGTTTATATTAATATATACATATCTATAAACTATTCGTTACAATAATATATATATCTGTATAATATATTATATCTGTACGCATTTCACAGTTCTTGGCACATCAATCACACATTTATAAACGACAATTAATGATTGAAAACCGAAAGTTGATAATAATGAGCGTTTGACAGAACAGTTAAATTAAAATGAAATGTTTCTTTATAATTCGTTTTTCGGATTTCTTTTTTTTTTTTTAAGTTGTTGCGTGTTTGATTACTAATATAATACAGTAGCTACAGCCGAAATGTATGTTCACAACATTTTGTGAAATCCCGGACACCTACAATATTCGTAGGGCTGAATTATTATAAGTATTAAAGTAAAAGTACCGATCATTTTACATACATTTAAAACTAGAGCCAGGATTTTGTAAAGGAATATTATTTTACAATGGCTATAATAATTATACATACTAATAATACAATTAAAATAGGTCGATTGCCTTTAGATATGTCATTGGGTACTTACATACATATTAGTATATAATATATTATAATATTTATATTAGTGTACACTGTACACTGTACGTATATTATAGAACGAATAAAACGATACATCTACACTAATTTTTCTGTCATCTATTGTGCAAGCTTAAACTTTATAATATATTAAGCTCAATACTAATCGTAAATTATGGTTTTCCATTAAAATAAACTGAAATACTTACATAAAAAAAATTACTTTAATAATAAATTAATTTATAGTTAATCCACTTCTATAAAAAATTGAGCGAAAACGTATTTATTAATTACTAATTGAAATTAATAGGTATAGCTTATAGGTATAATATTATATAATATTAATAACATCAAAAGTGTTCTATATGAATATATGATATTTACATGGCAAATAGGTCTAAGTGTATAGCACGATGCACAGTACCTAAATAAAATCAATAGCATTCGACGGGACCATTTTCCTTCAAAAAATGAGATAAGTACCTCGTTTTCCTCCTTTAATTATTTTCCTCGAAAAAAGAAAGGGGCTTTCCATTTTCCTCCACATGCTTCTTTGGACTATAGATACTAGAATCGTGTGTGTTTGCCTCCAAATATTAAAATCATATACCTGTTAATTTTTTTATTCTGAGCGGAGCGATGAATGTAATGATTTTAGAATGATGTGTGTTTTTAATTTTTTGTGTCTGTGTACACGATAAGTAGTCGAAATAATACTTCGATTTTCAACTTCAGTATCTTGTTCCATGGGAAAGTAAATCTAGTTAGTAGTGCGTTGAGTAGGTCAAAATTATATTAGTAGTTACATAATTATCAGTAGTTTTCAAAATCATCGGGAAAAACAAAAGAAAAATTAAGGAAAACGAGAATTTTTGCACAAAATTGGTTGTTAGTGTAACTTTAAAACGATAGACCAGATACATGAAATGTTCACTGAAAATATGTATGATCATTTTCTATACACCAAACAATTTTAAAATATTTTGACTTATTTTGAGCTGTTTACAGAAATTTTTTTATATAAATGTCAATAAAATGTTATTCATTGGGTCAAAAAGCTTGAAAATTTAATACTATATAGGCTCCTAATATATTGTTATAATGACAGTTGAAAAATATTAAAAGCATTTAAAATTCGAATTTTGACAAAATATGTAAAAATCACAAAAATGTGCAAATTATTTTGAGTTAAAATTAAAAAAAATTTCTTTTTAAATCTAAGATTTGAAAATGTAATACAAGATTCCTCATAAGTTTGCCTACCTTTATCAAAAAAATATATCTACCAGAAAGTCAAATTATATAAAATAATATCCTAGGCTGACAAACCGTCTCCGCTCAAAATTGTTTTTCGTATACAATGATATTATATTATTGAATTCCAATATAATAGTATCCATTACAGTTATCCTCGTGTAACATACTGTACAGCAGAGTGACACCCACTTAACTGTTTTTTTCAATATTAAAATTATCTGTTTTATGTACCTACGCATTACGCAATTATGACACAAATTATATTATTTATATTCTTATAATATATAAAGTATGATTATAATAGCACTCCTAAGTCCTAATATTAATATTATTATATTATTTAAGTAATAAAAAAATTTACAATAATTTGTGTTGTTATTATATTTTAAATTTAAGTTTTATAATAGTTCTAAATTATTATACAAATACATAGTTTATTATATTTTATCACGATAATTTTTAATTTTTATTTATTTTATACATGATGTGTTTGCCTGTACATAAAAATACATAAAACATTATCCTTGGCAAGAAAATGATAAGTATATCTAATTAATTATATATTATAACTATTACGGGTATATCCAAATCAATAAGAAGGTGGAAATTAATTCTTATTTTGATAACAGAGGAAACTGGTATAGATTTCTAGACATTTGGTGTAAAATGATCAATTGATAAACACGGTACTCATCTCATTTTTGGACGAAAAATGCTTCGGCTATAATATTAATGTGCAAACGGCAGGGTGGTCAGGTCGTCCCTCCGCGAAAATCTCAAGGGTCCCACACTCCTGCCCTGTAGGCTGTAGGTACAATCTGCCGCACCATTGTTAGGCGATGATAAATAATATTAATAATTATTTTATTTGAGTTTAGAGAGCACGTGCGATTTGCAGAAATCTCGGCCGTGGCGCTCGTTTTCGTAGCGTTTCGCGGCGGTTGCGCTCGGGTTCAACGCACTTTGGGGCTAGCGCGCCCGATCGCTCTCGAAGACAACACACTTTCACTTGCCACCGGCTATCCAACGAGAACTCGGCGAGGTTGGGTGTGGTGGGTGGGAGAGGAGTACCTATCGCGAAACGGCCTAACCTGATTTCTAGCCGGCCGGCAGCACCTCTCTCGCGCTCGACACAATAATAATAATAATAGTAATAACAAAAACAATAATAGGCACATTGTACAGCGCTGCGATTATAATATTATTATAATATTGTCGAGAGGATGTCAGCGCGCTATTTGTTTTCTATCTCTGTCCCACGCGCAACATAGACAAAACGCATTGACGAAGAATCATTTTTTCTATGTTTTCAGTAGTCTTAGAGTAAAATCACCCATTACAAAAAAAGACACTAACATTTTTGAGGGAATGTCATATCGATTTGTCTAAATATTGTCTCAAAACAATTTAAACATCATTTAAATGTACAACATTTTTTTTGTTCATTTTGAAAGTCGAATACAAAGTCAAATAACAATAAAATACAAAACCGATATGTCATTCCCTCAAAAATATTATTTTCTATCTTTTTGGTAATGGGTGATTTTACTCTAAGACTACTGAAAACATAGAAAAAATGATTCTTCGTCAATGTGTTTTATCTATGCTGCTCGTGGGCCAGAGAGAGAAAACAAATAGTGCGCTGACATCCTCCTATAATCATCATTATTATTAAAATACTAATAGAGTTGGCAGATAGCCAACATTTACCTACTGTAATATACCTACGGTCGAGTCGATTAAAATAGGTAATATAGAAAATCACGTGCCACGGAATAAGTATTAAGTTGGTTGATGACAAAGATTAAAATAAAATAAAGTAAATAATAGATACACAACAAATTTATAAAATACAATTTTAAATTCCACTAACTATACTCTGCTACTTTTTGTATATTATCTAAGTGAGCAAAGTTATTGAACAATTTATCATCTATAGATATATATTAATATATTGCCGAACGTCGCAGATCATATAGATACATTTTCTATCACTACCTATATAAAAAAGTTTTTCAGTTTTATACAATACTAAAAATGTAATTAATTATATTTATGGTCATTTAATTTTCCATCAATTATATTTCTATTTAATTAAAAGAGGTCTTATACTTAATATTGATTTAATTTAGATGTTATCATTTAAATTTATTCCAAACAATAAAGGAACTAAGCTTTTCAAGATGTTTGGGTTTCGCGTTTCTTAAGCGTGTGCAATCAGAGTTTAGATTTATTTCTTCTTCACTCGAGGCTCTGTACTGTTTTCTAGTTAAGCCCTTACTAAAGTATGGCTCTGGTTTATGGCACCCTTATTATACCACCAACAAATCTTAAATTTTAGAGCAAATTCAAAGACGTTTCCTTTCATTTGCTGGCGATGATTTGAATATTCATTACCCTAACTATGACTACTCGCCCGCTCTCTGTAAGTTAGGTTTTAAAATCGGCTGTGATTTCTGAATTTATGCAAATTTTTCATTTTTACAAAAACTTATTGGTAGTTCAACTGATATGCCCTACCTTATCCTCTGACCCCTGTATAAACTTCTGAGTTCTTAAGCGTAAAAGCGTTCCACTATAGCTCCATCACCTTCTGTATTATGTACCTATATAGGTATGACTAAATATATTATAGTCGCCAGACGTACTACGAATTATAATCGAAATCATCCTCTTAGACTTATGAATAAATATAATGATAAAATATTGTATTATAGCGGTACTGTTCTGCAAGTCCCACCTAATCAATTATTGTATAAATCTAGGATCATCAAGAGGACGCCCACACGTCCTCCGTCTTACAAAAGTACAATATGGACAATTTTACGTTCACTATAAGTTATAACACATTTTATTCCAATTATACAAAATTAGAGTGAATTTACCTCTTATAAAATTTAAAGGTAAGAATATTATCTTGAGTATCTTGGAGGATTTTATTGATATTATTATTATTTTAAGTAAATTATGATCATTTTAAAATGTTTAAAAATGGCCATAACTTGCTTTTTAATAAAAATATCAATAAAAGCCTCTAAGATGCCTTCAATAATGATCTTACCTTTAAATTTTGTAAGCGGTAAATTCACTCTAATTTTAGAAATTATGGAGTAAAATGTGGTATTTTGAACGAACAATTTGCTATATTGTACGTTTGTAAGACGGAGACAACCAATGACCGTGTTGCGTCCTCCTAATAATAAATTGTAGTATGTTATATCGTTAATTTAAACATATTATAATTATATGATTATAAAATCTATTTTTAAATGTTCATAAAACCTATGCACTTTTTCAGTTTATATAAAAATATATATTTCCTTATATTATATTAATATTTTGATATATTGCGTTCTATATATTTTTTTTTTATAAATAGTACCTATATACTTGAATCATAAAATAATTAAGCTAAAATATATCATGCACACATTTTAAATCTAAAGATTTATGATGTACCCAATACAAGGTGGGCGAGTGTTGACTTTTTCTTTGCTCAGTACATTTTCTGGGTTAGCTCACTATAAGCAGCGTGCATTCGAATATACAAGAGTACACGACACACGTATATAGTATTGACTTCCAAGATTGTATTGTGTTAGGTTTTCACAAACACGAACATATTGTATTATAGTACTTACTTAATATTATATAGTATGTTATTTAGGTCTCCGGATAATATATAATATTAACCTAATGCGATTTATACCGTGCCGTTGGTCCTTGTGGCATGAAGGTCTCTCTTACATTTTCTCCTTCTCTATCTATATTTGGGACACGTGGCAACGACGAACATGGTTTTAAACAACTAATAATATTGTGAATTATAATTGAAAAATATGATATTGTCATACTCATGATATCCACGACCCCGAAATGCATTCAATTGTATTTTTCTGTCACATTACCCATTTCGGTTAAATAGTTTTAAGATTATTTACATAATACATTAGTTAGGTGTATATATTATAAACTTTTAATATCTCTCTATTACTCTCCTCTTGTTTGGTTATTTGTTTATTATAAATACGTAACTCAAGAATATTATTGAAAATTTACCTTGTAATTTCCATTTTAACTTTTTAATATATCTAGACATCTATTAGCCAATATGTATGTAGCTATGTAGTATATAGGTACTATTTTTACTAATCTATTTGTTGATACAAAATTGTACAACCATCGCTTTGGAGAGAAAGAAAACGCGTTTCATCCGTAGCGTAATACACGAGCCCCTTATAAAGTCCACGCATTAAGAGGACGCTACACCCGCATACAAATGTAAAACAAAGCAAAAACGGTTTTGCGCTGGAAAGAACTGAGAAATCTACAATCATAATTCAAAACTAAGAAACGAAATTTTTAACACATGAAAACAAGAACTTCGGCGGTGCAATATCGTTTTTATTTTTTCGATATCAAAACTTCAAAAACAATTACTTAAGTTTGAAAAACACAAACAATAATGGATTTTGAAACAATAAGAACTTTTTTTTCATACAACTGATAATATGCAAAAATAAAAACGATATTGCACAGCCATATAGTTCTCCTTTTTATGCGGAAAATTTCGTTTCTTAGTTATGACTGTAACCTTCTCAGTTCTCTCCCTCGCCAAAACGGTTTTTGCTATGTATTACATTTGTAAGACGGAGAAAACACATGCTGGTGTAGAAAAAAAGAAATTAAACCACATCAACCCATCACCGCCGATCGTACCTATATTATAATATTTCAGTTACAGTTTAATTTGCACTACCTATCTATAGTTATAATAATAATATATACGCACAGGACGAGGTGGTATTAAATCATAGAAACAACTATAATATACAATATACATATGTTTATAGTATATTATACGTCTTATATTATATTTTAAAATATTATCATTATGGGTTCATGCATATAATATTATTATATTATTTATGTATATAGTACATTGACCGACTAAAAATAATAATTATATATTATGCCAATCATGTAGAGTACAGTGTGCATAATATCATACTGCACAACACGCGGTGCACACTATAAGTAATAAGTATATTATAATGTTATTAT
Organism: Metopolophium dirhodum; assembly: GCF_019925205.1. Taxonomy (NCBI): domain Eukaryota; kingdom Metazoa; phylum Arthropoda; class Insecta; order Hemiptera; family Aphididae; genus Metopolophium; species Metopolophium dirhodum. The sequence goes on from NC_083566.1 coordinate 21,809,304, forward strand.
ACAGACGACCGTACCTAACTGCACGTGTAATATTTCATATTACTATAATATGACACCCAAACAACACGCGACGTGTATTATGATGATAATATCGAAATCGACAAACTTGCAAAAATTACCTCAGTGCGACAGTGCCCCTACAAATTAATTTTCCCAGCGTAAATATTCAGCTGCGTGATGGTGTCAACTTTTATTGTCATAGATTTTTAGACAAATTAATTATTAAACAATTTATTTCCATTAAATCACGTAGTATTCGTATACAATTAAATTATGTATAGTAAATTATATTATTATAAAAGTACCTATAGTTTTTATGACAGTATAAAAATTCATAAATCAAAACTTAAATACGAAATTAGTTATTTTAAAATAAACCAAAGTTATCGAGACTTCCTCGAAAGTTTTCATAACAGGAATAATGAAAAAATAAATTAGTAATAAGTATAATTAAAGTAATAGTTAGTTGTTACTTAGTGTTTACAATACGCTAGGGTATCTACGTCCTACATCCTAACTTTTATCTATAACAATCCATTACAAATTTAAGAACCATCGTTTCACCACTATACAAATTAAATTTATTAAGTTCATATAATAATATAATATTATATTAGACTTACAGACTATACTACTATAGTAACTCATCTATTCAACTCTACAGTCTTACAACCAGTTATTAATTATTAGTTACTAGGTTTAATTTCAGTAATCAGAATGTTATATATGTAATTTGATTATTTAGCGATGTTTGTTATAGTATTACTACGGATTTATTTTTTTGTGTTTTTTTTTTATATAGTTGATACGTTTTGAAAATTATAAATGTACAGTCCGGTGTCTTGCATAAAAATATATTTTAAATAACGTAACAATATACATAAATACATAATATATAATGATATGTAATAATATGGTATGTCTTAAGAAGTTATAGGTGATTTAACATTCGGACAACTTTGCCGGTCTCTCCACATGTACAGAAATACATAGACCTCTGTCCTCTGCCAGTTAAAAACAAACACGTATTGTTATCGCTCAAAGGCTTTTTATGAGATCAAAACAGGCTATTGTTAAACATGACCTCTTGTGTTTATGTAAATTACGCATTCTGATACAATTTTGATCCTGAAAGTCGAACTTATCGACAAAATACAAGAGTAAAACAATATATATACAATATACATATATTGTGTAATACATTATAATATAATATTAGACGAAAGTCCTGACTTATTTAATGATATAATTCTAATTGAAAATTCCCGTTAAGGCTTCAAATAAAATTTATTTTTAAGGGCATTAGAAAATATATTCGTTTGGTGATAGTTTTAAAATAAATCAAAATATTTTAAGCACCCGTGACGATATACCTTCACATTTTATTTACATGAAACGTTGTTCTAACTCTGGTATCTGTATTGTTTTTCACCGCTTTTAATAAAATTACACATTTTCAGAATATATTTTATGTACCTGCTATAATACTCAACAAATCTACAAAACAGTAATTCTACATTTTCCAGTTGAGTAATACAGTGGTTACATATTATTAATAGTAGATTGAATATTAATAATCACCTGTAGTGGAACGATGTATACATACTAAATAATTAAAATTTAATTGAAATCTTGCTTAAATTTTGTAATTTTCGTCAGATCGGAAATGCAATTATATGCCGACGTGCTGCCGTGTTTTGAATTTGGAATTTCGATCACTCTAGATAGCCAAATGTAGGTAATTGAATACAAAATTACGTAAACATAATCTACACCTGTATTTATACATTTATTATCTTACGATAAAAAAATATCGTTAAACCTTGACTATAATATGTTATGTAGACATGTAGTCGCTGAATAATTAAAGACGTACGCGTATAATATAATATTATGTTACACGATAAATTATTCTATTCAATTTCGACAGAAACTGCTTGAAACTTTTTTCAACACAATAAAAAATTATTCGCATCCATGTTGATTTGATACGTATAATAGTTATAGAAGAATCGTGTTCATACAATGCATATTATATGTGTAGATTTCAATTAACTACGTGAGTGGGTAGTGGATTCGGAAATGTAAAAACAAAATAATTTTGAACGTAAAATATTAAATACATTCAATTGCAGGTTCAATGCAATATTTGTACTACCTACCTATTAATGTTGTAATTAATAATAAATGTATATTATATTCATGGATGTCCAATACTTATCATACGTTAAGAGATTTTAATTAATTTCGAACATAAAATAATGTCACGAATTGTATGGGTTCATAATGAGTTCATATTTGAGTTGAGTTTTAACACTACAGTCTACAATTCAATTAATTGTGTGTTGCATACCTACCATCGTTTTAAATATGTTGAGATTTGATCATCTGCAGAGTATGATAAAATTAAATAATTTAGTGTAACAGTACATAATAAGATGTGTATATTATAATATATTGTCTTGTCACGATGTTTGTATAGCTGAACAATGGAGATTGATACTGTGTATACTGCGGCTATAATATGCGGAAGGTGCACACAAATGTAATACCTACCTAGCTATTTAGCAAAGTCCCCTGCATATAAATTATTATAATTTCTGTGATTCAGTGGTCCGAATACCCAATTGATCATATATTTAAAAATATATGTATGTAATATACCTATATTACAATACAGTTTATAATATATGTATTATTATTATTCACGGTATATGCCGAATGAATAGGTATAGTTGAAGTATGCCTCTGGAAAATTATAACTTTACCTATATTATCATAATTATTATGATTTACAGTACTTTTTAGTTTTTGGTTTATTTAATCTCAAATCAAAATAATAATTGTAATTAAAATATTTGTTTTTTGTGTTTCATAATATTTTGAGATACCTACACGATAGCCAGTATTTTTATTTATAAATAAGATGATTTATAAGTGTATGCAAAAGATGCGGGTTGATGAGTACCTATCTAAAGTAGGCGATCTGGTTTGTACGAGAACTAACACGGCGATGGACCATAGACACTGTAGATGTATATCTGCTTTAAAGACACATAAATCGGAAAGATGGACATCCGCCAATGTGTAGTCCTAGATGTTTAAAATATACTCGATTCTGGCATATATATATATATCGTAGTTTCATTTTATTTTTCGTTGACAGTTACAATAATATGATATATTATTAAGTGTGCTGTAGGCACGTACCTCCTATACAATATATAATCATAAAAATAAAAACTAACATGGTATTATATTTTGGTTTTAAGGTTTGTGACTGTGAGAAAAGAAACACCAAACACTCAAACACGATCATTTCTAATGATAAAAATTAATTATTATTGTCCATTTATTGATTGTACCTATTGATTTAACTGATGAAAATAGCCAGCCAACATAGTAAACACATTACATTGTTACAACGGATCTCCATGAGTGTATACTGTATACTAATTGTATTTTTTTTAGTAAAAATAATATACAAGTGAATAAAGCGTGGCCTTGGTTTTAACTACTGTTTTTTTGTTTTTTTCGATGCGCCAAGGTTCGTTTAACGAATTGTTTCTATACGTACAATAATAATTATTATACAGTTAGTCGGTCGATGTTAGCCAGTCAACTAGAAAATTAAAAACAGATAAATTACATCGAGTCGCAGGCGCTGCGACTATACGGTCCGAATTTTATCGAATAGTGATGGACGGTTAACACTTACAATTAATCAGCATCGGACTAAATGCGATTGTAGTGTTGAACATAATATAATACTAATAATATACTACAATAACGATCGCCCATCGTTCGACGATCGAATTCGAACATAACCGTACAGGCAATACTGTATAAAGTTTGCGAACACGCGTGGTACCAATATGTATAATATAGTCGTATTTAAGACTGTACCATGACATCGGGTACCATTGTACCAATCATGGTATCATTTTGGTATCGCGTATAAGTACTCGCGCCGAACGCGCGCGTGAAGCGAATAAAATATTATTATTATGATAATGAAAAAAACCGTGTGGCGTTGCGAAACGATTTCGATTTCGGCGACTCGGGGCAACGCTCTCGCAATGCGATTTGCCTAACATATTATTATTATTATGTTTTAGAGCGTGCAGTCAATCCCAAACCTTTGACAGTGTTACGTAGTTACGAGTTACATCGGTTTTTACAACACACCGTTTTGGATCTAAGAGCTGTATGTATATTATATCAATATGTATTTTATACATCTCCGTGCCTACCCGTCTGCATATAGTATTATCATGTAAGTATTGTGAAACTATACGTTTACCCATATGAAAACCGTACGTACAGAATGTATATAGACGACCGGCGGCGCGTGACACGTATACAATATTTTTACTATTTTTATGGAGGGTTATTTTTACTAGAAAATTTACATTTTGAAATGCTTACAAAAAATTATTTTTAGATTATGTATTATAATTTATAACTTTGAGTTTAAATTTTCATAAAAATAATCTGTTTTTAACCTTTTATATTTTTAAACATAATTCTTTAATAGGCCATCTGTCACAGAGTTTAATTGATCAAATAATAGTTCATAACATGAAATAAAATGTAAGGGTTTAAATATAAAAAACAAAATACCTACCTACATACTTAATACATTTAAGCATTTTTTTTTAACACTTAAATTGACTTGTAAATTGTTTCAAATACATCATTAAACTTGCTCTACTACGTCACAACAGTCATACATTTATATGTATGTAGAAATGTACCAAATCTTCAATAGCTATTCATTATATTTACATTATTCAATACACGAGCCTTTGAGGTAAATTTAATACAATTACTGAATAACGTATTGATCGTAAGATTAAATTATATAATATTATAGTTTATATAACTATATTTATATTGTCAGTCATACAAAATATAATAATATACTAATATATATGTACATTATATAAACGGTATTTAGACGGCATCTGAATAACTATATTAGTTATAAAACTATTGTATTATATATTTACAGTATTCGTTATTACTCATTAGTCATTCTTCATTACTTATTGATAATGCAAAACTGAGCTCATTCTCGAGTGTAATTACAAAAAATAAATATAGAATATAAATGAATGACAAGTTATAATGATGGAACACTAAATTATAATTTTTTTTTATATAGTACATTAATTGATATTTATTGAGTAACTTAAAAATGCGGGAGGTTCAGCCTTCTCGAAATTTCAGGAAATTTTCGAGTTTTGTGAAAGTATTAGGTAGGTACCTAGTATATACGTATGGTGTAACTATGATGAATTAAAGTTGTTAAATACGAAAATGCAACAAAAGACTAAAATGCTATACACTCATCATCAGCATACCAAATAGTGAACCCTCCCTTATATAGCATATTATCATACCCCGCATCCCAAGCAAAATTCTGACTATGCCACTGCACGTTCCTAATTTAATAACTCCACGAATATTATCTACATAATTATCTTGACAAATTATCTCTGTGGTTCTCAAGATAGAAACTCATCTCAAATTCTAACAAAAGCGAAATAACGATATTTACCTTGATAAAATACACAAATCCACTTTATGTACAAATTAACAACAGTAAATCCAATGGAACAGCAAATATGACTCGATAAAATACTAAGAAATACGTTAAGGAAATCAATGTAGAAAATAGACATTAACAAAAAACTAAACTAAGGAATTAAGGATAACCAAGGATGAAAATCTTATACATTTTACTAAATCACACCACAACCCAGATTAAATGTTCACTCATGCTATATAAAGCAATAATAACTAAGACCGTTACTAACTTATGCGTATCCAGTATATATACTGCCGCCTTCCAGCAAAAAATATTATAAATTTCCCAAAATAAATTCCTTAGACTGGCCTTGGTTCATGTAAAATACACAGCTACTACGGGGGTATCATACCTATGGGCTGCTATAGACATGGATTAAGTAATTAAACTCTCCATTTCCAATTAATTTTCCATTTAAAAACAGATGTAAAAACGTCCAAACCTAGGATCAAAGCACACCTAGCGGTCTAACACAGGAGTACGAAGACCAATCATACATATTACAAGCAAATTTCTTTCTTTTTATACCTTAAATAACCATAAAAGTAGTTATAATGTTGTAATATTGTAACATGTAAAAATATTGTATATGTTAACAGAATCCATTAAATAAATCAAAACTAATAATAACTGCACGTTTAATACTTATGTTATCTAATTATTTTCTGATACAGTTTTGTCAGTCATGCTAATTATATTAACATTATTTCTTTAAAAATTAGTTCGGTAGACTATACTCCGCATGCTGTGAAATATTATTATTATATGGTGTAACTGAACAAATAAAAACGCGTTCCTTAAATTTCCAAATTAACGAAATAATGTTGAATGGAGTACCTATGTGGATTGACAATATTGCTCTTGAATAGTAAAGTTATATAGGTACTAGTTGATAGGTGGTAACAGGTAGGGGTACTATATAATATAGTCTATATTTACGAATTATAATGTGTGAATAGTTTAGTATTCAAGAAACGAACGAAACAATAGGAGAAAGAGTAAAAATAGGTAGGTATCCGTGACGGGAGTATAATTATGGTTCACAATTATTATTGCACTATGCGTTCAAAAATTACGATTACGGAGAATGGGGGTGAAGAATTTAGCAAACACGCATACGTACATTATAATAATATATACAACGAAACACTATACCTAAAATTATGAATGAAAAACCTAATATGATATGTCAAGATAAAAATTATATTGCCAGAACGTCCGGAATAGCAACGACAATATAATATGCATAATATATTATTAAATATTATAAAAAAAACATTTGCTCATATTGTTATAAACGTCATATAGATACACTGATTTATAAAACCTTTGTGGGGGACGGAGTTGCCGAGCGGACTAAGGCGCCGGTTTAAAACTTCGGCTGGGGTTGGCATTTTTCTTCGTGCAAGTCACGGTGTCCGGAGAGAAGTGCCGCTATCCCCCACCCGGGCAGGTATCTGCCATACAGGCGCCCACTAAAAAATCTGCCAAACTGTGTTTAAACGTGTTTAAACCTGCAGTACCCTCCCACACAGTTAAAAAATCACCAAATGGCCTAAGTTGCCGAGGGTTAATTCATAAAAAAAAAAAATTTATGAACGCTCAATTGTGAAATATTAAACTAATAATATTACGTAACAAAACCTATCATTGTTCAGTATTTATGGAGGTACATTTTTATTTTATATACCTTAAAATTATAAGATTTTGATTGAATTAATAACAACTCGATGGATATTTTAAAATACTCAATATTGAGGTTAAACGATATATTTTATTATTATGATATTATACTCATATATAGACAAATTAGGTAGATTAGGATGATGCTGAGTAAAACTGATGCAATATTTCGAAGGCGTTAACATGTGTGTGGCCTTAAAAATGTAAACGGAAAATACAATTTATTTCAAATCGATTATAGTTCATTTCAAAAGATTACAACATTTTTTTCACCCCTTGACGTTTTCATAATATTCTTCTTATCAAATGTATAATTGATTGTATTCTTCAAAAACGGATGTTATTAATTAATATGCATAGGATTCTAAAATGTCATGAAATTCATTTTTTTGAAATATTTAATTTTAATGAAAAATGAAAAAATCAAATTTTAATTTAAAACTCTAGTAAAAAGTGCAGTAAATACCTCTACTTAGTTATTTTTTTTTTTTTTTTTTTAATTGATCTTGAGCCCGGCAGCTGAGGCCATTAGCTATTTTTAGTTTTACTGTAGGTTATTAAGTCGGTAGGGGGAGGAACACGTGTGTGTTTTGTTTGTCAGAATTTTTGATTGGGCACCCGTAGGTATCTGCCATGCCCGGGTGGGGGGATGGCGGCACTTGTTCTCCGGACACCGTGACTTGCACGGAGAAAAATGCCGCCCAATGATCGAGGATCGAACTCGGACCGGCTGTGCCGAATATAACATACCGTAAATAACATATTTATATTGTGTTTTAGTGATTATAATATATACAACGTCTAAAACCACGCCTATGCAGTAATAGTCTCGGTTGTAGAAAATAAAAAAATGTATGTACAAACAAGTACTATTAAAAATTTGGTCCTTACTCCTTATAACTTATAAGAAGTATGCTTAAAAGTTACAAAATCAGGATTTAAACAAATGAGGGTTGAAAAAATAGGGGTTATTATAGCATTCATGGTGAATCATCATCATTCTGTATATAATAATATATATTTTATAATCTAAATATTATAAAAATATCTTCATACTCAACTTTTGAATTCGGTAATCCACAGTTCAGCCGGTAGTGTCTTACGATCGGCTTGCAGGACACCCCGTGGGGGTCGTACGTAACAATCGCATACAATGAAAATAAAACACAATAGTAACAGTAAGAATAGTAATAATATTATCATTGACGCGTGTTTTGTTTGCTCTCATATAATACGACATGGTATAATTTTATCGCCATAGGTATATTTAACAGACACAATAATATTATATTAGTGTATTACTATTATATACATATATTATTATGTTGTAGCCGAGCCTACGGCCGCCGCCGTCGCTATACCGCAGTCCTATATAATACCGATTTAAAAATCATGTAACGGTCGTTGACTTTACACACGTCGTCATCGAAGACCTATATAGTAAAAACTAACAACCACTGGTGCCACTACCCGAGTTCGCTTATTTTTGTATTTTTTCACCCAAAACGCGTACTTACAAAATTGATAGTGCGTACGCATGCATGTGTTTATTTAATATTTAATTTAAGATTTGTTAACTTCCAACTTACCGATATCTTGTTCTCTTAACTTAACTTAATTCGAGTTAATTATTGTCATTAACTTGCCCACCTTTGGAAAAAATGATAGTGCGTGCATATTATGTGGCGATTGTTTACTGTTATTTCTAATATTTAATGTCAGTCGACAAAACTCTGCAGCGAGTCCATGTTTATTATATTATTACATTATATATTCGGTGGTCGCCGTTTTTCACTGCAGATCGGTGGAGGAGGCGGTGTGGGGAAAACAAATCACCGACTCGGGTGTGCCGGTAAGCCCGTCAGCACGAACACCAATACCTAATTATAATATAACATAATAAAAATATATGTGGTATGTGATTCGGGGCGAACCGAAAAACAGAGTTTGAAATTTAAAAAAAAGTCGTAAACTGTAAAGGCGTATTACACCTATACAGTCATGACGAGGCAGCTAGAAAATGCGTTATTTTTCAACAACACGCATTTCGTGTGTGTGTGCCGATTTGGGAGAGTACCTACGTCATACAGGTAAACCGAGAAATACGATATAATAATAATTATGGTCATAGGTATTTTTATTGTACCTTGAAAAGCTGACGAGTTATAAGCGAAAACAGGGGCGCGCTACCCTTTGAAGAGGGGTGGAGGGTTACGCACAAGAGGTAGGTGTCAGAACTTTTAGTATGTTCATAAGTAAAGTATAAACTACTGATATACTAAAATTCAGCTTTCGACATTTTTTTTTTCGTCAATTTTTTTTCAATTTCTAATTCTTATATTTTGTAGTTGTCAACAAATTGTTAAATTATATCGTCACTACTGATATAAAAAACACTGTTGCTTATGATAATTAAAATTGTTAAAATAATTTAACGTTATATTATGTAGAATTATCGGCTCGTTAACTTTTGTCATAGGTCATTTTAGCGTATGATTGACGGTTTTTGCTCAAACACAATAAAAAAAAAAAGATAAACATTTTTTATTTTTTATATTTTTTAAAAATATAACGCTTATTGCAACATATATATATATATATATATTAAAATAAGAAATTGTATGGTCTTTAATTTTGGTCATAAGTATTTTTGTTGTAACTTGAAAAGCTAACGAGTTATAAGCGAAAACAGTGAAAGGGGCGCGCAACCCTTTGAAGAGGGGTGGAGGGTTACGCACAAGAGGTAGGTGTCAGGACTTTTAGTATGTTTATTAGTGAGGTAGAAACTAAAAAAAAAAAAAAATTCAAACTCCTGCTTTTGTGGAATTAGTTGCGAACTTTTTTCTAATTTTACTGGGCTATACGGGCAAACCCGATAGATCACATTTTAATACATACATTAAATTAAAGATCGACAGCTGAATAACGCATTTTGGCACAACAAACCTCACAGCTATCGTTAACACTTGCTGTCGCTGAGTACCTCGCTACACATTTTAATAATATAAGGTCTCATCCCTGTGGAATGCAAAAAAGTTTCAAATCAAGTTATAATTGCGGCGTCAGTCATTAAAGACATTAAAGTATATTATATGAGTCCGAATAAAAACAATCTCCGTGTGATATTTATCAAAAGTCACGGTCAGAAAACTATTTATTTTTTTATTTTCCTTTCACGGTGCAGAAGAACATACTATTTTATACACAAGACGACACACTTATACCATCGTATCAGCAATACGTATATTATTGAGATGAACCGAATTAAAAGTAATATATAATGTCCATCATCCGAATCTGCCAAAACTCGTAAGTTATCCGTATATCGATTAACTAAAAAAATTACAGTTCTTAATAATAATAATATAATAATATTTAATTCAATTAGTATTATATTATAGCTATATTTAAATATTTTAATGAGGACAAATATAATATATATTTTCCTATAAATATTCATCATATATTCATGTGTGTACATATGGATACGTGTAATGAAAAATGAAAATAAATATCGTACTAATTAGTCATTGCAGACGGATGCTAATATGAGTATGGTTAGATTTAGGTGGTACACTAAAATATTGCATTCATTATGGAATAAATAAAATAAATACTTTTAGAATTTAATATTGTGATAATTATTATTCAAATTTTACGAAACAGTTGTTGCAGGGTAACGTGGACGTAAATACAATTATAATTAACTTAATTATCAAAATATACTTAAACAATAAAGTCTAAATAAATAATTTTATTTATTTATTGAACAGGTTCAGTTTACATCAAATATTTTACATGTTTCACGAAATGTGACGTCAGAAATTTAGACGGAATTAATGCTAATTTGCGTTCTCCCTAGCGAAGTCCATAAAAACAACGTAGAACAAGTGGCTAATAATAAATTATAAAGTTTCTCGTGGTTGTTTATTTCATATTTTCTATCGTCGCAATTTATTAACACTACCTAGTTTGTACTATAAGCTGTAAAATAAAATAAGTGGGATTGAATATTCTATTGTATACAATTTAGCGGTTGTTAAAGTCTCATATTTTGCGTTCAAAATGTGCAAAAGCATGTAACGTATCAATATATTCAGCGCTGGAAATACACCGACCGCGGGTAACTAATCATATTATTGTAAAAAAATTGGTTTACGATATCTAAATAATATTATGATAACATTCCAAAGATGACGGTGGAATATTAAAAAGCTTTAACCATATTTTAATCGTTTGAAATTTTATCAATATAAGAAGTACCTAAGAACTACAAAAGCAGTACATAGTTTGTGACCGAGAAATAATCAAAAAAATAATCTATATCGGTATAAAAATTTAACTTTTGAATTCATTCGTCAAACATAAAAACTTAAGACACTGAATTAAAATATAGTTATCGTATGCATATCGTGAATATTCGTGATTATTTCAACATTAATAACACTCAAAAACTGAAAAGACAAAAAGTATTAACATTTTTGAAAATATTAATTTTACACGATTTGAATACACTTTTAATATCATACCTACTATAGAATGATACCATAAGAATTTGGATGTATGGAAATAACATTTTTAACAAGTAATTTTTTAGTTACAAGTATTTAAATTTTTAAGTTTAGATGACCGAACAACCGAAACATTTAATTTTAGGTCATTAGTCCATTGATTTATCTTATATGACTCAAAAATACTGAAAAGTACCCATAAATTCAAATAAAATAAGAGATATAATAATTAAATACATCGCACCAAAAACTTATACTCAATAATATTATACAAATCATCAATAATATTCAGAATAATTATTATTCTCATAGGTGTAGTAACTAATAAGTAAGTAACTACCTACTAACTGGTATGTAACATAATATTATGGTTTTTATATTTAAATAGTACACTGTTAGGATTGTTATATTTACGTTAGGAACTCTCTACTTGAATGAGCTAAACATTTAAACCATAGTAAATTTATCAGTAACTTATCTATTGAACAAAACATATTTTTATCATTCTTGAATACGGGATTTGTTATGCAATTCAATTTTTTTTATTCTTATAAATTTCTTAGGAAGGTACTTCAACAAAATCATATTCCTATAATCCTATTCAAAATAGTGAAAACATGGCCACTTAACTAAATATTATATTATTTCCTATTATACACTTAAAAGTTAGTAGGTACAAATATAATGAAAGCGATAATACATAAGTTAATACAATTTTATTCAACAAAAAACTATGGTAGTATTTCAAATTCATATCGTACCATATTATGAAAAAATTGTAGATTATTTCATATTTGTTTAAAATATGATTATACCTAATATATTATTCACAAAATAATGAAATTAATACCCAATATTCCATATTGAGTTTTATAATAAAGTAATATTATTGTTCTAATATTATTTTCGCAACGTTTTTATCTGAGAAATCTGTTTTGATTTTTTAATGTTCAGAATATATTTCATTTCTGAAATCTATAGGTCGGCAACCTATTATTAATAATTGTATATTTGTATGGCATATAAGAATATAAAATAACTGCATTCATATTATAATATCATACAGGCTTGTAAGTTATAATTTTGTATCGCTTTTACCCATATACGGCCATACCCAATAGTGATGGCTGATGACTATAACAAATGTATGCAAAGATCGATACCAAACAATATGTGAACACACAACGTCATAATTCGTCCTGAGCGTATTATTTGTAGTCAACTACTCGCACACAGGTCATCGTCGTTTGCCATCGTTTTCTCGAATTTTATGTCGTCCACATTATCACTATAAGTCGTATATATAAATATAATATATATATACACACACACACACACACACACACACACACACACACACACACACTATACTATGCACTGATAATTTATTATATATACCACACTGTCGAAATTGTTGCAGCGATGCCGTCTCTAGATAATGACTGGCAGTATAACCAGCTACAATCAATGTGTATTATAATTGTATAATAGTTAGAGCGGCTAGAGCATTGCACGCGTGCGTGTGTGTTTGTGTGGGTAAGAAAAAATATAGGTACATATAATATGCTCTGAAACCATAATAATAATTATTCTAACCATCGCTTATTGTAAGTTAGTAAAGTAATGCTTGAGTGTGTGCGTGTGTGCCAGTGCAGGGGTCCGTTAATGATGCGATCCCAACCAGACCCGACCGCGTTGAGGATAAGTAATAATTATTATGATTGATCAATATACCATACCGGACGGTGTTCTTATACATATATGGTTCCGTTTTTATTTTCCATCTCCGCTTTATATTTGTTTTTTGTTTCTCGGTCGCGTCACCATCTCTTCTCGTTTCGGACTGTGGGCAAAATGATTTATCAGGCTTCGTGCGCTCGCATACCTATATAATATTGTATATAGCATAAACGTTACAGAGATGTGAGAACGCAGAAAATATAACGGAAAAGAGGATACTATACCAGACCAATAAATATAACTTGAAAGAAAAACCTTGGAGTGTACCAAAATTGTTCGAGGGAAATGTATATTACAATATATTATGTATTGTACGTTATTCGATACACATACATGGCAATATAAAATATTTGCAGTTTAGGGTAAATGCACATTTTTTGATCGTCGTTGAATTTAGTTTCGATTGACAATGGAATTGGTTAGGGGTGCCGATACAACCTTTTCATATACGAACACCATTATTAAATCAAACTTCCGACAGAGATCGACGTAAAACCCAAGAACGTAGAAGGGGTATGTTATGTAATATGATATGGATCGATATAACATTTTCTGAAAATTATTTCCATCGTATTCAGTGTTTTTTTTTTTGCATATGTGATTTAAAACATATATTATAATATTCCAATATAATGTAAAGAATTTATATGTGATCTCAGGAAAATGTGATTACTCTACACGCTTTTCTATAAATATTTATTATGGTATATAAGAACACCAATATAAAATTGATATAACGTAGGTCCTACAGTTATATTTACATATTAATAAATTAAGTAATTAAAAAAAAATTATTTATAATTATTTAAATTAACTTTACCTACCTACTATAATAATAATTATCAGGTACCTGGTAAGTGCATAATGCATATTAGTATGTAAACTATTAATATATGACTGTATAATATATATATTATTTAGGTGCATTATTAAATTGTCAAGTTAATAAAGTATTGTTAGGTAATGTATATATATAACTTAAGTATTAAAAATTACATATTTCCGGAAACATTTCAAAAATCAATCGTAATTCCACTTTATAAAAACGGAATTAAAAATGAAGTCAATAATTACAGACCCAACTCTATGCTGTGCAATTTTTCAAAAATTCTAGAAAAAATTATAAAAACTCGACTAATTACATATTTAGAAGCAAACAAACTACTATCAAAAAATCAATTTTAGTTTTAAACCAGGATTAAGTCCAGAAGATGCACTCTATAATGTAACAAAATATGTAAGTAATGCTCTTGACAAAAAAAAAGCCTTAGCAATTTTTTTAGACCTAACTAAAGCATTTGACACAGTCCACCACGACAAACTTATTAAAATCTTACCCAGTTTCTAAATTAAATTTAACAGCCTGAAATGGATAATGAGTAATTTAATATATTATTTATAAAAAATAATAGAACACAAATAGTAAATATAAATGGTACCCTAGGAGACAAAAAAATTGTATGTGAAGTACCCCAGGGCAGTGTTCTTATACCAATTTTTTTTATTTTATATAAAAACAGTATATTTTATAATATGACTATAGACGGGAAAATTATAACATATGCAAATGATACATGTCTGCTATTTTCAGACTATTCGCGGGACTCTGTACTTGATAAAGCAATCAATGAAACAAAAAAGTAAAAAAAGTAGTTTGTTATCTAAATAAACAAACCTTATCTCTTAATACTAAAAAAACTTTATTTATGAATTTTACCATAAACACACACGTGTTCCAATTGATGATTTAACAGTTCATTTATGTAAAAACCAAAACTAATGCTATGACATTAATTGTAAAAAATTTCATGAGCACAAAGAATTCGTTTTTTAGATATAATATTTTACGAACACTTAAGATGGAACTTACATATTAGTAATCTAGTAATGCGATTACGCACAACAGTACATCATTTTCTTTCTATAAAATCAAGTTTACCAGTGGAAATGATTAGAACTGTATATTTGTCCCTTTATTAAGCTGTATTCCAGTATGGTATTATAATATGGGGCGGCCTCACAGAAAATAATCTAAAACCACTTAAATTACAACAAAACAAAATAATAAGAATTTGCCTAAACATGCATAGTTTTGATAGTTCTACACAAAGAAATTATTTGGAACTCGGAGTTTTGCCAGTAAAACTAGTGCAAGCAAAATTCGCAATTTTATGGGTAAAAAAAACATTTTTAATACTTGGTTTTCTGCAGACCAAATAGGAAATAAATAAGAATGTAGAGCATACAATATGACTGTAAATTATGTAAATACAACTATTAGTCAAAGATTCTTGGAATATCTTGGTCCGGTCTGTTTCAATAAAACGGATGCATACTCTAAATCTTATGACACTGCTAAACAATATATAAAAAAATGGCTTTTCTTAAATTTAGAAAAACAATTTCTCTAATTAAATTACCTATACCCCAGGCATGTCTCACAGCTACCACTTAGTTTATTAAATGTCTGTACATTTTTTTTTCGTTTCTCTTTCTTTTCTCATTTCCGTGTGCTCTATTTAAAGTCTCATATATATATATATCTTGTTTTTTTTTCACCTTATTTGTGACCTCTCTGGTTTTTTATCTTAATTTGCATGTAAATATTATCTCAACTGTTTATCTCTCCAACACAAGCATTACTTAACGGAGATAGATAAATCGCTAGTATTCGTATATACAAATTTAATTATATTGTAAACCTTGTGTTTTCGATTCAATAAAAAAAAAAAAAATTATCATAATTTTTTTTTATTTTATAATTTACTCTTAAGCTACTAGGAATTGAATGACAAGAAAATATAATTCTATTTACCGTACATATACTGTAGTACTGCATAAATCTATTAACCTTCTCTAATGGCCCAAATCCAATGCTCCATCCGACATAATATCATTGTAAGAAAAACAATATTTCCATTCCTCTACATACAATCTTAAATTATCTTGACTTAAATTTAATGGTGTTCAACGTAATATAAATATTAAAATTATGTGTAATTATAATATCGTATTCAATGTGTTTACATGAGCGTGTCCATTAATAACCATTTCAAGTAGGCAACCTACAGATTAATTGAAACCTAAATAAATATTTTACTTTAATTAAAAGATAAATTTATACAAAATGTTTTAAGGTTTTAAAAGCCAATTAAGAATTTATTATGATGATACAAAGTATTGACTTAAATACAAAACTGTAATTTATATTTATTTTTCAAGCTTTTAGCTTATGTAAACAATAGTTTAAACTTATTAAAATACCTACATATTAATATTTTATTTTAAAATTATTTTTTAAGTAAATATAGAGTATAGTAATATTGTTTTAGTTAAATGTATAAATATATATGAATATTGTACGCATATGAGTGTATGACAATTGACAGTATAATACGTTCTAAGGAGTAGAGTATATTTTTTAGTGGGTCAACGAGGTTTTATCATAATATTGTGAAAAATAAACGCTGTTGACGCAGAACTATCCCCTGATGAAAACTGAAAAACCTATAGTGAGCTTGAACCAAACTCCGCTGGTTGGTCTATCCGCACCTCTATAAAAATTGCCCCTCGTTATTTTTTCTGTTCTCACATTTATCTTTCACATTTTTACTTCTTGGTGGTAGTTGACGACGGTTGACGTATTTCAGGTGACTCGGACCTTTCAAGCATGAAATAAAACAAATATATTATATTTATCCAGCTAAAATGCATTAGGTTCGTTTATAGATAAAGATATAGACAACCAATACATTTATTTATAAATTATTAAAAAAAAATAAACAAGTTTATAAAATGATTAACATCCGATGGTTAGGTTTCCATAACGTACACTAGGTATAGATGCTTTTGTACAACACAAAAGTACCACTAGGTTTATTTATTTGAAATAATAGCCTTGGCAGCCACGCAATTCACAGATATTTATTTACATTTGAATATTATCATGGATTACAGAATACACCGATAACAAATACATATAATACATAACATGGTACCTATATAAGCGACATAGTTATCAGTAAAGAGAATAGAACAATTTGTTGTGAAAAAATGTACAGTGACAATATATAATACTATATTTTATAGTGGTGGGGTCATTCTGATTGAGCGATTCGACCACCAATCAATGTTATATTATTAATATCATAGTATGTAGGTACTATAGGTACTTGTGTCGTTTATTTAGTTCACTATTGACCGTTTTAACAATGGAAAAATAATTTTTTTTTATATTACTAATAAATTGGGTGGTTTTTAACTGTGGGGGAGGTAACTGTAGGTTTTTGTAAACACGTGTGTTTTAGTTTGGCAAAATGTTCAAGTGGGCACTCGTAGGTATCTTCCATGCCCGGGGATGGCGGCATCACTCTCCAGACACCGTGACTGCCCGAAGAGAAGGGCCGCCCGTGACCGAGGTTCACCAATATATTGTATATAAGGTAATACATACAAGAAAATAAGGTAATAAGGTAATACATACACTGTTCAATAAAAAAAATGAAATGAGTACATGGTAAACATTAAAATTAAATTTTAGCATTGATAAACTATACTAATAATCTAAAATTGTTCATACTTGCTTTCAAGTATCATTGAGAAAATTCATTAGAACTGTAATTAATTCGGTACTTTTAAAATTATCTCAATGATAAAAATTAAATAATATAAATAAATATTGTTGTACTTATATTAGAATATTCAAAGTACCTATATCTTATACGATGTACTTGACACCTGAACACGATTATTAGAATTTAAAATTAGATTACATTCTATTCACATTTGAAAGGCCGAATCGGTCAATATTTTATAATATAGTTATTTACTTTAGGTTCCTATGTAAATATAATATTATAATGCCATATAATTAAGTTACAGGAGGACGGAGTGGCCGAGCGGACTAAGGCGTCGTTACATGAGATATCAAGTGAATATCAAATGTTGAAAAATATGAATTTCAAACGCTCATAAAAATTTAATTTGACTTTCTTGTAAACAATTTTTTTTGATAAAGGTAGACAAACTTATGAGTAATCTTATATTACATTTTCAAATCTTAGATTTAAAAAGAAAAATTTTTATGAATTCTCAACTCAAAATAATTTGCTAATTTTCGTGATTTTTCCGTATTTTGTCAAAATTTGAACTTTAAATGCTTATAAATAAAAATTGTGACTAAGGATTTTTAATTTTTTTCATCTGCCTTTGAAACAATAACCTAGAAGCCTTCTATTAAATGTTTAAGCTTTTTTACCCAACAAATAAAATGTTATTGATATTTATAACAAAAAAAACTAAAAAAAATGGAAACTCAAAATGTCAGTAAACTGAGTAAACAGCTCAAAATAAATCAAAATATTTGGAAAATGTTATGGTGTATAGAAAATGCTAATATAAACGTTCAGTCAAAATTTCATGTACCTACGGTCATTTGTTTTAGAGTTACACCAAAAACCAAAAACAGATTTTACGTAAAAATTCCCGTTTTTCCTTAATTTTTCTTTTGTTTTTCACGCCACTTTTGAAAACTACTGTGAAATGTTTACTTTTGACCCCAAAGTACCAACTAGATTCACTTTCCTGTTAGAAAAGTTATTGTTGAAGAAAATCCAAGCATTTTTACTGTCCTAAAAGGTGATGACAGACACAAAAATAAAAAAATAAAAAAAACACACACATCATTATAAAATCAATACATTCATCGCTTCGGTCAGAATCTAAAAAAACTAAGTTATAGTATAACAAGTATACATCAATAGGATCGTTAACGTTTTATTGAAGTCTCGCGTTACATATACAATATAATTGAATTTTAGCACAGTTAATGTGTATGTTTGAATCAACAAGAAGGAAAACGTGTAATTTATTTTTGTAAAAATGAGTACCTATCTACTCATAAAATCATTATTTTAGTAGGTAGTAGGTACTAAGTTTTTTGATAATTTTATCCTGTTTACGACTATTTATAAATACCCGCAAGTTGACCCATAAGCTATGTTGTTTAAAATAAAAAAAAATAAAAATATTGCCCTTAATGTGAGTCCGTAGTTAACTTCATAGGTACTTTACAATGTTTTATACTTTTATGTAAAGAAACAATGAAACATATTCCATCGATAAATGATATGGACCGTATTTTATTACACTGTTTATCGTAGTATCTTATTTTTTTATTATCTTTTACCATGATTTCGTGAACTTATGTTTAATCATTATTTATTGGAATCCCGGAGGAGCTTTGTACCGCAGAGCAGGTAATTTTTCATGCATATAAAGAGAGACCCGTTCAGTCATTGATATTTGAATTCCCTTTTGCTCCAAGCCTGTGTCTACCGTTAATATAAAAAACAATTCTTAACCATTACTGTGACGGCCTGTAGTAGTATTACACGTTTAAAAAAGCAGCTCATTTTTTTCGGATAAATTCATTCAAATTGGATTATTTACATTTTTAATGTTGCGAGACCATCATGGCTTGATGTTTTGATTACCTACCGACTGCATGTAAGTAAAAAAAAATTGATGTGCATCTAAAACTGTTTATTAACAAAAATATAAATTTAAACCGCAGTCAAATAATTCAGTTTTTAAAAGTTTTACTTCGCCTAGATTGTTTATCGTAAATAATTCGTATAATTCTTTTTTATTAAAAATTAAATTAATAACAACATAATAGTATTTAAGTCTATAAAATAAGATAAATAGTGATAGTTATTAAAGTATGCAGGTATACTATTTATTTATTTTTTATGCCATAGCTAAGAGGTAACTTTGACAGAATTCAATAAGATTATGTTTCCATCACAATATTAAAAAGCAGAAAGCAGAAACCATAAAATTACATTTAATAAAATCATTTCGGTTTATCTCAGAACCTTTAGGGTATCCATTAATTATCAAGTAAATTCAATGTAAAGTTAAAATTTAAAAAAATAGTTTCTAAATATTCTTCACTTGAAAACGAATTGCCAAGAAAATGTAATTTTGAAACTTCTATACATATATACAACGTTTTACATAAATTTGAATACAGCAACATCACATATAAATTATAATAATATTTAAATTGAGTAAATACTTGTTTACAAAATATCTTTGAACTATTCGAGTTCAGTTAATAATTTATGATTCAACTTTGTTGACGGCGAAGTTATTGTGTTTGAGACTGTGGAACTTTAATTTATTTTAATTTCTTATAATTTTACATGGTATTGTACTTATTATGTTATATTATAAAATGTTTTTATAGTTATAACTTATAACCTAAATTATTGTAATTATTAAAACTAGTTTTAATGTATGCGATGTGTTTTGTCAAACTGTCTTGTAATGTACCAACTTACCTAAATATATCGTTGTGCATAAAAAAGGCCAATTATTAATATTTAATTGGTTGCCATTATTTTAACAAATGCATAATAATCATCAATATCGTACTCTCTCAATAGCCATTTCTGACAGGGGTAACTAAAAATAAAATAAATCACAATAAAAACAATATAATAACTACCAAATTTTACTCTAGTCAAGATATATTAGCATTGTTCAGTGTTTTTTTTTTTTTTTTTATTTATTGATCTTGAGCCCGGCAGCTGAGGCTATTAGCTATTTTTTACTGTAGGTTATTAAGTCGGTAGGGGGAGGAACACGTGTGTGTCTTGTTTGGCAGAATTTTTGATTGGGCATCCGTAGGTATCTGCCATGCCCGGGTGGGGGGTGGCGGCACTTGTTCTCCGGACACCGTGACTTGTTCAAAGAATAATGCCGCTCATGGCCGAGGAATCGAACTGCATCGCAGCTGACGCCTTAGTCCGCTCGACCACTCCGTCCCCTGTTCAGTGTTTTATAAAATAGTATACTACCAATATATATATTTTTTTTACTTTTGTAATTAACTGTGTCAACATGGGGTAGGTACAATAATTTTTACAATTTTTAAAATATTTTCAACGTAATATATCGAATATAATTCGAAATATAGACGAAAATCATACTATAGAATTAATAGAAGTGCACGCCTATTTTATACTATTGCCATTCATGTAAATCATGATTAATATGTATTATTTGTTAAACTGAATAGGTTAGAATTTTTTTCCAATATAAGTACATCTTCTATTATTGTATTTAGGTATTATAATAATAGATCAATGTTTTGTGTACGGGTGCGTCTATTCACTGCAGATAGTGCCTATTCAGGCTATTGGATAGATTTTAACGCACATTTTCAATTTCGTTGTACACAATAATAAGTGCTTTTCTTCGTTCTCAACGACGTATATTGGATACGTTTCTTTCGTTACGTAACAATCTATCATTCTTCGGCATATTTATCTTACAAAACTGTTCAGAAATATTATGTCTTTTTCTGACTTCACTTTTTGAAATAATAAGCAATAATAATAATGAGTATCGTAGGATAGGTACTGATGTATTTCACTCGAACAGTACCCCCACAACTTTTTCTTATGAGCTTTGCAATAAAAGAAAATTGTATTTTCAGCGTTTTAACGTTTTTGTGCCTATCCCACATTTTCTTTCAGATAATAGAAAAAAAAATTACCAACAATATTTATCAAAAAACAGAACACATATAATATAATATAATATCTCTTGTGTAAGTGTGATAAAGTTTGCATTTAGATAGAATAATTTATCGTGAAAATAACGGAACGAGCTTGATGTCGTGGATAAACGCTTTCATCCCCTTCCGTATTGCTTTCGTGCCCAGATTTTTATTATACGCTTCTCTTTTCAACCAAAAGATTCAAGCTTTAGACCAGGGATAAGCCAGTATAAGTTTTCTAAAATGAGGTCATAACGAAAAATGCATTTATTTTTATTGGCACACCTTTCGTCTATGCATCAGTTTGAAAAAGTAATATTTAAACGCAAAAACGACTAACGAATTTAACATAGTAGCCGGTTTTTCTTTTTTTTCCTATCAATTTATGCAAACGAAAATTCAGATTGTATTAAAACAAAATCTTAAACGGTTCTTCGAATTGAACTAATAAAATGCATTGTTGAACTAAATTAAATTATACATTAAAATAATGAATACACCATGGTGACTCAATTAAAGTTAAGACATTTTTATTAAGTAATTAATTATAAGCCATGCATGAATATACCCACTTTTCATAAAAGGTATATTAGTTATAGATAGAGACGCAAATGTTTGATGTGCCATCATTCATCCGAGTACATCTGCTATTTATTTTCCAAATCAACCACAGAATAAGTATAAGATAAATTCAAATTCATATTATTTGTATACAATTTTTTATAATACTAAATGAATCCAATTGTTATTTTAATAACCTGATAGAACACTTCTGTTTGAGCGTAATCATTATTATTTATTATAAATATAGACTTTTTTAAATATCTGAACCAATACACAAGTGCTTAACAATTATTATATCTACTTTATTTTAATCGAATATATTAGTATTAATTCAAAACAATTATACGGTAGGTTAAAAAATGATAGACTCGTGATTTTGTTATTATAATAAATATGATAATATGATGCAAAAAAAAATGCTCACACGATTTCAGTTTCTGAAGTATATACGACATACGTAATACCTATTATATACCTTATACCTGTTGTATCAGCCCATACGTCGTGACTTTCGTTTCCATCGTTACCTATTCGACAACTTCATTATTGTTGATTGTGTAAAAAATAAATAATGTAAACGTCCAGCATTGTCCAATAAAAATGTTTTAAAATTTAAGCTGAATAAAATTACTTCTCTAAGATATAACGTATAAACTTAAATTCAATCTTCTATTAAAATATATTATATTATGTACAATGAGTTTTTAATTTTTGCATTATAATCAACCGTGGGACTTTAAAATAATAATATAAATTTACCCAATTTACCCAAAATCTTAAATTCCAAAATCGGTGATAAATTTCACAAACAATTTGATACAAAATAAGACTTAATTTTTTAATCAAAATATAGCTGCAGCGTATATGATCGTTTTCCGACTAACATACTACAGTATACGAATAGGTATTATATTATCTATAAATCTATATATAGATGACAATGAATCTTTCTTTCTTTTTTTCGTTTATCCTCTGTGGAATAAAACACTACTGGACCGATTTACGTGAGGTTTTTTGCAGAATGTTCGGATAATGTTTACACTACCTTTACAGATTATTGGAATCCTCGATCCTTCGAATATAAATAGTATATCTAATCAGTATTTTGGGCTGGATAAAAATAAATAAACATAAATATTTATTAAAATAAGACTTCTATGTGTTTTTAATTGCCTAGCAATTAACATAACGTATCCATTATTCAATATTTTTCCGGGAAGTGGACCATGTCCGTTAGTCATTCTCCAGTTTACTGTGACTATGACACCTTGAACGCTTTGCGTATTGTACATAATATAATATACAATACTCAAACTTTCAACTATGCCTCCCAAACGAATATCGATTAGTCGATAAACACCTCAAGCACGAAAGAATATGGCATCACAAACTTCAGAAACCGACTAGCAACGAGAAGCCCGTTTGTCTGAAACAATGGAGCTACGGTAAGCACTGAAACAGAAGAAGAAACCACTTGCAAATAACTCGAATTTGCAAACACAATAAAAAAAAAACGTGGACAACTGTTACAGCCTACAATTGTAAGCTTAAGTGTGTGGCTTAAATTTTGAAAAATTCAGGGCTTGTAGATAAAAAACGGTTGAAATTTGTGAACGTTATTATAACAAAAAGCGAAAATAAAAAATAATTAAATACCGCAAAACAAAACATAACGATTAACAAAATATATTATATATCATTAAACAAAACGTAATTAAAAGGATTATCATTAAACGAAAAATAGCGCAAAACAAAATATTATAAAATTTATTTAAAAGGCCTATTGGTTTCGTAGAAACATTTATTTAATGCAAACAATCTGTAAAAATCTAAGAATTGATTATATTTTATTCCGTATCCGGGCCATTACCTAACCGCATTAGTTATTATATTTTAAATTTAATAGGTATTAACACTATTTTAAATAACGATTAACACACAACTTGTATAACGTTTTAATTCTAAATAACGATAAACGGAATTTTTTTCAAATGCAAGGCCTGGTGAAAATACATGCTTTTACATGGACATGTGGCTTGATCACGTATTAGAAAACCTCCTGGTTTATTCGTGTTTACCTATATCAGACGGATAAACAAAAAATATTGTAAAGCCAAATTTTGTTTCTGATGATAACAATCTGAGCCAATATGCAATAACCTGTATATTTCAACCATGATTAAAACAAAGCTTCAAATTGTCAGATTTTTTTTCGAAGAAAATGAAGAAAAAGACAATAAAATTATCCAAAACAAATTAAATATTTTTATAACAAGTCACTTTTAAATACAATTTCGGAAGGACTAGATGAGACCTAGCAACGCGCGCAGGGTATAGGTAAGCAGCTATAATAATAATAAAAACAATAATGTAAGGAAAATAATAATACATAATATGCAAATAAATTTTAACTAAATACGATAGTATTTATATGAATATTTCAATTATTGTGTTATAACTTATAATATAATCCAAATATACATAAAAAAAATAAATACTTGTGTGTGTGAGTACACACGGCAGAAGTGATGAAAATCTTAAATTAATATTTAATTTTGTTTGGAATTAAAATAATTAAATCGAACTTGACTGGATGGTTGTCGACTTTCGAATAACTTTTACATTCAATAATAGAGTTATCATAATTTAGAAAAACAATGCCTAACAAGATAACCCCAAGAAACATATTTTAACAAAATCTAAATATGCATTTTTTACACTAACAGACAAAATTTAAATTCCAACAATAAGTTTGCATTCTGACAAAATATTCTAATTATCCACAACGTGTACAAGGGATAGATTGAAGCAAATGTTTATAGTTGTATTTCGTTGATTAGATATTTAATTTAAAAATGTAAAAATGCGTAAAATACAAACGGTCTGCTATCGCCTACGAAGTGTTCACTTCAAAAAGATGATTCCGAATACAAGTTTAGATTTAAAAAGAATCATTCAGCTCTCCATCAAGTACACCTCATTGTAGATAATATTTCCTCTTCACTAGAAAAAACCTGTTTTGTACATCTCTATTCCCTAACATAGCTCAGACGTTCGATTGTGTTTGGCACGAATGACTTATCCAATAAATGAGATTATTCCCCGCACATTTATACCCAACTCTTAACTCCTCCTCAAAAACCACTGGACCACTGAAAAATTTCAGAGATTGTTATTAAAGTTATCAGAAAAGTCTAGAGAATAGTTTGAACTATACGTTCAAAAATATACCAAGAGGCAAGAGCTAAAAGATACCTACACTAAAACCAAGATACACCGATATGATTCCGTGCCTATTTTATATTATATAATTATTCATTTTTTCACAGGCGATATACATATACCGCTAGTAATAGTTATATAATCTAATCCAATTAAGTTAAATTGGGGTCGCTAGACGTCCCATTCCTTAACATCTTCCAATTTTTTTTTTTGTTTCTTAGTGTAATCACCAAATTTAGCTATTGTTATTCATTTTGCAGATAGTAATTTTCTAAGTATTTATTTGTATACAATATATATATTATATACATATATAATATATATATATATATATAAATATATCATAAGCATCCATAGTACATTAGGTGTATATATCTAAACAGTTTGTGTTCTCGTTTAATGGGTTCTTCAAAACTTAATTTATTGGTTATTAATTATTGAATTTCAATACCAACTTAAGTCCTAATACTAACCATGAATTCCAGTCAAATTTATTCCGAACCCGATATATAGTATCATACTATCATACATCGACCTAATCTATTTATCTACATGATCCTAATCTAATCTTATGAGACGAATATAGTAAGTACCCTATACTTGTAGATAGATTCAATGTACTTTACCATACATCCTCAATCAATCTTAATTAATAATAAAGTTGAAATAAACGTTGAAAAGTATCTAAAATACACAAGTCAATCATCTTGACAAATAAAGTGGTGAATAACCATGGTTTGATTTTCTGAATTTGTCATAAAAAAATCCTGAGTAGTTATTCAAATATCGTATGATTAATAAAACTATGAATTTTATTTACATTAATTATACGTTTCTATAGATAAGATATGATCTATTTATTTATTTAAAACCAACAATCTCAAATAAAGTTACTCTTCAAATTAATAATTGTATTCCTAATACAACAACAGTTTTATTATTTGTATAATATTATAGCATAATATTACAATATACGATGGCGCTGTTTAATTTTATAAATGCCAAGATATATGTATATTATAGTGTCATAAATTATGTGTATCAATAGTAGTATTAGGATATAAAACTAAAAACAAATTAATTGTTTACTCTTAAATAATTAACTTACTATAGTGAATTAATTAATAATCAATTTACATTTTATATAAATAGATTTATTGATGCCTAATAATATATAGACAGTATGCATATAGGAGTCATTAAATATTTACTTTAACAACATATTCTGTAAAAACCATAGTTATGAAATGTTGACGGATATTACTTACCCGTTGAAATATATATTTCTAAAAGTACTATACAAAATTGTTCATATAAATCTATTTTCATAAATACCAACGCCTTTGCAACGCAATGAAATATCAGAACAGCGAGGGGAGTGATTAATTTTTTGAACCTTGACCTTTTTAATTATCTTTTTACGTTGTGACAAAAATATTTTATGTTGTTGTTGCTAACATTTCAAACCTCGCAGTAGGTGTAAGATGGTTTACGGAAGAGAAATCAACTTGTTATTTTTTTTCACATTAGTGTAATACTTAAATACTGTAATGTATACTTATTATATAAATTATAACGAACAATAAATGTTGTTTATCTAAAAAATGTACAGCTAATCGTTTGATAATAAATAGATAAAAATATAAATACGATTGTTGCATTTGAAAATTTGAAGGTAGCTTTAAATTTAAACATACAATTTGAAATAATTGATCACACAAAGACACAATAAAATAATTAATTATATAACGAAACAGTTTTAAAACTATACACACATATTATTATTAATGTATACGAATTGTACCTTACGAATTAAAGTTATACTATACAAATGTCCAATTCAAACTGACCTAAATATCCGAGAACAATTATTATTATTATAGGGCAATGTTTCATAAAAACTCTTTGTTTAAATATGTATATAATAATAGACTGTGATGGATAAAACATAATATGTATAATTTGATTTAGGCTCTATCTATAATTATGGTGAGTAACGTAAAACACAACAATGTTTAATTAAAGA
Organism: Metopolophium dirhodum; assembly: GCF_019925205.1. NCBI lineage: Eukaryota > Metazoa > Arthropoda > Insecta > Hemiptera > Aphididae > Metopolophium > Metopolophium dirhodum. The sequence goes on from NC_083566.1 coordinate 21,837,212, forward strand.
CAAACAGCTAAGTAAATTCTAATTACGTAAAGTGATTACGTTGTAAAAGTCCCACAAATTACAATCCTACTGAGTACTGGTGTCCTTGAATAAAACTACCCTATCAAGGGCATTGAAATGATTTAGTGCTGAACGTTTCGGACAGACAGAAGACCGGCCGCCCGGCTATCTGGAAAACAATATTAAACGTACAAAGTCTGTTACATAGACATATAGTTACATGGATATAGACAATCGCAATACACTTGTAGGTATGGATAAATGTAGTAAATTTGAATCGTGACCGAAACATAATAATCCTAACAACAATAATATTATTATCATCATACTTACAACAGTGAACGAGTAATAGACGAAATAATATTATATCTGTTATTTTCCGAGAGCACATTAAAGCATTACAATTTTAGAACACACGAACAATTTATTATTATTTATATTTAATATTATTATCACATACACACGTACTAATACCACAAAACCACACATAGTATGCCTAATTATAGAAATGTTTTTATTTTTTAAGACATTATACTATTGAAAATCTGGTTCGATACAAATTCGTTTCAAAGTACATAAAATCCAAATACAAAAATGTATGTTGCATATTATTTGCATACGATTTTGTATATTTAAAGATTTTAAGCATATTATTAAAAATTAAATATAAAAAGCCGCCACACATCGTCGCATCATCTATATTTTGAATTACACTATTTGCAATTTATCGACCAGGTAAAAACGGTTTATTTTTACCAAGAACTGTGTATACGACGTATATCAAATACATTGTTATTGTCGTTGTAATAATTTGTAGTATTTGATACATTTAAAATTTTTAATATTTAGGTCTGTAAAAACCCATCTGGGCCTGGAAAAAAATTGGGCTGCTTGAATAAATTTGGAACGATAACTTATAAAAATGTATTATTAACCTGAAATTGGGCCTAATTTTCCGTTTACCCGGGGCCAATTTTTATTCTTAGTCCGGTCCTGTGTAAATAATCGAACAATATTTCAAGATCTACAAACCAAAAACAAAAAAACTACTCCTAAACTATAGTATACCTAATTAAAAAATTATTATTCATTTTAGAGTTTATTAAAATATATAAATACATGTATTTAAGCTTTTTTTAATACATAATATTATATATGCATATATTTCGTTATTTTTTAGCGCATAAAGTTCCGAAACCTAGTTATAACTAATCATAACTCAATCATGCTAATTTTTATTTATTACATAATTTATGTAATATTATAGATACATATTGTAATGTTGGTTTATAACTAGACCCTGCACATAACATATAATGTTTGAAAAACGTATATTAACGCTCAACCATCCATTGTTAAATCGAATAATTAAAACTAAATCAAACTTTAAATGAGCTAGTGGCCGAATTAACGATGTTAAGTTTTTAAATGGTTATAAAAAACAAATTCGTTAGACTAAATTGAGTTATATTCTCTTATTTTCCACTAGCTAACCAAATTTTACGGAGTCCACGCAATTCTTAAGTTATTTTTATTTATTATTTATGTAAATTTATGTAAGAATATCTAATTGAATTCCACGGCTTTTTTTAAGCATTTTAGATTTTTAAAACGAATATTGTTCTTTGTTCCCATCTCCTATCTTTGAATATTTTTTCCCTCCCGTCACCCTATTTTCCTTCTTTTCACTCTGTTGATGTTTTACGTATTGTAATTTGATTCGATAAATAATTATTATTTTGATTTCAAACTGTTTTCGTCTTCCGCCAAAACCTAATTTCACGGTTCCCTAGTGAGTGCTGGTGTTGTAGTTTTTGTCATGCCAGAGTGATTTCTCTTAAAAGGGGGAATTGCTGAATTGAGTGTTTGTAGTGACATGTTCCATTTGAATTTTAGAAAAGAAAACAAAAGTAAAATCGCTACAAGTCACAACCGCATCAATACCGTTAATGGATCATATAAAAGCAGCAAAAATAAAATAACCAATCATTTTTAAACATTTGTCTAATGTAAGACGTTGTTTGGTAACCAAAAGCTTTAGATTTATCATTGGCTAATATGTATTTATGCAACATTTAAAAACATTTGCAAGAATCTAAATAAATGTTGTGTACATTTTAAATATAATACGTATGTTAACATTTTAAACATACTTTTTAAGATTCGTAATGCTATCTGTCAAACCATTGTAGTGACATTAATAGCGTCTTTAATTTTTGTTTTCTGATATAATACATTGTAGTAGGTATAGGTTGTTACTTGTTACTACTTAGTGTTAAATGTAAATGTATAATAACAATAAGGTTCTAACTAGAACTTTGACATTTTAAAAACCCAATACTATAGCCCTATTGGATATATATTATACTGATGAAACATGTAACTATATAAAATACATATATTAATATTATATGATTGTAACAAATATTCCATAAAAATTCAAATTGATTTTAAAACTAAGTTGCAATATTCCTGTCAAATCTAATTTACTATGATGATAAAGTTTTTTTTAAATCTAATACGTATTTTAGCTCAATAGCTCATATTAAATTAATAATATATGATTATAAACTTAAATATTTCTAAGGTACCTAAATGTCACATTACCAGCTATTACACACAGTGCACGTAATAGTAAATGAGAAGATAACCATTTGAATAATGTATATTATTATATAAAGTTGAATTTTTGCGTTTTTAACATTAATTATCATAATATGGTAAAATTACTTGAGTTATTGAACTGGTTCGCTGTGCCATCGTAAGGCTTTGAATTCAAGCGTTTCGTATTTCAAACAATAGCACTCGGACGTCATGCGCTAGAACCCTTGAGTGTTCACGTGTTAGGCGACATTCTTTGGACATCTTTTGTATCTTTAAAACTTGCAATCACAAAGAACTCAAACATAGTGAAGAACGTTCAATTAAAAAAAAAAAATGTTCTTGTAGAAACTAGAAACCATATAAAAAAAACTTGAAGTATTTTGCGGACTTAATTTGGCTTTAAAATATTTTAACAGATCAAAAGTTTTAAAATTTGAATAACAGTTTTTTTATACAAGTCCTCCTCCCGTTTGAATACATTATTTTGCATGGATTATTTTCTTTTAAAAAGTACTCCGTATAAATGCTAGTCATCCCACTTTTGTAATGGACTTATGCATAATATTTAATTTGCACACACATACTTAATAATATGACGATGAATATCCGATGGACGTATACAGCACTATGCAAATCGACTAGTTTTATATTTTTATTATTGTAGTAATATAATATACCTACTATAAGACGTCGTAAATGTTTGGCCTATAAGTGCATTGGTATATGCATATAATATATATCTATTCAAACAAAGGGAACTTTGTGTTATAACTTATGTATTATATCTTTCAATGTTCATACAAATTACAACTAATTCGAAAGCGCAGACGTTATAATATCTAACACTAATTATTTATACACTTCTGTGTATACAGTTTACGTGTTGTTGAGGTACCTAAATTTGCGGATTATATATAATATTATAATATATCGTTTGAAGATAACTTGTATAAACTTTGGTCGGGCGTTTCAACCACTACCTCGCTTCGTATTACAATTTACAACCATCGTATTCCTCCTTCAATTATATTTGAGAACTTCAAGACTTAATAAACTGATTATCAAGTTTGGTATTATACTTGATTATCGGTCAGCACCAAACAGTAACTATAATAAACTTATACTTTCAACCAGATTACAATTTAAAATACATTATTTGTTTACAACTTTTCATGAGTTGTATGATATACTAAAATAATTAAAGTTCATAAATGTTTTCACTACATATTGTATATGTGATGATTTTTCTCGTACATAGGTACATGATACTTATGTAAACTTTTCATATTAAAATACTGGGACCTATTTTATGAAATTACAGCCCAAACGGTTAGAGTATGGAGTTAATAAACATGCATAAAGTTACAAATTAAATAGTAAAGCTAAAGATGATGAACATATGGTTTGTACATTAAGTGTTAAATTAAATATTATTGATTGTATTTTATACATATGATCAAAATCTTGAGTTTAATTACACGTGAACGTAAAAAACGAAAATTCGGACTATTAATTAAATAGTATTCATTACTATAGGAGATGTGGTATAACTTAATATGTAGGACGTGGGAACAATAAAATATACATTTGTAAGAATGGGATTATTATTGAGACGTTTGTTGATTGTTGTTAAAAAAATAACTAAACACTAATCATGGAATTCTATCAAATTAATTCGTAAGTCCAGGAAAATATTATATTAAAATATTATCCATCCACCTATCTACCTACTATATAAAGCAGAAACCCGAGGGCGCTCCTCTGGCGATTTTTTGTACTGTCTTAGTGAACCGCCAATGAAAAAATTCGATATGCGGTCTCCCGGCGGCGGCGGAGCCGTCGCTTCGTTATCAACGCTCCTTATTACTTTTCAAGATTTTTTTTAAATTTTTGAGTTTTACCCCCTAGGGGGCTCCGGGCGGCCCATTCGGACCTTATTCGCGTTCCCCGTCAAAATTAAAAGTCGCGTGCGGCCGAGATGACGTGCTTTACGTCCGCCGCCGTCGCGCGCGTTTTTTAGCATTTTTTTCGAAAATATGAGCTCTTGCCCTTTTCGACACGTCTCTGGTCTCTGGTTGATTAAGTCGAAATTATTTTTTTAACGTTCGACAATCATGCACTTATAATAAAAACTATTTTCTAATCCACGTCGGTTTGGTTTTCAAAAATACATAGAATGTATTTAAAGTACCACCTGTATTATATCTTTAGTATTAGGTAGTACATCTTAGTATATCTTTAGTCTGTAAGTCCATCTGTTGAGTCGCAAATATTTTTTTCCGGAAATAGCACAAATTTAAAAAAAAAAAATTTCTAATCCACAAGTTTATGGGTTTTTTGGCAAACCAAATGTTTTACGTCTAAACACTATAGATGTAAAAATGATTATGTGGACAGTTTTGATCAGATTCGCAAGACAAAGGTTTACACTAGACCTAGGATTACACTTCAACCCCCAACTCTCAAAGTTGGATAACTTTGGAATGACTTGAGCACAAACGACGGGGTTAAAAGCACAAACCAGCACAAACGAATGGAGTTAATTCTGTTTTGAAATTCCAGAGTGGGGGGGCCGGGGACATGGAGCTGATTTGGGGTTTTTTATCTATATTTATTTAATTTTTTGTGTAAAACTGGTTATTTAATTAAAATTATTAGTAGCTTTTGAGTGCACCTCATCATTGAGTAGGCCACTGTAAAGACCGAATTACATATTAATTCAATTATTAAAAAAATTGACGCAGTATTAGGTTTTATATTTCTAAGGGTAATTTATAATTGATTTAAATTACTGGTAGAACCGAGTTCAATTTTCTCATAGTAGTACCAAAAACATTACATAATAAATTTTACTAATAATAATTATATAATATTATCTATCTTGATTTATTGTTATAAGCCAATAACATGTACCTATTGTAAAATTAGTTTAAATATTTTGAACATTTTACCGTGTATGGACTGTTATTGTATACGTAATTTCAAAAAGTATCAAGTCCCTACGGTTAAAATTTTTGAGTTACTATATATAGGTACCTACATAATAATTACAATTGTTCGAAGATATATAATACATTTAAATATTCAAAGTTGTCAATATTTGAAAATTTGACTGCTCCAAAGTTCAAATGATGGGGTTGACTGATGACAAAAAATAAAATAAAAATAACAAACACACGTTATTGTAACTTGTATAAGCACATTAAATTCATCGATCCGTTCAGAATATTAGATGTTATATTGGTTTTATACACTGCGATATCACACATTTGATTGATTTTACATGAAACATATTATCAACATATTTTACACTTTCAACATATGTAAGGACAAACAATTGTTAGCATTAATGTGATTGTAGATGTCACACTAAGCAGTGTACATGTTTAAAGGCTGATGTGATACGTATTAAAGATGTATAAATGTATATTATGTCGTTGCCACAACGAAAAAATTTATTATAATAAAAATGTCCGTAACATGTTCAATGACATTAAATAAAATCATTAAATTTGTACAAATTATTATTTAATATTATTGAATTATTATTTTCTAATAATTATATTAAATAGGATGTATAAAAGACACTACTACGTGATCATAGGACTTATTGGGAAGAATATGATTCAAATTATGATGGTAAGTAAGTATGGGATATGAATATATTTAAGTAGGTATCCGCTGGATACCATTGCATACCAAAAAAATGCCATATAAAATGCATATATATTTCATACACCTAGGTAATGAATTAAAATTTAAATGGACATGCGTGCATGTGTTCAGTAACTTGATACAGGATCTAATTTAATCACTTTCGTGTGCTGGATGCCCTTTTCCCAAAAAGATAGATTACGTTGATGTGACATTTAAATAAATTATGAATGAGATATTGATCAAATTAACAATAATAGCGTTAATTTAATAACACTAACGAATACATTTGTTTTTATAGGAAAATAATTTTTTACGAATATAATAAGCGGCACCTAATAAACATAATACTATACCAACTAATGAGTTTTTATTGTTATAAATGTAATCATTGTTAATTTTACTAATTGTAACAGAACAATGTAAAAACTAAAGTAACAAAAAATATATTATGCAGTTTAATCCTGTCTTGACTGATGCCAGTATGAAATCCAAACATATGCAATCAACCTTAACCCAAAAATAACCATTGCCATAGCTGAATAAACAATTAGTATGTAATTTTATTATCATCAATATATGTTAATTTGGACGAGATAAGTACAATTTGGCGCATATAACAGTTTAATTCTACATTCAAGCCAATTCCAGAACATAAAAGCCTGTATTTCAACTGTTATATGCTATTATTTAAAGTTATTAAATAGGTATTATAATATTACTTTATTCATTAGAACATATTTTTAAAAATGCACATACATAAAAGGCCGTGAAATTCAACTATTTAAATTTTAAATATTATCCATCAAAACATTTTAAATAGGTACCTACTCATTGTCTTTGTAGTTTAACTTGATTTATTGCTAAACATAAGGTCTATATTATTTAAATTATTATTAAACAATTTAGATCTCTTTATATCTAAATAATTATTGTAATATATACTAAGCACACATCCTCCATCATTTTATGCTACTATTATACCATCAGAAATGAGAATGTTTATACCAGTTTAATTACCAGTTGATTTGAAAAATGAATGACAAATTATTCTGAACACATAAAATGCCATAAAAATTAATATACCTATTGTAGGTACATGGAATAATTTATAAATTCAAAATTATTAAAAATATACTCTGACACTCCTCAGATTAAAAACATTTTCGATTTTCTTGCAAGTAAAATAATTGGAATATATTTATTTTTAACTTAAAAGAACGGATACCTACTGTTTCTAGTTTGCTTGTAAAAGTGCATGGTGACTTATTTAAAATTAAACTCAATTAAAATCTAAATTATTCAAACAACACATTACAGGTAGGTATACTATATTTTCAAACATTTAAATGAAAACAGATATATAGACGTATTATATTTCAATAAGGTGCATTAGCTGTATCACACGAAATATAATATTTCAGTATTGTGTACACTATACGGGTAGATTATATTTGACAGAAATATAATATATTATATTATACAATATAAATGAAACTCAAGATATTAATTATACTAAATTATAATAAGTAAGTAGGTAGTTGGTTTATGTATATTAGTATAATATTTAATAATTTTAATTCAGCTAAAAGCTTTATTTTAAAATGTAACAATATTTATCATTCATTTTTGAAAAATAAACAATTTAATTAAAAATCATTAAACATTTTAAATTGTATAGAAATTTCTTAGGATTCAGATTTACGTCAAATAAATTATTTATTTGATATCCCAGACACCTAATACCAAAAATAATGATAATAAAAAATAAGAAACTTTTTCGTCATTGATTTTTATGGCCATAGATGCATTAATAATTATTTATTTTTTATTAGTTTTGATAATAATAATTATTATTAATTATGCGGTTGATAATACGTTTGACAAAAACAATATAGAAAACCATGGAGCACGTATTACAAAAGTGCAGTGCAGACTACAAAACATTTGCCAACAATGTTTTCAATTAGAATTCATCCAATGGTCTAAAAGTGTGCACAACAACACAATATGCCATACATAATGACAGTTATAATATAATAATGATGACAATAATAATAATTTATAACAATATAAAAAAAAATTATGAAAAACAATCGCAACCAATACAAAGTCAAAAAAAAAAAATAGCGATGACATCGACTTTACTCATAATAACATATTATATTTTATATAAGTATAAAAAAACAAATTGTATCAGTTGCATTCCATTATATTATAGGTATATTATAGGTATACATAGTTTTAAGATGATTGATTAATAAATAAATAATTAATATTGTAAGATGTCCTTAGAATTAGTGGTGTAAAATTGTCTCAGATCATAATCGTTTTTCGTAAAATGGTGTATCATTGTTTTCAAATTTTACACAACTATTCAAATGATCAGTAATCTGGTACTTATTAATGACTAAGTTCAATCGAAACCTACAATACGAATACGACTGAGCGAATTCTCAGTTATTTTGTTTCTTGAAAGACATACAAAATAATTGCCAATCGGTATAGTTATATATTATAATTTATAACCTTCAAGTGGTTTCAACAGTTCAACATTGCCTAAGAAATTTAGTAAACTCGTGTTCTATTATAAACTAAATGTGATTATTTGGAATTGTATACTGAATGCTTGTATCACAATAATAATATTTTAAAACAACATTATGTGACAAAGCATTATTAGTTATTAAAAAAAACATATAGACCTTCTATTTATATGAAAAAAAAAATATTGATCATAATTACATTTTATCGTAATATTATATAAACATTAAAACAAAAAATTAGTAAAATGGTGATCAACGTGGTCTACTAGCTATCGAGTATTTCCTTAACTTGTTTATGTACAAATTCAAGTTCTAAATGTTATTAAAGTAAATTGCTATTTTAAATGATTTCCATTTTATAAAAATATTATTTATCATACAACTGTATGAGGTAGTGTATATAGTTACGGTTAAAATAAACCGCATTATAAACTGTTAGGTTACGCACACTGTACACGTATACCTAGGTAATTTTTAAGCAATTCGATTATGTGTTTATCGGGTAAATAAAATTAATAAATCTAATAAATAATAAACGGTTACATTTTGGACAACGTTTCAAGGACGGTAAACTTATTATTGTAGGTAGGTACTCGTTTCTATCTTGGCTGTAACTATTATTCTGTAGGTACATTAATGTAGGAACACATTTGTATCCCCAAAAAGCAAATCAAAATAATCATAAAAAATAAAAAAAATGTAGGACTTGAGATTACAATCAATAGCCGTCGTATGGAAGGACCAAAAATATGAGAGGGTGAAAATACATGGTGCACACGATATATAGATGGATTTAAGTGTACAATATATAAAAACTAAAAAAAAAACTGTCTTCGTCGATAACCTTTCAAAGTGGTTTTGAACATAACTTAGCCATTTTCCAGTCCAAATAACCGTTCTGGATCGTAAAGAACCATAGCCGTGCCTACACTACGGTATAATAATATTATATTATGTTCGTATTTATTTTACGTGCAACAACGGAGCAGGAGAAGACGTAAGTGTACGCGCGTGCACATGGAGCCCATAGACGGCTCTTTGTTTTCGAGCCACCATGAGTTACCGGTATCACGTGATGACAACCGGTTCTGTACACACATCACGTGCATGCACGTTTAGAACATAATATTTTATAAGATGGCAAAATATAACAATAATAAAAATAAAAATCTAGTAATAATAGTAATAGTAAATGATGTATAAAATAAACAAACCGAATTACAACACTTTCCTGGTGTGGAGTTACAATTATTACTGCACAGTGTACAATAATATATTATGCATGATACGCAATAATACACTATTAACATAATATTATAATATAGGTGAACAAAAGTTTATTTCGGTTTTCTTTCGTATCGACCTCGAAAAACCCAAAATACGCCCACCGAAAGACACCGTCGTTATTGTGCGCGAGGTATTTCGAAGCTATAAAAATAATAACGCTGTCGACTTGTGCCTAAATGTCAAACGTCAGCAGCTGCATGTGGTAATATATGGTCGGACCGATATCCGAGACTCCTTCGGCAGACTCGAATTCGTGTATTTTTATTACATACACTACACATACACAGCCGTGTAAAATATAACGACTTCGACTTGATTACGGTTATCGGGTTGTGAAATGACTATCACAATTTATTATTTATTTATTCGTCAGTCGTCGGCTGTAACAGTGTGACTGTGTGAAAATAATATACCTATTTGGGGAAATTATCGTTCCAAGACGAGCCATATACGCAACGATTCGCAACAGATGTTTCGTCCGAAGCCCGTGAAAAATGATAGGAGGAACCATGGTTAGTTACGCATTGACGTCCCTCGTGGACTGTTATTTTTTCATCGGATATTTGATCATATCGACGTTTGGCGAGGTGTTATATTGTAAGATAATATAACATTTCATTTTATTGCACTGTTCGACATATTTTCGGTATTAGTGTATTACCTATTTAATTATTGTATACACTTGGCTATGTATAATAAATAATGATATACGATTGTATTATATTATAATATTATTATGTTATTTACTATTCGTACTAAAATACCATGTTATATTAATAATTATTGAAACTCTGTAATTATTCCGCACCACTTGTTTGATTTTTTTTTGTATTAGATTTAAACTATCGATATCTATTCGTATTCGTGTTACAAATAATTAAAAATACATAATTTTGAATGCTTATTATTAAACTAGTTTTCAAATTTCTTCAATAATAAAAAACTGTATGTTTTTTTAAAATTCCTAATTATTATATTTTATTTATTCATTTTAAACATGTAAAATTAATAAATAGGTACACTAAGTCTTTAAGTTAGAATTTTATAAGACATGAACCGTTTTTTTATTATTGAAGAAATTTGAAAACTAGTTTGATAATAAGTATTAAAAAATATGTGATATACTATGCTAATCTAACATTATATACTTATGTACAATGTACAGTATCACTCAAAATCAATCCATAAAAATCTAAAATGCACCAAAATATTATTTCATAATAATTTTGTGTTATATATAATTAGATAGTTATCACTTATCACTGATCAGTCTGGTCTTGTAATTTATTTCATATTAATTTGAATAAATCATTTTAGTGGTCCGGTTTAATTAAATTAACAATATTATGTTGTACCAGTATAACACTATATCCAATTAGGTAGCTATAATATGCCTATATTATGATTAGTTTTGCATCGACTACATTCATTATAGTAATCGATGTAATTTTAATTTAAAAAACAAATTATGTTTACATTATTACAATTTGTATTATTATTATTATTATTATTAGCACCAACACAGTTATATTCAGTACTGCAGTATACAACGTTACAGTCGTTAGTCGTTACACGTTATTTTATCTCACTGTTTTTTTCACTTGGATATCATCTCGTTTTTACTCCTTAATAAACCGGTAGCGATGGTATCAGCAATATGAAAGAGTTATTGTAATTAACTTTGGGTGAAAAAAGAATGAGGAATTGTGACTAGTTATTAATTAAAAAAAAAAAACATAATAAATACAATTATATATTCTATACATACTGAGTGACCCCCTACGGCTATCGGTCGAAGGATTTACTGGTGTAACAGAGGTAGCTGGTTGCAAAGAAAAAAATTAAAAAAAACCGGTTTCCAAGTCGGGAGATAGAAAAGATCCCGAGGCAATCAGTGCGTTGTTATGGCCGTATAGTCATCTTTACGATCGTTTTATTGCGTTGTATTCCGTACTTCGGCCTAAATTTATTACCCAGTAATATTGTACATAAATACATTTTTTTTCTTTTCATCCAACCCAAAATTAATAACATACGTGTGGTTTTGTGTGTGTACAGACTAAACCTTTTGTTGCTGCCCATGTGAAGGTCTTTACACGAAATTGCCCCCGCACGAAATATGCTCCAGGAAATATTGCTATTTCGCACTAGTATTTATATATACAATTCCACTGTATAAATGTCGTTCATTATTACACCAAGTTAGTTTCATAGTAATATATTATAATACTATATTTGACACGTGTTTGTGCGGGCAAACCATTGCAATATTGTAAAAAATCAACAGTTCGCGTAACTTGATTTGATGAATCTGTAAAAATGTATAAACTGTCTGTGAAAAAAAGTAATGATGAAAATATATTATGTAAATAGTATTATATTACACATTTTAACACCGCTTTAAATATAAGCATTATTCATATGTCATAAAAGTTTACAATTAAATGGATTGAAATAAACTAAATAATTATGAAATAACTTAAATATTCAACATAATATCTAGTACAATATTTAACATTGAACTAATAAAAACTGTATTTAATTCAAAAATAATAAAATGAATAAATATTCCGAACAAATTATTTATTTTTTTTTTATATATATATTAAATATTTGAAAAAGTTATAAGTGACAACTCGCCAACAAGTATTATTTGGATTATATTATTATTTATGAACGTTTTTACCAAAATATTTTGTACACTATGTATCGTGTATGCTTACTATCTAGTATTTACGCGAAAGCCGATACATGTATTACATTATGACAATGGTTTGTTACATTACAATACAATTATAAATACAACAATCATTCCGTAAAAAACCACAAAAATTAAATATCATCAGTTATAATTAAATATACCTGCTCATAGTTATTAATTTATAATATACAGAGTGTAACAGGAAGACCTGACAAACAAAAAAAATAAACGATGCTACTTAAGCTTATGACAAAAATTGTAAAAATTACATGGTTGATAAATAATTTAAGAAATATACTCATTCTCAAAAATAATATTAAAAAAAGTCATTACGTTCTAAGTTACTTAAATAAAAAAATATTGATATTTAAAAAAATCCAAAAAATAAACTTCTTGACTTAGATAAATCTTTGTGTTAAGTGTTTTGATTTTTCCATCAAAATTGTTCTTATAATAAAATTTACAAATTGGCTATTTTGAAGGTATTTTAGGCATTAGGTATATTGCAATAAACCGACGACTAATCGTTTAAAAAACTGAGTTACTGCCTATGTAATCTCCTTACAGCTCGTCTCTGTCTTTGACGCATCAGATAAAAAGAACGCGTTAAGTTTAACTATCTGTTTTTGACTTTGTGTGTGTATGGAGTAAGAGACTCACAAGTAAGTAAAATATATTATTTTCGAGAACAGATTTCTCCCGTCGGACAGTAACGATAAGGACCATGCAATTGGACATTTTAAAATAAATGTACAAAATAGTGTATTTTAACAGAATTTACCCGATATCACTTTTTCCGATGCACACTCAAACACTACAATGGTCACAAACAATTAACAAATACTCATCAACGTGTTTATATTAAAATCGTATTACGACATATTATGCTCGTCGCCAACATGGGCTGTTGTCCCGTTTCGGGCGAATGGTGGTAGTTTTAATAATAACTACTGTTTTAAAATAAAATCAATGTCACAGACTCCATATGGAGACATAATATACTATCGAAAAATTACCATCTACATCGTGGACGCGTACAGAGAGATGGATTTTATGAAAAATAGTTGGTGTGATGACGATGGTCGTGGTTGTAGCGAGTCGAGTCAAATACAAACCCGATGGAATATAAATAATATTATATTATATTTTTATTATAATATAGTTTTGACTCGTTGTAGCCCGCCAGTAAATAGTATTTTTATTAATTGTGGGGGACAAGTAACGCGGAACGTACGACACAACTGAAGTTCCTCCGTGGGGTAGGCACAGGCGAGTGTTTGTGAATGAAATAAATTGTTCATTCGACTTTAGACGTCGCATTTGCTTTAAGAATTATTTATTACGATCCACCTATAGATCCATTATACGGGATTTCATAATGTTTCAATCTCACGTTATATAAATTAAGACACCTACATAACCATTTTATGCGACGTGTTTATAAGTGTTGTGTGTAAGTTTCAAGTTTATCAATAAAAGTCAATCATTTATTTTATGACGTTACAAAGCAAAATACAAATCACGAATAGGTTAGGTTAGGCATATCATAACATTATATACGCAACGCGGAAACACATAATATACAAAATAATAAATTACCTGCTATCATTGTGATATAAAGCAATAATTACTTGGTTTGGTTTATCGTTAACTGAGTTTAGATCTCCGATGGCTAAACATTGTACTATACAATAAAGAAGTGGTATGACAGAAAAACGCCAAAACGGATACGACAATATACCTATGCCATTGTGTTGATGTCTGCTAAACTCAGTAAACCATTTTAGGCTTTTTATAGTTTGTAATGTATACGTTAAAATGTTACATTATACATATTTTGTTTCTAATCGAACTCAACGACTCTTTACGTCACTATACGTCGAATTTGGTGTGATGTTGATTTACACGTCATTATACCCGTTTTTTAAACACACAATATAACAATATAATATGGTCATCGTCGATTTCAGTAAACGCTTTGAATATATAATTATTGCATTTACCTACCTACCTACCTACCGATTGTTATTCATAACATAACAGCGAGAAGATTTTTTCGATTTATTCGCATAGTCGTTGGCCGTGGACTAATAACAATAATATTGTGTGAGTATGTAACAAATGGATTTCGGTGCTGTGTGTAAATACAATTGTCATGCATTGTCCGCGTGACGAATGGCTTATTCGAACTCGTTGGCGTTCGATGTATTATTCGTTGTATGGTGAGTTTTTTTCTTCTTCGTCCGGCAGGTTCATGCAGAGTGCTGCAGGTGTAAACCGAAACGAATATGGGAGCAGGCATTCGGGTAATGCACGAATGTGGACAATATAAATAATATAATTATAGGTGTATTATGATATATTATTGTGTTAGCAAATCTAGACAGTTATAACAAGTTACTAAATTATCACAATTCGCATAATTTATAAAGTAAGCAATTTTAGCAAAAAAAAAACGATGACAATTGTACCTAGGTTATAGAGTTTGTTATAAAACCTATTAACAACAACCCAACGCCTCACAGTGTGCATTCGAGTTTATAGTGTTACATTACTTGACAATATGTATTTCATTTCTGTTTTCGGCCACCAAGCGACAACAAATCTAGTACACACATGATAAGTGTTTGTTCTATACATTATGTTGGGACTTCGGGAGTGATATAAAAGAGATGAATACTTTTACATATATTGGTTGCATGCGCTTACATATTATATAGGTGCGTTTCCTATAAATTTGTCTTCAGCAACTTGTATAGATAAAAAAAAACAGACAATCGCTTCATGTTTTACGAGCACGTTAGACAGCTCATCTAAGTAATTTATACAGAAATATTACTTGTAACGACGTAAGTATGTAACTATATAGTAAAATGTGTGTTGAATGAAGTATTAATGAATTTTGTTATATAACTTGCTCGAGTAGACGAGATACGAGGTATTTTAAGTGCAGCTTGCTCAGCCTTTGTAGTTTGCACGCCGAAAGACCATTACGTAAATCATCGACGACGCCGAAATGATAACTTTAATGCACGAAACGGCGGGGCTCTGACGCCTGCCTCTGATCGCAAAACATAGCAAAGAAAATGATGGAGGCGATGATGTGAGAGAGGGAGAACTGGCAGTGGTCGTCGTCAGAGTCTCTCGCGGAGCAATCATCATTCATCTCGATCAGCGGGGCACAATAACTTTAGTGCTATGTTGTTTTTTTCTTATACATATTTATACATACTCCACTCCTACCCGCCATTTTTACCAGACAGCGACGCACGACGGTGGAAAATAATAAAGTCTTATTATCGTATACGGCAGTTTCATCTGGTTTGGATACAATGGATATACTGCACGGGATCTAGTCTCTCTCTTTATCCGAAGAACCATAACATACACACACACACACACACACACACACACACGTTATAAAGCTTCTTTTCAATGTCGTTTTCTTTTGTGTCACGCGTTCAACTTGCCCATCGCCACAGCCACCTCGTATTTATTACCAGGTCTACGCGCATTATACATTTATACTTGATAATATTATTATAACGAGCACGATATTGTAGTGCCCTGACGATGAGACGTACGAAGAGCAGTATATAATACAATATTACATGTAGGGTCGTGACTTGTAGCGGTAGCCTGCAGTCTTAACACAATATAAATGACTACACAGCTACGTTTTCTGGGCAAATTGGTCTATTCTCATCCTATATAATATACATATATAATATACATCACTATTAATATTAATGTTATTGTTTATATGTTATGGCAGCACACTTTTACCTGTCAAACACGTATTAAAGATGCATAGACATTGTTACGTGTGTCAATGACGCTGTTAATCAATTCTGTTATTGTGTATTTTTTGTAGAATAAGTTATTTATTTCAACGTACGCCTCTGCAGAACCTAACCTGTACGGCTGTACCCACGAATTTCTTCTTATCATTATTGAACATCGGGTCTCACTATGCGTAATGCAACCTGTATAATACCTATATTATAATCATTTTGATAACATGCATATTTTGCTTTTGCGTTTTAATGGTTTATGATATTTTCTGCAAAAACCCGTTGTAGGTATATATTGCCTTAAATTTTGCTACAAATACCAAATGCATGATTTATAAACGTACCAAAAAAATTGTTTGTATAACGAATCAGTTGAACTAACCTACCCAAATAGAGCAAAGGCATTAATTTATGTACATTATAGTACATTTAAGTACATTAATTGAGATTTTCATTTTCGGCCAAATGTCATGGTTACATACACTACCTACATTAGACTAATATATTGTACACAATGTATTAGTCACCACTTGATGTCTTGACCCATTTGTGAAATTAATAAACGTCCCATCGATTTATCCAAACGGATCTTTATTTTTGTGAAATCACACAATGTGGATAATTTTCTCACAATTTAATAGTGCGGAACATGTTCCGTTATCCGCCCATATCTAAGTAAGGCTATAATTTATAACAAAACTATATAAGCCATGCGAAATTCGTAAAAGAAAATTGTTAAAAATTCCTTTTATTAAGACAAAGACAATATTATAATGTCTTAACTTATAAGTTTTTTTCTTAAATAACAGATTAGCAAGATACCATCCAACTATCAGTATCTGTTTAAGTCATACAGCACACATGTATAAATATCAACCTAACCTATGACATTGCATTATATTTTAGGTAACCTCTACTATTTAGAGTACAACACTGTAAATTATTATATACCTACTGTTGTCAAAATTATTGATATTATTTAGTAAACATTTGAAACTCCGAATTAAATTTATAGTAAAAATGTATATTGAATATTTATATTAATATCGGTAAATTGATTTTGTACAAGATTAACTTTTTTTTTTTTTTTTTCTTTTGGTATCGAGGACCGGAGAAGGAACCATGTTGCCAGTACTTCTCCTCCGGCCCCATGTACAAGATTAACTGATTGAACTGTATTATAATTACTACCTATCAGACAATCCTATTCCAACACAAGTAAACAAATTTCCATAGAGTTTGTGCTGCAGTACATTAAAAGTTATAATAAATTACAATTTTTTTTTATTCAATTTAATTTATTGTTTCAACATACTAAATGTTTTTACATAGTTTTATTTACAATAAATTATACAATAAATATATATTTGGTTACGATCATTAAAATGTATTACAAATAAGTAAGAAAACAATTATAGATATTAGTAAACACAATTTTTTTTTGGACTTTAAATTCTCCATGTTAGTAATACTTCAAATACTCTACAAAACGTTATAACGATATTGACGGTTGACTGGAAAAACGTCAGAAATTAAATTGTGTACAATATGTAGGTACTTACTATTATTAAACAGGAATCCCTTCAATACGGATTCAAAAAAAAGGAGTTATTGTAATATATAATAGTAGGCACAAGTAAATAAAAATACAGAACATGGATTGTCATTTCCGTTTTACTGAAAAGCTTTAAAAATGGTTCTAAGCGAACGAACAATTGGTTCGGGTACCGCGAAATAAAACTTAAAAATATATTCGTACGTCCGACAACGAAACGGACATTATCATTTGCGAACGCCTGCAGTTCCGGTTATCAAGAGGAAACAATGCACCCGGCGATCTTGTCATTTTTTTTTTATAACAATACCAGTGTTTGGTTGCTTTCACAAAGTAAGAACGAAAAAGAAAACGCCGAATTGAATAGCAATACAGTATCACGATTTTTACCGATTCGTTGCGAACTATTATGTACGACCGTCTTCGGAAAAACTTCTTCGCCACTATAATAATAATATGTGTTTGTAGCACTGCGGTCTATAATAATATCGTAAACCGTTAAAGAAATTTCCCAAACTCGCACATTTCTTGTTTAGTAAGAGGATAAACTTTTTACAATAGCACATTAAAAGTTTCAGACCTTATATTATATTATTATTATTATTATTATAAACCGGAGAAAATAAGTACTTATATTTTATCCATATACATAATATAAATTTCCTTCGATAATCCGGATTCTCGGTTAAATGGTGTGAATAATGTTATTAGAAAAACATTAACTTTTGAATTACATCGTTCGGCAGTATAATAATGTACACTAAATATATGTTTGTTTATTTTTAATTATTTATATACGAATAAAGTTTTTCATTATTGCGACCGAGCAATTTGTATTCTTACGCATAGATCGGTAGAAAAGTTTTGGCAAAGCTTTTTGTACGAATATATACTATATATTATTATGAAGTTTCTTTAGCAGATAATGAGTTTTTTTTTCATTTTTAGTTTTGTTGTTTTTTCGTTTACGGCTATAACTTTTCCAACAACCTTGGCATTTTCGATATTTTCATTTAACTTGCCTTTTTACAAACTACTATTTAAATATTTTACTCGACATTATCCTCAAATTGGACTATTTTATTTTGTAAGTATGTAACAATATTTTAAAAATAAAAACAGCAATTGTTTTATTGAATGCTTATAATGTTTATAATTTATTTGAAACATTCATTGTTAAACAATGTTCAAACAAAAGTTTAAACTCTGACTTAAAATTCATATTTGGTATTCTATATTTATATTGTAGCTCGCTCAACGTGTCTTTTTAAAAATTACTAATATTTACGTTTTATACAATCTCAATTTTCAATGTATTATGATTGTATTTAAAACTGACCTCCATCATAAAAAAAATATAGTATATTGTAGAAGAAAGTTTTATTCGATTCAAAATTTGATTTTTAACTAAACTTCCAACTTGCATTTAACACTCCATTTTGTTTAATATGTTCATATCTGATCAACCCACTGTACCTACTTATAATTGCTGTGTGATTTAATAATCACTCCATATACAATGTCATCTCTCCAGTCAATGATATTGATATACCAAAAACGTAATACAAACGCATTTAATTAAACTCACGAAATCACATAAATACTCTTATCGAAGGACTAACAAATATACCTAGTAATTCCCGAAAATTCTAAAAATATTGTGTTGCTATAGCATGCTTGTTATATATTAAATAATAATATAATTGTATAAATAGCTAATCTAATATTATTTTTTTATATTAGTGGTGTTTAATTAACAATCATTCAATTCGTGTTAAAGTTTCTCCAGTAGGAGAAACATGTACTATTTTTCTTAATTTTAGATAGCATATTCACATATTATATTTTATTTTTAACTGACTGTGTAGTAAAAAAATAATTTTAAAAACATTTCTTTGAACAATATGAGAATATGACATATTATTATGTAGTTTTTGTTTTTATATAATATGAAACACATATCTGATGTCGAGTTTGATGCTTTTTGGAATTATAAGTATCTCCTTTTTCATGGCACCTTACATATATCTACAAATAATACATTTATACGATTTGTATCTCTAAATATTGATCTGCATCTTATTATATATGTATATAAATATACACAATATCCTAATTTTTCAAATTCATCCGTGGTTTTCAAAGAAGTCACGAGGAACTAAAAACAAAACTAAAAAAAAAAAACAATTAAAACAAATTAACAATCACGTATTTTTAATAAAACTATAAAGAATTTTTGAAACACACACGTCACACAATTATAACTAAAAATAATTGTTCAAACAATTTCAAAATATTTACTCATCATAAAAAATGTCACATTGAAATACAAAATACTAACAGTAAAATAAATTTTTTTTTTTTTTTTTTTTTTTTTTTTTATTGGGTAACCCGCGGCAACATAGGCCATTGGGTGTGGGGAGGGCACTGTAGGTTTTATATTGGGTAAGTTGGTAGGTTGGGTAGGTTGGTACACGTGTGTGTTGTGTTTGGCAGAATTTCTAATGGGGCACCCGTAGGTTTCTGCCGTGCCCCGGGGTGGGGGGATGGCGGCACTTGTTCTCCGGACACCGTGACTTGCACGGAGAAAAATGCCGCCCAGTGGTCGAGGATCGAACTCGGACCGGCTGTGCCGAATCCGTCGCGTTAGACCGCTCGGCCACCTCGTCCCCCCAGTAAAATAAATTACTTTAATAGCAATATCAACAAATATATTATTATCGTGAAATATACTAAAAATACTTAATAATATAGTCTAACAGACCGTTTTCGCCATCGGAATCGTTTTTCATGTGCAATTATTTATCATCGAATTAAAATGAGCAGTTATCTTTCCGCCATATTGTTTGTCTTAATCTACATTAGTTGATGATTTTAATCATTTTTTCCTGACAAAATATTAATTTAAATCAGGTTTAATAATATTTATCCATATTATACGAATAACATTTAGTATTTACAACGCAAGGAATCAGAAATTAGTTTTCTACATTTATATATTTATTTTATAGTTTAAGTACCTACTGAAATGTAAATACGGAAGAAGGGAGGATAATAGTTTAGAAAACTATTCTATAAGCAAATAAATTATCAAAATTTTTGATATACCATATTATTATTATTAACGATAATAATAATCTGCTGACCAAATAATTGTAGTTTATTTTGAAAACTGGATAAAATTGACCTTATAAATAATGAAAATAAAGCTGAGGTCCAAACATAATAAAATCTATTTATCGTGTTATAAAGTGTACTATTATATTATGAACATAAAAATATTGTATATATTATATAGATTGTATAATGTATATACTGTATAATGAAGATAATATTAAGCCACACACGAACATATATAATACACTTACAGATAAGATATAAAAGGCATCAAATGTATATTTATATTGGTACCCATTTTACTTAAAAAAAACTTCATATATCTTCTAAAGTGTGGGATGACAGAAAGATAGCATATTTTTTAAAACTAACTGGTTGTTGCGATAATGTACTCATAATTTATAACTAATAACTAATAAGTAATAACGATATAAAATCAAATAAATTGTGAAGTAATATTTAAAAATAATTTTTGTTTATCTAATTACTAAGCTTATTATGACATTTTGCTTTTAAACAGAATATTTAAAGACCATAATTTAACTAATACTTATGAACACCAGTTATTATATTCTTCATTATGTACATTAGTTATGAAAAAATACGTTAAAAATATGTCTTCATATTTATAAACAGTAACTACACTAATTTCGACATTGTAAATAAATAATTAGTAATATGTTAATATGACAATAATTATGAAATACAATAAAAATACTACGTTGTTGCATACTATATACAAATATAATGTTGTAATGTGATTAAAAATATTGTACTATAAAAAATAGGCACGTAGTTATAAGAATTTATTTCGTAATATTTCTAACACGGCGATTTGTGTAGGCAATTTAGCTACATCAGTGTTTTATTAAGATTCGATTGTTTCTAAATTTGTGATAACTGATAACAAACTACTAACTGACAACGTAATATATTACACAAACCGAAACCCTTTGCCGAAGATCATTTTTTACCAAACACAGTATACAATCACCATTTTTTTTTTTTTTTATGCACATTATATTAACCACTCATATTAGGTATAATAGGTAACATCCACTGTTACTACTAATAATAATTGTACTTATAAAGTTAACGGTTATATTACAATTAGGTACTTCTAAATTATATGAATGTATGAATTTCTTTTACGAGAAAAGTTTCATAAATTATTATTTAGTATATAACTTCACCCATTGTATTCTATATGCTGTAATAAAATTCAAAATGGGTGGAAAAAAGTTACTTCTAAATAGTTTGTTAAAAATAAAGAACAACAAAATGAAAAACTAGATATAAACATGACCTTATGTTTAAATTTAAGAGTGATACACATATAATACCATGGTTAAGTTTATATGTACATTGCACGAATAAATATTTAGAATGATATTTATGGTAGAACAGTCGATCTAAGATTTGAAGTAAAACAGTATTATTTAATAGAAAAAAAAAGAACTTTTAAAAATTAGCTAGTATCATTAATATTAATATTTTGATTTGAAGTTAACAACAATAGAATACTGAATAGTATTTCATATTTTCTTTAACATTCTCAAATAAAATGTTATCAAATTATTGTAATTGCATTACGACTAAAATCTTGGAAACGAAATGTTGGTAAGTGATGACTTTCTTTCACCGTTGCTTTAAAATTTACGGTTTAAAAAAAATATAGTTTACTTTTAGCAATTATTTATTTTTATAAACCAATAATTTATACTTTTATAGCAATAGTATTTAGGACCCATAGAAATAATAACTTTATTTGGAAATAGCATGAATTGTTTTTTTATAATCTATATTTTATGTAAAATAATTGCACAACAGTACCTACCTATCTTTCTTACGTACCTACATAATTTATTTAACGGATTTTTTTTTAACAAGTAACATAGTCTGCTTATAAAACAAATCTTATTTATTTTTCATTCAATTATAAAATTATACAATATTGAATTAATATTATGCAATATATTTTAAATGCAGTAAAATGTTTAAATGTTATAAAATGTGATGTATTTTTTTATTATTCGTCAGAGTGTTCATTACTGTCTAGAAAGTTCATACATGATGAATTAGTAATGAAGAACCAATAAGTTAAGGTTTTGAATAAAATATCAATTGTAACTTAAATGTTTATTATTTGTTTTTTTTATTTCTTAGTGATGGAGGGTGAGAAATTCTGAGCTTTCCAGAACCTAAGTTTCTGTTTATCGGCAAATTTAATGTTTTATAATATTAGTATAACTTAAATTAAAATTTTTATAAGTAATTTTGTTCCTGTTTTAAATGTTTTATAGGAGGACGGAGTGGCCGAGCGGACTAAGACGTCGGTTGCGACGCGCACCATCGTTGGTTCGAACTCGGACACTGGTGGCATTTTCCTTCAGGCAGTCACGGTGTCCGGTGAAAGAGGCCATCATCCCCCACCCGGGCGTGGCAGATACCTTCGGGTACCCACTTAAAAATTCTGCCAAAATAAACACAAACATGTTCAAATTTTTAAAACTTACAGTACCCTCCCTCACAGTTCCACAGGCTAATGACCATAGTTGCCAAAGCCTCAACCAAAAAAAAAAAAAAATGTTTTATACAAATAAGAATTTCAATTATATTAAATTAAAAATACCTAAAGATAAACAACAGCCACAAAAACATGGACTGATTTTACATATTATTCAAATATTTTTTCACTACCACTGATAATTTTACACTATGAAAATGCAATGTTTTTGTCAAAAAATAATTCTACCTTATTTACATTCAATCCGCTCATAGTCATTTTTCGTATGCGATGATAAGTATATCATTGAGTTCAAATTTGACACATAAATTACAGCAAGTGACTCTGTCAATGACGAGGTCAATCTTAATTTTACAGATTACTCAATAAATACGTACTGTACCACAGAGTGACAACCTACTAGCACACTTTTTTAAATAGATTAATTTAAATCTTATACGGTTATTTAAAAACTATAACTCTACAACTAAATCATAAATAAAACTCAAAAATGTTAAGTATTTTTTTAAATAAATATTTTAAAGGTTCTTTATTTTATAAGATTAGAAATTATCAAATTTATTTAATTATATCATAAATTATATTATTATCCAGCGCGATGGTACTAAAAAAAAAAAAGCAATTTGCCACTAATGTCAGCAGTGCCGTCATATAGGCCAAAACAGAATAACTTCAGTCAATACGATTTTTCAGTAACAGCAAATAATGTCTTTAACTGTAAATCAAGCCTTTAAAAGCGTTTATGCAAACAATTTATCAAAACTTATGCTGATATTTCTAATTTTATATTTAGAATTGGTTGAAGTTTTTTAATTTTGATTTTTTTTGAGTTTTTTAAGGAGAAAATGGACTTGTCCTAAAATAAATATCATATAGTACTAAGCGAAAAATTGATAACTCCATAACAATAATGGACTTAGCAGATTATCGCTTAGTCTTTTTTTTTGGACATACCTACCTTGTTTTAGCCTAAATCGTTACTATGTCCCGTCAATACCCTTTTTTTATTCAACGTAGGTATCAACCATTATATAAGCCAAAACACGGTAACTCCATTATTTTTCATGTAATTTACAGTATTTTCGCTTACAAGACATTTAATATTGACTTACTGCATATTTTACTATTTAAAATTGCATTTTAAGATGTCTTTTAATATAGGAAATAGGCTTTTTTGAATTTTTCGGTTTAAACCCATTAATATTATCTATAGATAAATATATAGTTAAATATATTTTACGAAATATGGAGTTATTCTGTTTTTGCTAAGCACGGCAGAGCAGAAACCTGTAGAGTTGAAAACCCGTGCTAGTTTGTGTTCATCCATCGACCAGCACTACAGGGTAAACGGCTGACGCTGAACATAATATAAAGTCATATAATATATCAATCGATCAGAAATATTGTATAGATGGGAACGGAGAAACTCGCAGGCAGATTGGTCGGATGGCTTACAAGTTACACCAAAAAATGTTCAAGTACTTTTAAATCCGATTTTTCGTATGCAACGAAAATATCGTAAAATATAATATTGTCCTCCCGATCCGCCGCTTATCCATCCCACTACCATCGTTGTTGAGGCAACATTCACTCTTAATCACGATATCATATTATTGAAATTTCAAACCACGTATGTCTTGTCGCGTACTCGACTGTAACTACCACAATAAAATATATACCTAAGTATTTAAAAAAAGTTTTTACTTAATAATATTCTATCTTAAAGCACGTTATTACTTATTTCTATAGTCACGTAACAATGACTTACAAATAATAAGGTATCAACAAAATATGAGTGATATCCCGTCAAAAACACTCCGCCAAACTCTATGTAAAAAAAAAGTTAAGTATAAAAAAACGGCTCTAAAAGTAGTGATATAAATGTATAGCTAAGTCTTTAAACTTAAAATAGAATTTATAATAATCTGCTAAATAATTGAATTGGAGACTTAAGTCGAAAATTTAAAAATTATACAATCAATACAAAAATAATACTACTTTCATTGAAATAGGTATAGTGTAATTAAGTGTCGCCAAGCTAAGTTCAATTATTTAGCAGGCTAGTTTAACATAAATAATATCTATAGTTCAAAGAATTAGCTATAAAATTATATAACAACTTTTATAGCCTTTTTTTTTTATACTTAGCGTTTTTTTTTAACCGGAGTCTGGTGGAGTGTTTTTGATTATAAATGTATATACATTATTGATTATTTTTAATTTAACTTGAAAAACTTTTTGCCGTGGCATTTTTTATTTGAACTTCTCTGTGATATTATTTGATCCATAAATTATGTAATTTTTATCGTCAATAAAATATTTATCTTTATTATAGTCACAGTAGTTTTTTTTAACAAGCATAGAGAATTATCTGCTAGTATATACGAATTTAAATTGACGTATTTACTAGCATTTATAATTCAAATGACGTCAGTATGTCGCCGTAATTTGTGCAACTAGTTATCAATATTATCTTTAAGTATAAATTATAATATTATGTTGATCATTATTGGCAATTACATTTGTACACGTGATTAGTATTTTACTTTAATAATATATAATACAAAATAGGTTGACAAGTAGATGAGGTCTGCTGTACAGTAGGATACAAGTGGGTCACTCTAATGGATGGTATTAAATTTGAATTCAATGATATAATATCATTGTATACAAAAAACGATTCTGAGCGAAGACGGTTAGTCAGCCAAAGATATTTAGATATATAACTAAATATATTTCATGATATTATTATAAATCAAATAATTTATGTACTTATTTGCGAGGAACGTTGTTTTAAATTTTCAATCCTTATCTATAAAATTTGAACATTATGTCAAAATTTGAAATTTAAATTTTTGTGAAAAAAAATGTTGTTTATGTATTTTTAATATTTTTCATCTGCTATAGTAACAATATATCAGGAGCCTATAAAATGTTCACACTTTTTGACCAGACAAATAAAATTGTATTGACAGTTATAGAAAGAAAATTGAAAAAATTGAAAATTGAAAATGTTTGCATACAGCTCCCTAAAAAGAGTAAAATGTTATCAAGTATGGGAATTTCTAAAATAAACATAATAATATGGTGTAAATTTCATGTTTCTACAGTTATTTTTTTTTTAATTACAACAATATAAGAAAATCGTTACATGAAAAATCGAGTAAATTGTAAAAATATAAACCAATAGATGCATCGTTCCGCTCAGAATCTAAAATATTGTGTATATAATATTCTATCAGAAACATTTTCCATAAATCATAATAAGTATATTAATCGTACATAGGTAGCCTTAAATAGAATACAATTAATAAGAGTAAAAAATGTAATATTAGTAATTTCTAATTTAGTTAATAATGTCGCTGTAAAAATAAGGATGGTAATCTGTAAGTAGGTACAGATAAAAAAAATTAAAAATGGAGGGAGCAGCTGTAATGATTTTCCTACCTATCTAATCCTTTTCTCCGAACATGTTCGGAAAAACTTTTCAATGTTAGTGGTACCGGAGTGTTTAAAAATTCATTAAAGATATATCAACCTGCAGCTATACTAATGATTTGTAACAGAACAGATTTAAGTACCTAGATTACGACACGATGTTGTGTATTTTAAAATTATTACAAAAACTGTTATAATTGTAAATTTTACTCGTATTATAAGATGATAGTGATTTCTCGTATAATATGATTCATTAAACGTAAGACACTCATTAAATTATTTAGATAACGAGTGTGCTACATTAAAATATTAAATTAATCATTCCGTATACCGTTACTATAGTAGGTAGATCGTACATAATACGGGTTTATCTATTTAACTTTTTATACAAATTAATTTAATATTGTATTGTTATGTATTATTATTATTATTATTATTTCATAATATTATTGTTTAATAATACGTTTCAGGTGTCGAAGAGCCATCGGAGTTATCAATAGGAATAGTACTCTTAACCATGTGCTCCTTAATCGCATATACCAGCTATTGCGTGAAAGATAAAAATGTGCCACTTATTTTTTTTCGGAGCGATGACTTATTAATACTGAAACTTTTGAACTACAGCAGCGCGTGAACTCAGCGAAACGGCGCATTCAGAATTTTCATTTAAAGAAAACCACGTTTATAACAATAATACGCAACGCTGTCCTGTTCTGTCAGTGGATAGGTACATATTATTCCTTTTCATATGTAGTGTAAGTAGGATAAAAAAGACAGTTCCAAAACCTGAACCTGCAGGCGTTTCCCTATACCGCCTTGCTGAACCCTGACACCCGGTTCCAGACCCTCTGCTGAACCCTCCGCCTTGCTGAACCCTCCGCCGACGGCTGATTCCACCACCGGTCGCGCACGTGCGCGAGATACCCCCCGCCCCTCGCCGCTACCCATTCCCATATGGCCGCCGCCCGGGGAAAATAATTTAAAAATTTTTTTTCCCGGACTGGGATTCGAACCCGGACCCGTTGGTTGATGAGCGATTACCGTACCACTGCGCCACCCCGTTACATATACTTATCATTAATAACTAGCCTTATTTAACTTGTAATAAAATATACCACCAACGTGCATGACTTATATCTGCGTTATCACATCTGCGTTATCATATCTGCGTTATCATATCTGCGTTATCATATCTGCGTTATCATATCTGCGTTATCATATATACGTTATCACATATACCCCTATCGAACTTGTAATAATATACCGTGAACGAGTGTATATCATATCTACGTTATCACATTACTTCTTCCCCTATCGAACTTGTAATAATATACCACCAACGTGCATGACTTATATCTGCGTTATCATATCTGCGTTATCATATCTGCGTTATCATATCTACGTTATCACATTACTTCTTCCCCTATCGGACTTGTAATAATATACCGTGAACGAGTGTATATCATATCTACGTTATCACATATACCCTTATTTTGTAATAATAATATACCGCCAACGAGTGTATATCAGTTATCATATCTACGTTATCACATTACTTCTTCCCCTATCGAACTTGTAATAATATACCGCGAACGAGTGTATATCATATCTACGTTATCACATTACTTCTTCCCCTATCGAACTTGTAATAATATACCGCGAACGAGTGTATATCATATCTACGTTATCACATATACCCTTATTTTGTAATAATAATATACCGTCAACGTGCATGACTTATATCTGCGTTATCATATATACGTTATCACATTACTTCTTCCCCTATCGAACTTGTAATAATATACCGTGAACGATTGTATATCATATCTACGTTATCACATATACCCTTATTTTGTAATAAAATATACCGCGAACGAGTGTATATCATATCTACGTTATCACATATACCCTTAACTTGTAATAATATACCGCCAACGAATGTATAGCTGCGTTATCGCATTATTTTAATATATATGTAATATTGTTCTCCACTTTAAATATTATATTCCCAAAATTATTAAAATATATACATATCTGTTTGTAAACGTCGACAGCCTTAACGAACATATGGCAACTAACCCTCCTATAGTCAATCAATTGTAAGCGTTAACGGACATGTAGCTGCATGCAACATCCCTGCAGGGACATGTAGATGTTCCTCCCTCCAAATGATATTCAATGTATACGTTAAATACCATAAAATAATATCAGTCGCTCTACATCCACCCGAGTGTCTACTCTGTCCGTGCGTTCATCTCGTTTTAAAATAAAAATATTTTTTCGGTGTTTATTTAAAAATGTTTAAATGCGAGCAATGCCCTTTGGTATTCATGTACGAAACTAATTTGATGGTTCACCGAAAAACGCATATAAATTTTTTTAAATGCGATCAATGTACTTCGGAATTCACGGCGAAACGTAATTTAACTGCTCACCGCAAAACACATGGCGGTGTCCGTTTCCCGTGTACTAGATGCTCCATTACATTCAGTTACAAGACCAGCCTCAAAAAACATTTGAAAAATGTTCATGGTAAGTATTTCTGTTTTACACTTTAAATATTTATTTATATACATATTTTTTTTTTTTTACTAGGTGTTATACAAGCCCCGATTCGGCAAAGAAATATTCGAATCATGCCGAAAACAACCACCCCCGATAATGTTCATGGTAAGTATTTCTGTTTTACACTTTAAATATTTATTTATATTATATTTTTTACTAGGTATCATGCAGCAAGGAAATATACAGATCGCACCCCAAATATTTGTTCCTGATATTCCAGCAGGTTCGTCATGTGTACGAGATATCGAGGTAAACGGTTCACCAGTGATACCAACCCTAAATGATGCCGTGATAGACTGTCCGGTGGAACCATCCGTCCGAAATGATAAACTATCAGCAGTACGAGATAGCGTATCACCAGTACGAGATAACATAATGTCAACAGTACGAGATAACGTGATGGATGAATTTTACAACAACGTGGATGACGATGGCGATTACGCTCAAGTTGCAGATATCATCGAAAACCTTGGATTCTGTAAAAAGGAAGGTTAGTAATTTAATTTTTATAAACGCAGTATAGACTAATAAGGTTTTTTTTTTTTTAAAAAAAAAGATTCATACACTACGCTTGATAATGGAAAACGCGTTTCCAGTGCAAACACTAAATCTGCTGTCAGGGCAAAAAAATTACGCTTGAATCTCGTAAAGTCCCCCGGGTTTACACAAATCTCGACGTCATCAAACAACACAATCACTTGGTATTACGTAAAAAATACCGGCAATATTCAAAACTATATTTACTTCCTTGATTCTATTAAATCCGAACTAATCAATTTACTAAAATCAATTGCGAGTAAAAATCCGATCAAGTTTAATTTAAAGCTTGAGGCGACATATAATATACCAAATGTCGAATATTCATCGGAAAACCGTGCTTTTAAAACATCGGCTAAGGCGGTTTTCTGTGATACCGGAGTACAGGAAATTGTTGAAGAGGCATTCGCTAAATTAATGAAAGAGCAAGACGAGTATACAAGCAAGGGTAGTGGTTTCACATTACAATGTATAGACGGTTTAATGTTAGGTGTATATAAATATACACCTATAGGCGGCTCATCCTACATACAACTACCAGATGCGATAGAAAATAAAAAAGCCACGATTAACCCTCAAAACATAGACATGCAATGCTTCAAATGGGCAATCCTAGCAAAACATGTTACAGGAGAAAATAAATGTCGTATTGGTGATAATTATATAAAACACGAAAAAAAATATAATTTTACAAATATATCGTTCCCAACACCACTACATCAGGTTAAAATTTTTGAAAAAAATAACCCAAACGTGTCCGTAAATGTTTACGGTATCGATAAGAAATTTCAACCACCAAAATTTCCGGAATATAAAGTATTCCCTCTGAAAGTAGTACATGAAGAAAAACCCGACCATTTTGATCTACTTATAATATCAGACGGGGATAACAGTCACTATAGCTACATCTCTAATTTTTCACGGCTCATCAGATCACAAAAAACCAAACACGATGGACAAACAATATTTTGCAAACGGTGC
This sequence comes from Metopolophium dirhodum, assembly GCF_019925205.1. NCBI lineage: Eukaryota > Metazoa > Arthropoda > Insecta > Hemiptera > Aphididae > Metopolophium > Metopolophium dirhodum. Next base: position 21,868,518 of record NC_083566.1, read on the forward strand.
TTCACAACATTCGACAAACAACAGTACAAATATAAATTAAACGGCGTGGCAGGACTAGAACAACATAAATTAATATGTGGGGAGCACAAACCCATACTACCTCAGATACCTGAACCTGGGTCAATACTCGAGTTTACTGCATGGGATAAAACACAACGTCATCCTATAGTAATTTATGCAGATTTCGAAGCAATTCTCAAGAAAACTGATGAGAAAATTGGAGAAAAAACAACAGCTTTTCAAGAACACGAACCCATGAGTTATGGGTATATGGTTAAAGCAAATGACGAAATACCGGTGGAACTGCTTGAAAAATTCGGAATTCCAACTTCACCCGTAATCTACCGTGGAAATGAAAATAATAAGGACGTGGCGAAACATTTTGTAGATAGTATTGTGGACATAGCTAAAAAAATTGAAGAATTACTCAAAACAAACATTCCTATAATTTTCACGGGTGAACAACGAAAAACACACGAATTATGTAATAATTGTAATTTATGTAAGACCAAGTTTTCTCGTGAAAATCATAAAGTGGCAGATCACTGCCATTTATCGGGAAAATTTAGACAATCGTTATGCAATACGTGTAATCTTAAACTTCAAACACCAAACTTTGTACCGGTATTTTTTCATAATTTATCGAATTATGATTCACATTTCATTGTCACTCGTCTTGGATATGATACAAACTCCATCTCTGTAATACCAAACAGCGAAGAAAAGTTTATTACGTTTTCAAAATATATAAGCAATTCGTTCACATTAAGATTTATCGATACACTGAGATTTATGACCTCCAGCTTATCAACACTTTCAAAAAATTTAATCACACCTGGATTTGAAAAGTTTAGAAACAGCGCAAAACATTTTTCCGCACAGGATTTACCACTAGTCACCCGTAAGGGTGTATACCCGTATGACTATACAGATGATTGGGATAAGCTCGAAGAAACCAGTTTACCAGCAGAAAAAGATTTTTACAGTTCATTGGAAGAATCACATATAAAACATGAGGATTTTGAACATGCAAATACAGTTTGGAACCATTTCAGCTGTCAAACACTCGGGGAATACTCTGATCTTTATTTAAAAATCGATGTGCTACTGTTGACTGATGTGTTTGAAAATTTCCGAGACCTCTGTTTAACCACCTACCATCTGGATCCATCATTTTACTACACGGCGCCAGGATTTAGTTTTGACTGCATGTTGAAATACACGGGCCAACAACTCGAATTACTTCATGATTATGACATGTTGTTAATGATTGAAAAAGGTAAAATGATTATTTATTTTTTTTTTTAAAAATGTGAAATAATACTTGATTTTATTATAGGAATTCGCGGTGGGTTGACTCAGGCGAGCATGAGATATGCAAAGGCGAATAATGAAAAGACACCAGATTATGATCCAACAAAACCGAAATCATGGCTTGTTTATCAGGATTGTAAGAATAATTTTAATATTTTAAATTAAATTAATTTAATTTGTTATTTAAATTCCAGGTAACAATTTGTATGGTTACGCAATGTCACAATTCATGCCATACGGTGGATTTAAGTGGGTCGAACCCACACTAGATGGGTTAAATGCTTTAGACGATAGTTCACCAATCGGTCGGATGTATGAGGTTGACATATCATACCCAAAAGAACTTCATGACAAACATAATGACTTGCCATTCCTACCGAAAAATGATATTCCACCCGGTTCAAAAGTTAAAAAACTTATGGCAACACTCCATTCAAAGAAAAAACTACGTGATTCATTATCGGAACCTACAGCAGGCCATTAAAAACGGACTAGTAGTGGAAAAAGTACCATATTTATTTTTTATTTTATTTATAAATTATAAATTATAAATTTATTTTAGGTTCACAGAGTTATACAGTTTAATCAGTCAGACTGGCTTAAGAAATATATAGAATTAAACACTGAGATGCGAAAAAAAGCTAAAAACGACTTCGAAAAGGACTTTTTCAAACTTTTAAACAACGCTGTTTTCGGTATATATATATAAATTTAATATATTTTTAATTATCTTACTAACATATCTAATTAAAGGGAAGACGATGGAGAATTTAAGACTTAGAATTAAAATGGAGCTTGTTTGTAGTGAAAAACGTCTGCAAAAACTTATAAACCTTACAACATTCAAACACTGCATTACATACAATGAAACTCTGAATGCCATATCATTAGAAAATAAAATTATCAAGTTTTGCAAGCCAATATATATAGGTAAATATATACAATTAATTTACTATTATCAACCATATTTTAATATTTTTTAATTTTCAATAGGTTTTGCAGTATTGGAAATTTCTAAGACCGTTATGTATGATTATCATTACAACGTTATGCAAGCCCATTATGGAAATAAAATTGAGCTCATGTATACTGATACAGGTAAATGTTTTCAAATTAAACTGATTTTCATATGTTAATTTATAATGTTATTTTAGATTCACTGGTATACTATATCCAGACCGATGATTTTTACAAAGACTTGGAAAATAATTCCAATTTACTCGATCGAATGGATACATCAGACTTACCACGAGACCATCCGTGTTACATTGCCGAACGAAAGAAAATTCCGGGTCTGTTTTCCGATGAGACTAATTCAGAGGTTATGACAGATTTTTGTGCACTACGTTCAAAGTCTTATGCATATAAGATCAATGGTAAGGAGAAGATCCGGGCGAAAGGAATCCGAGGACATGTAGTGAAAAACCACATGAACTTCGAGGATCATTATCGCTGTCTGTTTGGGGATGCAACCTTGGATACGAAGACAGAAAATGTCTCTATCCGTTCATTCAAACATCAATTGAAGACCATTAAATCAAACAAAGTCACTTATAATAGTTTCGATGACAAGAGGATTATACTCGAGGATAGAATACATACCCTAGCTCACGGACACTACTCCACAGAGTGAGTTAAAAATAATTTTATTCTACTTATAATATTCTACTTATAATATTTATGAATTTTATAGGGAACCCGATACACTAGCTGAGCAAGATGAATAAATACAACTTCTAGAGCTGAATAGATAGTTTTTTTATTCTAAAATAGATGTTGAATTGTAAAATACCTTTGTAGTTATTTCATTGTTGTAAAATATCTACAGGGATATTATTTTTTTTTTTCTATCTTGTAAAGTATCCCTCTAGATATTGTAGGTAGATATTAAGTTAGGATAAAGAAAGAACTCTTTAGTAATAAAAATAAATTTGATATTTATTTACAAAACATTTCAACAATTATTTACAAACCATCTTCTTAGACTAAATACTTTATAAAATGTACATTGTTTGGGGTTAATCCCCATATGAAAAATGCAACATGGTAAAGTTTCTTCATCACATATTTGATCTAATCGAGGGCATCCTATATCTTCAATGTTAATAATTACGACGTGTGGTATAAATTCTATAATAAGTTGTTTTTTCTGCTCCCCTTTTACGTAAATGTTTCTAAACTTTAAGGAATTCAATATTCTACTTAGTTCTTCATACTCGACATCACCATATTCTATTGATAGATTATGATAGTTACGTTCCAACCACTTATTAGTTGTTCGACTCTTATTGTCCTGCTTAGATTTAGAATTTTTAAAAATCCAATGTTGGCTTGCCCATGATTCTGTGTCTACAATAGACATTTCTTTAATCATGTATTTATTATCCATTCCAAGAACACATTGTATATCGATGATGGCTGAAGACATTATGGCTTGTCTTTATAATAAGTTTCTATAGTGTTAAGACGGCTCAGTATAGCTGGTATTATTTTTTTGATCTCGCCTATACTTTCTTTGATATATTGTGATGATACTTCGCCTTTTGTCATATGCTCTGTAATCTCTATGCACGTTAATTCTAACTTTTTTGTTTGTTCTTGTTGTATATTAACGGATTTTTGATTTTCTTCAAGTAAATGTTCGATTTTATCTAATTTAGACGAAAACGATTTGATTGTCTTTTCAAGATTTGTCACAAATTTATTTGTTTCACCAGCCTGAGAACTTCCGAACACGTCCATGCCTATAGCTCGACTGACACTATTTTCTAATGTCTATCGTATTTATCCAACTATTGTGTGAATTATCGAACCCTAACCATTTTACAAACATTCGGTTTCCCTTCTTACGAATAATTTTTTCGACTAAATAATCATTTGGGTAAATGGTTTTCTGAATTTCCTCAGAGTAGAAACAGCCTGCAATCGGTTTTCCAGTATAATCTTGTAGTTGATAAGTAGTAGGAAAAGTTTTATTTATTTTTATAATTTTAAATATTTCTGTGGACCAGCTCGGTAAATAACCTTTTGCAAATACCCCTTTATACGTGCTTATCCTTACATTATCACCGATGTTAAATTTAATCTTTACATTTTTAATTTGACGTTGCTTTAATTTCACTGAAGAAGGATTTGCATCAGCTTGTATAGGCGTCATACCTATTGTTCTATGTTTTGAATTATTATATTCGTTAATCAGAGATTGTAAAATGGAAACCCATTCATGTGATCCTCGTGCAGTGAACTCTCTATACATTTTTCCTTTAATTGTCCTGTTCAGGCGTTCTGCTATGCACGCTTTCGTTGTACTATACGTGGAATATTTATGTATATTATGTTTCTTCATCAACGCGTCGAATGTCGTATTGTAAAATTCTTTTCCGTTATCGACTTGTAAAAGTTTTGGTGACCGATCAAGTAATATTGTAGCCATAGCGCTAGTAACCTCTTTCCCTGATTTACTCTTTAACGGTTTCGCCCAAGAAAGTTTTGTAAATGCATCAATTACAACCAGGAAATATTTGTAACCACCATTAATCTTTGAATAAGGAATCATTTCGACCAAGTCGGCCTGCCATAGATCGTTTTTTTCCATACACATTAACTCTTCGCCTCGTATAATTTTTTCTGGCTGGTTTGTGTAGTTCGAAAGCGATGTCACGTTTAGACATTTGGAATTCGTTTTATCAAACCCGCTTCATACAATTCTTCATAAATTGAAAGTATTTCGTTGGAAAGCCCTGTATTACCAGCAGCTTGAGAAGCTAAAAGTAATCGTAAGCGATCGACTAGCTCATTAGGATCATTCCAGTACACTATACTTTTATTTTGTAGTTTCATAGATAACCCACTACCAGTTGGGAACAATGGTTTGATTATATCAGTGAATTTATTTCCACCTTTTTTAATTTTTTTCTCGTCTGATGTCAAATGTGCTGATGTCTGAATTAATATGCGCTTATACGCGTCTAGGTCGTCTGTGGTATAGATTTTCGGAGTTTTCGAGATTATTAAACTAACAAGCCCTTGTGTTAACGGGTATGATATATCTTCAATAATTAATGTATTTCCGTCAAGTTTAATTTCTTTTTTACCCAAATATGCGTCCCCGTTCGATCGTAATTTAGGACCGTACGTTTTGTCTATGCTGTATGAATCCAACAACTCGTTTATTTTAAAAACTCTAGAATTTTCTGTATTATTTTCTGTATTATTTTCTTCAATATTTCGAACACTTATGTCCCGAGGTTGTGATGTCGAATTATGAATATCGTTTAATGGTTCGATAATCGGCTTTAATGTTTCTGTTACTATTGAATGAATATCAGCTTTTCCGTGTTTTAATGCAGTGTACTTGCGTTTAATATTTTCTTTGGCTTTAATTAATTCACCGAGTACTTCGTCGTTAGGCGACATATTTACGAATGAAGTGTTTTTATAAAAAACACCAGTTTATATAACGACGAACGTATCGAATCCGTAACGATATCGTCCATTATCGCGTTCACAGTCTTTGTTTATGACGATAAACTCAAATCTCCCTTTACGCCAGCATGAAGTACAAAAGTCTTTAAACTCTGTATATGACATATCACCAGAGCAATGTTCCATGTAAACGTGCTTTAAATTTGTATCATCTTGATTAAATAGTACAATAAAATTAGCGTTGTCGCGCAAAAGTTGTTTAGGCACTTTTGAATAACTCTGAGCTAAATAGAAAACATCTATTAAATTATGTCGACCTCTGGAAAAGTAAGTTCTAGCAATCTTTTGGTTTTCAGTTATAATATCGTCGAAAATAAACACAGAGTTTGGTAAAGCTTTTTCAGGTTCAATAACTTGATCGTTTTCGTAGAACGTGAATAATTGTATTTCAGCAATGTCTGATAAAATATCACTCAATAATTTATATTTCGGTTGATCCAATGTTTTCGAATATATGTAAACGTTGTTAAATCGTACACCGTTTATATGTGTTAATAATGTGAATATTAAATTAGTTTTCCCACAACCCGAAGGACCTACGATAAGTGATCTTATCGTATTAGGTAGAAGCGTTCCATGTCTTTGTTTTTTATACGAAGTAGGTGGGTCCACATTTTCAACTGTGAGTTGTATATCTTGTTTAAGGAATTTCATTTTTTAAATAAATATCTATGTAACACAGTAAACTTGATCAGTACACGATGTCACTCGCTCGAAGGAGGTACAACAATAAAGGCGCTGGTCTTATCAACACGCTTATAAACAAATTACCATTAGAGCTTCACGTACCTGGTGAGATCATAATATGCGTATATTATATTAGTTATAATAATAATAATATTTCTCTCTAGGTTATCAATATTGTGGTCCTGGTACAAATTTAAAAAAACGTTTAGCTCGCGGAGATAAAGGAATAAACCCTTTAGACACTGCGTGTAGAGACCACGATATTGCATACGATCGTAGTAACTCTATCACAGATCGTAACCAGGCAGACTATATATTAGAGCAGCGAGCCTGGGATAGGTTCAAGTCTAAAGATTCTAGTTTAAAAGAAAAAGCTGTAGCTTGGGGCGTGACTACCGCCATGAAAGCAAAACGTAAAATCGGTGCTGGATGTGGGTTTAAAGCAGCCATCAGAGCAGCTAAAAACGTTATAAAGAAAAATGTTGGTGAAAAAAACCTTAAGAAATTAAGTAAAAAGTGTATAACCATCGCACGAAAAACATTCAAAAATAAAAAAACTAAAATTCCAAGGATTATAACAATTCCAAAAAAGGGCGGGGTGCTACCACTGATTCCAATTTTTGCTGGTTTATCAGCACTCGGAGCGTTGACTGGTGGTGTTGCCAACGTTGTGAAGATGGCTAGTGAATTTAAAAGAAATTCGAAATCTCATTTGGGCGGTGGATTATACGTCGCGCCGTATAAAGGCAACTCGTATAAAATCACACCATATAAAAGTGGTGGTGGTGGTGGTTCAAAAACAAGAAAAACTAAAAAAAACTAATAACTACGTTACCCAGAAGAGCGCTGTATGATTTTGAACTTATAAAAATCGCTCGTTTGATTAAAATACCTCATTTCGTCGGCGTGTTTACTCGAGACAGGTTACCTGTTCGTCGTAAACGAATAGAATCAGCGATTGTTAACTTGGATACAGAAAACGGTACAGGTACTCACTGGGTAGCGTATAAGAAAATCGGAAAACAAGTACAATATTACGATAGTTTTGGAAATCTACCACCTCCTTTAGAAGTACAAAAATATTTTCACGGATGCAATATCGATTTCAATTATAGCAGAGAACAGAAATATAATACTACAAACTGTGGACACTTGTGTTTAAAATTTTTATCATGTACACGATAACATTAAACGGGAACTCGAGCGAATTGTCATGTGACATTTTTCCACCGTTGGAAGTAGAAAGCACAGCACAAATATGCCTTTTGAGCTTACAAACAAATAATTCGATACCTAACATTGAGCCTGGATGCAATACTATCGGTTTCCGAAATTTCATCGGACAGAACGAAAACATAGTTATTCCTACGGGGACGTATGAGTTGGACCAATTGGAGAGTATTATACAAAAAATGTTACCAGACTCTGTCCCCTGGTTTGAATTAAAAGCAAACAGTAGAACATTAAAGTGTATTATGTCGTGTAGTCACGATGTAGACCTCTCAGTTGAAAATAGTGTAGCCAAATTATTAGGATTTAAAAAGGGTGTATACACCACTGGATCTAGTTACGAATCGGAAAATATAGTTAATATTATGAAAATAAACTGTATAAAAGTAGAGTGTAACTTGATTACCGGTTCATTCTGTGATGGAACACCGAGCCAGACTATACATGAGCTGTATCCATCTGTACCTGCAGGGTATAAAATCGTTGAAATACCTAGACATCTAGTTTTTTATGCGCTCAACACGAGATCAGTATCTAGAGTGAATATCGTGCTAAAAGACCAGAACGAATGTTTAATTAATCTGCGTGGTGAGCCGATAACAGTTCGTTTACAAATAGTGCGCGGATATGGCGCTCAAGTTTAATATAAAAACCGGTACAATCAAAAAACCTGTCAGTTTACCGTCTGCCGTCAAGAAGTCGACATCTATATCGAAATCGAAAAAAACTATTTCCAAACCGAAAAATACCAAGCTCACGAAAAATAATTTAAATTTTCTCCGTTCGTTGCAAGTTTAATCATGGATGACTCGTATTTAGACGTTACGGCCGACTATGTCGACGAGTGTAAAATAACACAAATGGATTATCATTCGTTCACCCCGTACTCAAACATGTCTTTATCAAATAACGATGAAATCAGGATAAGTATTTTAAATATGGATTCATACACTTTACCGTGTGAAAGTTATATTTACATCGAGGGGAAAGTAAATAAACCTACCGATGCTGCTGGAGATGTTCGTTTTTCGAATAATGGATTAGCATTTTTATTCTCTGAAATGCGATATGAAATAAACGGAATAGAAATACAAAAATTAAAAACACCGGGAGTTTCGTCTTGTTTGAAAGCCTACTGTTCGTATACTCCAAACGATTTAAATACGTTGGAGAACGCCGCCTGGGATTCAGCGATGGATAGTGAAGATAATAAAAACTTTATGAGTAACAATGTATTTGCCGGGTGTATCCCTCTAAAACATTTATTCGGATTTTGCGAAGACTATAAAAAAATATTACTCAATTGTAATCAACAACTGATTTTAAATCGTGCATCTACCGACCTGGATGCGATACATGTTGTTGGGGAGGGCGCAACTGCATCCGTTGAAAAAAATAAAAAAATTACAATTGAACTTACTAAGGTGACTTGGAAGATGCCTATTATCAGAGTTAGTGATAGAGAAAAATTAAGGCTGATAAAAGTAATAGATTCACATAGAACACTATCGTGTGCGTTCAGAACTTGGGACCTGTGTGAATATCCGATACTTCCTAGAAATACTTCTCATTCGTGGACGGTAAAGTCCAGCAGCTTGCTAGAAAAACCGAGATTTATACTGTTTGGATTACAAACAAATCGAAAAAAAAATATTGAAATCGATGCTGGACGATTCGATCACTGTCAACTAAAAAACCTTAAGGTTCACTTAAATTCTCAAGTGTATCCATATGAAGACTTTCGCGCTGATTTTAAAAATAATACAACTAGTATTTTGTATAAGGCCTATACAGATTTTCAAAAATCGTATTATGAGAGAGACTATTGCGAACCATTATTATCAAAACATATTTATCAAAACTATGTTCCGATCATCGTTGTCGATTTATCACGTCAAAACGACAATGTAAAGTCGTCGACCGTAGATCTACGTATTGAATTTGAAACGGATACAGTTATACCAGAAAAGACTGCAGCATATTGCTTAATATTACATGACCAGATTATAACTTATAACCCGTTTAGTGGTGATGTTAGAAAATTATAAAAATGTACATTATTTTTTTTTTTTTTTTTTAAATATATATGAATGTATTATATATATATATATATATATTGTAACCTTATATAATAAAACCTTATGACTAATAAATAAAAAGACTTGTTTTTTAAATATCACGGTTGTTTTTTTATTTTACACAAAAATTACAATAGTACAAATAAAATTAGTTATATATATACTGTGGTCCAAATGGTCCATCGTTTTCGGTGAAGCTCTCCTGTGTGGGTAGAGAATACTGCATGTTTTCGACGGGGCTCTCCTGTGTGGGTAGAGAATACTGCATGTTTTCGACGGGACTCTCCTGTGTGGGTAGAGAATACTGCATGTTTTCGACGGGGCTCTCCTGTGTGGGTAGAGAATACTCCATGTTTTCGACGTGGCTCTCTTGTGTCGGTGGAGATAAGGGCGAGATTAATGGCAGATTTTCCTAAAAATATTTAAAATTAAAATATGTTTTGTGGGTTAAATTTAAAAACTGTTTATTACCTGTCCATATAAACTGTTAAACGATGGCGGAGAATAAACTAATGAACACTGACCATTGTATCCCTGTAAAAATTAAATTTATTAACATAACATAATAATGATAATATAATATATTCGTACCTCATCTTTTTCCAATTTTTCCATCCATTTTTGAACGATACAATCAGTTGCGTATAATTTTAACTGACTTGTGAAAATGTAGTCGTTCTCACCAATAACGTGTATTGAAATGAAATCATTATTGACGTTTCTCACACGGTTTCTCATTATTTCGAGTGTCGAGTGTTTTAACATCGAGTTTGTTTTTAAGAATGAGGCGATTAGATCAATTTGATGTATTACAATTGGTTTAATTATAATAGATTTTCTATCGATGATCTCAGAAATGGTAGATTCTAAATCTTGCAAGAGTAATAGGTCGGTACGATTTAACAAAACACGACAACCGTCTTGAATTTTTGATTCTATAACGAGTGTATTCTCCGATTGATACACCATACTAGATAATGAAATTGAGTCTGTCTCCAAAAATAATTTTCGTTTATATTTTTCTGGTTGATCGAGTATGAACGATAGAATGTTTCCCATAAGTCTGAATATTCGATTTAGAAAGTCGACAGGAATATTTACATAACGTGAAGCTGTTATAATATGTATCCTGGTATTGAATTCATCGGTAGGGTCTAGTCCAATGTTTAAAAACTTACGGGCCGCGAAATCGATAGTTAAATTACTGCAATCGATGAGATTAGCTGGCGGTGATGGTGGAGTATATTTAAAAGGCTTCTTCTTCCAAATATTAGCCATATTTGCGACTGGTCCAGCCATATTTATTTTAAACACCGAAAAATTATTTTATTTTAAACGCCGAAAAATTATTTTATTTTAAACACCGAAAAAATATTTTAAACACCAAAAAATTATTTTATTTTAAACACCGAAAAAATATTTTTATTTTAAAACGAGATGAACGCACGGACAGAGTAGACACTCGGGTGGATGTAGAGCGACTGATATTATTTTATGGTATTTAACGTATACATTGAATATCATTTGGAGGGAGGAACATCTACATGTCCCTGCAGGGATGTTGCATGCAGCTACATGTCCGTTAACGCTTACAATTGATTGACTATAGGAGGGTTAGTTGCCATATGTTCGTTAAGGCTGTCGACGTTTACAAACAGATATGTATATATTTTAATAATTTTGGGAATATAATATTTAAAGTGGAGAACAATATTACATATATATTAAAATAATGCGATAACGCAGCTATACATTCGTTGGCGGTATATTATTACAAGTTAAGGATATATGTGATAACGTAGATATGATATAAACTCGTTCACGGTATATTATTACAAGTTCGAAAGGGGAAGAAGTAATGTGATAACGTAGATATGATAACTGATATAAACTCGTTCGCGGTATATTTTATTACAAGTTAAGGATATATGTGATAACGTAGATATGATATACACTCGTTCGCGGTATATTATTACAAGTTCGATAGGGGAAGAAGTAATGTGATAACGTAGATATGATAACGCAGATGTGATAACGCAGATATAAGTCATGCACGTTGGTGGTATATTTTATTACAAGTTAAATAAGGCTAGTTATTAACGATAAGTATATGTAACGGGGTGGCGCAGTGGTACGGTAATCGCTCATCAACCAACGGGTCCGGGTTCGAATCCCAGTCCGGGAAAAAAAATTTTTAAATTATTTTCCCCGGGCGGCGGCCATATGGGAAGGGGTAGCGGCGAGGGGCGGGGGGTATCTCGCGCACGTGCGCGACCGGTGGTGGAATCAGCCGTCGGCGGAGGGTTCAGCAAGGCGGAGGGTTCAGCAGAGGGTCTGGAACCGGGTGTCAGGGTTCAGCAAGGCGGTATAGGGAAACGCCTGCAGGTTCAGGTTTTGGAACTGTCTTTTTTATCCTACTAGTGTAGACTCTAGAGTAATATTAAAAAGAAATTATGTATACATTTACAAAACGTTATAGGTGCTGAAAGTTCTTATACCAGAGTCCAGAGTGCACCGCCATGATTTCATATTATACTGTAGATATTAGCTAAAACTTAAAAGAGAAAATAGGGAAACCAAGCTACGGTGTGGCTGTATAATATATGTTTTGTTTTGTCCTAACCTAACCGATATAAAATTTGAAAAACCTATCATCTCGGTTATAATCACTTATTAATTGGAATTTTTTTCAACGAACCACTTTTTAATTTTTTATACATCTGATAATACGATTCAATATAAATCATCAGGTATTCTGCATATTTCGTAAAAACTTTAAAGAAAATACCTCTTATTATTGATATGATTTGTTATTGCAAACGAACATTTATTTATAAAATATTATCCATTTAATGTCTACACTTATTATTAATTCTAAAAGTTGTAACTTTTTAAAAAACAACATTTTTACATAACTATATAATTATATATTTACATAAAAACAACATTTTTGAAGATTACACTTTTACAATTTTTTAGTATCGTCATTGTTTTGATGTTTTTACTTTTTTGAATGAATTTTATTATTTCGTAGAATAATTTCCCTACTTCGGTACATATATTAATCGAATTTCGAACGAGTACTTAATTGGTTGTACATTTTTAAGTATTTAAAGGTATTCCACTACTCCACTCATCTAAACTTAAAAGACCTACTAATAAGTCAGAAATAATACTTGTTTGAAATTAGTATGTATCAAATGAGGTACTCTGAAAAAATCTGCTTTGGAACATAAAATTAAAACTGTATGTTGTATTTTTAAAAAGTAAGATTTAGAAAAAAACACTTTTTTCAAAAACTATTTATTTGTAATTATATCAAATTATACAAAAATAATATTTTTAACAATGTTATAATTTTTTGAAATAATTACACTGGCTTTTACTAAAAATAATCATTCAGTAGCAGCAAAGTATGTATATAAAATACAGATTAATAATAGCTCTAAAAAATAATATAGCTGTTACAAATCAATAATTTTAACACAAATATGTTGTTGGGCTGGATACACGATAAAATGTTCTGACCCATTTTTCGTAAGATTATCGTTGTCATAGTTACTTTTTAACAAAAAAATATTTATGATTCATATATTTTCCCTGAAGAGGAAAAATATCAAGTAGCGTGCTACGGTTTTTTTCTTTTTAATGAACTCATAGGTACTTTAAAATGTAAATGTCATATATTTTTTTATTAAACACTGTATTTGCCAATTGAGATGTCATTAATTTATTACTCAAATAAAAAATGGTACAAATGGAACCAACAAAAATGAAATTACCTACTAGGCAAGATTCTCATCCCGGAATCCAGATTATTCTGAAAACTTTTCAAATTTTTAATCAAAACTAATAGGTACTTACTACTTTAGTGTATACTTATACAACTAAATTACTCTTATTGATATATATTTCCCTCAAACTTTAGGTTAGGCTCTATGTAATTCAATATGTTTAAAAACTAATGGTCAAAGACAAACCAAGTGTTTAAGCTTATTAAAAAAAAACGCAAAATAGATTCAATATCTTTTCATAAATTAAATTCTATTGCTAATAACATTAAAAAAACTGATTATTTTGATATTATTTCCAATTATATTGTAACTGTTATAGTTTATCGAGAAAAAGTTCACTCATTTCACATTAATTTTCACTTAATCACGTGTATCGAATTATAGTTACTATAATTATACACAAATTACAATTAATGATTACAATTATAAGTACAATATGCATACAGCACACTACTGTATACAATACACAATATTATACATATATGGTATATTTTATTACATAATAAAATATATATATATATAAAACATTAAAACTATGTACCTATGTAGTATTATAGTATATCATTTTTTATAGAACTTTCTAAGGAAATTATTAATCTAAAGTTAATATTTTAAAACCCAAAATATTCGACAATAACATATTAACATATCATGTGGACACCAAGCCTTAAAAATTGAAATAAATAATGAACCTAATTAAATATTTACTGAAAATAGTAGTTAACCTTCTTTTAAAATAATAAATATATATAATAAAAAAACAATCAAATAATAATTTTAAAAGTTGAACCTCTCAGATCAATTATTGAACATTGAATATGCTAAATTTTTTATTATAAAATGTGCTTGTAACTAATCATTTTTGAAATATATTTTATAGATAGTGTAATCAAAAAAAATTATACCAAATTAAATTTGAAATTTAAGCTGTATTATAACTAAACAATCGTATTATGTAAGATCGGCTTCATTAAAAACTAATGTCAACCGACTAGTCGAAATAAAGTGATTTTAATATTAACTATTGTCTATTTAATTAAATATTTCGGTTAGGTTTAAACGATTTTCTCAAGCGTAACACGTGTCAACAAAAAAATTCAATATTGGCTTTTTTCTTACACAAGGTACTCATAAAACTACATTATTTAGATGAATAAAATATGTTTCTTGATATGAGGTCAAAGGTCAAATTCATACGATTACAAATGTTTTTTAAAACGAGTTTTATGATTTAGCTATTTAATCTATATAAAATTAAGGATTTCAAATATAGTGTTGGGCTAAATTAATTATTATATTGATTTCACATGATATTATGATATGACATATTAAAAATAAAATAAATATGAGTTGAGAATAATCCAAGTTAACAATATTGTCACTTCCGTATATTTTAACTGTAAATTGACACCTAGGTTAAAATGGAAAAGATCAATACACGTATATTGAAATTTGGGCATTTTACATTTTATCAAAAATAGTTTATGATAAAAAAAATATCGCACAATTTAATTATAGATATGAAAATTAATATTAATCATATAATACGACTACCTTGTATAACATGTACGCACACACACACGCAAGCAAATTCTATAAAAAATATAATCCAAGTGTTATAGGTGCCTTGTGCCCAGCTAGTGTACCTATTAAATTATTCAGTTAAAATTATAATCTTACGCTGAAATTCAGGGGGGCATGAGTGTGCTTAGTACCCCCGTGGTTTTGAAATTACACCCTCATAATTTATGCAATTTATGTTTAATTAAAGGTCTTATTTTATATTATTATATATTCATGTTGTATGTACAGTACAAAGCCATTATTATAATATATATGATTATTGAATATTGAGTGGGGGGAGAAGTTGCTCATTATGTAATAAAAGATTCTGTATACAGCAAAATAGGGGGCTTTACTACCCCCATCAGTCCATCATTGAAATTTCGCCCCTGATTAATGTATAGTTAATTGATAACGGTTGTTATAAAACTGTTGATTTGTATAATTTACTGTGGATAACAATTTGAAATTTCATGTTATACGCTCAAAGTATCATTGCAGTCATTTGTTATCAAAAATATAGTTTAAAGAACTCATTAGGTACCTAGTAAACTAGTAACATAAACACGAGGGTTGCTGAAATATTGATTTAGTTCGACGTCATTATAACAAGCTACTTTAAATTGTACCGAACCTATTGGTACCGATAACGCTAAATAGTGATAATTTATGCTAATATTTAATTATATTAAACAACTGATTTTACGTGGTATAGACCCTAATAGATATACCTAACAGGCAAGGATTTTTTTTTGCTATTATTATGGTCCTGTTAAATATGTCAATTTGTCACAGTTTTATATATTTTAATATAGTGAAACCTCCACTAACAGACATCTCCCAATAGCGGACTTGTTTGGGGAACGGGGACACTTTTCAATAGGATAAACCTCTGAATAATCGGACTCTCCGAATAGCGGACACTATTTTAATCATTTATAATGTATTAAATGACTTTAAAGCTCGGACACATCCGAATAGTGGACAAGAATTCGGCGACCAAGGGTGTCCGCTATTCAGAGGTTTCACTTTACATGTTTAAACTATGAGGTGATACGTATAAATTCTGTTATCACAACGTTTAAAATAAATAATAATATAATAAATAAAATGGCCACAGGCAAAAAATTTGGTACTAATACAGAAATATAAACATATTATATTTAAATAGTTAATAATATAATATCGTTGATTATAAAAACCTACTAGTAAACCTAACCTAATATTTATAATCAATGGTAATATTATGTTTCTGTCGCTAAAATAGCGCTAAGACTTCAAATTCGACCATAAAACACTTAAAATGTATAGTTATCTAACCTAACGCCTAATAGTCATAATAATACAATTAATATAGTAAATATAATAAATTATTATAGAAGGTTGATTTTAATTTGTTTAGAGCAAAAATAAAAAACAATTATTATAAACTAGGTACCTATATTTGGCAATATGTATACAGTTTAATCTGTTCATAAAATATTGCTGTACTTCCTAAATAATTTTATAATAAACAAATAGTTAACAACTAATAGATTAAATTTAATGGCCTTATCTACAATATGTTATGATTAAAACCTATAGATAAATGTATATAATTTAAGTAAAGTGAAAAACATCAATCAAATAGATTGTTCAATTATAAATGTTTTAAATAAAACAATCTAAAAATCTGTAATATTGTATTCTCTATAAAAAGCATTGTCCAAAAAAAAAAAATCAATTGCAAAATCCCAAACTTCATAAATAATAAACTAACTTACGCACAAAAAAAAAGTAAGAACAACAAGCACCCGTGTTAAGCTTATGACATTATATCTTAAATACTTTCCAAAAAAAAAATGTATTTATTTTAAAACTTTTGAAAGTTTATAACATTTATAAATTAAATATTTTTAAAACGTATTACAGACGATAGGTATACATGATATTTTCATTCAGACATTGTTTAGTCGTATATACTATTATGTAAGATAATATCCACTGTATTTAAATCGAAATTGGTTGACCATTGGTTATGATTTAAAAATAAAATGTATAGATACTGTTTTTCAATTTACTATAGGTATTCTTTTACAAAATATTAAATCTGAAATCCCAAAACTAAAAACATTTATTTTAGTTCATCGTTGATAAATTACACTGTCTACGTGACTTGGTATAAATATTAAAATAATTTATCTCAAACCAAACATTTTATATACGATTTATGACATTGTTACTTTGTCACGAATTCGGAATTACACCCTAGAGACTTTGTTAAAAACAAGACTGATTTTCATGTTTTGTCAAAAGTATTTTATGCGTGTACCTTTGTAACTTGTTGAAATTTTTTATTTACATAACTATTAATATATATATTATAATATCATAATATATTTATAAAGTATTATTGTTAATTTATTATTGATCAATAAACATTTTAATTTTAGTACCACATAATATTATTATGACAACATATTAGGTATATTATTATAAAACGGATTATTTCCAGCGTAACATTTCTGATTGAATAATTTGAATACCTAAATGTTTCATTTTTATTTTGAATAATTATTCAATTTTTTTATATTATATTTCAAGTAATTTTATTTGTTTTATACAACACAAGTTTTTATTAATTACTTTTAATAATTACCAAATATTTCAAATTAAGCTTGAAAATTAAAAAGTGATAATATACGAAATAATATCAAGACTACATATGAATAACTTACTACCTATCACAATATAAAAATAAAAAATTTTTACACTTTGTTTACATAAAAAAAAACATTCATAAAAATAATAATTAAGGATGATTAACATAAAGTATATTATCATCAATACAACATACAATTCAACGAACTAAAAAATATGGTTTTCAAAGAAAATATTATAATTTAATTAATCTTGATTTACATTTGAAAAATAGGTTCTTTGTATAGATATTCTAATAATTCTATAAAAAAAAAACCATTTTAATATTATGCATATTGCACCATTTTATTACTGTATATTATTTATGTAAGCTAAAAGTTTCATTTATGACGACAACATAAACATGGCATACATATGAAATACCATTATTCATGTGTCTATCCACCATGCTTCCTGCACAGCCCGATAAGTCTGACGATATGTTTAACCTAGTCCACTTGGCCATCACAGCTATGACATAGTTTTGTTTTCAATCTTTCCGTTGGCCAAGATTTCTTGTGATATTTCCCATCTCAAAACTTAGCATAAAGAATGAAGAAATTAACCTATAAATTGTTTTCTAGTTTTTCATCCTACACAGTATAATATAATATATAATATAATGGAGGGCATTCATTTTTTCATCAACCACTGCAAAGTTATCGGATTCAAAAATGTAACTGACATCTCATCAGTTACATTCTCGTCCATTCACGGCAAAGACAATTCGCACTAGGTGTAACCGATGACATAATAAATTATGTTCTTCAGAAGCAATTACTTTCGGATTCTTATTAATTTTAGGTATATGGGTGTGACGTGGCTCAAGTGAGTGATAAATTATACTAGTGTAAAATAATACTATTATAGTATTATTAAATGTTTATGTTGCAATATATTGGTATAATTAACTGTGCCAGTGTCGTATTTAAAGGGGGTGGGGATAGTCGTTTTGGGGGTTGTCCACAAACCTAAAATAGTTAAGTCTTAGATTATTCATCAAATGATTGGATTCAATAGTCTTTTAAATTCGCTTCGCCATTTCCCTGTGCACATTATTTAGGTTTAATAATAGATTTACGTTCAACCCGGGCGAGTACTATAAAGGAACAAAACGATTTCTACTAAACTCTAGGCGAAAATATATTGATATATAAATATTTTTTTCTTGATTTAAAACAAGATGTTTTATTTTAAAACAATCGAGACATATTATGGTATATTGATATCAAACTTTAAAGTTCTGCAACAATTATCAAACATTCCAGTTAATATTTCTCTTCGCGCAAATGCTCAAATATAGGTGGGTACGTTTCAATTAATACCCTTCACTATAGGATCCAATAATAAAACCGATAGGAGAAATTGCCAAAATCCTGTTCAAACATTTTCGCTTTCAACTATCGAACAATTAAATCCCATAATCCAGGAAATCCTCCTAGAAAACCTAAGGTGGTGTTAAATAAGATCTTAAAATAATCTGTCATCCGTGGAAATCAAATGTACCTACACTAGGTAGGTAGACAGTGTCGCCATTTTTTTCATGTATGACAAATCATAATAACACATCACATATTATAATATTATACGTTTGCTTATTGTAAATATAAGATTCATCGTTCATACATACATAGTAGGTATAATGTATTGTTATAGGTTCATACAATAGCACTGTGTGCGCATGTATATACACGTTCAACAGACTACAATACCACACAATTAATAAATTATCTGATACTGATGTATCAGTAAATTAAAATGACTATTTAAATAGGTGCCCATCAACTCTATTTTTATGTTTATGCACAATAAATAAATTGTATGCAAACTCGAATGACAATAAAATGAAACACAAAAACTCTACCTAACTAATTTACGTCGTAACTCGTAATATAGGTGTAAATCTAAAAAAAACAAACGTTTCTTTTGATTATTACATCAATAAATTATGCCTATCCATTTATCAACTATCAGTATTTTAAATTTACTACACAAAATAATATAGGTTACTGACAGTCCGTTGAAGGAAGCATTTTCTTTACAGCCTAGTATGATGTTTTTTTTGTATCCATCTTATTACTAACCATGCACGTGAAATGCATTCACATACATAAACATATACGCTCAAACTTTAAATTAAAATTTAACTGTCCAGTTTCTGGTTAAAGATTATTTTAGCTCAATGATAATATTTTTTTTGTTGGCGATAAATTTAAATATATTAGTTTTTCTTTGATCATACGCTATAATATTATCTAATATATATTTTATCAATATAAACTAATAAATATTTTATTATGTATGTTAAATAAACATATAATTATGATTTTATATTATGTTCTCACAACAAGCGTACCTTATCAAAAATTAATAAATTAAGATCAAGAGATATATATATTTTTTTTAATAACCAACCAAAATGCATACAATTAATATTCATATAATTAATAATGAATGCATATTATTGTTATAAAACTACATTAACTAATTAAATAAAAATTTTTTTAAAAAAACTTCTATATTATTATATATTACTATACCTATATATAATATATAATCTACTAGGTATACTTACCAGTAAATTAATCATAGTTATTTTTATTTTTCACCAAATAATTAATTGTTCAATACCTATATAGATAATTTTTATGTGATTTCATTTATTTTATAGGTATTTTGTCATTGACACATTATATGACACTAAAGTGACAATAGTCACTAAAATCAATTTCAAAACATTTTTAAGTCTAAAACAAGTTTGACTAGTATCAAATACCTAATGACAAAGATCTCTGAGCGGTTAAGCGTCTGTTTAAGCTCTATGCACTAACGTGTATCACAAGATTTTAAAAATATGGACAGTCCTGAGACAATCGACTTCATAGCCCATAGACCGTCCTACTATAACAATAGTTGGACAATGAATTGATTAAATTATTTAATATAATTAAAATATCGATTACCCACCGATTAAATAACGTTTGATAATAGTCTTTCTTTCAAATAAAAATAAAAAAATTAATCATTTAATATGACAGTAGCTGTTGATAATCTATATATGCCTACTACGTGTTCTATCATATTGGTGTTATGGTATTATAGAATCAAATTTTTGATTTATCAATATCATAGTTATATTATACACAATAAAAACAATTATTTATTCCACAAGACGTATCCAAAACACGAATATAGCAATACTATAATATTAATTTCACCACACCATAAACAATAATAGTAGTAATATAACTATTGTATATAGCATAATATATTATTTACATAAATAATACCGTTTGTACATTAGTGGATCTTATGCCATTGCGGCATTGCCAATAGTTAAAACTCAAAAGTCGCCCAGATAATAATAATTCAAAACAGAAAAACTTGCTTTACAATCATTAAGTGTTTGGCGTAATGCTTTTCTTTTTGTTGCAACACATAATATTTATATTAATGTGTTTTGTTTTACTTAACGGAAAAGTTTATGGGAAAAGTTTTACTCGCTCGTGGATTTATGGCCTCTGGTGCGTATAGTTGACAGTGAACAAATTTGGCAACATTTACCGGCCGGGTTCGGAACTTACGAGCGCACGGGAAACGACGATAGAAAACTTAACGAATCCACGCCATAAAAATAACCTCGAGAGCAGCAAACAAAACACATCCGAGAAAATATTAATTACGCGCTAATTATTATCATCTTCGTTTTGCAATATACAAATTCTTATTATAATAATATCGTCTATCGTCGACGGCCTTTAATGACGATTATTAAAATATTAACAACTGTAACTCAAATACAATTAATAACAATAATACATTATAAATAAATGTTCTGTGGACTCTGTGGTTATGTTGTATCGAACACGAGTTCGCCAGAAACACGGTCGATGGACAACATCAGATCAGAGCGTTGCCGGACCAACCTTTCATCTCGCCCACGAGGTATTGGTCTACTCGATCACGTGGACACGGATAATCCCTTGACCCGTGCAGCCGTAAACACATCAATAATAATTTAACGTGGACGAAAATACAATAATAATAATCAATATTATTTGTATTAATAATTATTAAACAGCATTCGTGTTTTTTCCGGACACAGCGCGTGGTACGGCCGTGTTCGAATGAAAACCGTTGGCTTTTTAAAATATGCAAACATCAAAACTATTATTATTATTATTATTATTATTATCGTGTTGCACAATATTTTTTTTTAATTTAAGTGTGTACTCACGTATTATCCTGGAGTATTTCATAGTACACGTTAAAGTTTTCATTTTCATATAAAACAATTTATATAAAAGTACCTACATCACGTTCTTTTAGTTAATACATATTTAATATAATATTATTATGATATTATGTTGAAAGAAAGTTCGCATATCATATGTATTGATACGCCACAAGGTACGCACACGAGTACACGACTCGAATTTAAAATTTAAAACCGTACGTACCGATCACCAAAACATTGTGTAACTTTATTATTATTCAGTGGTGGATTGGTTAAGATGACTGGGAGGTGATCACCACCTAGGCCTGTCGAAAAGTTGGGCTGTTTGAATAAATTTGGGCCGATGACTTATAAATATTTTATTATTAGCCCAAAATGGAGACACATTTCTGTTTTCCCGAGGCCAATTCGTATTCCCAGTAAGCCCCTGTTATTATTTATAGCATGTATATTATTTGGCTAAAAGTATCTCAATATTTATTAATATAATATAATATTTTATATACATTTTTATCTGGAATTAAAGTTATGATAAATTAGATTATTTTCGTGGATTCAATAAAACATGCTTAATCGAAAACCAAAGTTTACTAATTGATTAAAAAAATTAATTATATACATTTAATAGTTAAGACAAAAAATTATTATTTAATGACTAATGATTCATTCGCCTATAATATTAATGTGTGTTAATTGTTGGACAGGTATAGTAGTTATATCACTAGAAAATTATTCATGATATGAAACCTACCTACTGTATTGATATGTGAGTCATATTATAATATGAATAATGAATATAATATGTAATCACTAATCAGGTAATGTCTATTCATTTTAAATTTTAGATTATAATCTAAATAATAATCTAAAATAAATAATAATTATTATTATTATTTTAAATTATAGACATTTTTATTTTTATTGATAAAATTCGATTCAAACCACCCACGATAATTTTTTTTTTTACATATTTATACATAATAATTTTATAATAGTATAATAGATAGTGCACATTTTACTATAGATACTCGTATAAGTATTATTTATTATATAGTTTATAATTTTCAAGAATTCAAACTTGAATCTATATTTTATTTTCCAAACACTTTGAATATTATAATACTAATATTATAATAGATTAAAACTGTTTTAATTTTTAACGATGTTTATGCAATAATTACAGTTTTTTTAAGCAAGTAAAATTATATTATGTGAAAGCAGTTTTAAAATTAATTTTTTTGATTAGCTAAAACCTTTAAGTTACTAGGCAAACCTAGTATTTTAATTTTTTTTTCAGTTTGAACCAACAGCAGAGGAGGGTCCGTTTGCACAATACTACTCCTCAAGGCATACTTAGTTTAATTCGTCTTAAAAATGAGAGTACCTACGCTATTTTGATCATGAAGAAAAATATGCGTGTCAATGTATTATTTTTGCGCAATTTGCTCCGAATTACTTAAAATTAAAAAAACATTGATGTCCAGTTAGATGACTTATACCTTATACTCTTATTTCTGTTAAGTACGAGGGGTGTATATTTTATAAAATCAACAATTCTAGTTATTGTATACCTATCATTGAATATATTATATTAGTTAGTTGGCGTGACAAAATTGGCCACTGTGAGTGGTTTTATTTAATTTGAGTTTTCGTGACCAGAGATCCCGACCAAAAACCTGAAATCAAATGAACCGTATACCGTATATAAAATAGGTCTGTATAGGAAATATGAAATCAACGATCGCCTTTATAATCTATATATATAAAAATGAATTGCTGTTCGTTAGTCTCGCTAAAACTCGAGAACGGCCGGACCGATTTGAATGAATTTTTTTGTATGCGTTTGGGTGACGCCTCGGATGGTTTAGATTCTCAAATCATCCCCCTAGGTCCAACCAGGGGATGTGCTAAAACGGGGATTTAGAGATTTGCGGTGGAAATTTTTGTTTATAAATGGTTGCCATGGGTTTTAAAGCTATTATAACAATAATTATTGGTTGCCGTGAAATCAATGTATTCATTCAATGCATTTAATTTTTTTGTACGCTGTGTTTTAATATTATATCTATCGGTGGTTAATCCAACGTAGGTGGAATTAAGTAAAAACGACAAACTAGGTATAACTTTGATACTTTAGAGTTAAATCATACTGCACTTACTGCAGCACGGGGTAGATTGCCTACCTGATAATATATAGTGCTGCGAATAAGAATTTTTATTCCGGGGAACAGAAAAGTTAAGATGAATCTCGAACATCATTCACCGAATATTAATTAAGGCATTGAACAAAGTTTGAGTCATATACAGTTTGTACATTTAACGGGATGTGCACGGGATCAGCTAGTATTATATATAATATTATTATATTATACGCAGGAATGGAGTTTGGATGAAACGGGGAGAGAATAAGTCGAACCGTGCTGTGTATAATATTTTAGTCATATATGTGTGCATATTAGAATAATAAATAAATAGGCAACACAAAAACATATTAATATATTTGGATTCGAGACGTGGATGAAAATAATCGAGAATAACGGCGTGAATCGTCCTTGTAAAACAATATTATACTGTAAATGCAAGGTGCGTACTCTACAGCCATTGCAATTTGCAAATATTCCATACGATGGTCGAGGGGTGTACATAAAGTTAGATACCTACACGTGTAAGACCATGTTTGTGTTTTCCGCACTTCTGTGTGTTTTTACAAACCCGTGTCGGCCGAGAATGGTGATAATAATATTATCGTACACATCAAGATTAAACATAAATACATTGTACCATATTATTATAATGTAGGTATGAACTATTATCAAGTATAGTCTGGTTTTACTATATAATATACAGATATAGGTACTATATATTAGATATATTATATTTAGATTCGTCATTACTCATTAATAGTATTACTTTAATTATATACATAAATAATATATTCATATTGCCGAACGATTAACGACCGACAGCGTCATCGTATATAATTTAATCTGTCAAATTAATCTAATGAGAATGTGATCTTTATGTTTAAAACAAGGTCACAGTTCCCCTACTATATAATATTATGATATAATGTGTATTATAATATATAAGTACGACGGCCAGGTGATAAGTCATCGTTTTTAATCGGTTTTGAACGATTGACGGTCGTGATATATTTTCTTGTAATTCGGAGACGGAGGAATATGGGTGAAAAAAATCTAATAATTCAGGCCATCAAAGAATTGTAGGTAAAATAAAAAAAAATCATAATAAGTAACGTGTCTGAAGTAAGTAAGCCAACCCCTCCCCCCTCATTTACAAAATTAGTTCATAATACGAAATATTTGTAACCTTCTCATTTCATTAATTTGTAACTGTTTATAACTGACTTTTAAAATTTGTAACGTAACTGTTTACAAGTTATTAAGATTGAACATTTTGAAAATTATATTACAAAGGACTTATAAAGGATTTATAAAATATAAATTTAAAGGATGATAATAAATTTAATATTAATTGGTTAGGTTAATGTGGGAGAGAGGATCAAGTAAAGTGAACATCTCATTGAAAAACCAGATATAAAATTTGAACAGTGAAATGACAAATTCTAAAAAGCTGTGTAATGAGAGGAGAGCTTATTGCACACACATCAATAAGTATAATATCAACAGAAAATCATGAAAAAGCCTTATAGCCTATAAATATAAAAATTAAATACCCTATGAAACAGAAACAGTGAGATAATAAGAATATGTCTAGTGAAGGTTTCTTAAAATTACAAAAAAAATATTAAAGTTATAGCAAGTATAGTTCAATATTTGTATACACAATACACATATAGCAGTATATTACACTATGATTAGTGACTAGTGTACAATATCGTGTAGTCGATGTTTTACATTATCATCATGGTAACAACAATTATTATAAGCTGCCGAGTAGTATTTTATATAGTAGTCTCCACTGAAGATATTAAATGCAAAGCCATTATACAATTTTTATGTTTCAGGTACAAATATTTAACGATGAAAAATTAATAAATGCCGTTTCTGTGAAGAAAACAAATTGTTAAAATAACTGCACTAAAAATAATAGTACCGGGTGACCAAACTTAGCTCGATTTCAATTTTTCAAAAATTATATATTTGTTTGAATAAAAATGTTTTACATACTTTTTACATATTTCTTAATTTTCCTTATAACAAAACAAATTTAAGGATGTTTTATTTAAGCCTTAAGGATTACATGTTTAATGAGTTTAATGAAATCAGAGAATTCAAACCATTTGGATCTGGGATGGTCAAGAAAAGGGTGTCTTCCCACGTCGCCGAAACCCATTTGCCGAATTCCAATTCGCCGACACCCCAGCTTGCCGACTTTCAATTCGCCGAATATTTATTTGCATGTTCCCAATTTGCCGATACCCGATTCGCTGACACCCCAGTTTGCCGACTAGTACCTAATACTTATACTACGCATATAAATTTAAATTTAAATTTAAATTAATTTGAATGTTTAGCCGACACCCCAGTTATATATAATATAATATTTATAAAGGGGGGACTAGGTGGCTGAGCGGTCTAACGCGACGGGTTCGATCCTCGACCACCGGGCGGCATTTTTCTCCGTGCAAGTCACGGTGTCCGGAGAACAAGTGCCGCCATCCCCCCACCCGGGGCACGGCAGAAACCTACGGGTGCCCCATTAGAAATTCTGCCAAAACACAACACACACGTGTACCAACCTACCCAATATAAAAACCTACAGTGCCCTCACCCACACCCAATGGCCTATGTTGCCGTGGGTTACCAAAAAAAAAAAAAAAAACTTTTTATAAAAAATATAAAAGTCAATATAAATTGCACAATTGTTCATGTATGTAAGCACAAAAGTCAATATAACTTTAAAAAAAAAAATTATTGTAAATAAATTGTCAAATTAAAAAAAATATGCCGTCAATATAACTTAAAAAAAAAAAATATTGTATTTATAATTATCGTATATGG
Source organism: Metopolophium dirhodum (assembly GCF_019925205.1). Taxonomy (NCBI): domain Eukaryota; kingdom Metazoa; phylum Arthropoda; class Insecta; order Hemiptera; family Aphididae; genus Metopolophium; species Metopolophium dirhodum. Next base: position 21,895,570 of record NC_083566.1, read on the forward strand.
TATATATATATATGATATTTTATTATGTCTATGTACTCCAATAATAATTATAATTTCAAAAAAACGAACATTATATTATTATAATATCATATTTTGCCAAATTGTCAACTGAATGGTAATTTATAAATATTTTTAGATTCTGAGTGAAACGATGAATGTATTGATTTTACAATGATGTGTGTTTTTTTTTTTATTTTTTTTTTTTATTTTTTTTTTTTATTTTTGTGTCTGTGTACACGATAAGTAGTCGAAATAATGCTTCGATTTTCGACTTCAGTATCTTGTTCGATGGGAAAGTGAATATCGTTGGTGCATTGGGGAGGTCAAAATTTTAATTTCCCAGTAGTTTTCAAAAGCGATGTGAAAAACAAAAGAAAAATTAAGGAAAAACGGGAATTTTTACGCAAAATCGATTTTGGTTATTGGTGTAACTCTAAAACAAATGACCGTAGATGCATGAAATTTTCACTGGTTGTTTATATTTGCATTTTCTATACACAATACAATTTTGAAAATAATTTGACTTTTTTTGAACTGTTTACGGACATTGTCAGTTTTCAGTTTTTTTAAATTTTTTTTCTATAAATATCAATAAAATTTTATTTGTTGGGTAAAAAAGCTTGAAAATTTAATAGAAGGCTCCTAGGTTATTGTTTCAAAGGCAGATGAAAAAAATTAAAAATCCTTAGTCACAGTTTTTTTTTATACACGTTTAAAGTTCAAATCTTGAAAAAATACGGAAAAATCACGAAAATTTGCAAATTATTTTGAGTTAGAAATTCATAAAAAATTTTCTTTTTAAATCTAAGATTTTAAAATGTAATATAAGATTACTCAAAAGTTTGTCTACCTTTATCAAAAAAAAAATGTCTAGAAGAAACTTAAATTAAATTTTTATGAGCGTCTGAAATTTATATTTATACAACATTTGATATTTACTCGATTTCTCATGTAACAATTTTCTTATTTTATTGTAATTAAAAAACGAATGACTGTAGATATTTGAAAATTTCACTGAATGTTTATATTAGCATTTTCTATACACCATAAAATGTTGAAAATATTTTGACTCTTTTTGAGCTGTTTACGGACATTGTCAGTTTTCAATTTTTTTAGTTTTTTTTTCTATAAATATCAATAAATTTTTATTTGTTGGGTAAAAAAGCGTGAAAATTTGATATAAGGCTCCTGATATATCGTTCTAATAGCAGTTGAAAAATATTAAAAATACATAGGCACAATTTTTTTTTATAAGCATTTAAAGTTCAAATTTTGACAACATTTATCAAATTTATAATTTATTAATTATTTTGTGGTTAAAAATGTATAAAATGTTTAACTTTTATGGCTAAAGATTGAAAATTTAAAACAAGGCTCCGAGTAAATAGGTTATATATAAATTACTTTATTCACAATAATATCATCAAATATACTTGGTAAAATCATAGGCTGACTGACCGTTTTCGCTCAGAATCGTTTTTCTTATACAATGATATTATATCATTGAATTCAAATTTAACACCATCCATTACAGTGACCCACTTGTAACCTACTGTACAGCAGAGCGACATCCACTTATCCACCTTTTTTATTTTTTACTTACTTTCAATTTATTTCGAAAACTATGATTAGCTAATTCAACTCCGTGTGTTGGGTGATGGTGGTTCTTCGATAATACTACATCAGTATTATTCTTCAAAATAGCACGACCGCCGCAATTTTGGATGCATTTATAATATTCAGTTGAGTCCCTTATTTTATCTATAGGTTATTTACTACTAATAAATCGTGATCTTTTAGATTCTGAGTGAAGCGATGAATGTATTCATTTCACAATGATGTGTTTTTTTTTAAAATTTTTTTTTTGTGTCTTTCATCACCTTTTAGGACAGTAAAAGTGCTTGGATTTTCTTCAACAGTAACTTTTCTGATAGGAAAGTGAATCTAGTTGGTACTTTGGGGGGTCAAAAGTAAAAATTTTTCTCAGTAGTTATCAAACGCGGCGGGAAAAACAAAAGAAAAATTATTGGAAAACGGGAGTTTTTACGTAAAATCTGTTTTCGAGAAAATCGATTTTAGTTTTTGGTAAATTAGTCACTTAGTCCTTTAGTCCTTAGTCACCGTTTTTATTTATAAGCATTTAAAGTTCAAATCTTGAAAAATACGGAAAAATCACGAAAATTAGCAAATTATTTTGAGTTGAAAATTCATAAAAAATTTTCTTTTTAAATCTAAGATTTGAAAATGTAATACAAGATTATCCCGATATAAGATTACTCATAAGTTTGTCTACCTTTATTAAAAAAAAAAAAGTCTACAAGAAACTTAAATTAAATTTTTATGAGCGTTTGAAATTCATATTTTTACAACATTTGATATTTACTCGATATCTCATGTAACGATTTTCTTATTTTGTTATAATTAAAAAACGTATGACTGTAGATACTTGAAAATTTCACTGAATGTTTATATTAGCATTTTATATACACGATAAAATTTTGAAAATAATTTGACTCTTTTTGAGCTGTTTACAGACATTGTCAGTTTTCAATTTTTTTAGTTTTTTTTTCTATAAATATCAATAAAATTTTATTTGTTGGGTAAAAAAGCGTGAAAATTTAATATAAGGCTCCTGATATATCGTTCCAATAGTACTTGAAAAATATTAAAAATACATAGGCACAATTTTTTTTTTATAAACATTTAAAATTCAAATTTCGACAAAATTTATCAAATTTATAATTTAATAATTATTTTATAGGTAAAAATTTATAAAATGTTCAAATTTATAGCTAAGGATTGAAAATTAAAAACAAGGCTCTACGTGAATAGGTTATATATAAATTACTTTATTCACAATAATATTATCCAATATACTTGGTAATAGCATAGGCTGACTGACCGTTTTCGATCAGAATCGTTTTTCTTATACAATGATATTATATCATTGAATTCAAATTTAACACCATCCATTACAGTGATCCACTTGTAACCTACTGTACAGCAGAGCGACATCCACTTACCCACCTTTTTCAGATTTTATTTTGAACCATATTGGATCCATTTTAATTAATTTTTAGAAAGCACGTTTTAATTGTCTATTAAATTCCGAACTTCACAATTAAAACGGCTGGAATTAACTGAGTACTCCCATGGATCTGATGTGTGGAAAAACATTTAATCACTGAACTTATCAACAACATACTATAATATTATCGCTTTCATTTCCGTTTTTTGATAAAATGATTGTCACCTGTCGGCAAATCGGGACAATTATATCTATATTATAAAACCGGTATAATTTGTCAGCGAACCGAGACGTCGGCAAATTAGACTGTCGGCGAAATGGGAATATTTTTAAAATATTTAAAAACTGGTATATTTGTCGGCGAACTGAGTTGTCGGTGAATTAGGATTCGGCAAAGTGGGTATGAATCAAGAAAAGAGTTTCATCATCAAAATCTAATTGTTGATGATTATTTTATATATTATAGTTAGAATAGTCTGTATTATGTTTGTTTCGATACTATATTAAGACTGTGGTGAAGATTTTATTTTGGTAAAAACACTTTTAAACGGCTTTTTCTTTTAATCTAGAAAAAGCAGCGTACAACTTAAGGACATTTCATGCATAAAAACTACAGAATTATCAAGTTCAATAAACATTTATACAATATCATGATTTGCGAGATTCGTGTTTAGGTATGCAGATTTATGTAATAACGTTGTATAATCATTGATTACTATGCATATACATATAGTCAATGGTATAATCTAATTTGTATATATTTCATAATATTGTTATCGTTTGAATGCGTTAAATAAATATTGTGATATGCCGATAGGTATAGCTAATTAAATAGCAAACATATAATTTATACAACTATATTAAGGTAATTATATATATTACTATATAAGCAAACTGAGGCAGTTTTGAAATGTAATTAGAAATTGTGGAAAAATATGAATAATAAGTAAATAGGTAATTTTAAATTTTTACTTAGTTATAACAATCGCTAAAAGTTTGATATTTAAGGTCAGTCGAAACACAAATATGAAGCGTTGGAACATGACTTTTTTATGACAGTAGGTACTTAAATATTTTTTTTTAGCAAGCGGATAAAGTTTTTGTTCAAATCACCAATTCGGATTAATATACACAAACGTATCGACACATTTGGTCTAATATATCAAATATTAGTTGGTAAGTACTAGGTGGGTTACTCCCGTGCCGTTTCTATGACACAGTTTGGTGAATCTAGACACAAAAATAACGGCATGAACAATTAGTTATGGATTATACAATGACAGTCTATAGTATATAGACTCTATACCATGGTCCATGATCCACCATGGTCCTAACCAATTAGTGGCAATTACCACGGTAATATTGATGAGAGGATCATGGTTCATGAGTGGAAGTATTTTCAGTCTTGAGCAAAATTTTCATTTGGGGGGCTGGCGAAATGTATCTACGACTCGTGCCGGCTTGTACCTACAACGGTAGATGCCTTATTATTACATAATGTCATCATAATAAACATCACGTTAGTGATAATGTCACGGAACAAGAATTATCTACAATAAACATACAAATGTGCAATAAACATTAAATAATATTATAGAAGGCGATTTATTTTTAAAAACTAGCGTTTACAGTTTTACTTTTTACTTGTATTTTGTAACGTTAGTTTTCTTCCCGAAATTGTCCCTTCGACACACGCCACTAATGCTTTTTACATGTTTTAAACGTTATGCCCGCTTGTTGCAAAAAAAAAGTAATAATAATAACATTAACAAAATGGGATATTTTCAATCCTATTGACCTAGTTCTGAGAGAAAAAGCCCAGTTCACGCATTTCCGTCTTCGCGGTTGCCGGAAAAATAAACAGACATTCATCCAAATCGCAGGTCGTATAGGTACAACATGCCTTATCAATTACAGATTGTATGCCAAGATCAATAATATAATATAACGACGTGTGACACTGTCGCAGGTGTTTTACATTAGCTATTGCACTATATATGGTCAACTTGATTGTTTTTCCATACTGCTGTATAAATGTTGCTTTAACTTAAATTTTTTTCATATCCTTGAATTATTTTAAATTAATGAAAATTCGAGACAACAGTCTCATAATGTTTTTATTACTTCAGTTTAATTATAAACAAAGATGTGAATATATATTTTTTAATAAATGTTTTAACAAAATACATTTTTTTTAAATAATAAGACAATCCAGTAGTACCTATGCAATAAAGTAAAAATACTATAATACTATAATAACAACGCAATATTGTGCATGAATGCGTAAAACACCGAAATTCGTGAACTCTGTAAGTATATAACTTAAAAACTAATGATTTCTGGCAACTCATTTTTGCAACATAGTACTTAACTTGTTGTAATACATAATAGGTTTCCAAAAAATTGGAAAATTCACTTGGCTTTGCTTTGCTTTGCTTTGAAAGGGATGGCTATGCCGTTTACTATTCCAGGCTTATGCCTCTACTAGTGGATGGAAATTAAGAAGAAATGGTTAGATTTATTGGTCTGCCCAAGAGAGTGGGTAGGGTTTCAATTTACGTTTAGTATTTGGGGGAGGGTGTGTTTTACCTAGAAGTCGGATGTAAATTCACTTGGGCACTAATCTATATTAATATATTTGTTCCCAATAAATTATTATAATTATAAATGTAAGTACATATATTATATTTTTAAAGTGTCCATGGGGGAGTTGAACCCCCTAAACCACTCCTTGAGCACGCTCATAGGTGGGCCATGATTGTATGGTCGTAATCGTATTTTTGTATGGCAATGAGAAACTATAATTTAATTTAATACAGTACAGTAACTGCACAGTTGTAGTAGTCGAAGTTAAAAATCTTAAAACCTGGTTGGCCGATACTTTGCTTGCCTGGCGCTGTGTATAGGTTGTATATATATATGTATAATATAATATACAGTCGGACTTGGTTAACACGATGTTGAAGGGAGCCATCAAAAGGTTTGAGTTATCCAAGGATAATACAGTTTTAGTAAATTCTAGGGACCGGGAAACAGTTCGAGGTTCGAGTTAATCAAGTTCAACTGTATAATAAATGCATTTAAATGTTAGGGCCCAATATTGGGAATTGGTTTTAATTTTTCTTAAGACATCAACAATATAAATATAAACATAAACAAGCGTATGTTATTTTATTGCTACGCTTCAAGTTTCAACTATTGTCGATGATTATTGCACAAAATGAACGAAACTAGTCTTTGACTAGAACGATGAATATAATATATAGGACTCTTCGGCGTGGGCGCAATATACAAAATACATTTTCTAAATGAAACGGACGACTAATTTTGTATGATATTTTCATTTCGGAAACACCGTTAAATGTATGGCCAATAAAACGGAGGATTTTATTATTTACACAGCAGAATGCATGCATGCGTATTTTGGTGTATGCGACAAGGAAAACGGCAGATGAAAAATTACGCACCAGAAAATAATTTCCACGCCACTGCTCCGTAAAATACATTATGCTGATCGTAAATTAACGATCTCCAGTCACACTCATTTTGCTTCCAAAAATCAACAGGAAAAACGAGGAAAAATAAAATTGCATTTTTGATATAATATTATTTTACTTTTGGAAACAAAATATTTTTTGACGTATATTCGATTTCAGGAAGAAGGAAATTAACCACCCGCTCGTGCAATGTTATTTAGAGATAATTATATTAATCAGCTAATTGACTATTATCTACTTCTTTTGAATGATCAAATCCAACATTATTCGGAATTACACCATATTAGTCGATAAATCCGTCGATTTATTTATCATCCACTCTCTCATTGCCTTTTTTTAATATTGTCATTTATGTACGAAATTAAACTTACACCAGTTACTTCCTTTATTTACTCTTGTTTTAATAATATTATTTGTCGTTATTATCTATTTTCTACTATGTATAAACAACTTTAAATTATGAACATGTAGTTTTTGTCCGTCTATATATCACGACGATGATTATTTAAGTTAAATAAAATACCTGGGTGGGTACTGTTGATTATTCAACAATATTTAGAAGAATAAAAATATTTGATATATTAAATATATAATTCTTAAAAAATAAATTGTAATTATATCGTTTTTAGTTCGTTCTCAAATATCTATTCGCTATCTATACATTAAGTATTGAAAATGAAATTGATTTTTTTATATAGTATTCTAAATAAATTGAATATAACTAGGTCCGACTTCGAAGCAACAACGTTAATCATTTGCTTAGATATCGATTTAGTATTTAAGATATAGATTATTTTTAATAACGGTTGTTACTACTATAATATATTACTTACTACTACAACAGTACTATACATAATAGTATAATATACATATACCATTAGATTTACTATTATATCATAATTATTAATTCATAATACTTATAATTCATTATAACTATCTTTATCATAACAGACAGATTATTAAACATCATGTTTGAACAAAAATGATTACTGTTTACTTATAAGTCGTTATCATTAAAGCTTAAATACGCTGATTATGTAATTAGATAAATTAAATTTATTTCCACAGTATCAATGGCATTGTATACTATAACTCTAATCACGTGCTTTTGATTTTAGCATAATGTCAATTCAAACTGATTTCCATTTTAAGATGATTAAAAACAATAAGTTGTTTGTGTTTTTATCTATATTTTATATAGATATATTTATAATATATATTACATACGTCATACAGTTTGAATAATAGTATTTAATATTTATAGTATGTACGTTTTTGGATTTTTATTGAAATAATCATAGGTAACATATTTTTTAACAAAAACTTTTTATTATGTACAAGCTCTTATCGTAATTTAAGAGAATTAAATACAGATAGTAACATACTCGAGCAAATACTTATTATTAATATAAATACAGTTAAAAAAGTTATTTTACTAATGCTATTTATTATTATGTTCAAGTGTTTTTAATTAAAAAAAATATTACTATATTTGGTTTCAAAAAAATATAGTTGATAGGTACAACAATGATTATTAACATTAATATAGTCCAATCATTGAATAGTCATTAATATACCTAATTATAACTTGAATTATTATATTACGTGGCTTTTTAATAGGTAGCTTTTGAATTTATGCGTCAAACACTATGATACCTTGTTACGTTGTAAATTGGTTGTAGGCAAATGTAAACATTAGAGAGTTATAATAAACCTACATGTGAAATGAACTTCTTATAGTAATAATATATCTAATACATCAATGTACCTACGAGCATGCAAATACAAGAAAAAGTTGTAAATATTTTCAAATTATTTCATTTTTACGCGAATAGCTGCATGCACGATTAGGCAACTTAGTAGGTACATATTATTTATAACTACTGATACCTAACACTCAACATTGCAAATGTCTCCATAGGATGGACTTTCCTTATCCCAAATTTGTGCTATACCCTGTAGAATATCATATAGGTACCTATTTGCACACGCGTAATGTTTTCTCGACGAAAACAAAATCGAGGACAACGCAATTTTTCGCACCCCTTGGCGGAAGTATCGTTCACTGCACCGGTACCGTTAATTAGTATAAACTTTATAGTTAGAGATATATTATTATAAGAACATATATTTTACAAGAATAACAATAATTAATAAATGTATAAGACAAGAATAAGGGCTGCTCTTTCTATCCACAATAAAACTTTCCTTTGTATTTTTTTATTTAATTTTTCTCCGTGATTTAGTTTTATTTTCAGACTCGACAAAGCAAGAACGACGATTATATTGCCGATTGAAACCACACCACGTCTGCATATATTACGCTCATAACCAGTATAACCCAATGTACGATAATATTACATTATATTTTCAAATTTCGGGTTATGCATCGAGAACGTATACCGTAAACATTGTAGGTACTTATCATTATAATATAAAAACAATTTATCATACATGAAATATAAATTATCGTTTTCCAAAGTGCATTTTTCGTTTGAGGAGTAACGAACTACTACCGTACATACATCACTTCTAACAGCTAGTCTACCACAAATCACAATACGGTTTAGATACATCATTTTTAGTAAAATTGATCTATTATTATTCAATAAAATATTGGATGTTTATTGTGTGATTTGTTTCAACACGTTAACAAAATTTAAAAAATCAACCAACTTATAAAAGTGTAGAGGATGTCATATAAATTATGTTTACACACGTCACACTTTCTGATAATTATATTAATTAATAGGTACATTTTGTTTTTTCATATTTAAAAATTGTAAAATATCGTAAACACTACTGACTTTGATATTATATTTTATAATAACTCAAAAACTGCAATGCCATTTCAAATTCCTAACAAACCACATAAATATTTTATGTAAACTACTAATATTAGATTCTGAGCGGAACGAGGAATGTAATGGTTTTACAATGATGTTTATTTCTTTTTCTTCTTTATTCTGTAAACACTTTTTCTCCCACTAAACTTGCTCAAAAGTATAAAGTGTAGCATCTTTTCTGAAAGGTAATGTTCTTGAGCTGGTACTTTATATACGTAATTTTCGATTTTCGAAACGCTACTCGAAATAAAAGCGGTTAAAGGAGAAAAAACGTACGATTTCACGATTTTATAATATTAAATAATTACGGACGACGTTTTCTACCAGAAATATTGCTTCAAATAAAAAATAACAAGATATATTTTTTGTTGTATTTTGAATTTGGTTCCTTACGGTTTAAAGTTCAGAAAATTTTAGCCATTTTTGAGCTATTTATAGACATTTTAATTTTGGGAGTTTTCTTGTTGTAATTCGGTTAAAAACATTCATAAAAACTTGAAATGTGGAGTGTTTACTTATATTAGCCTTACCTAGCCATGGTAAAATTTTTAAAACATTTGAGCGACTTATGAGCTTATCCTTTTATTTTCTTTTTTTTCATTTTTATGATATTTCCTAATTATAAATTATAATTACATAAATTACCTATTTATATAAATCGTTCTTAAGCTGTTCTTAAAACGCTTTGCGTATCACCATAGAAACGAATAAAATTAAATAAAAAAGATTCCCTCGTTCGCTCAAAATCGTTTTTTATCGAATGCAATCATTGAATTCAAATCGAATACAGTAAAATTACACTATCCTGTCTGAGGCCCAAAGGGACGATGGACAAACATCCACCACCGAAATGCGCTGACCTACTTTTTTTTAACTGTTAATATCTGGGATAAAGTGAAATACATATTATGTTTATTACTATACGACAACTCGTTCAGATTATTACTATCAACTACTAACTATAGTACCAATATACAATATAAATTGTTACAATTATTACAATAATTTACGATATCATTTAATGAAGGCGAAAAAATTGATATGTATATATTTTAAAATTTTATTTATTGGTTTATATAGTCTAAGCTTTATTCAAAGAAAAAAATTTACACTGCATGATGGTCATGAATTCATATAATGAATTAACTTTTAATACGATTATGTATTATGTATTATAATATTATCTATGAAGGCATTGGCCAGTGTTGCAAGCTATATATTAAGTAGGTACCTATAATCTGGCTACCATTTGTAAACGTCAATATCTTTATCGCTAATGAGATATAAATATAAAATGAGTCTTATTTATTTTGTCTGTATTTTTCTGTGCGATAGGTATATATTAATATTAGATAAGTCATAAGTGTGGTACTTAAAAACATATATTTAGCTTTATAAATAGAAAAATAACGGAGTAGCCGAGTGGACTAAGGCATCGGTTGCGACGCGCACCGACCCTGGTTCAAAATCTCGGCCGCGGGAGGCATTTTTTTTCGGGCAAGTCACGGTGTCCGGAAAGAAATTCTGCCATCCCCCACCCGGTCATGGCAGATACCTACGGGTGCCCACTAAAAAATCTGCCAAACTGTGTAAACGGGTTTAAAACCTACAGTACTCTCCTACACAGTAAAAACCACCTAATGGTCTAAGTTGCTGCGGGTTGATAAATACAAAAAAAAAAAATAGATAAAATAAAAGTAAACAAAATAAACTGAAGTTCTACCTTTTAAACAGTTAATTAGTTTGAAATATAAATATTATCACTTTTTATTCATTGTGTAAATTGATTTACTTGTATAGCAAATATCAATTACTATTTTCTGTTATAGTCTATTATTACAGGGGTCACCAATTAATACTTTCCGCGGGTCACATTAAGAATTTTGAAAATTCTCGCGGGCCATACAAATTCAAAGTACATAATATTTATTATCATATGCCAATTGGCCAAAACTATTTTATTTCTTAATAAAAAAAATATACACGTATTATATAACTATAACTAATGAAAATAGAATTACATTTAATAAATAAGTGAAACAATTATGAATTAATATTTTTAATGTGATAAATGGCAAATCTTGCCTCGACTAGCTGCTTTAAGTTAGGGTTATGGTTTGTGGTCGCTATATATCTTCATCATTATTTTAAGGTGTTCGTTGGTGAGTCGGGATATGAATTTGTTTTTAATATAATTCATGTTTACGTATTAAATTGCTTCTTTTCTCCTTATCTGCGGGCCGGTTAAAATTCATCCGCGGGCCGCCATTTGATGACCCCGGGTCTATTATATGGACATATAGTACAATCTTCTATCATATTCTCATTTCGACTTCAGAAAAGCAACGAACAAGCAATTGCAACAGTATCAAGCTACATTTATAATTCCTTTGAAAATAAAAAACATAATAATATGCAACTGTTTATTTAGATTTAGAAATACATTTGATAGGTACTATAATACTATATTGATCAGAGAATATTGCTACAAAATTTCAACGAATTCGGTATTGAAGAAACGGATTATAATTTATTGGGTTCATATTTAAAAAATAAAATATAACACGTTCGAATAAACAATGAATTAAGGGGAGAAACTACAATAATATGTGGTATACCTCAAAAGTCAAAGGACTACTCTATTGCTTACCTCTCATTAATACATATGAATAATGAATCAAATAAATGATTTGAATATACACGGAATATATTAATAACATCAATATTAGTTTGCAATGTAGACGTTACAGTACTTTATGTTGAAAGCCAGCCCTGCTATGAGGTATTTTGTAGCATGCATACCGACTTGAGAAAAATCAAAAAATGGCTTTATGAATATAATTTGTTCCTCGGCTTAGAAAAAACTTAACTTTTACAACCTTATAATATTGTTAATTCTAATAGACGAAATAAAACAAGTAAATGTATACATGCGAGAATATGGGTTTGAAATTTAAATCAAAATATATGTACATACCAAACCTTCGTAAAAATGGTTAAAAACTGTAAATATTTAGGTATAGAAATGAGCCATCTTAAATGGAATGATCACAATACCATATAAAACTTGCAACAAACCAATTAAGAAAAATCATGTGTCAAAAATCGAACAGGTATCTTAGAACTTAAAACAATTAGAGTAGTGTAATACTTTAATAATAATAGGTAATTAATAGTATTTCTATATAAGGGCCGAGTGGAGGTATGTACTACGTATGAAACAAATTATAGACCCATTAAAAAAAAATACAAAACAAAATATTAACATTATTTTAAAAAAGACTCAAGGAACCACATAAAATACATTATAAACAATATGAATGCACATAATTAAAAATTAATCTTACTCTTAAAACTGAACATGGATATAATATACTATAAAGACGAATATCTAAGATCAAAGTAGGTACCTATCAACCATGCACAAAAAATCAACACAAACCACATACTTACATACCATTAAAAATTAAACATGCCTCGTAACCCTTTCAACATTATTAAAAAAAAAATCATACTTTGGGTACTACAAGGACAAAATATAGACATATTTCCCTGTTAGTAAATAAGAAAAAAAAATGACTCGAGCTACAATATGTAGGTAAGTATAATTAAAATATTTTAAACGCTGAATATAGAGATATTTTGGTTAATTATTTACAGTGTTGGAAAAAGATAACCAAAAAATCATCTGGATAAAATAACAGATAATTCATTCAAAATTTATCTAGATAAGATAAAATATAACATCATTTTTTTTATCTAGATAAAGATAAAAATACACATACATTTATCTAGATAAAAAATAGATAATTTTTTTTAAATGATATTATAAATAATGTAATTTATTAGTACCTAATTACTAATTAGATAATATTTATTAATTAATAAATCCTTAATGTCATTTCTCAACTAAAATAATATACAATTTAAATTTTTAATACAACTTGAATAAAAATAAAATAACAAAATAAAACTGACAATATTTCAGTAAACATTTCTTTTTTTAACTCTAATAATATTGGAATTTGGTATCACTACTCGGTTCTCGTAAATTATTGGCTATTTCAGTACTTAAAAATATTCTTATTATTATATTATTTATCTAGATAAATTACCACGGATAACCATTACATTTATCTATATGATATAATTAGATGATTTAATTATTTTTATCTAGATAAGATAATTATAGAAATAATTTTATCTAGATGATTCCCAACACTGAATTTATTTAAGAGTAAAATATATTTTTTAGGTAGTATTAAGTAAATAACGAAATATACGCTTGACATTGTATGGTGCACAGATAGACCAGTGTATTCCAACCTTTTTGATACGACCACGGACAACCCACTTTTATACCGTTCTCTTTCCAACAATTCATAAAAATTCTAGTTGTAGCTACCAGCCATTGTTATACTTCGATAGATATCTGGTATGGGTATATTATATAGTAGGTATACTATCGTCTATCTGCAGTTCTTGTAAATGTATAATTTAATCTCTTGACCATGTAACACGCTAGGAAATTGTCTACACAAGGACATAGGTTTATCCGCACTTTCCGGAGACCTGTGGAAATCCTTAGATTCGTATTTCGTACCTATATACTCGCATTCGACTCGACTTCGACGGCGCGTCGCGCACCAAATCACAGTCAAGATGCCATTGTTGCGATACTGTATAATTATAACATAATAATACCTACCTACATAATATATACGAAAACAACACATCATTACACGTCCTAACCTATTTTATAGGTACGCGTGAGATTTTCTCGAACTCGGTATTATTTATATAAATTGAAGTGTGTGCTTAACCGTACACGCGCGTTGTTGGGCATTGTTTATAATAATATTATTATATACTGACAGCACGTGCTGCGCTCCGCTTCGGTGGCCAACGACGCCGCGTGAGGTGCGAACGCGAGCCCGGTGGCGGTCGGCCAAGGTCTTGGCGCGAAAGCGCGTGGCCGATTTAAAAAAGCTCCGACCGGACAGTGCCTCGTGCACCTTATATAATATGAGCCCATATACAAGGTGTAACAGAAAGACTTGACGAAAAAAAAAAATTGATGCTACTTAAACGTAGGTATGACTAAAATTATGTTATTAGTAAATAATTTAAGAAATATACTCATATCAACCAATTCCCAAAAAAAATATTTTGAAAATAGTTATTACGTTCCAAATTAATTTAATCAAAAAAATATTGATATTGTAAAAAAATAAACTACTTGACTTAGATAAATGTTATTACTATCAAAATATTGTTCTAATAATCAGATTCACAAATTGGCTATTTTGAATATATCCATAAAAATTTGAATCAAATTTAAAATTTAAAATTTTCAGTGTTAAAAAATAAAAATATTTTTTTTTGTATAATATATGTATGGCGCAAGTGACTATAAATTATATATAAAAAAAAAATGTAATATTGATTAGAACAAAAGTTATTCCAAAAGTCAGCTCTATCTGTAACACCCTGTATTTGTATACGCGTACCTATTATTAGATGGTCGATAATACTATTATTACCACTATTATTTCGTCGGTATACGATTAATTGTTCGTGTTTCCGTTCGGCATCCGTTCGGACCTTTGCGCAGGGAAACTTGCACTTACATTTAGCGTGTATAGGTATATGATAATATTATGTGGGTGCAAACCCTGAATTGGGCAGTGCATTCGGCCCTGGTTTATTTAATTCGGGCTAGCGGAGTATTGCAGATCCCTTTCATTTACATTTAATGTAAGAAAAATGAATATAGCATATATAAGGAGCGCCCACAGCATTAACGCTAAGGAGATTTTCCTGGCGAGCCACTGCAGTAAGTTGTGATCAGATTACTTTTTATTACCTACCGCTCATAATGAATTTTTCTCGTCTTGAAAGATTAAATTCGTATTTAAGGTAGGTGTCTTATTACTCACCAGTTTTTAATTAAACAATTATTACAACTTATGTGAAAGATTCCTCAGTACGGGGAGAATTCTTCTTTCAGTGAAATATATCTTTTCTTCTCCATTAATATCACGTTTAATTATTGGTCATTATATTAATATATTGTAGGAGATTGTGAAAAAATTTTAATTTAAAAACGAAATTAGTTTTCCTATAATATGATATACTGCCAGGATATATATTCCTAAATATTTGCATGAACAAGTGATTACTGAAAAATTTAATTTCATCAAAACTACTTTACGTAATTTTGTATCTGTTTACTTTGTAGATATACTTTAGTACCTATAGATTATACTTATTACCTATGACTTATCTATTGTGTTTACGTACCTATTCCATATAATATATGTTTAAATTATGATTGAGTCGTATCAATAGATATTCTAAATTGTACAACAATAATGGTAGTCTATAAGGGTTTATATCAATCACTACAAGGGCCGCGAGTTCAAGTTATTTGTATAAAATACGTACTTTGAAAAAATAATAATAAATGGGTAAATACATAATTATTAATTGATATTTATTAATTGATTCCCAATCACAACTTAAAACGATTTCAAATATTCATAAAACGTTACCCGAAAATGTTGATCTAAAATTTACTAAACTACTTAAACCCCGTCCCTTCAACGAAAAAATCTTTTGTACCTACACGCCTCGCGATGGGCCCTCCTCGATTAGATTTTACAATCCACAAAAAACCCTGTGAGTATATGTCGACTACCAAGAGCCCAACTAACACGAACAATGCTTACGCGTGACGGAAAACACGACACAATTATTTCTCAGTGTATTTGGCGGCCATCGCAGTCACCCAAAACTACTTAAACGAATTACAAAATTCGCACCAGTAAATAAATACAATAACTTATAGAAGTTTGGACGCAATATTGCGTTTTTCCAAAAGGTTGGTCGAACAGTAATAGCAAACGAAGTAGGTGTGAACGTAGCGTGCATAGGGTCAACAATCGACATTCAACAATATGTTCTGTAGTTCTGTTATATAAAATAATATGAGCTGGTACGTTATTACCCACACAGCATTTGGGAAATGATAATATTTTGCGAATGTCTTAAAGTGGTTGAATAATGAATATTTGACTTATAATATTTTATAAATATTTTCTTATGATGAAAAAATATTGTACTATATGATTGCATAAAAATGTTGACTTAATATTTTTATAAAGTTTCCGTAAAAATGTTTTTTGAAAATATATGATTAAAATATTTTTTAAATGTTTTTTATAAAATATTTTCAAATATATGAACTTTTGGGCCAAAGAATATAAATAAAATATTTCGACAACTATATTATTTTCCTGAAAATATTTTTACCATAGTTAGGAAATATTTTTATGCTGTATGGGTATATTTTGTTCAATAACAGAACACCGTTTTGGCAACAGTCATAAATGTTTAAAAAAAAATACTGTTTGACAACCCAAGAGTCAGTGCCCCGAAGTTAACTATAAAGTCAATACCGTAGACCATAGTACGGTGCGTGAATGGGTTCGTAGTAAAAATAACATAAAAATATAAAATTTATCTAAATATTTTAAATGTTCCATGGTGTAATTAATTAGTTAGTAATAATATAAGTACGTAATCGTAGTGACAATAAATGCATGTTCGAATGATATTTTTAGAATTACAAAAAATAATTATAATTATTATTTTTCGTTAAAATGTCCAGTTCTATAACAATATGAACTTGAAGTGTCTATAAAACAATTGTTTATGTATTTGAATATTTTTTAATTAGTATAAAGACAACTTATGTGGGATCTTGTATTTATTTTACTGGATTTTTAATCCAGCATAAATATTTTTATCAACCTTAAAAAATAAAAATAAATATTTTGAAAATTCCATTATGTGTTGAAATTTGTTGGAGGTTAAGACGATACTATACAAGTAAATATTTTTAAAATTATATAATCTCTAGAAAATGCGTATATAAATATTTGATGAAAATGTCAAGTATCTACAGCTATTATTCGTTTTTGAACAGCAACAAAAAAAACAAATTTGGCCCAGACAATTTTGAAAAGTACTGTGTATTTTTCCCCAATGTACAAATTAGATCCAATTTTCTTACACAGATAAAAACACTTTCAAAGTTGAAAAGTGAATTATTTTTACTGCTTATAAAGGGGATTTCAGACACTAAAATAAATTTTTAAAAAACACACACACATCATTGTAAAACCACCACAACGAACTAAGAAACAAATATACGATTATACCAAGTACTAAATAATGAAATGTCAAAACCATAAAATTTAACTCAATCTTTTTTATTAATGACATAGTTGTATATTTATAAGTGTTTTATATAAGATATAAATGATGCACTAACATTTTTATCGACTAGCAAATTAAACTAGCCAAAATATGTTTTTATTTTTATGTTTAAGGACTGTATCAACAATAACAAGATAACACTAAGAATTCTAAGCCGAGTGCTTGACCTGAATTTTAAATATATTTTGTATATAAGACTGTCCATCATTTAAAATGCACACACTACGTGTTTTTGCCAACTAACACCTTCATTCCATTTTGCTTATTCGCAACGTTAAAACAATTTAATATTTGAAAATGAATTAAATAATATATCAGAATAATATTCAATTATATATCAAAATTAATTCAAAATTATAACAAAGTTTTAGTTTAAGCTCAATTCCTTGACGAAATTCGTTTCTGTCTTTTAAAATTATTTACTTAAAAATAAAGCTAGAGAAAATAGAAAATAAAGTGTCATCTACCTGTATAATATTATTGCAATAGATCATTAAAATTGCGAAAAAAATGTGAGACTTCTACGATCTGTTGTATCTACCTTGTTACTTTTATTATTCCTCAATTGTTCTTATTGTTCTTTGTGTAACAGATTGAATAAAACATTTAAAAAAAAAAAAATATTGTTTGTAATAGTTAATATTATTATGAATTATGAATTATGATAGTAGAAATGTATTGCAATTGCCGCATTTGATTTATTATAGTTGTATTATAATAATATTACCGCTCGTATTCTGTTGTACAATGCAGGTAGGTAGTAGGTACTATATTATATTACTATGGTCTATAATAATAATAATAAGTGTTAAAATGGATTTTGATACCTAACTTATGTAGCTAATGTTCCTCATTAAAAAAATATTTATATATGTTAATATTTCATTATGCATTAAACTAGTATAATTTATTTAATACCTATTATACTACCAACAGGAAAATACTTTTTAAATTATTCTTTAATCGTTTAATTTATTATTAATGAATAAATTATTATTTTACTTTAATCAATATTATCATTAGAATTTTATGAATAAAAGTAACAATGTGTTGATGTCAGACATAGTTTATATTGTAGTCGATTGTTACTGATGGTACATACAACAACTTTACTATGCTCGTAATAATTATAACTGCATAATATAAGACTTGTAGACTTAGTAATAAGTAATAACTCACAAGTAATAAGTAATAGAAGTTACCTAATAATAATTAATATTATTGATTTACTTTAATATAATAATATAAGATAATAGTTCAGTGTGTTATATCGGTGATCTACATTCAAACATACAGCACTTAAAAAAGCACGTTTATCGCAATATTATTGACAACCCGGAAATATTATTTGCATTCGTAGGTATAATACTTTAATAAGTATATAATATTATAAAAATAGTAAATTAAAATATTAATTGAATAGTTGTATCTATTTGCGCCCACTTAAATTGTTATCATTTGTGCCAATATCAACAGAGGTTTTCAAACTCATAATATAAGAATATAGAAACAACAATTTTAATTCAAAACGTTTAATCCGTTAAAGTTTAATTTATGTTTCAAATTATAAAAAATTATACCAATTTAGTATTATATTATAAGTATAGTATGGGAAATTGCATTTATTAGTTTTAAACTAACAAAATACATTTTTGAGTACAAAACGTATAAACACAATAATATCTGATCTACAAATTAATGGTATTTATTAACATAGAGACTGAAATCATTTTAAGATTCTAATAGTTGGAAATACGTTTTTATGACTATGCCAAATCAAATTTTAGATTGACTAATAAAACATGATCTTAAATTTTTTTTTTCAAACACTGTATTTTTTCGTTGACACTTTACAAGCAATTTCATAATTTCAAAACAAAAAATCGCACGTGGATGCAATGTAAACGTGTTATAAAGCTGTGTATTACAAGTTATAATACATTTTGTTATTATTTGGTATATTATTTATATTTATATATATATATACAATATGAGATCTCAGCTATACATTTCCATACATTATGTTTAATGAACACGACATAATACATAAACTATTCATAAAATGAATAAAATAAGGCTCGCCAACGAAAAAAATCTAATGTTATACTTAATACTACTTGAAATAAGCTAGGTATATCATAGTTACCATATTATTTTTTTCAATTACTGTAGAGCTTTCTAAACCATTTTGTTAAATATTATTTATACAAAAAAAAAAACCATTATTAAAAAATAACTTTTGTATATACAGATATCCCACACCTGCCTCAAAAATATAATTTATTTATTAAATTGGATATATTATAATGACAAGCATTGCAGTTCATTAAATAACTATACCTTTTTTAAGTTACAGATACAACAAAACATGTTTTTACACACAACATTGTTTAATTACATCGCTTATGATTTATGAACTTTGTGATATAATTTTAAGTTTAACATATAGTAAAGTCAAAATTCAAATACATTGCCCTTTGTTATTTTTTTCCACTTCATACAGTTTCAGGATGTATACATTCCAAATTGTTCCGCAGTAAAAAATACATTCCAATTAAACACAGCTTCAGGAAATTACATTCTTTAGATATCACAACATTTGACAAGAGAACATTAATTTTAACTTTTTGTAATAAAGTACCCAACTCAAACAAAAGTTTCAAAAAACGGATATAATATATATTTTGTACTAACAATGCTCGTTTATCAGATTATACATAGTATTGTACCTGTGCATAGTATAGCCACTTTGTAATATAATATAGCAAAAGGTATAGGATATTTTAAAGTATTAATATAAACAATATAAAATTCAGAAACAGTTCAGCTTTTGATGTTTAACTCGTTGTATAAAATAGTAAACTGTAACAATTTGTTCCACAAAAGAACATTTATTTTTATTTTATTTCACTGAATAGTTCCTATACAATACTATAATATAATATCAACAAAAAGGTTTACCTACTCTTTGGCAACACAATAGAACATTTTCAATGTCCTTCACAGTGTGTTGTTGTCAAATTCATTTTTGGTATTAAATTTTCATATTACTTTTCATGAAATGTTTATAAATCTTTGATGTACGATTTACGAATTATTTTGTGAACTACTAGGTATTATTAGTTGATTAAAATTTAAAACATATTATTGTGTGTTCCTTATAATATCCAATAGTATGTATGGTGTGCTCGCGAGCGAGTAAGTGTGAGTAAGTCGTATGTCGTATGTGTACAATATTACGTTGCAAAAATGACATCCCACATGCACGGTGCGTGGTGTTGTCGTCAAATAGCCTCGACAGACCTTCGGCGCGTGTACCACACCTTAATAAAAATGAATAATAATAATTAACAACGGTAATGGCAAAATAAAAACGATTGCGAAGAGAAAATATATCGAACGTGCAGCGAGCGGACGATCGATAATATAATAACATAGAGCGAGTAGTGACGACAATAATTACCATTGTTATTGTTTATAATTTCCCAGAGGAATTCATTGGCGTTCATTAGTCAATGATTTTTGGCAAAAAGCGAAGATTTGGCTGTGGGCCAGCTGCCCAGCTACAAAGGACTGGCGTGAACAACATTTTGCATGACCCGCGTCCCACCCTCACGACTACCCACCCATCTGAGCCAAAATACATAACGTCATGTGCCGGACTGCGGAACAAAAACAACGCCATTAATACGTTTTTATTTATATTTTTTCAGTGATATTTTCGGAGCACATTTCAAACGTTTGCTATAAAGAAATCTATTTTGACTTTAAGTTTATATTATCTAATATATTATGTGTGTATAATCACTATAATAATTAATTGTATTTATCTATCAACGCACATACTGAATTTAAAGCTTAGGCAAAAATAAAAGAAATAATTAGTAAAAACTAATGACTTTGTTTGACAATTAGTGATTGCGATTGATTGTATGGGTATATAAAATAAAGTAATAATTGTACACGATAATGTTCCATGGTTGTTGCTATTACCACAATATTATATTATACAATACAGCACTATGATATGCAAATACTAAATAATATCTTGCCACTAGTAAATAATTCCAACTAAACAAGTTCTTGAACACTATTAAAATGACCTATTTAAATGGTCTAATGGGAAATTATCTTATTTTATTATTTTGTGTTTGTTCAAATATTGGACATATACAATGATTACAATAGATTAATTACTTTTTCAGTTCATTCTCCGACCATTAATAAAAATGCACATTCGCTAATAGGTATCTAGCCAAATAATTGACCGACCAAGACGAAATTGAATTACAACGAAATTGGCACACTAGATGACTTACAAGATCCCATCAGTAATTGTCTATTTTATACATGTTTTAAGTTGATGAAAAAAATATTTAGAAAACCTTGAATTTTTACCAAGTATAATTTAACATAATTTGTTTTATGAAGCGTTTAGATACAATGATAGCACTCATACAGTCAAACCTCTTAAATTTTAATCTACAAATGCAATTTTATACAGAGTAATTTATAAAAAAAAAACCTTTCATAAAAATGTATTTAATTTGAAATAATTAATAATACCTATTAGGTACTATTTATTGTAAAATATATTATTGTAATTACAATTACTTATAAGTACATAATATTTTTTTAATTAAATCGTAAATCTTGTAGGTGCTATTAATAATGCTCTTGTATAGGTTAGGAGGTACCTACTGAGTATAAATAGAATTTGGCCAAAATCTTACCAAATTAATTTCAATATACTTACTGCAGTATTGTTATGATTTGTTGTGCCAAATTTACTGAAATTAAAAGTAAATTATAAAATATTTAAACAGTCAATAAACCTTTTATAAATATTAAAATGAATAGTAATAATAATTACCTACACTAAATAATTAATTTTTTACCTATAGAATTAAATAAAATATATCTACTGAAAACATTATAAACTGTACAAGCAATTGTAAATAAATAGCTGAATGCCTTTTTGGACGGTATAATAGAGTACTATTATAGTAGGTGTACAACAAATCATTGTTTTCAAATGTTGGTTCTTAAATATTGAGACATTTTTTATATCTATTATATTTTATTAATATTTTAGTATCTATACTTTAATATATCTGTAATTTTTACCACAAAAAGAAACCATAATTTTGCATCCCACAATACTGTGTGAACTGTGCTATGCAAAATAATATTTCAATTTATACTTTTTACGCAGTGGTTTTAAGAAAATAACAATCACGATTCACGACCATGAAAAAGTCACGACGTAACAACACATCGTTCAAGTTGAAAAGGAGATTGAAGTGCGGTTAAAAGCGATCGCAGCGTACAGCAGTAGAAATAATGTATAGGAAAACCGAAAAGTAAATAGTTACTTTGAAATCGACAAAGTGACAAACCATTATAATAATAATATAGTGTGTCCACGCGGTGTCTGCAAGATAGCTGCTGCAGCTTTATGTACATAGTATAATACAATTCTATATGACAATATTATAATTTATATACTATATAATATGTCTGTATGTACAAATACAACATAATATTATACTATCACTGTTGCTTTTGATTTTGTGCCGCGTGTGAACGACCAACTAACCTGCAGCTACCGCGCACTCAAACTATAGTTTACATTATATTATAATATATCGGTAGACATAATATTTTATCACACCTTATACCTAAACGCGGGAGAGTGGCTATGGCACAAGGGATTGTGTTGTGGTGTTAAAGCGTACTCGGCGTAAATGGGTATGTTGTGTGTACCTATATAATATATTATTCTCGGTGATTGTTTTTTTAATGCAATTTCCTTTACGACTGAAATTGTCCACAATACGACAATACGGTACCGACGAATGTAAAGAGAATACAATGTACTAATATACCTCACTACAGTTCAACAATTGTATCCATTATAAACCGTACACGCGATGATCAAAGAATCAGTCAAATATAAAAAAAAAAAAAACGATGAAATTAAATTTTGCCTTACCGTATAAAGTCGTCTGTCATTACATTGAGTAAAAAACTATACACCATTTGACATTTATTTTAAGTACCGACCTATATATTATACGCATTACAATAAACTTAAAAAAAATGTATACAATAAACACTAGCTTGGGGAAATAAATAACACGTATATGTACCTTAATATTATGATGGTATCATAATATAGAACTTGAGTTTTGAATAACTGTACAATTTAATCACCCAATGATTATTGCAGACTGCACTTTTTTTCAATCTTTAATAGCGCTAAGTGAATTCTGGCTTATACTTACAGGCTACAGCTATTAATATTATTGTTAAGTTACCATTTCTAAATTGTGTACTATCATTTATAACCATCATAGCAACAATTATAGTTATACAGAACTAAATCATAATTATTTCATTTTTTATAGAAAAAAAAAACTTAGGTTTAATTATTAAAAAATAAAAAACAGTGATTATAAAAACTCGACAATGGCGCGCAGTTACAACATTTCAAAAATTACAACATTTGAATATTCATAATATAATGTATACGGGCACTCCGGTAAACAGCCAACATTACTTTAGTCCGATTAGTATTTTTTTTCTCTAGCTCAACGGGAGCCCACGCACATCACGAGCAGATAAGATTTTTTTAAATTTATGACACGACCACTCCCTTCATAGGTTCTTTTTACATCTCACTATGTCTCTCTCTTTCTTGCTAGTACATAATACATAAAATTAACATAATGGACCCATCGAGAGAGTGTGCATTAGCTTGAGGCTAAACGTATAAGTAAAAATATAAAAATAAAAAACCCAACGTCAACGCAGAAAAATAAATTATACATGCACAGCCACAGGACGTATAGTTCGCAGTCTACCTAATCGTCCTAATCGTAATCGAGAAGACAAAAGCTTTTTTATAAATGCATGGATGGGCCTGGCTCGGGGTACACAATAAAAAACGAATCGACATTCAACGGATTTTACAGTAACTACGTACCTACTATACATTATACATTGACGGAGTCCCAGGAGTGGATGTCAAAGAGTGACATAATGTCGTGAAGTCACATACAACGTTACACGTGGAAATAGGAGCGATAATAATTAAAACAATTTTGAAATTCGATTAATGTACACAATACTGCTAAAAAAACTCTAGTGATTAGCTTCGTATGATGGATAAATGTTTTAAATATTCTTCGAATAATATTCTTAAATTTCTATCTAAAATCTTATAGTAGGTTAACTTGTAAAACAATCACTAATATTATAGTCCTATTCATTTTAACGTAACATCTCAAATTTTTTTCGTGTTAATTTTAATATTATCAATTCAGAATTCGTTACACTGATTAAATATTATGTCTACTGGAAAAAAAGGATACAATTCTTGTTCAAAGTATGGTCGAACAAAAGGTAATTTACAAATTAAAGGG
Organism: Metopolophium dirhodum; assembly: GCF_019925205.1. NCBI lineage: Eukaryota > Metazoa > Arthropoda > Insecta > Hemiptera > Aphididae > Metopolophium > Metopolophium dirhodum. The sequence continues at coordinate 21,920,651 of NC_083566.1, forward strand.
GAAATATACCTGGGAAGTTGGAAAGAAAAACTCTACTCGAATGTCTGGCGACTGTACAAGTTGTAAAACATCATAATAATGTAATCACTATATTATGTAACAAATGAACAAAAAAATGGAATTGGTACATTTGTAAATAGTCCAATTATATAAATTATGTAATCAATAAATTCTGGATAAAATCAATTATTGAACAATTGCTGTATACAGTAAAACAACGGTGTACTTTTTTATATTTTCTTCATTTTGAAATAGTTAAATAATATATCTGTGAGTAAGGTTGATAATATATTATTACATTCTGTAGATATGTGTCTAATGTATTGTTATTTTTATATTTTTGTTTTATCAAACACATTTTTTAACTTAAGGAAGTAAATAACTAATATGTAGGTACAGATCTCATGACTTAAATTTAATGAGAAACTAAAAAATTTGTAATGTTATTGATAAAATTAACTATACCTATAGCTTATGTATGGACTCTGGTTTTAGATTAATAGCTGTACAAGGCTTTATATAATACTATTTCTGCAGTATATTGTACTCAACAAAAGCTGTCAGCCAGAGTCATATTATTCGATTGAATTTCCTTCCGTTTTGACCGTCGTTACTGTCATTTTACCAAAAACTTTTATAGTTGTATCTCATTTTTTCCATACTTTCATCTCACTTGCTTATACCGAACACTCTTGAACTTTATATTTCTTACTCTCTTGGTCAAACAGCTGTCAACGGTATTTTAGTTACGTCGAAAAGTCACTGTCACATGACTCGTAAGACGAAGAAAAATCTATAACAGGAAAACGAAAAAGTAGCTTAACGAGTTCAGAATGTCACAATACGATATACTTTTGGGGCCAGGCCAACTGGAGTGTTTTCTTCCCCCCCTATAGCTTTCTTCGTCCCCTGGGGAATCGATAATATAAGCCCAGATGCCGCTAATATAATAGGTAGTTTTACTATATATTTTATTTGTTTCGTTTCGGAAGACATTGTTTATCGGTTAATGTTAAACTATAATAATCACGTAGTGACGACACTGACAATGAGTTTCTTTTAGACTGTTTCCAAATCAGCCTGGAAAATCAATGGATAGCATCTGATTGCAGAAAAGAGGAGTTGCAGTTTTAAGTTTTAATAGTCGATCAAGTCATCACATTCTTAATATTTGTTTACAAAGGTCACGGTCATTATTATTATTAAAAGCTGAATAATAATAATAATATAATGACAGTTGAATTAGCAATATCATAGACGTTAAATGCAAAGGTAGAAAGTTTATGAAAATGATTAACTCAAGTTAAGTTAAGACAACACAAGATCGATAAGTTAGAAGTAAACAGTTTACAAATAATGAATTTAACACAATAAGTTAAAAGTTAATATGGTAAATAAAATATTTAACTTAACTCAGTTTAAAAAAATGTAATCTACTGTCACATAAAGAGTTAGGTTCTGCATTCTTTCTAATTTTCTAAATTATAATAATCAATTTATTGAACTTTTATCATAACTTCAGTCTTCAAGTGTATACAAAATACACTAATACATTTACTTGTTTATTAAATATTTGAACAATATACACATATCAATTAATAATTTAACAAATATTAATTTTTTTATATCACATATAAAATTTAAGATCATACAATATGATGTCATTTACACTACTGAAATATATCTATATAAAAAAATATTTTTTCAAGAAAAATAACAGAAATACTTGTATTATTTTTATTTTTAAATTAATAGTTAAGCATAAAACTATTCAATCGACAAAAACGAAAAACATTTTAACCTGATGCATTATTTTTAAACCAACTGAGAAAATCTAAGCTATCTTAACCGTGAATTAAACTAGTTACGTTAATAAGTTGATTAAGAAAATATTAACTAACTAGTTAAGTTAAAAGAAAAAAGTAAAAATTAAATTAACTTTTAACTTTTTAATACCCATCTTTGGTTAAGTGTGTATGTACTCCTTTTCAATTATTTAAACATTAATTTTTTTTATTATCCTCAATAAAAATTAATTTTTTTTTGCATTTTTTAACCTGTTTATTAATTATTAAACATTTTTCAGACTTATTTTGATATTTTGTTATCTTAGGAAAGGAACCTAAGTAATAGGTATGTAGTACGTATATTGATTTAAGTTTTTAATTAATATATTAATTATTCTACTTAAACATTGTTAAACATTATACTGACAGGTATATTGAAAACATATAAATAGTTTTAGTTACTTATAAGTAGGTAGGTCTTTTCATTTATTAACATATGTTTGATGTTTCTTAGTTAAACTTTATTACTTAGGATTTAGGAAAGTTATTGATGTTATAAACATAACTAATACACCAATTTGAGAAATGAGAATAAAGTTAAAATTTTTTTTTTAATTTGCTGTTATTTACACGCCTTTATCAGTGGCTTCTACGACATAATAATATCATGGGTTTGCGTGCTCAAACTGAAATACGGTTATTATACATATATTAAACCTATAGGTTACCTTATATTGTATAGTATATTTTGTAAGCTCCATAGTTGAAGGGTACGTAATTGTAATTAATTACAGTTCAGGGTCCTACATAAAATACAAAACAGTAAATACGTTTGTATATGTTAAGTTAGGTACTTGATTTGCTTCGTTCTCTTTAACCGTTTTTTTTTATTGATCGGAAACTATGACCATTAGCTGTTTGGGGGGGGGGGGGAGTCAGTTGAATTGGCACATGTGTGTATCTGTGGCAAGGGTTTGTCAGTTTGTTACTAAAAACCCGGGTGGTCACCCTTCCGGGAACTAGTGACACTGGCCGGTGCTTGCACTCAGAAAACATTTTGTGATTGAATGCAACCATTTTTTTTATATTTATATATAATTTATAATATAAATTACAAAATACTTCAGCAGTTTGTCAGTTTTGTATTTAGATAACACTTATTGTACAGTAAAACGCGTTTACAATCACGATGCTGCACTGCACTGCACAGTGGGAATCGAACCTGCGAATATTTATCGCGTTTTCTATTGTCTGCCTATGTACTATACGTATACAGTGAGCAGAGTACGGTAGGTATAACGTACTATTATGTAGGATAAACATTGCAGAACATCTATTGTGCAGTTAGCTGTAACCATTCGTATGTTCACATGTACACCTATCTACAATATTTCGTGGCTCGCGATAATCATATAGGTAGGCACCTCGACTGGGATGACTTTTGACGGTCCTCGACAACCGTGCAATATAATCACGGTGCATCATCGCTTCCTTCCCTTTCAAGCGTTGACGGAAATTTGCTTCCCACTTTTAGGAACGCCTCGTCACCACTACGTTATATCGACGTTTTTTTTTGTTTTTTTTTTTACTAAGGAATATTGTAAATATTGCACAGTCACTGTACACAGCGAGTGTACAGCCTTACAAAAAAAAATGTAGGTAGTTAAAATGGAAAATATAAGAGCAAGAAATTAGGAAAGTACTTCAAGTAATTGCAGGCATGCAATTCAATGTCGAAATGGAGAGAAACTGTACGGAATTGTTAATTGTTGTTTGGTCGGTGGAAATATTATGTCTGTACAAAACAGTTCATGATTATTACCTAATTCAATATCTCGACTTCAGAGTCCCGAGTTTTCTCAAAGTATGACTCTGCTTATTTTGTACTGTGCGTGTAGTGTTGTGTACGTATGTATTACATTTTCATGCCAACATTTCATTGCATTAAAATTATAAACTCTGATTAGTTTGCCCAATGCGAAATGTTTATCATCGTAATAAAATGATGTAACAATAATTTAGCGGAAATCAAAAACGTACATACCTAACGTACATACATGTGTTTTGAATTAAAATATATTCTTACGATTTCTTCACCCTCCCTAAAATATATGAATACCTACAATCTACATGCATAAAACCCGTTGGTAATTCTTTAGTATCTATTTATCACTATTAAGATTTTTCTTTGAACCCATTAATCTCTGTAATTATTTTAATTAAGCAGACAATATTGAACGTTCATAAAATAACTGTCGACCTTTTTTATTTTATGTTCCCATCGTAGTTCGCTTCTTTTTCCCGCGATCTATGCAATTATAATCTGCCACGACCCGAAAGCGTGGTACAATTATTGTGATTTTATTTTGAAGAATGCAAGAAGAAAAATACTTAAATGACGCACTCATATATCGTACCATATAATAATTGTTAATCTTCTATTATTTGGTCTGCCATCGTAATTATTATAGTGCGGACAATAGACGATAGACGATACTCTACGGTCACAGACCACAATGATAAGTCTAACAAATTTATTGTAGTCAACAAAACCATTATCAAGTTCGATATTTCCAAGATAAGAACGTCTAATAAGGAATAAACATCGTTTAAAAAAATCACGTTTCACCCAAATGTGTGCACGTGGAATAATATTATTATAAATTATGATTCATTTATTAGCAGCAATGGTCTAACCAGTGGCGTGACGAAGGACTTTATTTGAGGCACGTGCCTCAGTTTAAAGGGTGGTGGAGACTAGAGGCATTTCACATATTATAATAATTTATTAAGTGTGTACTAATACTAAGCCAATCTTTCTCAGTTACCATTTACGTAAATACATAATTATTTAAATAAGTATTTATAATTTATTACTTATATAAATTATTGTGCCTCATAAGTTTATGAAGTTCGCCACGCCGCTGGGTCTAACAGACAACGGTTTGGCCCCAAAATATTTTTCTACGATGAATAAATTAAAAAATTAAACTTGTTAACACCAAATTTTTAAAACCCTTTTGCTGTTTATAATAATAGTTATCATTAATAGGTACAACTATTTTAGTAATTTTCAACTTACAACAGTTACATTACACTATTAACAAATAAATACTTAATACTAAAGTATAAATACTGTTTTATATTAAATACAAAATATATAATTATATTGTTATTTAATTAATGAAATACGGATGCACATGTTTGTATAACGATATTTACTAAAATAATATGAAACCTATTGGTTTATATAGGTTGTGTAATACAACAGTCAACGACATAGACAAACAGTTAATATATTTATAATATAATTTATTGTGAGAAGTACAAAAATGGTAAATGTATTGTTGAATGACGTAAACTGTATAGCGTTTATAGGTTATAGTACTATAATATTATTATGTGACATGTGTATAGTGTATTCAATTTCTAAAGTCACATTTAAGGGGATTCAATACCGAAAGGTTTTTAAGGAGTTCAATATAGGCAATCCTCTTAGCGCGTGCGTGCGTGTGGAGTGTGTGGCGTAATAAGTTAGTGTGCGTGACTGTAGCACTAAAGACATGGCGCACGCACTTATCACCAACCTGTTACCTGTAGTCATCAAATAATAATATTCTTCATTAAAAACCCTATTTCTTTCATCCGACATTTTGTACCGCATCTAGTAATGCGATGAGGAATATGAAAATATAATTAAATTCGTTAATTATTAAGCTTACTTGAGATCGAACATTTTAATTATTAGATTTTTTTCCAATGCCCCATAATGATATAATTACTATTTAAACATTTTTTTTACTGTTATTCAAAAAATTAAAAACACAGATCATTTCACTTTTTCACTTTTTCAAATTTTACTCTTATTCAAAAAATTAAAATTTTAAAAAGTGAAAAGTGAAATGATCTTAAATACGTTTTTAACGAATTAAATTATGTTTTCATATTTTTTTATCACATCACTAGTTTTTTCGGTACAACGGATAAAAGAGTTAGGTTATATATTTAACTTATATTTATATGATTTTATATTTTAGTTAAAAAAAAAAACCGTTATTATAGAATCTTTTTAATGATTTCTTTGCATAGGTGGTGGTGCACTGCGCTTGGTAATTATTCGATATATTAAATAACGTAAAATCGGTCTTAAGGTATTTTTTAACAATATTATATACTATTATTAACATAATAATTTTAATAAATGTATATTATTCTATATCGTTAACCAATTAGTAGTTAAGAAAAACATATTTTCTGCATACCTACAATGAAGAATCTAAAGACTGCAATTTATAAATATAATTGCGGCAATTCGAGCATAATAATTTCTGTCAAATTTTAGTTCCTACCTAATTATATTCCATGGTTTGTTAGGTTTCTTTATTCTTTAATATGTTATTACAATTTATTAATAAATATTTTGAATGTTTAAACTTTTATCGTTTCTACAACCAGAATTTAATTTCTTCTGAAGTAGATATTTAAATGTATATTAAAACTTTTTAAAAATTCTATTGTGCTTGCAATTACCCACAGCATTGAACATGCGCATGCTAATGTTTCTTTATAACCAACCATATCACTAAATCATAAACATAATATGTTTTGCTTCAAATACTATATGAATATCTAATATGTGTATATGTCTTTGAACCAAATAAAAACCATTTTTCATTTAAAGAGCAAGCTTGTCGATTTGTAAGAGTGAGGAAAAAAATATTCCTTTATGTAATATGTATGCTCATTATAATTTATATTATGACGTGTAAGGTAGGTATACACTGCACATTGGTTGTATTTTAGAATAAAGGGAGTGAAAGTTACTGTTATGGCATTAGCATGGCTTTATAAACGAATAGATTTTTTGCAAAAAGATTTCGAGAAGTATATGCTTAGCCGGGGATGCTGAGGAAAATTGAAGCTTTTAACGTAACAATATGTCAGGATGATAAAAAAAAAAAATTCGCTCTCTATACAGTAGGTATATGGTTTGCGAAACTCAATAAGGTACCTTAACCGGGAAAAGGTCACTGATTGAATTAATATAATATGATTTAATCCAATGTTATCGCACAATATATGATATCGTCAGTGGATTTGTCTACCATGCAATTTCGCTAAAACGATTTTAATCAAAAGTTATTCAAAGTAATTTACAAATAACTTTAAGGCAAATAATTTGGATCCAGCAGCGAAGATGAATTGCCGCCGCATACATCGTTTCTCCGAGGCTATTTATCATTGGTTAGTGTAACGTGGATTGTTAATCATTTTAATTGGCAACAGGACCCGAAAATTGGGACCGACGTGAATTTATTATTCTACTCGGCATGGTTAGAGTTTTTAACGTGATTCCGACTACTACCTTGAATCACACTTTGGTTCGTACAATATTATAGGTACTTATTAAAAAGTTATTCATACGGGTAAGCTCATTCAATGTTTATTGTTCAAGAACCTTAATATATTATATAGCATAAATAATGTTTTTTTATCAATTTATTTAATGTTTAAATTTTGATGAATATTAAAACCATGTATAAAACTATTAAAATGGGTATTTATCATAAAATTAATAGTACAATTTCGTCTGATTTGTGTATATTTGTCGAGTAAATAAAAGAGAAAATGAAACATATTCATATAACTATATAATAGGTTATCTCCAAAGATTTAATCGTATAGATACCTATAATATGAGCACGAACTTAGCCTCGAGCCGGTCACCGACACCACAATAGCGTAGGCGACTTGTCCTTAAAATCACTGATAAAAATAAAACAACCAGCGTTTAAAGATATTCGCATTTTCTACGCGTTCACTAATTTGAATCCAAGGCTCATGCTACTGTCACTATAATATTTTTACTTTGAAAATATTTTATTCCATATAACTGATGCATATACCCAACACTTTTCCACTTTATTATTATTTTAATAGGCCTCGTAGCCTTCGATCAGAGGCTTACAATTTAATATGATTCGTTTACGAATACTTCGTGTTTTCACTCCTATATATTATAATATTATTTTTCTATTAATTTCCTACTTATTAAAGATTCATTCCGGTCACCTTCAGCTTCTCATTGAAATAAAGTCATGGGTTGTCGTTTATGATAACAAGTAACAAAGGAGGCTGCGCAACGATAAATAATATAATGGTTCATTTTACGTACAAAATAAATGTCGTATGCCTTGGACGTACACTATCAATATTACAAGAATAATTGCTCGGATAAAAAAGTATATAGGTTTCGCTTGTGTGAAATAATACATCGTCGTCGCAAAAAAACGCCCCATAAAACATTTATTTCATCTATAATATTATATTCTTACTCCAAAGTAAAATTACCAATTGATAATAGCTGTTAATTCTTACTAAGACTATATTTTAAATGCATATTAATAATATTATAATATAAAAAACTATAATATGTATAAAATAAAAAATGAAACTTAAACATAAAGCTTCAATGTTCTTGAATTGTAATTGATGTTAAGGACTTTTTGAAATTCCGTTTACAATAGTCTATGATTTTAATATTGTGGAACATCGCATTGCCTAAATCTACATAATTTGAGCAGCATTGTAATATTTCAAAGAAATTAAATGAAGAATGTCGAAATCTTACATTGAATAAGGAAATCCTTATGTCGGGTATGGTATATTTGAAAATTGATTGCCTATTCATTAAGTATTTAATCAAGTATCAAGTGTATATTATTATATTAGAATTCACACTGGTAAAGTACTGATAGGTCATAGGTACCTAACACAATATCCAACTATAATGCTGTCGTGGGTGCTGCATTAAAATAGAAGCAGAACTAATCGATTAACTGTTAGTTTTGTTTTTTTAACTTTTAAAGAGATTATATAACAATGGTTGAATATAATATTTAGTATCATTATTATTACTAAATAATATTGGTACATAAATAGTTGCTATCATCTGCAATATCAACGAGTTTAATATTATTATGTTTAACGTTTTAATTCGTGTAAGTAAATTAATTAATTAAAAGTTATTTACATTTGAAACATTATAATAAATAGGTACGTATAAGTACTTGTTTTTAATTGAGCCCAGTTAAAAAATAAAAAAACATGTACCTATGTATATTTTATTTTCTGTACGTGTGATAGTTAGTACATGTTAGTCGTTACATACAAAGTAAAAATGAGTTTAATTATAAATGTATACGAACATAATATGCTAATATGTATTATTAGATTTAGCTTCCAAGATATCATTGAAAATAAGATAATGTGTTATGATTGTAAATTATAATTAACTTTAATATCAAATAGTCATGTAATGAACGCTTTCGCACCAGTATTGTTAGAAAATTAATGTATGATAATGAATTTGCAGGTAAATAGTGAATACACATTATTTTTAGTTCAAACTAAAAGTTTTGTAATAATAACTTTATTTGTCTCATAAATATTCGATGCCATACGTTATGTTTATGTATGGGCTAGTACGTAGAGTAGTAGAGTAGTACAAGACACAAGTAGCCAGTAATTCATTAATTATGTTTACTTCATTTTTAGAAGTTAATGCCGTATCGCATAAAAATTGATTAATTTAATGGTTCATGCATGGGCCACTAAATCCTATTTAAGGGACTATTAGCTTACTATTGATTCACTAAATGTTTTGGTTATTGTTTGTGCAACCCAGCTTAAATCAATTTAAACACTACATTATTATTTGAAATTGTAATTATTATTTTTCAAGGACCATTATCCTTAGTATTTAAATTGTATTAAATTGGAAACTACTCGTACAATTTATGTTGATAGGTGCATGTACATTTTCGTAAAAAATCATCTGTAACAATTTACAGCAAAAAAGGTTGATTGCTTCTCGTTTAAAACAAAGATCGTTTGTATCTTCACCTGACATACTGACACTCTTTAAATGGAATGATAAATTAAATGGAAAAAAATCTAAATAATTGAAAATATGATAAGTACATAGGTATTCTTAAAATTCAAAATTTGAATAAATGCATTATCTTTTAAAGGAAATAATGTGGATGAGCATCCTTGGTGAATCAACAGAACACATACGATTGGTTGGTACTTATAGTAGTGCCCATAGTCTAAATACGGGTATAGCGGGTAATTCGTAAAAATGATGTGTGCCCGAGAACGGTCTACATTGAACTTATAAACAGTTTCTCGCGTACCACCGTGCGGATACCGCCCCGGCCAGCCACAGATTGCGAAACGACCGTGTGTGTGTGTGTGTGTGTGTGTGTGTGTGTGTGTGTGTGTGTGTGTGTGTGTGTGTGTGTGTGCGTGTAATGCAATTACCTACTGACACTGTTTTTTTTTATTTTCTCATAACATAATCGTATTTTTAATACGTACGACGGAAAGTATGTAGGTACCTGGTACATATAACACGAATATATTATAGTGCCTATAATTGTAAAATAATAATATTAGTGTCAGTCGTGTTAATTTCAAAACTAACGACATTTCACACATAATGATAATAATAATATTAATATATTATAGTAGAAATTAATTATACATTATAAAAACATCATCGTTAGACACCGACACACCATTATGAACACTAAAATTTAAAAAAAAAAAAAGAGAAAGAAATTGGTTTTACGCTTATACGCTTTGTGTGCATCATTAATTTGCACGTGTACGCTGCAGTTGTAGTGCAGTCGTGCAGTACACACGCCCCCGGTTCTAACACTGACACGACCTTGAATTTTTTTTCTCCGCCACAAAATTTATATCACGGCACGTGTATGGATGTATACGCATCAGTATTAATGTGAGATATATTTTCCCGCGTAAAATCAAAATAATTATTTATTGCAACCATATTTCAGTTTCCGGGCCTTCTACGCACTACGTATATACTAGACAGTAGATTGTAGATACACCGTACACATGTTATTACAATACATCGTAAACGGTTCTTATTGTTATTATTGTACACCGGATGAGCACCATAATTTTATTATTATAGTGTTTACCAAGTTTCGGGGGATTAAATTTAATTTGAATGATAACATTTTATAATGTGTGGTAATACTCGTACAAACGTTTAGGATAGGTAACGGATTAAGTTCGCAATGAACGACGAATGCACTCCGGTTTGTTATTTTATGTACGATATACCTATAATACTTAATACTATAAGGACCGGATTTCGGAGAAATGCGTCTATATTATAGACAATGGTTTTATCTGCGTCCCAGGCCCTGCCAATTTTTTTTAACATGTACGCATATACATGAGTACGTCAACGTCCGCCTAGCACAATGTTGCATATGACGTAGCAGCTCACACTATATTATAGTACCTAACCTACATTAGAAATAAATCAGGATACCCAAATAAATAAATTATTTTTCTATATAAAAATAAATATACATTTTAGTATTTTACCAATATTAAGTTGATGACAATTTTTAAAGTCAAAGGTTATATTTGGTACATGACCAAAATGTATGATGGAGCAATTCAGCAATAAAACAATTGTAGTGCCCGGTTTTCAAAAGATTTATAATTTAATATTCCAGAAATGTATTATAAAAAACCTACCTATATAATTTCAAATTATTATTACAGATATTTATAATTTATGTTTAATTTGACGTGTGTAATAAACAAATGTGATGTGACTTCCAACACGGTTAGACTCTGCAGTATCAATTTATCACTTTTCCTCGATAAGCAAAATATAACCAATTTAATTTTCAATCAAACACATAATAATATTACATACGACTTCGATGGTAAATAATATCAAAACATCACATACGAACCTGCAAAGTTTGACGTGTTTTTTTACTAAGTCTTAATTAATCGATGTTTTTACCATTTATTTAAACATGTAGATATACATACAATATTATAGTTTAGACAATAATTGTCTAATTATTAAAGATGATTCATTATGAGTCGGTACAGAATTTCAAATAAAAATAAAAATACATTGGTGTACGTATTTAGGAATTTAACATTTAATATTTATAACTTCTATACTTTAACTTTACAAATAAATTATTAATGCACGTTAATTATATGCTATTTATAATACAATATTATAAAATATATTATAATATAATTTATGGTGTACCTATATAGTATGATATAGTAGGTAGGACAGGTAGGTACATACTTATATATTATTATAATGTTTTCATGATATCTACGGATTACTGAATTAGCTAGTGTTAGTTATATAAGTATTATTTATTCGTATTAAGTGAAATATTCAATTAAAACAAGTATAGAACTAAATACATGATAATAATTAATATTAAATATATATATAACATTATATTTTATATATTTTATAATAATATTAAATATTATGTTGCTATAGATCACAAAAATGTTCTCGTAGGTACATTATAATGTTTTAATCATACACTTGAAGTAATTTATACCGTATCTCTAAAATATAGCTATATACATATATACAATATATCTGATGCATATATTATTTTCAATTTTATTTGTTCTCTTTTTACTCGTAAGGCTGTAAACATATTATTAAGGAAGGCTACACCCGCCCCTCCCACCTCCCAACCACCCATATTCACACATAAAACTTTTGAAGGCAGCAAATTTGAATAGATATTTACCTAATTTATTATACTTAACCAAACAATAAATTATACATTACATATTGTTTTGCATATTATAAATTTATTGTAATTATTTTACATATTTTACAAACATATTATTTTACAGAAATAATTTGTATTTATTTTATATTTATAATTATTAAAATATGATATTATACCGATAATTTAAATATACCAAAAATAATTAAAACATCAGCTATTCGGAATTTATCAAAAATAAAATTATTTGCATCAAATTGTAGAAAAAAAATATCATTGTAGAAATAAATGGAAAATTATAAAATTAATATAACCTCGGTAAGAAAGCATAAATACGTGAATTCGGGTTATTCACCCATAGACAGTGCATACTGAATAATTTAATTATTTCATCGAGTTGTTTACACGAAATGGTTCCTATCAAAGATCAGTTCACGTTTTAAAAAAAATATATTATCATGGTTGACGATGAATCTAAATATCATTACTATATCTACTTTTAACTTATGACAGTAGTGCCACACACATGACACATATTGTGCCACAATAAAATACAAATGTTTGCTTATCGGTTGTTCTCATCTTTATGAATAATGTCATGACGGTCATCAACCTCAATCATATTAATGTTATTTATTGTTTTTTTATTCATACTTATATATATATATTATAAGTAATTAGGTTTTACCTACGGAATTAGTCCGAATACTAAAGTTTTTATGATTTTTGATTATGTTTTTGTTAAAATATCTTAACTCCACCACATGCATAATATAAAAAGTGTTTACTTCTATATTTTAATAAACATTTATATTATCAGTCGCTTTGCACACTTTAAAAACTTAGTTTAACAAAATACCAGTATAGTTATGAATTACAAAAGTATATTTTTTAAATAATAGTTTATTAATTGGTAAGAATAATAAGTATATTTTAAAAGAATTTTCGTATACTATAATATTATATTTAATAATTATATTATATTCAATAATTCCAGTAAGTATTTATAATCGTTTTTAAAAACATGCTGCTTCAATGCTTAATTTAAAAAAATGTATATCAATTAGATACAATATATTTATTATTATTAATTACTTATTACGTCTTATTAGGTAGGTACTGTATATATTTTAATTCCAAACATAGAAATAAAATGTTTGAAAAATTTTTAAAGAATGTAATTTCTGATTTTTAATCAATCTATAATAGTTTTTAATATCTAAAACATTAAGGTATAATAAAAATATTCAATTATATTTGTTCAATGACTGACTCATTATCTAATAAGATTTTTTACATAATTGTCTTAAAAAAAAAAAAAAAGCGTTTGTTTCTGGAACATTAATTGATCGGTTTTCCACAAAATAACACGCATTCAGCTGAACATAGAAACATTGCCGCCATTATTATATTCCCCTTCTGAGCAATTTTTCATTGATATCCCCCATACACGAATATACATTTATATTGAAGAAGTGAGAAAAAAGGGTTCGCTCGTTAATAATGGTTAGGGCGATCGACAGCCAGAAACAAACATTTCATTTTCCCTCTGTACACTCTATAAGAGAACCGAAATACTCTAATAATCACACACGCCATGTCGATTGCAATGAAACTGACGGGTTATTTTGGTCTACTTAATACGTTTGGAGTATAAATTGTTTTGTTATTTATTTTCACCCTTTTGATCCTTGCACGCTACTTGTTAGGTATACACCATTTGTTGTCTTAGTCTTACAAGTACGTAACATACCAAATTTACGTTCAGGATATAACGCGTTTAGCTCTGTTAGTTTAAAAATTAGAGTGAATCGACCTATTATGAAACTTGATGATAAGAACATTATCTATGTGTGTATGTGGGTTTTTTAGGATAGTTAAATTTTTTTGCAAGTTAAGTCTTAATAATATTATATCGGAAATTAAAAATGCTCATAACTCACTTAAAAACTGAATGATCGTAAAAAACCCCAAATATTAACACAGATAATGTGAAAAGAACAGATGAAAATATGAAATTAAGACTAGCTGTGCAAAAAATAATGAAGGAATAGTAACCATAATCGTTTTGCCGTGGCTATATCGAATAAAAAAAATAATAATAGGTAGGTACCTACTAAATAACCGGTTGATGGACAACTGATTTTAAAAGTAGCAACGAAGGATTATTGTAGTTAGGTACTCCAACATATCAAGATATGATGAACGATTTGATCGAAGAGCAAACTTTATATTTTTATCCCATCTCTTCATAAAAAAAAAAAAACTAAAACGCATCATATTATAATAATATAAAATGTACTCAAATGTTTAAATAATTTTAACATTCTTAGTTGCACCAATTAAACAGAAAGTTAGGTACCTATATAATATTTTTATTTTTCTTATAGACTAAAAGTTATAACCAAAATAAAAAACACATCAAACGTATAATTTTAGTATTAAAAAATACAAATTTATATTAAAAAAGTGGTAACTAGCAATTCAAAATTGATTCAAGTTAAAAAAAACACAAGCACGACTAGATCAGTATACCGATGTTTATACTTAAATTTATTATAAAGATTGATGTTACACTAGCTCTTTTTTTTTATTGTATTCTTTTATACTTCAAATCAGTATTTATTTATAAATTGTTATTTTTATTATATTCTTTAATTAATTATTTTTTTCCTCTCCTTGTTATTTTTAATTAACATCTTGATAAGTATTCTTACTATACATATGAAGAGGTATTATTACCTCAGTATAGAGCAAAGCTAGTATTTTTTCGTATTTATCTATTTTACTTTGCGAACATTTCTACATACTAGCAAATAAACAAATGATTATTATTATTATTATAAAGTTAACCAACATTATTACATTAGCATAATTAATATTAGCCAATAGGGGGGGAGGGAGCTTGGGGGACTTAGTCCCCCAAATTTCGGTCAAGTCCCCCCAGTTCAAAATCTAGAAATTAGTACTAATTTTTATATTCTGTGGTTCTTAGCAATATGACCTATGGGAAGTGGGGCTTGAGTCCCTCCCCAAAAAATGTAGTACATTTTCGCCTATGTATTAGGATAATTCACTGTCTGAGTTTCCGGTACTAGATCATAATTTCTCCCGGTTATCGGTGACAAACTAAAAACCACTTACTACTTTATATACCACAGTATAATAGATGTATAGATCAAATAACAAACCTATTTTTACAAATGAAAAAAAGTATTCACAATTTCCAGTTTTCATCTAAAATATAGAGAAAAAAAATCTTTAAGGGTTTTATTTTTATTAAACAGTTTTAAATAAGTATTATATTTTATTTTATCTTTACTTAATTCCGTTGACTAAGCCATACGTGCAACAAAAATTAAATGATATTTGTAATTAAATATTACGAAATAACATGTTCAATTTCAAAAAATATAAAAAAAATATCTATTTTGTTTGTTACCAACATTTTTTATCGGTATATTATCTTAATTGAAACAATTAATGTTATATTGTAATATTAAACAACGCCAGTGCCTATAATAAAACCTATTATTATTAAAGGACAATAAAACGTTGTGTCAATAGTCTCATCAAAAAGTCTGTTTTGTTTATTTTTATTAATACTAACGAGTGTAGTAGTAGAAAAGAGGAGGGGCTGAGAGGCACATGAAATGATAAATTCTCAACCGGATGGGCCATATTAGTACCTATATTGTGTAATATGTACAGCAGTGTACGTAGTACCACAGAATATAACAAAATACAAATTTGAACTAATGAACATTAATACCTAATTAATATGTCTAATACTATCACACAAATCCGTATTGTAGATTTACATAAAGGTAATTACAATAGTTTATTTTAGAGCAATTGTATTGTTACTACTATATTTAGTATAAACCGCCATATCAGATACTTATTAAAATGGTTTATGGTAAATTTGAACAATGCTAATCAACGAAATTCTTGCAAAGGAACCTACCACCAATGTTCAAAATGCCAGAGGTAACTTTAACATATTTAATGCATAATATTGCATCATGAATACATAATATACCATAATATTATTACATACCTAGGTTCTAAAATATATTATATTAGTCAAAGAATGTTTAAATTGTTTACTTCAAGCGGTAATTTTTAGTCAACTAAATTCTACCTGAAAGTAAATAATAGATGGACAGTTTTGTTCTAAATCTTTCTATTTCTTACGGCAAATTTGCATAGTTTTCACTTACTGATTTATGATTACTGACTGCTGAGTACCTATCCCAAATTCCTATAAACTATCTGCTATTATTTACCTATGAGTTATATGATTCTCTAATGGCTGACAACATTCACAGCTAAACGTGTAGTCTTGTAATTATAACTTTGCTAGAATTTTTTTGTTGGGATGAATCAAACCTGTATGTATATAATAGTCTCGACATTGATATTTACTCTGCGTTAGCAATGAATTTAAGAATATATTATATAATAAATGAACCCACATTTATTTGTCAATATATCAAGTGTAATCAGGTCAAAAAGTTGCATGTGTTCAAGTACTTCAAAAACAACATTAACGCATATTTGGTTGTATAGGTACCTAAGTAACAAAAAACTAGTCGAAAATCATACACAATCAATACAAATACAAAACACTTGAATCAAAGGCTTAAAAATCAAGATATTAAATAGAATTGGCTTTAAGTGTAAATAATTGATATCATACATAATTTATTCGCATTGAAAATGTAACTTAACTAATTTATTATGTAGGTACTACTTAATATACAAAAGTAATAATAAGATATTATTAGTTGTTATAATGTTATATTATATTTTATCTATGCTAAATTATTGGAAATTAAGTAATGTTTAGTTTAAATTGATTAAATGTGCAAAAATGAATAATATAGAAATAGAATATATAATTATTTAAGATTCTGAGCGGAGAAATGAACGTATTGGTCTTATACAACGTGTGTTTTTTATGTCTGACGTCGACCGTACCAGTAACAATCCTTCGATTTTAAACTATGATGGTGGTTTTAGGAAGCAAAGTGGATCTAGTTAGTGTCTCGAGGTATCAAAATTAAAAATTCTAATACTATTCAAAATAGTCTGGAAAAATAAACAAAATTTGGAAAAACAAGATTTTTGCGCAAAAACCATTTTAGACAAAATCGATTTTGTTTAATAGATTATTTAGATTTATTTCATTTGTAATAAATACTAAATATTAATTAATAATTTTACTTTCGTTTTAAAGTGTTTAAAAAATAAATTATTAGTAGGTAGGTGATTTTATTATCTTTACAATAAAATTATAATATTTATAATAATAGCATTTTTTCTAGTGTACTTATTTTCTCAGAATAAAAGAACATCTGAATTCTTACTTTTTATAATAACACAAAATTGATTTAAAATTACATAACCATTGTAAAAAGGGATTTAACTTTATTCCAATATTCAAAGACGAAAAATCTACAGACCGTAGTTCCGGTCAGGGTTACATAATGTCTGTAACTATCGAACCAAGTCGGAAAGATAAACGTCCGTTTCATTATGAATTCCCAATATTTGTCTGTGTGGTGCATATATTTTTTTCCCCCAAAATATGGGTGTACCTATACTCTACCGTGTATGCCATCTTTTATTTACCTTTCCGGTGTAAACACACTGAAATAATGAGTGTATTTTTATTCAAAATTGAAAATTGTATGTAACCATAAGTAAATACTTAACAGTAAAAAGTAATCATTTCCTTTGGCTTACGGCTACTAATCAACACATTGTTAGTATTCAACTACTATCATACAACATGAGATTGTATTTATGCCTGAAAAGATACGTAATTTGTAACTTAAAAATAGAAAGACATATTATATTTAACTCAAATATTTAATATCAAGATGTAATAGGAGTAGATACTTAGATGGATAGATATTATTGTGTGTAACGTGTATAATTGTATAGGTACCTATTGCAAAGAAACTACATAATATATAGTACGATTATCGTACCTACTATAATAGGTATATCTACTATATACAGATACAAAATAATTTAGCTAATTTTATTGTACGTATAAACAATGTTAATTTTAGAAATATAGAAGACATTGATTTCCAAATCAAATATATCAACGTAAGTACGTGATAAAGCGTTTAAAAAAAATGTAGCTGACGGTGAAAAATTTAAATTTAATATTTTAAATTTAATAATTTAAATTTAAACACTTATTATTTGGTATTGAATTAACTACTAAATTATATCTATTTCTGATAATTAATAAAAAATCCTTATTAAGTTCGAAACAGTCGAAAACTCAAAACTAACTAAAAAGATTAAATATCTTTTCAAGTGCACGCCCTATAGTTTATACAAATATGGTACACCACCGATCACCAATCAAATTGGTATAAGATTATTCTATAGACGAGTAAATCCTCTTGTTGCTTATCTTTTAACTAGATGTTTACAAAAAAGGAACAACATGTTTAAATACCGATTATTGCATAGGAAAAAAAACAAGAAAAGATAATCGATAATCGTATATCTAATTATAATTGACATGTATTTATGACTCATTGATGGAAACCTAACGTCGTGAAGTTTTAAGTGTACTATAGCGTTATACACACATAGTTATTAGTTACGATCAGGGACACATTGAGGAAAAGGTCAAAAAGTTAATTTACTTTGGGCAAATGTTTTTATAGCGATACAATATTATTTTTAAAACTGCTGCAATTTTTGGTAAATAATAAATAAAAAAATTAATGATATGCATAAATAGGTAGGTACCTACTACTATAGAGCGTAGACGCTAAGCAATTCTATATAAATTAATTATGCGGATGTAACCGAATCAAATAGGTGTACTTAATAAGAATAACAATACGTATATTATAATATTATATGGCATAATGCAATTCAAATTTTAAATTGTTTTAATCCTGTCATAATTATTATTATTTGCTTATACTTATATAAACTTGTAATAATTAAATTAGTTATTTGTAAATAATTAAAAAATAATAAAACACAACAAGAAAAGTCAACTTAAAAATAAGAATTAATAAAAAATGATATTACTATTTACTAAATATATCAAGAATAAATTATAATTCATATTTTGTTGAACCACTTAAACTTCAAATTTATATAGTACACATATTTGAATACTTGTAATGTTTATAAATGTACTATTACTACTTACTGTTTATGATTAGGGTTAATCTACTTAATCTTAACATTTTGCGTAGTACTTAAATATTGCAGAATTAGTTAAAAAAATTTAATAAAATTACAAAACATGTATCTTTATTGCACCAAATCATATAAATATTATAAGAAAATGCTTTGTATGTGTAAATGTAAAATGTATAAAAAATGAAAATCGTAAACCTAGATAATATACAATGGGCGTAGGTACCGAGGAAAATGTTTTGAAGTTATTATTCATGCACCATGCTT
The DNA here is from genome assembly GCF_019925205.1 of Metopolophium dirhodum. NCBI lineage: Eukaryota > Metazoa > Arthropoda > Insecta > Hemiptera > Aphididae > Metopolophium > Metopolophium dirhodum. Next base: position 21,940,506 of record NC_083566.1, read on the forward strand.
ACATATATTCATATATATATATATATATTTATCAATTTGCGTAGGAGTGCCAAGTTAATATTTTACTCCCCAGTCCAATATATTGATCGTTAATGTGCTCACCCCCCCCCCCCCCCCCCACTGGTTACGATTCCAGAACTGGTGGAACTCGTACTTCCAAAACCATCTTATTGTTAATAACAGTTTTAAAAAAATATTATTTTTACTTCTATTTGCAAGAGCCCACGGCCATAATAATAATACAGTACAACATGCATATTAATGAATCGACGTGTGCATGTTATCCATTTATTTTTTCTTTCGTAGGTATTCACTAACTTATTATAATCACAAACTAATGTTGTGCCATTGTATTCAGTCTGACCGGCCCCTCGACCCTTCCCACAACCTCACAGTCACCAGTACACAGGATATATCGATATATCGCGCTCCCTCGTCCACACCGTCTCACTCACGCACACCCATCCGACCACTATTATTCAATCATTCTCTCTCACTCACTCTCTCTCTCTCTCTCTCTCTCTCTCTCTCTCTCTCTCTCACACACACACAGTGTGTCTGCGCGTGGGTCTACACAATGTCTCTGTTATATTATATTACTATACACACACCGTACATGGTTGGGCAACGCGCGGCGGAGGAGCAAAATTCGTGCGTTGATTGATCCGTGACAAGAAATATAATACACGGACCGCTGCCTATCTGGTGGCGGTCTGTGCGGTGGTGGTATAGTACCTACAGCCTTGACATTGAATTCGACGGCCAAGGTCAGTTTACATCAAGCGCGCCTGCGCACACGTTTGTCTGGTGCGCACAACGGGCCCTCCGCGCGACCGACTTAGACGCGGATACGATACAGATAGGTTATAATATAAATTATGATATAAATTTCTACATGAATGCTTTTTGCATGTCAACAACGACCGTCGACCAATATACGTATTATGCGAGGGAAGAGGTAAAACAAAATTGGAGACAAATGTAACAAAAACTGATATAGACGTGGCCTGATACGTGCAGAGAAGAAGGTTCCGATAATCGTGCATAATACCATGAAGCATAAAATAATGCATAATAATATGTAAATTGTTAGTTAAAACTAAGGAATGAAAGTTAGAAAACGTGTATGGTGGACAAATGTTTAATGATAATATTCAAAATATTATTTTTATAATTTTATAAGAATACAATATTATGTATAACTTGTTATCTTCTAAATAAACTACAACAATGCAGAAACCTATACCTAATAATCTTATATTAAACTGTACCAGGCGCGGACTGGTAAAATACGGCACGGGATGCTACACAATTTAAAGGGCAAATAACATAAATTGTTGGGGCGAATTTAATACATGTAGATTATTTATAAAATATTAATATATTTTATTTTGTTTTGAAAAAATATTGAATATACGTTAAACACGTAAATAAGTACCAAGTTACAAAAAACTTTCAATCAAAGTTGTACAATGTTATAGATTACTAGTAATCGTAAATTGGTAACAATCTGTTGTTCATTAGGTGTCTAGAGTCTTTAAATATATAATAAATAATATTAGGCAAATATATTTTAGGGCAAGGGATGCTGTAGCATCCCAGCATCCCAGCCAGTCCGCGCCTGGACCAGTTTGTATAGTTAAATTTGGCATGCGAACTATAATTGAAATAGAAAACCAGAATAGGTGCATTGCAGATGACAAAGATTTCTGTAAAAGAACATACGATTTATCAATATACCGTATAGGTACTGATAATACTGATAGTACTAGATAATACTATAATATATAAGTTCTATGGATTTATCATAATAAACAATATATTTTATAATATCTATGGCAATCGTCAATTGTCGAAATTCGTCGGCGACGGTTAACAATTCTAATAATTTCAGCAAATACTATTGTATTATAAATATAATATATTGTATATTTTGATTTAAGTGAACAAAAAAACAATAAGCCACTAATATAAACAGACAGTTCGTTAAACCGTACATATTATAATGTAAGTTTTAATAAAAACTCGCAAATTTCATTATGATCAGGTTATTTTCATAAAGTATTTCGATACTTTCAAGTTTCAGTTCATCGGAGTGAGATGATTAGATGGAGATGGATGAAGATGGCTGTTTCTTCGGCGATGGCGGCACTCTAGCTACGTTTCACCGGAAGAGTAGATGTTTACGAGTAAGTTTGTTTTCATATTATTACCTACTATTTTACATTTACTTTTTAGACTTAAATTAGGCGTAAAATAGGAATTATTCTTGTTTTTTTAAATAATTTTTTCGAAAAATATATGTAACATGTATAGCTCATACAATTATGAATTTATAGTTAATAGAAATGCGGATGTTTATACTTCATAGATATTTTTTTATTGAAATCGTGTAAATTTAATTAAATTAAATTAAATAAATTTGATTAAACAATGAGGTACCTACTCATCACTAGTATCAATTTTATTATATTACGTGTAAAATCACCGACACAAGGTGCAGACTGAATTTAAAAAATTAAAAACCTAAAACAATGTTGTAGTAGAAGCTGGAAACTGTAGTTTTTATAATCCATATAATGTAACTATTAAATTGAATCATTGAATTATTATTCAGAGATAACTTTGGGATAAATGCCAAACGTATAAATGTAAATTAAATTAAAAATAATTAAAAAACATTTTGTGAAAGGAACAAGATTACTGCTAATATTTAAGTCTTAATTATTATTAACAAATAAATACAAATAATAGATATTTTAATAGCTTTTTACTATTAACATTCAGTGTAAATATAGTTTCTGATCGACTTACCTATATGTAATAAAATAATTATTCATATCAAATAATCCTAACAATTTAATGCAAGGATTCTCATAAATTGATCTTACAGCAGCCTTAAAACACCAAAAATACATTTGTACATCATTTACAAAATTTTAGTTCCCTATTATGGTGTAGGTACTAATACAAACAATAAATTGCTATTCGAAAAAACAATTTCGTATACCTATTATTATTTACTAAATACCTACAACTAAACTAAACTAAAAATAAACATATGATTACATATACTGAGTGCCTATAAAATAATATTATATATGAAAATTGAATCTTTATTACGAATACTTATCGTTTACACAGACCACCAAGAAAAAATAATTAAAAATATTAAAAAATAAAGAACACATCATTGTAAAATTAATACAGTCATCGATCCGCTCAGAATCTAGAATTATGGACTCGGAGTTTTAGAAATCTAGTTGGTATTATAGTATTTGATGAATTTACTGTACCTCTAAAATCCAGTAATCACATTTTTATTTAATAATTCATAAAATACAATATGCTCTTAAAAAAATATTATTGTGCTTCTGATATCTATTCACCACCTTAATCAATAATTAAATTGATAAACGAAAATAATAATTTAAATAATACCCATATCATATTATTATAATCAAAATTATAAACTATTTTGGTTAATGTCATATCAAATTTCAATGAACAAATTGGTCCTTAACACAGAACTCTTTGATACAAAAAGTTGCATTATATTATATCCGTGGATTCATCATATTGATGTACCTAGTATAATATCTATCATTTATTTATCTATGGCAAATCTCAGAGTCGTTGCAGAAGACACATTCGACTAAAAATTCTAAAATTTCAATAAGCAAAGAAGATATTCTAAGTTCTGGCTGTATTCTGGAGCGTTTCCTCATGGGCGTCGCAATTCACACACGTCACGGATTCCGCCGAAGGAGTCGATAATAAAAGTAAGTTTGTTTTTATATTCTTTTGGGGCTTAAATTTACTTTTAAGACTTAAAACAAATATTTAATGTCACGAAAAATGTGCTATCCAAGTGTTGTAGGCGCATATTTTAGTTCCGGACTAGAAATGTATAAAATACGCGAGATATAAACGTCGTCGTCGTTTTTCCAGTCCCTGTTCGTAGAATAATTATAATTAATAGGTGCATACCTTTATAGGGAGGGTACTAAATATATATAAATATATATATATATGTTTTGGTTTAATTTATAGAAATATATGTTATAACTTATAATTGATAATAGTCATAAGATATAATTTTAATTAATAACTGGTATTTTTTTTTCCAAATACAACGTTATAAGTTATAGGTAGCTATTAATTTAGTGTCACATACTTAACTTCTATTGTTCACCTAATATCTATATTCTATATCATAGGGATTAGGGCCGTATAACCATGTACACATAAAAGTAATATTCACGGAATGGTCAACTGCTTAACCTGACGTGTGCGCACTTATGAATAACATACCTACTCATATACTCGTATAGGTATATAAATATACCTATATAAATAGTGTAATACTACATACACGAATGTGTTACCTATTATGTCCCTAAAAGTTCAATAGTTATTATTATATTTATTTATTTTTTACATTTAGGTAGGTACATTACAAGACTAATTAAAATCACATTTATTTTTATTTTTTCGAACACAATGTTTCAAAAATTATTAATTAATATATAATTTATTGGTATAGTATTAAATTAATTAATGAAATAAAACAAACACACCTACTATAATTATTAGTAATAATAATATATCTATGTATAAATTATTAAAATACAAAACGAACAAACGAAAAACGATCCTGAGCAAAGACATCGTTAACTAATAAATAATATTGAGATTAAAGTAATTTATTTTACTATTAGACATTAGCACCTACAATAGTAGGTTAAAGTCATTTTTGCCCAAATAATAACATTTGAAAGTGTCATCGTGTCTATAAATTATAATAATATACTCTAAAAGTTTCATAAATCCGCGAATACTTACTATTTTTAAATTACAACAAAATAACTAAAATCGTTATTTTTGGTTTTAATATGTAAATTCGTCCAAATTTTAACTTATAATATCTGTAAAAAGTAACTGTGTTTATAATAGATTATTTAGATTTTTCGGTTACAATATGAACCAGGAGCGGACTGGGCCGGCGGGATACTGGGAACTTTCCCGGTTGGCCGCTACTCAAAAATGATTTGTTATTGCTATATATTTATAATTATTATTAATATAGAAGATCGGTATAAATCGGTAGAAAATCGGTATAAATATTAATTATAAATATTTTTTATTTTCATACCATCACGCGTGTGTGCAAAATTGTTTATATTAAGTGTTTAAGATGTTAGATTTCGGTTCGGCTGATTGTGCACCTCTCTCACTCTTCAGCATCAATGCATCAGAAATTATTATTTATAATTAGGCCACGGATTTAAATATAAACTGCATTTTCTGAATTTTCTAAACATTGCTTTCCAAGCAAAGAATTCGTTTCATATATTATCAACGAATTGAAAAAATGAAATAAGAACATTTATATGGGTTAAAGTCAATATTATAAAAACTTATTAAAAAAAAATTAAATACAATTAAATAAAGGTAATTTTTTTAAATTATATTTCTATTTTTTTACGTACCCATTATGCTCGATACTATAACTTCGGTCTTCAGTTATAGAAAACAACACTTGCCAATATGGAATTATTGTCGAAGTTTTTTATTTTAAAATATTAAATAGCATCTGATTGACTGATGTCCTATAATGAAACTCAAAATATAACGAATACACTACCTATACACCTATCTAAATTATATTTTATATTCGTTTAAATTGGACTTTTAATTTTTCTGGACATTTTATTAAGCTACGAATTTATTTAGTTATTTTGTTATTTAGGTAATACATATTAATTAATAGGTATTTCTTAATTTTTTTTTTTTTATTATTTTATTTGAAACATTATTTTTAAATATTGGGATCAATAAAACTATTTTTATTCAATTACTATTTTATATCAATTAGAATTTGTTAATAAACCAAGTAATAAATGAATGGTTACCAAGTAAAAAAAACCGTTATATATATTATAAATTTGAATTCAATTTACCGCATTTGCGTCTAGTAGAAACAAATAAATGTTTTTTTGAAGATAATGTAAAAATATCCATCATCCATCGGTTAGGACCATATATATATTTTCTATGATTAGGACGGTGAGGTTATAATTATAAATAATCTATGGCAAATGACAATCGTCTGAGACGAACAGCGATTCCAATACGTACTCACATATTTCGTTCCATTCTGGTTATTAAACTAGGTGCCTATTTTTATAAATGTCATTAATCTCAATACTTCCAGACTGAACTTTTGGATCGGAGATATGAAGACGCGCGCTGCATTTTCCTTGGCGGAGATGCACAGCCCTGACACTAGACAATATTATACACTCGAAGGGAACGCGTTTCGCCGGAAGAATTACGTAAGTCTTGTCCTTCTATTCTGTTGAGGCGGTAGACCTAATGTAAATATTTATTGTCAGACAAACTTATATACCCGCTAGACGTATAGTAATTTTTAAAATCCAGTTTTTATAGGTGTGCAAAAATTATGAAAAATACCTTAAATTATAATACTTTGCCTACAACTGTTAATTTATTGTTATAGTAGAATAGTTTTTAAAATTTGAAATCAATGATTAGGCAATACTTTTATAAGTAGGAAGGTAGGTTTTTATACCTACCTAATAAAATAAGAAAATACATAATGATTAATGTTATTTAATATGATTTGTAAGTACATAGCAGATCATACCTAGAGAACACCTCAAACGTACGTTTTTTTTTTGGGGGGGGGAGGTTTTACGGGATTTACCTAAGGGAAATTTTCTTCAAATTTTCACATTTCACTATTTGATATTGTGATATTATTTGTGCCTAGGTTAAGTTTCTGTTTTAGAATCGATCGATAGGTTACCTAGGTATATCACATTCTTTAATTTTAATTCTGGTAGTCGAGTATTGGACAAGTACCTACGTAATTTAATTACTAAAAAAATATATTTTCCCCAACAGTGTCACCGGCAGGAGAATACATTATAGAATGTCTATAAACTTGTGGTCTAGTATATGGTTAAAATTGGCATGCGACCAACAACTGGGGGCTTGTTCTGGACAATTTAAATGATCTAATAAGGTTTATCTCATTATTTGAATTAAATTAATTTTTAACCGATTGTTGTGTTACTCGATTTTTTTATTTATTTCATTCAACACACTCGTCTCAGTTTTCTAGTACCTCTAGATTTCTCACAAAATTCATATCGATCATCTCACAGCTTTCATATTCAAAACCAAAAAAATATGTATTTTTATCTTATTTCAATCTTTTTCATCGAACACCAGAATATATTACAGATCATAAAGGTACTAGTATTGTATACTAGATAAGTTTCAATTAGCAAGATGTAGAGAGAGATGGAGATGGAGCGAGATGTAGAGAGAGATGGAGATGGAGCGAGATGTAGACGGATGAAGATAGCTGTTTCTTCGACGACAGCGTGTGCTGCAGTACAGCTATAGGTTTCACTGGAAGAGTCGATGTTTATGCATAAGTTTTTTTTTTATATTATTTTGGTCTTACATTTACTTTTTAGACTTGAATTAAATATTTATTGTCGCGGAAAATCTGTTAACTAAGTAACGTAGAAGCATATACGTTTACTACTGCCTACCAAAGGCGCAATGTATAATAATAATAAATTATACGCCAGTCCGAACAATCCAAACGCTGTCTTACTCGTAGTTGAGTTCTAGTTGATAACTGACTTGTGAATAAATGTAATTTGTGTTAGGTATAAAAATAAAACTAATAAATCCTTAAATACAACATTTAAAAATACAAACTCTGTGTAATAAAAATTAATATTAGGTATTTATTAGTAGGTTTATATAATATCTGTAGACTGTAACTAGGTCATTAGAATATTGTAGAACATTTTACTGCATAAGATGCGTGTTATTTCAGAAATGGTATTCGTCAGTGAACATTTTCAAACTGGGAATAATATATCATAAGCCGATTGAAATGTGTGAACGTTTCAGTGTTTCGAAGACTAAGTTTCGTAGCAGATTTTGATTCCGTCACGGGGTATGTATTTTCTTATTTCTCAGTAGGTTTTTTTTTTATTATAGTTAATTGATCAGGGGATGTATTGCCCGAAAATTTTCAATATTTGAATTTGTAACTATACCGGTATAACACTATTCGGGCTATCAATAAAGTCGTGTTCAAAATTAGAAAATTGGTGAGGTATGATATTTTTTTAAGCAATTCTTTCGAGTAGGGAATTCGCTCAATGATATTTAAATATTTTCACCGATAATCAAGTACGATGACTTGTAGGTAACTAGAGACTGGGTGAATAGGAATTAGGTAGTGTGTAATATGGCGAAGATAAGGAAATGGGTCAACAGGATTTCAGAATGTTTGGTGTATGAAAGGGAAAGATGAAAAATAAATGTAAGGTTAGGGTAGGTAAGTGGAGTGAGGGTAGCAGATATGAGAATAATAAGTAAGGTGTTAAGGTACAAAAGAGGATAGAATAAGAAATTAATTAATTAAGGGTAGTGTAGGGTAGTGTACATATTGTAGTGAAAACAAGAGAGAATAGGTTTAGGTGGTTCGGCCACTGTATGATAAGAGATAGTGAGAGTGGCTATAGAAGTTAGTTAATTTAGGTGGGAAATGAGGGGCGAGAAGACTGAAGAAGAGATGGATAGACAGAATACCGATCATATGGAGGTGTGGAATGAGATTGGCTGAACCTGTATATAGCTGTGAGAGACGGGGGAAGAAAAAGTGTAAAGGTAGAATAGTTATGTTAACAATGCCGAATACGTAGGATAAGATCTTGAATTGCAAAGGCCACTAGCTTCAACTAACCATAGGTTTACCTAACTAACCTTCTTATGACTCATTAGTACACTTTGAATAAAAAGATCCTGAGTTGCTGCAGGTTGCCGAACTTAAGTGTTTGATTATCAAGTTGATCCTCTGATTGTTGACACCATGGATAGTCCACGCCTATGTTAAATACATTTGAGGCCGCGTTCCCGGAGGGGAAGGCAATTGAGGCTCCTTTATATTGATAGTCGATACTCGATATGAGTATACTTTATTTGGCCTCAATTGTTCCCCTCAAAGGACGAAGACCGCTGATAAGACCATTATGTCCTATCCATATCTTTATTATCTATGATGGAGCCATACAAAGCTCACTCGTGTAAACTTGTTGCTGGTTGGGATGTCAGCGCACTATTTGTTTTCCATCTTTGACCCACGCGTAGCATACCAAATGTACGATTAAGAAAACACTAAAATGATTGTGCGTGGGTCGGAGAGAGAAATAAATGGTGCGCTAAAAATCTGACATCCTCTTAAGTGTTAAATATTTGCCTGCATGTATGCACTAAAAACAGGCAAATATATGCACTGAAATATTCAAAAATATTAAAAATAATAAAATATTCAAAAAAATACTGAATGAAAACGTTTTTATTAAAATTTTTTTAAATTAATAAATAATAATTCAAATTGGTTTACAAAAAAAATTCTTTATTTACACACTTGGTAGGTAGGTAACGGATGAACCGAAAATATAAAAACATTTTGAGAAAATAAGCATAAAAACGAAGAAATCATGAAAACATGCAATTATATTAACTAACCAGAAAAAAACGCATATTGGTAACGGTGTTGTAATAATAGGTATCTCCCCAAAAAAATACGTACTAATAGTTCAAACAAATCATAAAAGCCAACTGTAATAAATATTAATTTATGAAAAAGTATATTAAAAAGCATTATTATTATAAATGAAACAAAACTATCAACTATGGACCGTGACATAATATAGGTATTTCTATATTTTTAGCTCCATAATTTCTGTTAAAATATTAGGAAAATGTATTAAGTACCGTAAAAGTGCTAAATTTGAGTTATTACTTAAAATATTATATTCATAACAAATTATAATAGAAGGTTAGGTACTGTTATTCCACATACCTATATTATAGTTTAATTTTATTGAACTACAACATTCTAGTAGAGTCTGATAAAATTTGGTTCCACGACTTTGATCATACAAACTTTAAATACTAAACTATGGGTCTGAAATTTAGTTTATATAGATCTAAATAATACAAAACATATAATGTTGCTTCAAAATATAAACATAAAGTGTCTTGTATTGTAGTAGGTAGGTAACTATCAAAAAAAAAAAACTAAAAAAAATCATACTTGAAATCTATGTATAATATACATATATTGTAATAAACGTTCAAATGTTTACTTAGTACATTATAAAAAATTAACTTAAGTTCATTATAATACATTATAACAGGTGTTCAAATAAACATTTCATACCACAAATTTTGTTAATTCACACAGTCTCTCTTCAATTTTAAATTTTTCTTCAAATTATCTACAAAACATAAATTGTATTTAGTAAATTGTATGACTTGATTAAGTATTTAATCATTTATCTAAAAGAGATGTGCCGGGTCGCCACATTACTATATCGAGGGGCCATGGTGCAAGTGTCGTCCATAAATATCATAACATATATTATATTAGTTACAAACTCTTGAATTAAGAGTTATGTTTGAGAATTTAATTAATTTCCTAAAAGGAAATGCCTCAAGGTTGCCTTAGTAGATCGAGGGACCGTTGTTAAAGTGCCGTCCACCAATAAAGTATCGGTAAAAAAACGAAGAATTCAAATATAGAAGGTACTTATATCATATACTTTTATCAAAGTATGATTGTGTTAGTCACAGTCTTGTAAATGATATTGTCTTATGTTTTCCCAATCTAATTATACAAAATACTGAAAATTAATGAAATCACAAATATTAGTACAATAGAGAGACTGTGCATTGATTTACAAATTTGTCTTAAATTTACTTTTTGCATAGAGAATATGAAGGTGGGCTGGGCTCTTAATATCAGAGTATGGGGGACAGGTCTGGGATTTCATATTATCATTAATAGAGACTCGTTAATCGCTTTTATGTGCTTCAAATTGTTTACACGAGTGAGCTGGGTATGGCTCCATCATAGATAATATAGATATAACATAATGGATAGGACATAATAGTCTTACCAGCGGTCTTCGAGGGGAACTAAGGTGTCAACAATCTAAGGATCAACTTGATAATCAATCACTTATAAGTTCGGCAACCTGCAACTCAGGAACTTTTTATTCAAAGTGTCCTAATGTAATTAGTCATAAGAAGCTAGTTTGGTAAACCTAAGATTAGTTGAAGCTATGGTGATGATAGACGACTACAATCACTAGTCGAGAGCTTCGCGATGATGTTTTCCTACTAACTATAAAGGTATTCGATATTGTAAACATAACAATGAAAGAAAATATTTAAATATTATTAATTTGGTTATGTTAGGTTAGGTTAGGATAGGACAGTAAATTAGACGTTAACTAATTATTATAGTTTTTAACACGGTCTTAAAGACTGTCAGCTAGAGTTGTACCAGTATAGTTATTAAAAACTTAAATACAGCCAACATTAAATAATGATTTTTTTAACACAACAAATTATAAAATGTATTTTAAAATATAATTTTTTTAGGATTTTATAAGGTTTTCGATACTTATGAACTTTTGTAAATAGAAAATGTATAAAATCAATAGTTTTAATTTAATATATAATCTTGTGTTTTATTATCCTACTGTCAAAGAATTCTCAGGGTTTTCTTTCCACATTTTTTTACATTGTACTATATCTAATTTTTTTCCGCACATATTTACAAAGACTAAAACAGATATCTGACTATGTTTTTATTTGCATTTAGACTTTATAGTTTGTTATTTAATATTGACTGTAGACCCAGCCAAACACAATATTATTTTAAATTAAACATTATTTTGTGTCCTTCATAGGTTAGGTTAATCACATAATAGAGTCCGTGCAGGACCTTTTTCTGATTTAATTTTTTTGCATCCTTTATAAATTACATTCGTTTTTATACATTTTATAATACATATATTACGGTGATAAACCTCTGATCATAATAACTGTTCGTATTATTATAATGCAAACAATACCTATTTTTTGGATTGTAGTTAATATATGTATTGCAGTATTTAGCTTCCAGCGTATTCTTTTGTTTAGTGTTATTTCACACAGATTTCTCAAACAATTTTTTTTTTAATTCATTGAACTCTAGAAGATTTTTTTGTATAAATATTTTTCAAGATTAACTGACTATACCTGGGAGTACGCAGAGTACCCGTGTACTCATAAAGCGTGTTCCTACAGTCAAATTTTTTCCAAATTTTTTTTTTGTTTTCTAAAATCAATTTGCCTGCAGGCGCCAACACCTCCCTTCAATTTTTTTTTTAGTACTGTAACTCTAGTTGAATATTTTGTATTGACTTGAAAATTGATAACTTGGTGCCCCATGAATAATAATTCTTTAATGAACTAAATATTTTGAATAGTTTTTTCTAATTTTTTTTCCAAATTTAATTTGGTTTTCTAAAATCGATTTGCTTGCGGGCGCCAACACCTCCCTTCAATTACTTTTTTAGTACTGTAACTCTAGTTGAATATTTTGTATTGACTTGAAAATTGATAACTTGGTGCCCCATGAATAATAATTCTTTAATGAACTAAATATTTTGAATAGTTTTTTCTAAATTTTTTTGAAAATTTTTTTTTTGTTTTCTAAAATCGATTTGCCTGCGGGCGCCAACCCCTCTCTTCAATTTTTTTTTTATGATTTTAACTCTAGCCAAATTTTTTAAACATTGACAATCTGTTACCCTTTGAATAATTCTTTAATGAACTAAATATTTTGAATAGTTGTTTCTGTTTAAGATTTGGTTAGGACATTTTAGTGTGAACTTCGTTATGTGTGTTTCTAAAGTAAATTTTTTTCCAAATTTTTTTTTTTATTTTCTAAAATCTATTTGCCTGCGGGCGCCAACCCCTCCCTTCAATTTTTTTTTTATGATTTTAACTCTAGCCAAATTTTTTAAATATTGACAATCTGTTACCCTTTGAATAATTCTTTAATAAACTAAATATTTTGAATAGTTGTTTCTGTTTAAGATTCTGGGCATTCTAGTTTGTACTATGTAATGTGTATTCATACGTTAAATTTTTTGTATTGACTTGAAAATTGATAACTTGGTGCCCCATGAATAATCATTCTTCAATGAACTAAATATTTTGAATTGTTTTTTCTGTTTAAGATTTGGTTAGGACATTTTCGTTTGAACTTCGTAATGTGTGTTTCTAATGTAAATTTTTTCCAATTTTTTTTTTTGTTTTTTAAAATGCTTTTGCCTGCGGGTGCCAACACCCTCTTTCAATTTTTTTTTTTTCGTTATGTATCTCTAGTTGAATTTTTTGTATAGACTTTGAAATGTATATTCCTACAATAATATTTTTTTAAAAATTTTTTTTTGTTTTCTAAAATGCTTTTGCCTGCGGGCGCCAACACCCTCCTTCAATTTTTTTTTAGTTATGTGACTAGTTGAATTTTTTGTATAGACTTTGTAATATGTATTCCTACAATAATATTTTTTTTTAAATTTTTTTTTGTTTTCTAAAATGCTTTTGCCTGCGGGCGCCCACACCCTCTTTCAATTTTTATTTTTGTTATGTAACTCTAGTTGAATTTTTTGTATATACTTTTCGAACATTGATAACCTGGTGCACTTTGAATAATCCATCATTAATGAACTAAATATTTTGAATGGTTTTTTTCTGTTTAAGATTCTGGACATTTTAGTTTGAAGTTTTTAATTTCAATTTTTTTTTGTTTTCTAAAATGCATTTGCCTGCGGGCGCCAACACCCTCTTTCAATTTTTTTTTTTTAGTACCGTAACTAGTTGAATATTTTGTATTGAATGAAAATTGATAACTTGGTGCCCCATGAATAATCATTCTTTAATGAACTTAATATTTTGAATAGTTTTTTCTAATTTTTTTTCCAAATTTAATTTTGTTTTCTAAAATCGATTTACGTGCGGGCGCCAACCCCTCCCTTCAATTTTTTTTTTTTAGTACCGTAACTAGTTGAATATTTTGTATTGACTTTAAAATTGATAACTTGGTGCCCCATGAATAATCATTCTTCAATGAACTAAATATTTTGAATTGTATTTTCTGTTTAAGATTTGGTTAGGACATTTTCGTTTGAACTTCGTAATGTGTGTTTCTAATGTAAATTTTTTTCCAAATTTTTTTTTTGTTTTCTAAAATCTATTTGCCTGCGGGCGCCAACCCCTCCCTTCAATTTTTTTTTTTTAGTACCGTAACTAGTTGAATATTTTGTATTGACTTGAAAATTGATAACTTGGTGCCCCATGAATAATCATTCTTTAATGAACTTAATATTTTGAATAGTTTTTTCTAATTTTTTTTCCAAATTTAATTTTGTTTTCTAAAATCGATTTACGTGTGGGCGCCAACCCCTCCCTTCAATTTTTTTTTTTTAGTACCGTAACTAGTTGAATATTTTGTATTGACTTTAAAATTGATAACTTGGTGCCCCATGAATAATCATTCTTCAATGAACTAAATATTTCGAATTGTTTTTTCTGTTTAAGATTTGGTTAGGACATTTTCGTTTGAACTTCGTAATGTGTGTTTCTAATGTAAATTTTTTTCCAAATTTTTTTTTTGTTCTCTAAAATCTATTTGCCTGCGGGCGCCAACCCCTCCCTTCAATTTTTTTTTTTTGTACTGTAACTCTAGTTGAATATTTTGTATTGACTTGAAAATTGATAACTTGGTGCCCATGAATAATCATTCTTTAATGAACTTAATATTTTGAATAGTTTTTTTTAATTTTTTTCCAAATTTTTTTTTTGTTTTTTAAAATGCTTTTGCCTGCGGGTGCCAACACCCTCTTTCAATTTTTTTTTTTTCGTTATGTATCTCTATTTAAATTTTTTGTATAGACTTTGAAATGTGTATTCCTACAATAATATTATTTAAAAATTTTTTTTTGTTTTCTAAAATGCATTTGCTTGCGGGCGCCAACACCTCCCTTCAATTTCTTTTTTAGTACTGTAACTCTAGTTGAATATTTTGTATTGACTTGAAAATTGATAACTTGGTGCCCATGAATAATCATTCTTTAATGAACTTAATATTTTGAATAGTTTTTTTTAATTTTTTTCCAAATTTTTTTTTTGTTTTTTAAAATGCTTTTGCCTGCGGGTGCCAACACCCTCTTTCAATTTTTTTTTTTTCGTTATGTATCTCTATTTAAATTTTTTGTATAGACTTTGAAATGTGTATTCCTACAATAATATTTTTTTAAAAATTTTGTTTTGTTTTCTAAAATGCTTTTGCCTGCGGGCGCCAACACCCTCCTTCAATTTTTTTTTAGTTATGTGACTAGTTGAATTTTTTGTATAGACTTTGTAATATGTATTCCTACAATAATATTTTTTTTTAAATTTTTTTTTGTTTTCTAAAATGCTTTTGCCTGCGGGCGCCCACACCCTCTTTCAATTTTTATTTTTGTTATGTAACTCTAGTTGAATTTTTTGTATATACTTTTCGAACATTGATAACCTGGTGCACTTTGAATAATCCATCATTAATGAACTAAATTTTTTGAATGGTTTTTTTCTGTTTAAGATTCTGGACATTTTAGTTTGAAGTTTTTAATTTCAATTTTTTTTTGTTTTCTAAAATGCATTTGCCTGCGGGCGCCAACACCCTCTTTCAATTTTTTTTTTTTAGTACCGTAACTAGTTGAATATTTTGTATTGACTTGAAAATTGATAACTTGGTGCCCCATGAATAATCATTCTTTAATGAACTAAATATTTTGAATAGTTTTTTCTAATTTTTTTTCCAAATTTAATTTTGTTTTCTAAAATCGATTTGCTTGCGGGCGCCAACCCCTCCATTCAATTTTTTTTTTATGATTTTAACTCTAGCCAAATTTTTTAAACATTGACAATCTGTTACCCTTTGAATAATTCTTTAATGAACTAAATATTTTGAATAGTTGTTTCTGTTTAAGATTTGGTTAGGACATTTTCGTTTGAACTTCGTAATGTGTGTTTCTAATGTAAATTTTTTTCCAAATTTTTTTTTTGTTCTCTAAAATCTATTTGCCTGCGGGCGCCAACCCCTCCCTTCAATTTTTTTTTTTTGTACTGTAACTCTAGTTGAATATTTTGTATTGACTTGAAAATTGATAACTTGGTGCCCATGAATAATCATTCTTTAATGAACTTAATATTTTGAATAGTTTTTTTTAATTTTTTTCCAAATTTTTTTTTTGTTTTTTAAAATGCTTTTGCCTGCGGGTGCCAACACCCTCTTTCAATTTTTTTTTTTTCGTTATGTATCTCTATTTAAATTTTTTGTATAGACTTTGAAATGTGTATTCCTACAATAATATTATTTAAAAATTTTTTTTTGTTTTCTAAAATGCATTTGCTTGCGGGCGCCAACACCTCCCTTCAATTTCTTTTTTAGTACTGTAACTCTAGTTGAATATTTTGTATTGACTTGAAAATTGATAACTTGGTGCCCATGAATAATCATTCTTTAATGAACTTAATATTTTGAATAGTTTTTTTTAATTTTTTTCCAAATTTTTTTTTTGTTTTTTAAAATGCTTTTGCCTGCGGGTGCCAACACCCTCTTTCAATTTTTTTTTTTTCGTTATGTATCTCTATTTAAATTTTATGTATAGACTTTGAAATGTGTATTCCTACAATAATATTTTTTTAAAAATTTTGTTTTGTTTTCTAAAATGCTTTTGCCTGCGGGCGCCAACACCCTCCTTCAATTTTTTTTTAGTTATGTGACTAGTTGAATTTTTTGTATAGACTTTGTAATATGTATTCCTACAATAATATTTTTTTTTAAATTTTTTTTTGTTTTCTAAAATGCTTTTGCCTGCGGGCGCCCACACCCTCTTTCAATTTTTATTTTTGTTATGTAACTCTAGTTGAATTTTTTGTATATACTTTTCGAACATTGATAACCTGGTGCACTTTGAATAATCCATCATTAATGAACTAAATTTTTTGAATGGTTTTTTTCTGTTTAAGATTCTGGACATTTTAGTTTGAAGTTTTTAATTTCAATTTTTTTTTGTTTTCTAAAATGCATTTGCCTGCGGGCGCCAACACCCTCTTTCAATTTTTTTTTTTTAGTACCGTAACTAGTTGAATATTTTGTATTGACTTGAAAATTGATAACTTGGTGCCCCATGAATAATCATTCTTTAATGAACTAAATATTTTGAATAGTTTTTTCTAATTTTTTTTCCAAATTTAATTTTGTTTTCTAAAATCGATTTGCTTGCGGGCGCCAACCCCTCCATTCAATTTTTTTTTTATGATTTTAACTCTAGCCAAATTTTTTAAACATTGACAATCTGTTACCCTTTGAATAATTCTTTAATGAACTAAATATTTTGAATAGTTGTTTCTGTTTAAGATTCTGGGCATTCTAGTTTATACTATGTAATGTGTATTCATATGTTAAATTTTTTGTATTGACTTGAAAATTGATAACTTGGTGCCCCATGAATAATCCATCATTAATGAACTAAATATTTTGAATGGTTTTTTTCTGGTTAAGATTCTGGACATTTTAGTTTGAAGTTTTTAATTTCAAATTTTTTTCGTTTTCTAAAATGCTTTTGCCCGCGGTGGCCAACACCTCCCTTCAATTTTTTTTTTTTTATTACTGTAACTCTAGTTGAATATTTTGTATTGACTTGAAAATTGATAACTTGGTGCCCCATGAATAATCATTCTTTAATGAACTTCTTTTTTAAACAATTACAATCTGTTACCCTTTGAATAATTCTTTAATGAACTAAATATTTTGAATAGTTGTTTCTGTTTAAGATTCTGGGCATTCTAGTTTGTACTATGTAATGTGTATTCATACGTTAAATTTTTTGTATTGACTTGAAAATTGATAACTTGGTGCCCCATGAATAATCATTCTTCAATGAACTAAATATTTTGAATAGTTTTTTCTGTTTAAGATTTGGTTAGGACATTTTAGTTTGAACTTCGTAATGTGTGTTTCTAATGTAAATTTTTTTCCAAATTTTTTTTTTTTTTTCTAAAATCTATTTGCCTGCGGGCGCCAACCCCTCCCTTCAATTTTTTTTTTTTTATTACTGTAACTCTAGTTGAATATTTTGTATTGACTTGAAAATTGATAACTTGGTGCCCCATGAATAATCATTCTTTAATGAACTTAATATTTTGAATAGTTTTTTCTAAATTTTTTTTTTGTTTTTTAAAATGCTTTTGCCTGCGGGTGCCAACACCCTCTTTCAATTTTTTTTTTTTCGTTATGTATCTCTAGTTGAATTTTTTGTATAGACTTTGAAATGTGTATTCCTACAATAATATTTTTTTAAAAATTTTTTTTTGTTTTCTAAAATGCTTTTGCCTGCGGGCGCCAACACCCTCTTTCAATTTTTTTTTAGTTATGTGACTAGTTGAATTTTTTGTATAGACTTTGTAATATGTATTCCTACAATAATATTTTTTTTTAAATTTTTTTTTGTTTTCTAAAATGCTTTTGTCTGCGGGCGCCCACACCCTCTTTCAATTTTTATTTTTGTTATGTAACTCTAGTTGAATTTTTTGTATATACTTTTCGAACATTGATAACCTGGTGCACTTTGAATAATCCATCATTAATGAACTAAATATTTTGAATGGTTTTTTTCTGTTTAAGATTCTGGACATTTTAGTTTGAAGTTTTTAATTTCAATTTTTTTTTGTTTTCTAAAATGCATTTGCCTGCGGGCGCCAACACCCTCTTTCAATTTTTTTTTTTTTAGTACCGTAACTAGTTGAATATTTTGTATTGAATGAAAATTGATAACTTGGTGCCCCATGAATAATCATTCTTTAATGAACTTAATATTTTGAATAGTTTTTTCTAATTTTTTTTCCAAATTTAATTTTGTTTTCTAAAATCGATTTACGTGCGGGCGCCAACCCCTCCCTTCAATTTTTTTTTTTTAGTACCGTAACTAGTTGAATATTTTGTATTGACTTTAAAATTGATAACTTGGTGCCCCATGAATAATCATTCTTCAATGAACTAAATATTTTGAATTGTATTTTCTGTTTAAGATTTGGTTAGGACATTTTCGTTTGAACTTCATAATGTGTGTTTCTAATTTAAATTTTTTTCCAAATTTTTTTTTTGTTTTCTAAAATCTATTTGCCTGCGGGCGCCAACCCCTCCCTTCAATTTTTTTTTTTTTAGTACCGTAACTAATTGAATATTTTGTATTGACTTGAAAATTGATAACTTGGTGCCCCATGAATAATCATTCTTTAATGAACTTAATATTTTGAATAGTTTTTTCTAATTTTTTTTCCAAATTTAATTTTGTTTTCTAAAATCGATTTACGTGCGGGCGCCAACCCCTCCCTTCAATTTTTTTTTTTTAGTACCGTAACTAGTTGAATATTTTCTATTGACTTTAAAATTGATAACTTGGTGCCCCATGAATAATCATTCTTCAATGAACTAAATATTTCGAATTGTTTTTTCTGTTTAAGATTTGGTTAGGACATTTTCGTTTGAACTTCGTAATGTGTGTTTCTAATGTAAATTTTTTTCCAAATTTTTTTTTTGTTCTCTAAAATCTATTTGCCTGCGGGCGCCAACCCCTCCCTTCAATTTTTTTTTTTTTGTACTGTAACTCTAGTTGAATATTTTGTATTGACTTGAAAATTGATAACTTGGTGCCCATGAATAATCATTCTTTAATGAACTTAATATTTTGAATAGTTTTTTTTAATTTTTTTCCAAATTTTTTTTTTGTTTTTTAAAATGCTTTTGCCTGCGGGTGCCAACACCCTCTTTCAATTTTTTTTTTTTCGTTATGTATCTCTATTTAAATTTTTTGTATAGACTTTGAAATGTGTATTCCTACAATAATATTATTTAAAAATTTTTTTTTGTTTTCTAAAATGCATTTGCTTGCGGGCGCCAACACCTCCCTTCAATTTCTTTTTTAGTACTGTAACTCTAGTTGAATATTTTGTATTGACTTGAAAATTGATAACTTGGTGCCCATGAATAATCATTCTTTAATGAACTTAATATTTTGAATAGTTTTTTTTAATTTTTTTCCAAATTTTTTTTTTGTTTTTTAAAATGCTTTTGCCTGCGGGTGCCAACACCCTCTTTCAATTTTTTTTTTTTCGTTATGTATCTCTATTTAAATTTTTTGTATAGACTTTGAAATGTGTATTCCTACAATAATATTTTTTTAAAAATTTTGTTTTGTTTTCTAAAATGCTTTTGCCTGCGGGCGCCAACACCCTCCTTCAATTTTTTTTTAGTTATGTGACTAGTTGAATTTTTTGTATAGACTTTGTAATATGTATTCCTACAATAATATTTTTTTTTAAATTTTTTTTTGTTTTCTAAAATGCTTTTGCCTGCGGGCGCCCACACCCTCTTTCAATTTATATTTTTGTTATGTAACTCTAGTTGAATTTTTTGTATATACTTTTCGAACATTGATAACCTGGTGCACTTTGAATAATCCATCATTAATGAACTAAATTTTTTGAATGGTTTTTTTCTGTTTAAGATTCTGGACATTTTAGTTTGAAGTTTTTAATTTCAATTTTTTTTTGTTTTCTAAAATGCATTTGCCTGCGGGCGCCAACACCCTCTTTCAATTTTTTTTTTTTAGTACCGTAACTAGTTGAATATTTTGTATTGACTTGAAAATTGATAACTTGGTGCCCCATGAATAATCATTCTTCAATGAACTAAATATTTTGAATAGTTTTTTCTAATTTTTTTTCCAAATTTAATTTTGTTTTCTAAAATCGATTTGCTTGCGGGCGCCAACACCTCCCTTCAATTTCTTTTTTAGTACTGTAACTCTAGTTGAATATTTTGTATTGACTTGTAAATTGATAACTTGGTGCCCCATGAATAATCATTCTTTAATGAACTAAATATTTTGAATAGTTTTTTCTAAATTTTTTTGAAATTTTTTTTTTTGTTTTCTAAAATCGATTTGCCTGCGGGCGCCAACCCCTCCATTCAATTTTTTTTTTATGATTTTAACTCTAGCCAAATTTTTTAAACATTGACAATCTGTTACCCTTTGAATAATTCTTTAATGAACTAAATATTTTGAATAGTTGTTTCTGTTTAAGATTCTGGGCATTCTAGTTTATACTATGTAATGTGTATTCATATGTTAAATTTTTTGTATTGACTTGAAAATTGATAACTTGGTGCCCCATGAATAATCCATCATTAATGAACTAAATATTTTGAATGGTTTTTTTCTGGTTAAGATTCTGGACATTTTAGTTTGAAGTTTTTAATTTCAAATTTTTTTCGTTTTCTAAAATGCTTTTGCCCGCGGTGGCCAACACCTCCCTTCAATTTTTTTTTTTTTATTACTGTAACTCTAGTTGAATATTTTGTATTGACTTGAAAATTGATAACTTGGTGCCCCATGAATAATCATTCTTTAATGAACTTCTTTTTTAAACATTGACAATCTGTTACCCTTTGAATAATTCTTTAATGAACTAAATATTTTGAATAGTTGTTTCTGTTTAAGATTCTGGGCATTCTAGTTTGTACTATGTAATGTGTATTCATACGTTAATTTTTTTGTATTGACTTGAAAATTGATAACTTGGTGCCCCATGAATAATCATTCTTCAATGAACTAAATATTTTGAATAGTTTTTTCTGTTTAAGATTTGGTTAGGACATTTTAGTTTGAACTTCGTAATGTGTGTTTCTAATGTAAATTTTTTTCCAAATTTTTTTTTTTTTTTCTAAAATCTATTTGCCTGCGGGCGCCAACCCCTCCCTTCAATTTTTTTTTTTTTATTACTGTAACTCTAGTTGAATATTTTGTATTGACTTGAAAATTGATAACTTGGTGGCCCATGAATAATCATTCTTTAATGAACTTAATATTTTGAATAGTTTTTTCTAAATTTTTTTTTTGTTTTCTAAAATGCTTTTGCCTGCGGGCGCCAACACCCTCTTTCAATTTTTATTTTTGTTATGTAACTCTAGTTGAATTTTTTGTATATACTTTTTGAACATTGATAACCTGCTGCACTTTGAATAATCCATCATTAATGAACTAAATATTTTGAATGGTTTTTTTCTGGTTAAGATTCTTGGACATTTTAGTTTGAAGTTTTTAATTTCAATTTTTTTTCGTTTTCTAAAATGCTTTTGCCCACGGTCGCCAACACCCTCCTTCAATTTTTTTTTTTGTTATGTGACTACTTGAATTTTTTGTATAGACTTTTTAATGTGAATTCCTACAATAATATTAATATATTAATAAACATAAAATAACTAATAAGTATAAAAAAACTGTGTTTTTATATATTTGATATTTTTCGGTTACAGAATAACCTAGCTACTTACATGGAACTTTGTTGTAAGGTTTCAATCCTTAGTTATAAAAATTGAACATTTTATACATTTTCAACTACAAAATCATTTTTAAATTTTTAATTTGATAAATGTTGTCAAAAATCTAACTTTAAATGATTTTTAAAAAAAACACATCATTGTAAAATTAATACATTCATCGTTTTCTCAGAATCTAAAATAGCTGAATAATAGACAATATGATTTTTTTTTTAATTTAGATATACCTAAATAGTAAATACCTAATATAAGATATTATAACAGCTGGAAAAAATTTAAATATTAAATTTAAAACATTATAAAGCAGTACTTAGGTCTTAGGTTACTAGTTACTATTAACTACCTATTTAATATAATCAATGTGTCTATAATATTAATTATTATTTTATACTATAAACATGTCGGCACAGTTTAAGATATACCTTAAAAAAATCTAAGGTATATCTTATTCGGGCGTGTCGGTGTCCTAAATAATTATAATACAATATTGTCTTTTATAGATACTAAAAATCGTAACGACAGATGGCGACACGTATATCAAAATTTCATTCAAAATTATATTAATATCATGATTAATATTACCTGTTATATTATATTGTTTGGGTAATGACCACGGTAGATTATAGATCTACCGTTGTCGTATTGACTAATAAGTCAAATTTTGCAATAATTTTTAATTGAAAAATAGGCTGTATTCGTTATGTATTTATCATGATCAAACCGTCACTTAATCAATATTTAAAATATCGAACTGTCATATTATATAGGCAGGACGGTAGGTACACATTTAATATGTTATTACTTAACTTCTACATTATTAATGATTGATTTAACATTTTATTTAAATTTGCATTTTGACTTTAATTAGTACCTAGATAATATAATAACAATAATAGCTATAAGTGTTCCATTTATAAATATTAAATGTATTGTATTGTCATAGAAAACTATTGTGCACAATTTGGTTGTACCTACGTATAAGGGTAGAAGTGTAGAATAGTGGAACATAATAATATGTAATACGATACATCCATATGCAACACTTTTTGCAACACACAAATTGAGTCACCTTACAATGTTCAATGCACACGTGCCAGTGTGCCACAACCTAATTGGATTTTGTTATTGTACGCACAATACCATTAATTACTACCTATATCATGGTTATTATATGTTTATGTATGTACATCTATATAAGTAAAACTGTATATAATAAGACAGTTATAATACTGCCTGCTATAACTTATAATAAATAATATGGGTTCTTTGTATACGTGCATGCAAAATAATGTTATATACCTATATGGCTATATGTGTATTAGTATATGTTACCACTCCTTCATGAATGTATATTATAATGATGTCGTATGTGTACAATGTGTTAGTGTGTGTGGATGTGGTAACAAAAATAAAAATAAATTAATCAAAGTATAGTATAAGTAATAAGTACTTATATTATTATGTCTAGTATTTTATGTAAGTACCTAGTTCCCGACTAAGCTCTAAGCTCTAAAAATATAATATTTTGGCGAAAAATTGTATATAATATTTTAAGATTAAGAGCGGAGCAAGAAATATATTGATTTTACAATAATGATGTGTGTTTTTTTATTTTTGTTTCTAAACGATTATTGTTAAAATTTTAAAATTATTATTAAAATCATTGTTTGGTAAACATCATTGTTTTTGTTTATTATGATTTATGATGATATGTATAATATCATTAATATCATTTAATTTAAATTTAACACATCTATAATAGTATATTATAGTGATCCAATCAATGACGAAGTATAATACCGATATTCGATGCCTAACTGTTACCTACTTGCTCACTTTTTCAGATTTATGTTTATACATTCTTTTTAGACAAAGAAAAGTCTTGAAAATGTAATACAAGGTCCATCGTAATTTATAAATTGTTTTATCAGCAGTTTAAAAGTATCTAAAATACTTCGTCGCAATGTTTACTATATTAAGCGTTGAAAGTTCAAACGATGAGTCGATGACATATATACATGACATTTTCACTGAATGTTTATATTACCATTTTCTATACACGATAAAATTTTCAAAATATGTTGACTGTTTTCGAGCTATTTATGGACATTTTCAATTTTCAATTTTTTAGTTTTTTTTCTATAAATGTCAATTACATTAAATAAGTTTAATTTTCGGCAACATATTTTATCAAATTTAAAATTTAAAAATGATTTTGTACACAGTTTTTTTTATAGTTATTTTATGTTCAAATTTGGACAAAATTTATTTAATATAATAACAAAGAATAACAATTTTAGTTAGTTTGTTGTAGTTTTATAATATTAATTCAACTTACCTGCTACCTTATTAATAATAAATTATTAAGTAATAAAAATATAAAATAATATAATATAAAATATCAACACTGAAAACCGTATCCGTTCAGAATCGTTTTCGTATAGGTACAAATATAAAATGATATTATATCATTGAATTCAAATTTAATACCATCTATTATACAGTACAGCAGAGTGACATCCACTTACCCGGTTTTTTTTTATATATAAATTCAACTTAGAAGTTATATATGTATTTAAAAAAACTCAAAAAGTTAATACAGTGTGAATTGTTGAACAATCGACAATTATACATGATTTTTTAATTTTATAATTTAATAATTATTTTAGCTTGCAATTCCATAATAATTATGCCAAAGTACAATCTAGGTACTTTAAATATTTGGCTTTAATTAATGATAAATGAAAGTTGATATTCATAATTGTATGTGTTTAAAAAGTCTATGGTACAGTACTGGTCCGTAAGTTTATAGACATTCTAATACATTCTCCCGGCAGTGTCAATAGACACAGTGTTTGAGAAGTTATATTTTTTCGGTACCTAATTAATTTACAACTATGTAGGTACTTGTCCAAAACTCTACTACCGGGAAGCCATTGGTATTTATGGTATAGCAATACGAAGTTCACGATTTTCGGTGTTTTACGCACCCGTACAACGCTTAAAGTTTACCGAGCTTAAGTATAACAAATTAATTTTTTTTTTATCTAGGTAAATCAACGTTTTAAAATTGATGATGCAAAAATAATTTTGACACCCACCCATGGTGGATTTACATAACAAGTCGAGGGATGTTTTTGATTTTAATTGTTCGAGCAAGCACAGTGTGCGAGTGACTACACCGGATATATTATATGAAAATACCAAAAAGTTCAATTAGCTATAATATAACTTAAAAATAAGACTGACCGCCAAATTCAGACTTCTCTGTCGTTTTCAGTTAAAAACTAATGATTTTCGGCAATTCATTTTTGAAATATCGTTCATAATTCGTTGTAACTTGTAATTTATATACCTATTTTAAAAATATTATTCGTGGGTAATTGAAACGTCTAAAATGTATTATTATATACAAATATGATAATAAACAAATAATAATAACTCAACTTAACCGGCTACGGTATTAATAATATTTAATAATATCAATATAAGTATAGTATACAATATCCTAGGCTGACAAATCGTCTCCACTTAAAATCGTTTTTCGTATACAATGATATTATATCATTGAATTCAAATGTAACACTATCCATAACAGTCACCCACTTGTACCCTACTGTTCAGCAGAGTCACTTCCAAATTTTATTTTTTTTTAATTGACCTCCCTTCTTATTTAAATTCTGACAAACGAGTTTTGGTTAAGTATATACGGCCCTGTCTACGGCCAGTAAAACAATTAGGATTCTTGGGGTCCCGGACAAAGTCAATGTATTGGACCCTGAGGTATATGTATACAATATTTGTTTATAGGTTACCTATACAAAAATAAATAATGATGGTGATTTTTTTTTTAAAAACCTAAAAAATTTTATGTGAAGGCCCACTGACCAGTGTATTGTTATTAAAATATAACTACACTTTTAGTGTTCTTTTTTTTATTATAAATATTAATTAAAGCTTTCCACACATAAAAGTAACTCAATAACAATAAAACAATAAAACACTATAAAAATATAATTTTAAAGATAAATATAGGTATTATTATGGATAAATAGGGGCCCCTTGTTCTTCGACAACAAATTAGATAGCATGATAAATTATAAAAATAGATATTTTTATTTAATATATTTTATTTGATTTAAACATTAGATTACAATGCAATTATTTAAAAATTTAAAGTAGATGCTGTGCGCCGTCGATGGCTCCTTGAGCCAACGATTAGCAGCCCTCTACAGGGGCATTGCCCCGGCTGCCCCTGCGGTTGTTGCGGCACTGTTATAACTGGTAATTCAGTTATTGATATTATAATATATATTTATACTATTTGAAGAAAAAAAGCATATAACTTGAGCAGTAAAGCAATATATTATATATTACTATAATATATTACTATAGTTTAAGGATTATTAAGAGAATATTTTTGGATTTTTTAGAACATATTAGAATCATATTTTAAACCTAATAATCCATTATTTACTTATAATTAACTTAGATTATTGTAATATAATATAAATACATGAATAACATTTTGTTAGATAGTTTATTTAAATATTATAATTTTTCCACTTGAATTCGCCAACGACCATACCACGTTGAATACACCAGTTCACGTCCGATCACTGAAGTTAGACAACGTCGGGCGTAGTTAGTACTTGGATGGGTGACCGCTTGGTAACAACACTACGTGCCGTTGGCATTTTTTGCTTTTTTTATAAACTTTACTTCTTTATTTATTAAATGAAAGAAATTTAAGTAAAATTTGTCGATTTCAGTTCATACAAATGATTTAAACTTACGTGCCATTCACTCCAAATTCCCTTAGTCCCTACACCCTTGTTTTGTCAATATAAATAATGTCCATCGCGTTTACAATCATTAACAATTCATAACTTTCTTAATTTAATTTTGTTTAGTTCGCCAAAGCATTCTAGCCCATTAATATACCTACTTGTCTTATTCTGTACTGAAACATAATCATATAGAATATAATATGCCTGTTATTATCGATTAATGTATTATGTATTAATTGTATACCTACGCACCTTTACAAGTCATTATATTATTTTTTTGTTATCGCTATAAACGTTTTGTATGTCAAAATAAATGCCATTCGATTTTATGTGTCAATACTCAATTTAGTCGTCGTTTGCCTTTGCTCTTTGCATATGCAGTGAAATCTCGATAACTCAAATAGATGACAGGCACAAAAAAAAATTAAAAAAAAAAAACACACATCATTGTAAAATCAATACATTCATCGCTTCGCTCAGAATCTAAAATAATATCTATTTTAAATATATAGACAAAAATAATTTAACCACAAGTTAAATTAAACGTTTACTTTTGAATATTATTATTTTAATTTAACACCAATATTTAAATAAGTTTAAACACTGATAATTTTTATGAGGCATAAAAATTAATTTTAGACTGATTGGACTTTATTTTTGGGTCTGTCGTCATATTTCGGAGCAGTAAAAATACCAAGATTTTCAACTTTAATATCTTTTCTAGTTGGTAGTTTGTAGTGTCAAAAAGTAACAAATTCTCCGTACTTGTTTTAATAGTTTTAATTAATAAGTAACCAAGTTTTCGACAAAATCTATTCTCTTATTTTTTTTAAATTAAAAAACCAATAACCATATATCTTGAACTGTTCACCAAAATATGTTTGTATTACCAATTTCTATGCATGGAATAATTTTCAAAATATTTTAACTCTTTTTGAGAACTTTAGAAATTTTAAATTTTCGAATTTTTTTGTTGTTTTTTCAATAATTGATGATAAAAACTTTTGCACTGTCAAATACATTGAACATTTAATACAAAGTGTAACATTAGTTCTTATTACTGGAAGAAAAAAAAAGTTGAGGGTTCCTCATATGTTTTTTGTGAGTGTTTTAAGTTTTTTACAATTATTGTTCATATTTTTTTTAAATTAAGTTCATAATTCATATTCAATGGTATTATTTAATTAATTGGTCATTACAATAAAACAAACATTGACACTGACTATTACAAACACCATGTCGTGTTTTGAATTTATTAAAGCTTTTATTTTTGTAAAATAGAAAAATAAGATAAAACAAACTGATAATTTAGTTTTTAGATTCTGAGTGGAACGATGAATGTATTGATTTTAAATTTTTTTTTGTCTATGTACACAATAAGTAGTCGAAATAATGCTTCGATTTTCAACTTCAGTATCTTGTTCGATTAGAAAGTGAATATTGTTGGTGGTTAAGCATTTAAAGTTCAAAAATTGACAAAATAATGAAAAATCACGAAAATTAGGAAATTATTTTGAGTTAAGAAAAAACTTAAAATATTTTTTCGGTTATTTTGTTGAGATTGTATAATATTATTCGTGGGTACTTGAAACTTCTAAAGTATACTAATATATTATATCTATGATAGTATCACGGTTTTTTGTTAATCTATAACGCGTTATAAGTACCTAATGGATATTGTGATATGATTAATTTGGAATTTATTATAGGTCAATTATTTTTTTTAATACTATAGATAAGTACCTATATAATGTCTTAAACCTAGACTGACATACCGTCTCCGCTCTAAATCGTTTTTCTTACACAATATCATATTTTTCATATATCATTGAATTCAAATTTAATCCCATCCATTATACAGTGATCCACTTGTAACCTACTGTACAGTAGAGCGACATCCACTAGCCCACCTTTTTTATTATTAATACTTCAATGTTGTACTAAATGACAAAAAAAAATGCATGTATAAATAATTTTTTTTGTTAGGTAATTTGTTCAAGGCTTATTCGGTAATTACTAATTACAAATGTAAAGATTATCTAAATGATCTTTAATCTTAATGATATCTTACAAAATAATAAATAACTACCTAAACATATTTGGCAGTATTTGTGTATTATTTATGTTTTTATGTAAAAGGTTCATAATAATAATAATAATACTGCTGTATGCATAATACATAATAATAGTATTGGAAACATTCATAAACACAACATATTTGGAAAAATAATAATATTTTATTTGGTTAGATACTAAGTGTAAAATGTTTAAGTATGTATTATACATTTATACGTTTGTCTATTAGATTTAATAAAGATTTATAAAAGTATAGAATAAATATATTGAGTATTAATGTACAAAACTACAAAAGTATATGAGAACATAAAAAATTAATTGACACTATGGGCTTCAGCCAAATTACCAAAACACCAACTAATACTTCATATTCGACTTTATATTATAAATTAACACACAAAATTGTGTTTCTATAAAAAAAAATATCTATGCATAATTAATTTTAAGATAAAAAAATCCTTAAAATTACATAATATAAATAAAATCACAAAATTCGAACCAGGATCAGACATACTGTACTAAATAAAATCACATAACTAAAAAAAAAATTGAAGGAGGGTGTTGGCGACCGCGGGCAAAAGCATTTTAGAAAACGAAAAAAAATTGAAATTAAAAACTTCAAACTAAAATGTCCTGAATCTTAAACAGAAAAAAACCATTCAAAATATTTAGTTCATTAACGATGGATTATTCAAAGTGCACCAGGTTATCAATGTTCGAAAAGTATATACAAAAAATTCAACTAGAGTTACATAACAAAAATAAAAATTGAAAGAGGGTGTGGGCGCCCGCAGGCAAAAGCATTTTAGAAAACAAAAAAAAATTTTAAAAAAAATATTATTGTAGGAATACATATTACAAAGTCTATACAAAAAATTCAACTAGTCACATAACAAAAAAAAAAAAATTGAAGGAGGGCGTTGGCGACCGCGGGCAAAAGCATTTTAGAAAACGAAAAAAAATTGAAATTAAAAACTTCAAACTAAAATGTCCAGAATCTTAAACAGAAAAAAACTATTCAAAATATTTAGTTCATTAACGATGGATTATTCAAAGTGCACCAGGTTATCAATGTTCAAAAAGTATATAAGAAAAGTTCAACTAGAGTTACATAACAAAAATAAAAATTGAAAGAGGGTGTTGGCGCCCGCAAGCAAATGCATTTTAGAAAACAAAAATAAATTTAAAAAAAAATATTATTGTAGGAATACACATTACAAAGTCTATACAAAAAATTCAACTAGAGTTACATAACAAAAAAAAAATTGAAAGAGGGTGTTGGCGCCCGCAGGCAAATGCATTTTAGAAAACAAAAAAAAATTGAAATTAAAAACTTCAAACTAAAATGTCCAGAATCTTAAACAGAAAAAAACCATTCAAAATATTTAGTTCATTAATGATGGATTATTCAAAGTGCACCAGGTTATCAATGTTCGAAAAGTATATACAAAAAATTCAACTAGAGTTACATAACAAAAATAAAAATTGAATGAGGGTGTGGGCGCCTGCAGGCAAAAGCATTTTAGAAAACAAAAAAAAATTTTTAAAAAAATATTATTGTAGGAATACACATTAAAAAGTCTATACAAAAAATTCAACTAGTCACATAACAAAAAAAAAAAATTGAAGGAGGGCGTTGGCGACCGCGGGCAAAAGCATTTTAGAAAACGAAAAAAAATTGAAATTAAAAACTTCAAACTAAAATGTCCAGAATCTTAAACAGAAAAAAACTATTCAAAATATTTAGTTCATTAACGATGGATTATTCAAAGTGCACCAGGTTATCAATGTTCAAAAAGTATATAAGAAAAGTTCAACTAGAGTTACATAACAAAAATAAAAATTGAAAGAGGGTGTGGGCGCCCGCAGGCAAAAGCATTTTAGAAAACAAAAAAAAATTTAAAAAAAAATATTATTGTAGGAATACATATAACAAAGTCTATACAAAAAATTCAACTAGTCACATAAGTAAAAAAAAATTGAAGGAGGGTGTTGGCGCCCGCAGGCAAATCATTTTAGAAAACAAAAAAATATTATTGTAGGAATGCACATTTCAAATTCTATACAAAAATTCAACTAGTCACATAACAAAAAAAAAATTGAAGGTGGGTGTGGGCGCCCGCAGGCAAAAGCATTTTAGAAAACAAAAAAAAATTGAAATTAAAAACTTCAAACTAAAATGTCCTGAATCTTAAACAGAAAAAAACCATTCAAAATATTTAGTTCATTAATGATGGATTATTCAAAGTGCACCAGGTTATCAATGTTCGAAAAGTATAAACAAAAAATTCAACTAGAGTTACATAACAAAAATAAAAATTGAATGAGAGTGTTGGCGCTCGCAGGCAAAAGCATTTTAGAAAACAAAAAAAAATTTAAAAAAAAATATTATTGTAGGAATACACATTACAAAGTCTATACAAAAATTCAACTAGTCACATAACAAAAAAAAAATTGAAGGTGGGTGTGGGCGCCCGCAGGCAAAAGCATTTTAGAAAACAAAAAAAAATTTTTAAAAAAATATTATTGTAGGAATACACATTAAAAAGTCTATACAAAAAATTCAACTAGTCACATAACAAAAAAAAAAAATTGAAGGAGGGCGTTGGCGACCGCGGGCAAAAGCATTTTAGAAAACGAAAAAAAATTGAAATTAAAAACTTCAAACTAAAATGTCCAGAATCTTAAACAGAAAAAAACTATTCAAAATATTTAGTTCATTAACGATGGATTATTCAAAGTGCACCAGGTTATCAATGTTCAAAAAGTATATAAGAAAAGTTCAACTAGAGTTACATAACAAAAATAAAAATTGAAAGAGGGTGTTGGCGCCCGCAAGCAAATGCATTTTAGAAAACAAAAATAAATTAAAAAAAAAATATTATTGTAGGAATACACATTTCAAAGTCTATACAAAAAATTCAACTAGAGATACATAACGAAAAAAAAAAAATTGAAAGAGGGTGTTGGCACCCGCAGGCAAAAGCATTTTAAAAAACAAAAAAAAAATTTAGAAAAAACTATTCAAAATATTAAGTTCATTAAAGAATGATTATTCATGGGGCACCAAGTTATCAATTTTCAAGTCAATACAAAATATTCAACTAGAGTTACAGTAATAAAAAAAAAAAAATTGAAGGGAGGGGTTGGCGCCCGCAGGCAAATAGATTTTAGAAAAAAAAAAAAAAATTTGGAAAAAAATTTACATTAGAAACACACATTACGAAGTTCAAACTAAAATGTCCTAACCAAATCTTAAACAGAAAAAACTATTCAAAATATTTAGTTCATTGAAGAATGATTATTCATGGGGCACCAAGTTATCAATTTTCAAGTCAATACAAAAAATTTAACGTATGAATACACATTACATAGTACAAACTAGAATGCCCAGAATCTTAAACAGAAACAACTATTCAAAATATTTAGTTCATTAAAGAATTATTCAAAGGGTAACAGATTGTCAATGTTTAAAAAAGAAGTTCATTAAAGAATGATTATTCATGGGGCACCAAGTTATCAATTTTCAAGTCAATACAAAATATTCAACTAGAGTTACAGTAATAAAAAAAAAAAAATTGAAGGGAGGTGTTGGCCACCGCGGGCAAAATCATTTTAGAAAACAAAAAAATATTATTGTAGGAATGCACATTTCAAATTCTATACAAAAATTCAACTAGTCATATAACAAAAAAAAAATTGAAGGTGGGTGTGGGCGCCCGCAGGCAAAAGCATTTTAGAAAACAAAAAAAAATTTTTAAAAAAATATTATTGTAGGAATACACATTAAAAAGTCTATACAAAAAATTCAACTAGTCACATAACAAAAAAAAAAAATTGAAGGAGGGCGTTGGCGACCGCGGGCAAAAGCATTTTAGAAAACAAAAAAAAATTTAAAAAAAAATATTATTGTAGGAATACATATTACAAAGTCTATACAAAAAATTCAACTAGTCACATAACTAAAAGAAAATTGAAGGAGGGTATTGGCGCCCGCAAGCAAATCATTTTAGAAAACAAAAAAATATTATTGTAGGAATGCACATTTCAAATTCTATACAAAAATTCAACTAGTCACATAACAAAAAAAAAAATTGAAGGTGGGTGTGGGCGCCCGCAGGCAAAAGCATTTTAGAAAACAAAAAAAAATTTTTAAAAAAATATTATTGTAGGAATACACATTAAAAAGTCTATACAAAAAATTCAACTAGTCACATAACAAAAAAAAAAAATTGAAGGAGGGCGTTGGCGACCGCGGGCAAAAGCATTTTAGAAAACGAAAAAAAATTGAAATTAAAAACTTCAAACTAAAATGTCCAGAATCTTAAACAGAAAAAAACTATTCAAAATATTTAGTTCATTAACGATGGATTATTCAAAGTGCACCAGGTTATCAATGTTCAAAAAGTATATAAGAAAAGTTCAACTAGAGTTACATAACAAAAATAAAAATTGAAAGAGGGTGTTGGCGCCCGCAAGCAAATGCATTTTAGAAAACAAAAATAAATTTAAAAAAAAATATTATTGTAGGAATACACATTACAAAGTCTATACAAAAAATTCAACTAGAGTTACATAACAAAAAAAAAATTGAAAGAGGGTGTTGGCGCCCGCAGGCAAATGCATTTTAGAAAACAAAAAAAAATTGAAATTAAAAACTTCAGACTAAAATGTCCAGAATCTTAAACAGAAAAAAACTATTCAAAATATTTAGTTCATTAATGATGGATTATTCAAAGTGCACCAGGTTATCAATGTTCGAAAAGTATATACAAAAAATTCAACTAGAGTTACATAACAAAAATAAAAATTGAAAGATGGTGTGGGCGCCCGCAGGCAAAAGCATTTTAGAAAACAAAAAAAAATTTAAAAAAAAATATTATTGTAGGAATACATATTACAAAGTCTATACAAAAAATTCAACTAGTCACATAACTAAAAAAAAATTGAAGGAGGGTGTTGGCGCCCGCAGGCAAATCATTTTAGAAAACAAAAAAAAATTTTTAAAAAAATATTATTGTAGGAATACACATTTCAAAGTCTATACAAAAAATTCAACTAGAGATACATAACGAAAAAAAAAAATTGAAAGAGGGTGTTGGCACCCGCAGGCAAAAGCATTTTAAAAAACAAAAAAAAAATTTGGAAAAAAATTAAAAAAAAACTATTCAAAATATTAAGTTCATTAAAGAATTATTATTCATGGGCACCAAGTTATCAATTTTCAAGTCAATACAAAATATTCAACTAGAGTTATAGTACAAAAAAAAAAAAAATTGAAGGGAGGGGTTGGCGCCCGCAGGCAAATAGATTTTAAAAAACAAAAAAAAACTTTGGAAAAAAATTTACATTAGAAACACACATTACGAAGTTCAAACGAAAATGTCCTAACCAAATCTTAAACAGAAAAAACAATTCAAAATATTTAGTTCATTGAAGAATGATTATTCATGGGGCACCAAGTTATCAATTTTAAAGTCAATACAAAATATTCAACTAGTTACGGTACTAAAAAAAAAAATTGAAGGGAGGGGTTGGCGCCCGCACGTAAATCGATTTTAGAAAACAAAATTAAATTTGGAAAAAAAATTAGAAAAAACTATTCAAAATATTAAGTTCATTAAAGAATGATTATTCATGGGCACCTAGTTATCAATTTTCAAGTCAATACAAAATATTCAACTAGTAACGGTACTAAAAAAAAAAAAATTGAAGGGAGGTGTTGGCCACCACGGGCAAAAGCATTTTAGAAAACGAAAAAAATTTGAAATTAAAAACTTCAAACTAAAATGTCCAGAATCTTAACCAGAAAAAAACCATTCAAAATATTTAGTTCATTAATGATGGATTATTCATGGGGCACCAAGTTATCAATTTTCAAGTCAATACAAAAAATTTAACGTATGAATACACATTACATAGTACAAACTAGAATGCCCAGAATCTTAAACAGAAACAACTATTCAAAATATTTAGTTTATTAAAGAATTATTCAAAGGGTAACAGATTGTCAATATTTAAAAAATTTGGCTAGAGTTAAAATCATAAAAAAAAAATTGAAGGGAGGGGTTGGCGCCCGCAGGCAAATAGATTTTAGAAAATAAAAAAAAAAATTTGGAAAAAAATTTACTTTAGAAACACACATAACGAAGTTCACACTAAAATGTCCTAACCAAATCTTAAACAGAAACAACTATTCAAAATATTTAGTTCATTAAAGAATTATTCAAAGGGTAACAGATTGTCAATGTTTAAAAAATTTGGCTAGAGTTAAAATCATAAAAAAAAAATTGAAGAGAGGGGTTGGCGCCCGCAGGCAAATCGATTTTAGAAAACAAAAAAAAAATTTTCAAAAAAATTTAGAAAAAACTATTCAAAATATTTAGTTCATTAAAGAATTATTATTCATGGGGCACCAAGTTATCAATTTTCAAGTCAATACAAAATATTCAACTAGAGTTACAGTACTAAAAAAGTAATTGAAGGGAGGTGTTGGCGCCCGCAAGCAAATCGATTTTAGAAAACCAAATTAAATTTGGAAAAAAAATTAGAAAAAACTATTCAAAATATTTAGTTCATTAAAGAATTATTATTCATGGGGCACCAAGTTATCAATTTTCAAGTCAATACAAAATATTCAACTAGAGTTACAGTACTAAAAAAAAAATTGAAGGGAGGTGTTGGCGCCTGCAGGCAAATTGATTTTAGAAAACAAAAAAAAAATTTGGAAAAAATTTGACTGTAGGAACACGCTTTATGAGTACACGGGTACTCTGCGTACTCCCAGGTATAGTCAGTTAATCTTGAAAAATATTTATACAAAAAAATCTTCTAGAGTTCAATGAATTAAAAAAAAAATTGTTTGAGAAATCTGTGTGAAATAACACTAAACAAAAGAATACGCTGGAAGCTAAATACTGCAATACATATATTAACTACAATCCAAAAAATAGGTATTGTTTGCATTATAATAATACGAACA
The DNA here is from genome assembly GCF_019925205.1 of Metopolophium dirhodum. NCBI lineage: Eukaryota > Metazoa > Arthropoda > Insecta > Hemiptera > Aphididae > Metopolophium > Metopolophium dirhodum. The sequence goes on from NC_083566.1 coordinate 21,976,702, forward strand.
GTTATTATGATCAGAGGTTTATCACCGTAATATATGTATTATAAAATGTATAAAAACGAATGTAATTTATAAAGGATGCAAAAAAATTAAATCAGAAAAAGGTCCTGCACGGACTCTATTATGTGATTAACCTAACCTATGAAGGACACAAAATAATGTTTAATTTAAAATAATATTGTGTTTGGCTGGGTCTACAGTCAATATTAAATAACAAACTATAAAGTCTAAATGCAAATAAAAACATAGTCAGATATCTGTTTTAGTCTTTGTAAATATGTGCGGAAAAAAATTAGATATAGTACAATGTAAAAAAATGTGGAAAGAAAACCCTGAGAATTCTTTGACAGTAGGATAATAAAACACAAGATTATATATTAAATTAAAACTATTGATTTTATACATTTTCTATTTACAAAAGTTCATAAGTATCGAAAACCTTATAAAATCCTAAAAAAATTATATTTTAAAATACATTTTATAATTTGTTGTGTTAAAAAAATCATTATTTAATGTTGGCTGTATTTAAGTTTTTAATAACTATACTGGTACAACTCTAGCTGACAGTCTTTAAGACCGTGTTAAAAACTATAATAATTAGTTAACGTCTAATTTACTGTCCTATCCTAACCTAACCTAACATAACCAAATTAATAATATTTAAATATTTTCTTTCATTGTTATGTTTACAATATCGAATACCTTTATAGTTAGTAGGAAAACATCATCGCGAAGCTCTCGACTAGTGATTGTAGTCGTCTATCATCACCATAGCTTCAACTAATCTTAGGTTTACCAAACTAGCTTCTTATGACTAATTACATTAGGACACTTTGAATAAAAAGTTCCTGAGTTGCAGGTTGCCGAACTTATAAGTGATTGATTATCAAGTTGATCCTTAGATTGTTGACACCTTAGTTCCCCTCGAAGACCGCTGGTAAGACTATTATGTCCTATCCATTATGTTATATCTATATTATCTATGATGGAGCCATACCCAGCTCACTCGTGTAAACAATTTGAAGCACATAAAAGCGATTAACGAGTCTCTATTAATGATAATATGAAATCCCAGACCTGTCCCCCATACTCTGATATTAAGAGCCCAGCCCACCTTCATATTCTCTATGCAAAAAGTAAATTTAAGACAAATTTGTAAATCAATGCACAGTCTCTCTATTGTACTAATATTTGTGATTTCATTAATTTTCAGTATTTTGTATAATTAGATTGGGAAAACATAAGACAATATCATTTACAAGACTGTGACTAACACAATCATACTTTGATAAAAGTATATGATATAAGTACCTTCTATATTTGAATTCTTCGTTTTTTTACCGGTACTTTATTGGTGGACGGCACTTTAACAACGGTCCCTCGATCTACTAAGGCAACCTTGAGGCATTTCCTTTTAGGAAATTAATTAAATTCTCAAACATAACTCTTAATTCAAGAGTTTGTAACTAATATAATATATGTTATGATATTTATGGACGACACTTGCACCATGGCCCCTCGATATAGTAATGTGGCGACCCGGCACATCTCTTTTAGATAAATGATTAAATACTTAATCAAGTCATACAATTTACTAAATACAATTTATGTTTTGTAGATAATTTGAAGAAAAATTTAAAATTGAAGAGAGACTGTGTGAATTAACAAAATTTGTGGTATGAAATGTTTATTTGAACACCTGTTATAATGTATTATAATGAACTTAAGTTAATTTTTTATAATGTACTAAGTAAACATTTGAACGTTTATTACAATATATGTATATTATACATAGATTTCAAGTATGATTTTTTTTAGTTTTTTTTTTTTTGATAGTTACCTACCTACTACAATACAAGACACTTTATGTTTATATTTTGAAGCAACATTATATGTTTTGTATTATTTAGATCTATATAAACTAAATTTCAGACCCATAGTTTAGTATTTAAAGTTTGTATGATCAAAGTCGTGGAACCAAATTTTATCAGACTCTACTAGAATGTTGTAGTTCAATAAAATTAAACTATAATATAGGTATGTGGAATAACAGTACCTAACCTTCTATTATAATTTGTTATGAATATAATATTTTAAGTAATAACTCAAATTTAGCACTTTTACGGTACTTAATACATTTTCCTAATATTTTAACAGAAATTATGGAGCTAAAAATATAGAAATACCTATATTATGTCACGGTCCATAGTTGATAGTTTTGTTTCATTTATAATAATAATGCTTTTTAATATACTTTTTCATAAATTAATATTTATTACAGTTGGCTTTTATGATTTGTTTGAACTATTAGTACGTATTTTTTTGGGGAGATACCTATTATTACAACACCGTTACCAATATGCGTTTTTTTCTGGTTAGTTAATATAATTGCATGTTTTCATGATTTCTTCGTTTTTATGCTTATTTTCTCAAAATGTTTTTATATTTTCGGTTCATCCGTTACCTACCTACCAAGTGTGTAAATAAAGAATTTTTTTTGTAAACCAATTTGAATTATTATTTATTAATTTAAAAAAATTTTAATAAAAACGTTTTCATTCAGTATTTTTTTGAATATTTTATTATTTTTAATATTTTTGAATATTTCAGTGCATATATTTGCCTGTTTTTAGTGCATACATGCAGGCAAATATTTAACACTTAAGAGGATGTCAGATTTTTAGCGCACCATTTATTTCTCTCTCCGACCCACGCACAATCATTTTAGTGTTTTCTTAATCGTACATTTGGTATGCTACGCGTGGGTCAAAGATGGAAAACAAATAGTGCGCTGACATCCCAACCAGCAACAAGTTTACACGAGTGAGCTTTGTATGGCTCCATCATAGATAATAAAGATATGGATAGGACATAATGGTCTTATCAGCGGTCTTCGTCCTTTGAGGGGAACAATTGAGGCCAAATAAAGTATACTCATATCGAGTATCGACTATCAATATAAAGGAGCCTCAATTGCCTTCCCCTCCGGGAACGCGGCCTCAAATGTATTTAACATAGGCGTGGACTATCCATGGTGTCAACAATCAGAGGATCAACTTGATAATCAAACACTTAAGTTCGGCAACCTGCAGCAACTCAGGATCTTTTTATTCAAAGTGTACTAATGAGTCATAAGAAGGTTAGTTAGGTAAACCTATGGTTAGTTGAAGCTAGTGGCCTTTGCAATTCAAGATCTTATCCTACGTATTCGGCATTGTTAACATAACTATTCTACCTTTACACTTTTTCTTCCCCCGTCTCTCACAGCTATATACAGGTTCAGCCACTCTCATTCCACACCTCCATATGATCGGTATTCTGTCTATCCATCTCTTCTTCAGTCTTCTCGCCCCTCATTTCCCACCTAAATTAACTAACTTCTATAGCCACTCTCACTATCTCTTATCATACAGTGGCCGAACCACCTAAACCTATTCTCTCTTGTTTTCACTACAATATGTACACTACCCTACACTACCCTTAATTAATTAATTTCTTATTCTATCCTCTTTTGTACCTTAACACCTTACTTATTATTCTCATATCTGCTACCCTCACTCCACTTACCTACCCTAACCTTACATTTATTTTTCATCTTTCCCTTTCATACACCAAACATTCTGAAATCCTGTTGACCCATTTCCTTATCTTCGCCATATTACACACTACCTAATTCCTATTCACCCAGTCTCTAGTTACCTACAAGTCATCGTACTTGATTATCGGTGAAAATATTTAAATATCATTGAGCGAATTCCCTACTCGAAAGAATTGCTAAAAAAATATCATACCTCACCAATTTTCTAATTTTGAACACGACTTTATTGATAGCCCGAATAGTGTTATACCGGTATAGTTACAAATTCAAATATTGAAAATTTTCGGGCAATACATCCCCTGATCAATTAACTATAATAAAAAAAAAACCTACTGAGAAATAAGAAAATACATACCCCGTGACGGAATCAAAATCTGCTACGAAACTTAGTCTTCGAAACACTGAAACGTTCACACATTTCAATCGGCTTATGATATATTATTCCCAGTTTGAAAATGTTCACTGACGAATACCATTTCTGAAATAACACGCATCTTATGCAGTAAAATGTTCTACAATATTCTAATGACCTAGTTACAGTCTACAGATATTATATAAACCTACTAATAAATACCTAATATTAATTTTTATTACACAGAGTTTGTATTTTTAAATGTTGTATTTAAGGATTTATTAGTTTTATTTTTATACCTAACACAAATTACATTTATTCACAAGTCAGTTATCAACTAGAACTCAACTACGAGTAAGACAGCGTTTGGATTGTTCGGACTGGCGTATAATTTATTATTATTATACATTGCGCCTTTGGTAGGCAGTAGTAAACGTATATGCTTCTACGTTACTTAGTTAACAGATTTTCCGCGACAATAAATATTTAATTCAAGTCTAAAAAGTAAATGTAAGACCAAAATAATATAAAAAAAAAACTTATGCATAAACATCGACTCTTCCAGTGAAACCTATAGCTGTACTGCAGCACACGCTGTCGTCGAAGAAACAGCTATCTTCATCCGTCTACATCTCGCTCCATCTCCATCTCTCTCTACATCTCGCTCCATCTCCATCTCTCTCTACATCTTGCTAATTGAAACTTATCTAGTATACAATACTAGTACCTTTATGATCTGTAATATATTCTGGTGTTCGATGAAAAAGATTGAAATAAGATAAAAATACATATTTTTTTGGTTTTGAATATGAAAGCTGTGAGATGATCGATATGAATTTTGTGAGAAATCTAGAGGTACTAGAAAACTGAGACGAGTGTGTTGAATGAAATAAATAAAAAAATCGAGTAACACAACAATCGGTTAAAAATTAATTTAATTCAAATAATGAGATAAACCTTATTAGATCATTTAAATTGTCCAGAACAAGCCCCCAGTTGTTGGTCGCATGCCAATTTTAACCATATACTAGACCACAAGTTTATAGACATTCTATAATGTATTCTCCTGCCGGTGACACTGTTGGGGAAAATATATTTTTTTAGTAATTAAATTACGTAGGTACTTGTCCAATACTCGACTACCAGAATTAAAATTAAAGAATGTGATATACCTAGGTAACCTATCGATCGATTCTAAAACAGAAACTTAACCTAGGCACAAATAATATCACAATATCAAATAGTGAAATGTGAAAATTTGAAGAAAATTTCCCTTAGGTAAATCCCGTAAAACCTCCCCCCCCCAAAAAAAAAACGTACGTTTGAGGTGTTCTCTAGGTATGATCTGCTATGTACTTACAAATCATATTAAATAACATTAATCATTATGTATTTTCTTATTTTATTAGGTAGGTATAAAAACCTACCTTCCTACTTATAAAAGTATTGCCTAATCATTGATTTCAAATTTTAAAAACTATTCTACTATAACAATAAATTAACAGTTGTAGGCAAAGTATTATAATTTAAGGTATTTTTCATAATTTTTGCACACCTATAAAAACTGGATTTTAAAAATTACTATACGTCTAGCGGGTATATAAGTTTGTCTGACAATAAATATTTACATTAGGTCTACCGCCTCAACAGAATAGAAGGACAAGACTTACGTAATTCTTCCGGCGAAACGCGTTCCCTTCGAGTGTATAATATTGTCTAGTGTCAGGGCTGTGCATCTCCGCCAAGGAAAATGCAGCGCGCGTCTTCATATCTCCGATCCAAAAGTTCAGTCTGGAAGTATTGAGATTAATGACATTTATAAAAATAGGCACCTAGTTTAATAACCAGAATGGAACGAAATATGTGAGTACGTATTGGAATCGCTGTTCGTCTCAGACGATTGTCATTTGCCATAGATTATTTATAATTATAACCTCACCGTCCTAATCATAGAAAATATATATATGGTCCTAACCGATGGATGATGGATATTTTTACATTATCTTCAAAAAAACATTTATTTGTTTCTACTAGACGCAAATGCGGTAAATTGAATTCAAATTTATAATATATATAACGGTTTTTTTTACTTGGTAACCATTCATTTATTACTTGGTTTATTAACAAATTCTAATTGATATAAAATAGTAATTGAATAAAAATAGTTTTATTGATCCCAATATTTAAAAATAATGTTTCAAATAAAATAATAAAAAAAAAAAAATTAAGAAATACCTATTAATTAATATGTATTACCTAAATAACAAAATAACTAAATAAATTCGTAGCTTAATAAAATGTCCAGAAAAATTAAAAGTCCAATTTAAACGAATATAAAATATAATTTAGATAGGTGTATAGGTAGTGTATTCGTTATATTTTGAGTTTCATTATAGGACATCAGTCAATCAGATGCTATTTAATATTTTAAAATAAAAAACTTCGACAATAATTCCATATTGGCAAGTGTTGTTTTCTATAACTGAAGACCGAAGTTATAGTATCGAGCATAATGGGTACGTAAAAAAATAGAAATATAATTTAAAAAAATTACCTTTATTTAATTGTATTTAATTTTTTTTTAATAAGTTTTTATAATATTGACTTTAACCCATATAAATGTTCTTATTTCATTTTTTCAATTCGTTGATAATATATGAAACGAATTCTTTGCTTGGAAAGCAATGTTTAGAAAATTCAGAAAATGCAGTTTATATTTAAATCCGTGGCCTAATTATAAATAATAATTTCTGATGCATTGATGCTGAAGAGTGAGAGAGGTGCACAATCAGCCGAACCGAAATCTAACATCTTAAACACTTAATATAAACAATTTTGCACACACGCGTGATGGTATGAAAATAAAAAATATTTATAATTAATATTTATACCGATTTTCTACCGATTTATACCGATCTTCTATATTAATAATAATTATAAATATATAGCAATAACAAATCATTTTTGAGTAGCGGCCAACCGGGAAAGTTCCCAGTATCCCGCCGGCCCAGTCCGCTCCTGGTTCATATTGTAACCGAAAAATCTAAATAATCTATTATAAACACAGTTACTTTTTACAGATATTATAAGTTAAAATTTGGACGAATTTACATATTAAAACCAAAAATAACGATTTTAGTTATTTTGTTGTAATTTAAAAATAGTAAGTATTCGCGGATTTATGAAACTTTTAGAGTATATTATTATAATTTATAGACACGATGACACTTTCAAATGTTATTATTTGGGCAAAAATGACTTTAACCTACTATTGTAGGTGCTAATGTCTAATAGTAAAATAAATTACTTTAATCTCAATATTATTTATTAGTTAACGATGTCTTTGCTCAGGATCGTTTTTCGTTTGTTCGTTTTGTATTTTAATAATTTATACATAGATATATTATTATTACTAATAATTATAGTAGGTGTGTTTGTTTTATTTCATTAATTAATTTAATACTATACCAATAAATTATATATTAATTAATAATTTTTGAAACATTGTGTTCGAAAAAATAAAAATAAATGTGATTTTAATTAGTCTTGTAATGTACCTACCTAAATGTAAAAAATAAATAAATATAATAATAACTATTGAACTTTTAGGGACATAATAGGTAACACATTCGTGTATGTAGTATTACACTATTTATATAGGTATATTTATATACCTATACGAGTATATGAGTAGGTATGTTATTCATAAGTGCGCACACGTCAGGTTAAGCAGTTGACCATTCCGTGAATATTACTTTTATGTGTACATGGTTATACGGCCCTAATCCCTATGATATAGAATATAGATATTAGGTGAACAATAGAAGTTAAGTATGTGACACTAAATTAATAGCTACCTATAACTTATAACGTTGTATTTGGAAAAAAAAATACCAGTTATTAATTAAAATTATATCTTATGACTATTATCAATTATAAGTTATAACATATATTTCTATAAATTAAACCAAAACATATATATATATATTTATATATATTTAGTACCCTCCCTATAAAGGTATGCACCTATTAATTATAATTATTCTACGAACAGGGACTGGAAAAACGACGACGACGTTTATATCTCGCGTATTTTATACATTTCTAGTCCGGAACTAAAATATGCGCCTACAACACTTGGATAGCACATTTTTCGTGACATTAAATATTTGTTTTAAGTCTTAAAAGTAAATTTAAGCCCCAAAAGAATATAAAAACAAACTTACTTTTATTATCGACTCCTTCGGCGGAATCCGTGACGTGTGTGAATTGCGACGCCCATGAGGAAACGCTCCAGAATACAGCCAGAACTTAGAATATCTTCTTTGCTTATTGAAATTTTAGAATTTTTAGTCGAATGTGTCTTCTGCAACGACTCTGAGATTTGCCATGGATAAATAAATGATAGATATTATACTAGGTACATCAATATGATGAATCCACGGATATAATATAATGCAACTTTTTGTATCAAAGAGTTCTGTGTTAAGGACCAATTTGTTCATTGAAATTTGATATGACATTAACCAAAATAGTTTATAATTTTGATTATAATAATATGATATGGGTATTATTTAAATTATTATTTTCGTTTATCAATTTAATTATTGATTAAGGTGGTGAATAGATATCAGAAGCACAATAATATTTTTTTAAGAGCATATTGTATTTTATGAATTATTAAATAAAAATGTGATTACTGGATTTTAGAGGTACAGTAAATTCATCAAATACTATAATACCAACTAGATTTCTAAAACTCCGAGTCCATAATTCTAGATTCTGAGCGGATCGATGACTGTATTAATTTTACAATGATGTGTTCTTTATTTTTTAATATTTTTAATTATTTTTTCTTGGTGGTCTGTGTAAACGATAAGTATTCGTAATAAAGATTCAATTTTCATATATAATATTATTTTATAGGCACTCAGTATATGTAATCATATGTTTATTTTTAGTTTAGTTTAGTTGTAGGTATTTAGTAAATAATAATAGGTATACGAAATTGTTTTTTCGAATAGCAATTTATTGTTTGTATTAGTACCTACACCATAATAGGGAACTAAAATTTTGTAAATGATGTACAAATGTATTTTTGGTGTTTTAAGGCTGCTGTAAGATCAATTTATGAGAATCCTTGCATTAAATTGTTAGGATTATTTGATATGAATAATTATTTTATTACATATAGGTAAGTCGATCAGAAACTATATTTACACTGAATGTTAATAGTAAAAAGCTATTAAAATATCTATTATTTGTATTTATTTGTTAATAATAATTAAGACTTAAATATTAGCAGTAATCTTGTTCCTTTCACAAAATGTTTTTTAATTATTTTTAATTTAATTTACATTTATACGTTTGGCATTTATCCCAAAGTTATCTCTGAATAATAATTCAATGATTCAATTTAATAGTTACATTATATGGATTATAAAAACTACAGTTTCCAGCTTCTACTACAACATTGTTTTAGGTTTTTAATTTTTTAAATTCAGTCTGCACCTTGTGTCGGTGATTTTACACGTAATATAATAAAATTGATACTAGTGATGAGTAGGTACCTCATTGTTTAATCAAATTTATTTAATTTAATTTAATTAAATTTACACGATTTCAATAAAAAAATATCTATGAAGTATAAACATCCGCATTTCTATTAACTATAAATTCATAATTGTATGAGCTATACATGTTACATATATTTTTCGAAAAAATTATTTAAAAAAACAAGAATAATTCCTATTTTACGCCTAATTTAAGTCTAAAAAGTAAATGTAAAATAGTAGGTAATAATATGAAAACAAACTTACTCGTAAACATCTACTCTTCCGGTGAAACGTAGCTAGAGTGCCGCCATCGCCGAAGAAACAGCCATCTTCATCCATCTCCATCTAATCATCTCACTCCGATGAACTGAAACTTGAAAGTATCGAAATACTTTATGAAAATAACCTGATCATAATGAAATTTGCGAGTTTTTATTAAAACTTACATTATAATATGTACGGTTTAACGAACTGTCTGTTTATATTAGTGGCTTATTGTTTTTTTGTTCACTTAAATCAAAATATACAATATATTATATTTATAATACAATAGTATTTGCTGAAATTATTAGAATTGTTAACCGTCGCCGACGAATTTCGACAATTGACGATTGCCATAGATATTATAAAATATATTGTTTATTATGATAAATCCATAGAACTTATATATTATAGTATTATCTAGTACTATCAGTATTATCAGTACCTATACGGTATATTGATAAATCGTATGTTCTTTTACAGAAATCTTTGTCATCTGCAATGCACCTATTCTGGTTTTCTATTTCAATTATAGTTCGCATGCCAAATTTAACTATACAAACTGGTCCAGGCGCGGACTGGCTGGGATGCTGGGATGCTACAGCATCCCTTGCCCTAAAATATATTTGCCTAATATTATTTATTATATATTTAAAGACTCTAGACACCTAATGAACAACAGATTGTTACCAATTTACGATTACTAGTAATCTATAACATTGTACAACTTTGATTGAAAGTTTTTTGTAACTTGGTACTTATTTACGTGTTTAACGTATATTCAATATTTTTTCAAAACAAAATAAAATATATTAATATTTTATAAATAATCTACATGTATTAAATTCGCCCCAACAATTTATGTTATTTGCCCTTTAAATTGTGTAGCATACCGTGCCCTATTTTACCAGTCCGTGCCTGAACTTGGCTTAACAAGATTTTATATAACTATGACCTTTCTTTCATGTGACGCACTTCAAATTTATTATGTAATAATTTATCATAGTATACTAAATTTATAATAAATTTCTAAAAATCCTGGGTTGGGCAAATGCCAGAAGCGGAGTATACGGACGAAGTATTCGGGAGTGGACTTCCTCCTGAGGGCTCCGTCAATTACAGGCCACTGCAGTGTACGTTGTTTGTTTTGCACGTCGAGGGTTACCAGAATGCATATATTTTTGGCGACTGCTGCTTGGGCTGCAATATTAGTAACTAGGTCAGCTGTCGAGTCAGTTGACGCCGTCTGAATCCAAACTGATTTGGTGCCTTCCTGTGCCCAACTTGAAAGTTTAAACGGGTAGTAAAGCAGTACTATCTGCAGTAGTAGTCTCGCTAGGAGTTTGCCTGGCGTGTCAAGCAAGTAAATCGGCCGATAGCTAGACATTGAATCGAACGGATTTCCTGGCCCTTTGTGCAGGGGCATCAGTTTTGACGTCTTCCACCCCCCAGGGAAACATGCTGCGTTTAGGCAGTTATTGAACACTTCTAAGATGCTCCGTGGGCGTGCAGCCTCCACTCACCTATTAGTACCTCGTTTGGGATGTCTGAGGGACCACTTGCTTTGCCCACCGAAAGTCTAGTGCATGCCTTGGTGAGCTCCTCAATTGTGAATTCATGAATAACATGTCTGAAATCGAGCTCATTGGTGTCGGGGTCGAAGGCATCAAACAGGTTTGACACAGTGGTCGAAGGTGGGTAGTCCCAATTAGTTAGAGGGGCTTTGGGGAACAGGTAATCGGCTACGACTACAGGTAATCGGCTTTCCCCTTTATAGCAAGCCTGGTTGCAGGGTTTCCGAATTTGTGCATGGCAAAACGGTATGGACTGCCCCAAGGGTTGTTGTCCACCTGAGAGCAGATTTCGCTCCACCACTTTGCCTTGGATCTCCTGATAGCGAAGCGGAGGTCTTTCCTAGCCATAGTATAAGCTACTCTCGCATCTACGTTTCCGTCCGGCCCTGTTCTCCTAAGGCACCTCTGGTAATTCCTTCTAAAGCCAAAGACAGTACGGCGTAGTTCAGCAATGTCCTCAGTCCACCAATATAAAGGTTTCCTGTTTGTAGGTCCCAGTCGCCTTAAATGCATTGAAGCGTTACACTCGTTTGTGAGATACTCATCTAGAGACTCTGCTGCCGCAATGGCGAGCAGAGCCGGTGCACCATCATTAGGACAAACGAGCGTGTTCGTTGAAAGGGCATTGCAGTCCAATGTCTTGGTGGACCAACTGGGAAGAGACTGGGAAGAGACTGGTAAGCCGAGTAGAAACGACCACAATGTCAGAGAAGCTTAACTCAATATACCGGTGATCGCTGAGGGAGTCAACGTCCAGAACACTCCAATCGGTTACATTGACGTCTCTACAGAAACTTCCTACACAACCTAGAAAAGAAAATAAGGAATTCAAATATTTTTCAAAATTAAAATACTTTTTATTTCTTTTGCTTATTGGTCTAAATACACGAAAAAAACCGTCCAACTTTTTATAAAACACACTATATTTAATTTGTTTTTTGGCCTAGCCTGTACTGTAATAAATAAAAAAAAAGTAAACAAAATGATATATGTATGCACATGAACCTAATTGTGGAAAATATAGACTGGTTCATATAGTTTATAGTTTCTGCTAATACCGTACGCTACATATAATTTAGTATAAATGCAATTATATATGTGGGACAATTATTCTGAATAACATCATGTATATTATTATCATTATATAATTTGTATATATTATCAATTATCGTGTGTGTAATATCCGGGTCCGGACAAACAACAGATTGTTCGCCGAAACTCGATTACAATAATAAATAAATACCGATGTGGCGATGTTTAATATATTATTATTTAATATTCACGGTCCACGTGCATTAAAAAGTCTTCATCCGTGGCCGTACACAATTCATGCGTCAACGATTAAATAATAATATACGAATATACGAATATATATAATATATATACACAAATAAGTATTTGAATGCGTTTACAGCATAGATATATTATTATGACCAGTGAGGTGGTAGCGGTAGAGGTGATATAGTTGCTAGTAAGTATATAATATACCTAGGTACTTCCTAATAAATCCCTATGGCTTAGTCAGTACCTATCTATCTAGGTATTTTACCTAATTATACTTTTCCCGACAACGTATATATTGTTATATTGTCAATGCACATTTAAATTATTTTCTATTGTCAAAATTCATTACCTAATGTTAAGTTAGTTAAAACAAACAATATAATAATCAGGCGTAACCTATAAATGCATTATCCATCCGCCATCCCATCGACGACAGCGACAAAATACGTACCATAAAAACAATTGGAAATTTGGACATTTTGGACATTTACGACACACAATATATCCATCCAGCCGACTGCAGCATTAAGTCATATAATTATATACCATGTAAATCGGTACAAGTGTGTACCGATGTGGTACTGTAATTTATAGCTATTTAAAAAACATCAACAACAAATGTTATTGGTTGTATCATTTTACTGTTACTATTTACTATTAAGTATTATTCTACTTGGTTCATGGTTGTATTAATTATAAAATACAGTAATTTCGTGATTATAATATACATAATCTGCGTAGATTTATGTTCGTATACCTACTTACACTATAATATTGTATATTATAATATATAGCAACTAGCTACCATCGGGCGTTGGGTATAGATACTCATCGTCATCGCTATACATTATTCATATTTTTTCCATTTAAATATTTTTTGCAATTAGAGGACGCTGCTGGTTTCTATAACTATGTTGAATATTGTTGATATAACGGTGTATTGAACGTGGCGAGCAGCCGTATGTAGCAGCGACAATGCGACAGTGTTATTTAAAATATATATTATAATATAATATATAATACATTACAATGTTGAAATAATACTCCCGCGAACCGCACTAGTCGTATTTGTCAGTTTATGATCAATTTCGATATATTATCCATCAACAAACCGTATATGGATATTATGCGTAGCTGTTCTAAAGGCATAGTTGTTTGATGCGTATAATTTAATATTATATGTACAATATTAATACATATTATATTATACTATATTATTATATGTATATTAATATTATAATATGTAAGTTAAAATGGAACGTTCAACGTACAATTTGCAAAGGAAACAACATATTATGACCAGGGTAGAGGACTTGTAGCTCTAAAAAAGCACTAAATATGCAAGCACTTATGCAATTATGCATTTAAAACCCCTATAATATGCACTAAAAAATGTTTTCTAGCAATACATTTAAAAATATTAATAGTTTAAAAAATACCTAAAATAAGGATAACAATTACCTTCATAATTTAATTATATGTTATATATATGGCCACGTAAATAAAAAAAAATTTAGTAAAATAACTTTTACATATTGAATAATTACAAAAATAAAATATATCGCAGACAGAATGCGTGGTCGAACGTTTAGAAGCATTTCGAATGACCTAGTGTTAAATGTGAGTCCTATGTAGTACCTAGTGTAGGTACCTAATTCAGTAATTTGGTATGGTTAAAATTTTTATGAAATCTATACTAACTAAAAAATATAATTCACCCATCTAATATTATATTATAGTTGTATTTATTATTTAATAACAAATATTCACCTATTAATACGTTTTTTGAGAGCAATTGGAACATGGGTAATAATATGTAAGTATATAAAGTATAAAGGTACATTATACATAGTATTACATACCGTAACGTTAATCTTACCCTTCTTTGACTTCGTTCACAAATAATTGTTACAGTATAATATTATTAGGATTGTTCGCGATCGCTATAGTTTGACGAGGTGTCATAATATAACAATAAGTAATAACTACCTACCTATTACCGAACCGTTTATAATAATCATATCAAATAGTATTATTATTATTTGAAAACTTTTACTAAAATCCAATAATTCCAAACTATATTTAAAAACACCGTTTTAAGTTTAGACACCTTTGAGCCTTTTACCACTCGCTCTCTCAAACGATTATAAATTACTATTATTATATGCTCACCCATTACTCGTAGGCACCTATGTGTACCTATGTATAATATGAATATTTGACATATATTAGTGGATGGGGGTGGGTTCACACACTATAATCCGTTGTAGTATAGTGGGTTTATTATTAGGCACATTAAACTAGGTTTAAACTGTTTCGAATGCATTGAATATGAAAAATGTGAATGGTATACATAAATATATTGATATAAATTATAAGGTGTATAATGTATATTGTTTACACATATTTTAACGTTTAAGTATAATTCTGGACGCTGCACCATGGTAGGAATTTAACTTTTAGTTTAAAAACTACGATATACTCTACATGCCCAGTACCCCGCATTATATAAAATTGATATTATAATATTATGTTGGCTATAGTAAATAAACATAAACGTAAATGTGGAACACCATGCTGGCTAAAAAGAAGAATATAATGTTTTGTATACACCGAGTCACAGTGTTCAATCGAATAGAATTTTTTTGTTTGTTTATATCGTAATATTACAACAGTGAATTATTTTAAATGTATCCAATTAGTTTTGATTGTTTTGATTTTTTCGAATTTTAGATTTAATATTGAGTGTTTAAACTTAAAAGTATAATTATAAATTAATTTAATTGTTTCTCCTCTACTTAAAATAATCAACATTCAACACTGCAGGTCGTATAAGGAAGTATTTTACTTCTCTCTCCCATCTCGGTGGTTATGATTAGAGAATGCATGAGCGTGAGAACCTTTTTAATTTAAAATTTTTTACGCATTATTAGTAGTTCTCAATGAAAATGAAATGAATAATAATGCATTAATGATTTAAAAATATTTCATAATAATACATATAAATGAAAAACTTGAAAAAAGTGGCGAGAATAGTATTTTAAATGTTATATAATTTAGGCTCGGAAGTTGTAAGAGTTGTATATTGTTCTATATGCTCTCTATTGCTATAAGCACACTAAGGGCCCGTTTCACAATCACAGTTTAAACCTCGGTTACGTTTAACCCACTGATTTTACCGGCCGAATTCGGTGGTTTAACCTTAGTTTAGCTATACGGGCCCTTAGCTAGACAAATCCAAGCTATATAGTGGTCAGTTTAAAAATCGAAAATTTAAAATGGTTATTTTGCATATTTCGTCAATTTTAGGAGAAAAGTGCATATTTTTTGATCTTCC
Source organism: Metopolophium dirhodum (assembly GCF_019925205.1). Taxonomy (NCBI): domain Eukaryota; kingdom Metazoa; phylum Arthropoda; class Insecta; order Hemiptera; family Aphididae; genus Metopolophium; species Metopolophium dirhodum. The sequence continues at coordinate 21,992,660 of NC_083566.1, forward strand.
TACGCATATTAATATATTTTGCATTTTTAATATTTTCTAAAAAATAAAATTGATTTTTTTTCTTTTTTAAGCTGTGTATTTTAATAATAATATTGAATATATATAACTCCATATAAATGTAGGTAGGTATTTATTTTTATCACCGCAATCGACTATTTTAACGACAACGAGGTGCGATGTGTATTTAATCTCTATCGCGCCGATGTACTATCTTTTGGAATATATTTTTTTAACTATATTTTTCAGTTCAATAAAATGTCAAAATGTCAAAATGTCATATAGTTGTTCACCATGTTTTAAATATTATAAATTTATTCTTTCAAATTTTACATTTCTTTTAGCACAATTTAAGAACAACAGAAAATGGCTTTTTGGTGTTTTAAATTTCTATGGACATTTATCAAACTATTTGTCATATTTGACATTTTTTCATGCTTATTTTACAATTTTTTTGTGCATATTTTTCTTTTTTTAGGATAATAGGTACTTTCTTTATTATCTGAGACTTAGTAGGTATCAATTAATATGTCAAATGTGAATGTCTACAACACGCGACGTGATTATTATTTGCCGTATTTCAATCAGTGGGAGCGACAGTTGAAGCGCTAGTCGTGCGCAGTCGAAAAGTCAATGCTTATAATAATCCGGCACGACACGCCGACACCCGAGCATGGGACCCTGTTAGATATCGGTCAATTTCACCGTACACTCCGAGGTGACCGCGTTAATCCGGCTCGGGGTCGGCGTCCGATTGGCGGCGTAACTATGCCGACCCGATTAACCGACCAAGGTTTACACTGTGGGTTAAGTCGACCGGTCGCGTACCAGGGACCCATGCAGTGCGCGTTCTCTGCTCTAAGCGCTGACCACCAGATCGCTAATGAAAATATTATACTTTATGTACCTACATTTTAATATTTTTTTTTGAAATGTATCTATTAAAATTAACTTGATCGATGACTAAAATATAATAAAATAAAATACATAATAAAATGAATGTTTAAAAAAAATGTATTATTTTAAAGTGGTGCAAATTACAATTTTTGTAACTACAAAATTACGCAAATTATCTACATAATGTCCTTTTATCTAATTTTTTGTGGCTCAAATTACATACACCTACGCCCAATCAAATGTATATGAAATTTAAAATAACAATTTTCTTGTAATTTGTGTTCAGTAGAGCATAAGTAAGTGGTATATAGACAAAACTAACTAAAATATATGGGTTGGCACTACGACTAGATACCTATATAAATAAAAAAGTTATTGTACAAGAGAAAATCAAAATGTTAGCATATTTTCTTCGCAAACTGGATAATATTTACCTACTTACTTAATTTTACTGTTTTGAATGGATCACAAAATATAATATATACTATATATTTGTAACATTATAAAAACCAATAGCATACCTATAGCTTATTAGGTATATTAGTTAATATATTTTATTACTGAAAACGTATTAGTTGTTACTTATTTCTTGTTGGTTGCTATATATTTATACTTCACGTCTTCACATAGAATTCAAGCTAACCCAATAATATGAACAAATTGTAAAAACTTTTGGTCCTTATATTAGGTGATAGGTATACTATTAACATAATGAAAATAAGTAATCAATTCTGAGACTATAAACAAGTTTTTAACTACATGTTTCCTATAGAGCTACACCTACTGAATATAAGAGAATTATAATCTAAAAAAACTTGGTATGTGGATGTCGCTCTGCTGTACAGTAGGTTACAAGTGGGTCACTGTAATCGATGGTATTACATTTGAATTCAATGATATAATATATCATTGTACAGTGGCGTATATACGGGGGGATATAGGGGTCCCCCGGAGACCAAATGCTGTACACAATATTACAATATGTATAGAATAATATGAATATAATTATGTTCCCCTCTTGGAAAAATCCTAGATACGGTACTGTCATTGTATACGAAAAACAATTCTGAGCGAAGACGGTCAGACAGCCTATGATATTACTAAGTATATTTGATGATATTATTGTGATTAAACTGATTAAAGTTATGTATATTTAACCTAGTGTTATAACATGACCTAACGTCCTAACCTAATCTAACATTGCGTACACAAATAATATTTCAAATTAAAAATGCTATTACTCGACCATTTTTTAACCTATAAGAAGCTGGTTCAACAACTGAAATTTATGAAAAAAAAAAACAAAAATTGTTGGTAAAAATGAATGGATAACGCTTACAAAAAGAGGTTGTATATAATATATAATATGTACACTTTTTAGTATAGCGATGAACATAAAAATCATGGATAAAATTTAGCAACTCCTATACCCAGAGATATTGAGTGTTTCAGTTATAACTTATATTGTGTGGACATGATTCTATATAAAATATTTTATGATTAAATAATCTTATGATACTTAGGGCGAGAGTGTAGGAGGCAAATATTCAACATTAAATAAGTACTATAACGCAACTACGTATAATAATAGCCTATTATTAATAGGTACTTTCTATTTAATTGGTAAGGGATATCATATGCGTTATTCGGGGTGTTTTTTATGTTATTGTGGAGCCAATACTCATATATATTATATGGGGTTCGCAAATATTGTCGGTAACTAGTAAGTCATAAAAATATAAAATACTCTTCGTTTATATTGGTCGTCAGATCAACCGTCATTTCATTTCAGGTTTTTTCATTCAGTTCGACGCTTAAGTGTGCAGTGTGCTTGAAATCATAAAATAATGAGTAATGACGTTGAAAGTACAGTAGCAAAATTGTAATTTATGACGCCCCATAGAACTGGGGCATAATAATATATTTATGGGTGTATCATAACGTCCATAACAAAGACAAACACGGTATGTACATCCGAAATGTTATCTTGTTTATTATTTATACGCATTTTTATCACACGTGTGATTTTTATCGTGAAGCTATAGAAAGTGGAAACCGTTGGGGGACACGGCCACACGGGCACATTACAACCAAGTTTTTCACAATAGTAAAACGCATTTATCGTATATATATATTATAGGCCTATAGCTAGGCTTATTGTTGCATAATATAAGTATACGTGTAGATATATATTGCTAATATAATCTGCAATGTACGTATTAAAAAAAAAACAATAAATTTATACGCAAACGTTTTTGTATTTTATTTAACATTCAAAAATTAAATATATATATTTTTTAAATGGTGTATATAAAGGGTATATTATGATGGTTTGGTTGTTAAAACATTATCTAAAATGTCAGGTTTTGTTTTACTGTACATTTATTGTAAATCCTTGATTTTATTGTTCTAAAATATAATATCACCCTCCCCCCTCCCAATATAAAATTATTTACGCTCATATTAAATAGTCTCGTGATGTAGATCGCATATACAATATAAATCACTCAATAAATGTAATATATTTTCTTATCTAGGTAGGTTTTGTGCACTTTTTTAGTTCTTACATCATTTATATAAACCAATAAAAGATTTTATTATATTATGTTGTATTAATTTATTATTATTTTCTGTTTTCAGTACCTATACTTGGAATTTAAAAATTATATAATTATAAATATTTTTAAACTACCTACTAGTTTTATTCAATTTTGATGTATTTGTGTATTTATATTATTATATGAATTATGATGAAAATAATTCAGGGCTTCAAAACTTTATTTGTAACGGTATAACGGAAAATAATGAAAAAAAAAATAAACGAAGTATGACTCTTATAAGTTATAACTATGTAACTATGAACAATTCAATTAATTCAAAGTTGGTAAACCTATGTTAACAATAATTTATATTTTTTAAATACTTTATCCCTGTTTGATTTATAAATATTGAATTTAATAGAATACCAATTTGTTTCTGTAAGTAATTCAAATTCCAATAAGAAACAAAACTACAAGCGCGTGGTTTATAATGTGCCTACTATTACCTATTAAATAATAAATACTCAAATACTCATATAAAATTAACATTATTATGCTATTTCAAGTTGTATTATTGTTATAAATATTTTTTTTTAATAAAATCTATTATTTCATTCATAGTCAGTTATAGCTTCTTAATAAAAACCCTAGGATGATTGAAAATAACCTATCCTGGACAATAAATTCTAATAATTTGATAGTTCTTAGTTTCATACGTCAAAGTGTGGTTGATTACTACCGATCTATACCAAAAATAACAATATAATTTATATAAAAAAAAAATTAAACGTTGAACAGAAAACGAAATATTAAAAAAATTTTTAAAAATATAAAAACGATAAGCGTAAAAATCAAATAACGTTTGAAAGTACAATAACGATAAACATTAAAACTGTGTAACGTTTAAATATCCGAAAACGTAAAAACGACTATTTATTTTAAATTTAAGCCCTGGAAAATATCTTACAATAGTGACACAATAATTTTTGTTATATACATTTTTTTTAAAAGAGTTTAGAAAAAAACGAGGGTAAGAAAAAACTGTGTATATTGTATAATAAAATATAATCTTAAAATTGTATCTTAAAAACATTATATAATATATATTATGTACATCATACATTTTTATACGATTTAAGAACTATATAAGGTATAGGACACAAAAAAACATTATAATAGGTACCTATACCTATACATAGATTTTTATCGAATCTTATCATCGCGTCGTCCTGGCGCCAAATCCCGTGGCGCCCGAATCCTCGGTGACCATTTATAGACGGGTTTCCAATCAAAGGAAAAAATAAAAAAAAACACACACATATATATATGTAATATAATGCACAAAATATATTTATTGTATCTATTTTTACAATGAGAAGAAGACCTTCGACAAAGAACACGACGTCATATTATATTTATCAATATAATAATGTATATTATACGCGCAATGTATATTATTATAGGTATACACACAGACGCAGTCCATTAAGTCTGCGAAATCGTGTGTGTACCGTGTAGGTAAGGTTTTTCATTTCCTATTCGTTTCGGTGGGCGGCGATGGTATAATGCATTTAGCACGCATCGGCTCAGCCGCCATGCCGTCGCGGTGGCTTTTACGCTTGCCCATGTTTCTATACGACGCCCTTCGAGCCCGATGAATCGAAAGACCTGATAATATTATAATAGCTTCCTTATGATCTCTTGCCACCACGGTTTAGCTGCAAATCTTACTCAATATATAGACATTTTATAGTTTGTTTCCAGTATCCTGGCAGTGTACTACAATGTACATATTATAACATTTAACATATTATAGTGTAATAGTAGTGTCCTAGTAGGTACCAGGTACTACCTATACTATCACTGATTATAAATACTATTATAGTATTTATAATCAATGCTACTACTGTAGTACAAAACACATAATATTATGTATAATTTAATAAAATATATCTAAATAATAGATTGTTTTCTTAAAAATATTTATTGTAAATAAGTGTTGAAAGATAAACACTCCACAACCCCAGATATCACTCAGGATCTAAATGTTTGTAGGTAGTATTATATTATATTTAAAAATATATAATATATAAAGTATTAAATATTTTATATTTTTTTATAATAATAAATTAATCCCTGATAAAAATAGTATGATACTTATTTTATAGTAACAGTAGATTCTTTTAATAATAATGTCAAACTACATTTGTTATTATTTAGTTACCTTTCATACCTACCGGCTACCACAGGTATGCCGAAACTGTAATTTATTTTCGGAAGCCATCTATGTATGGAAGAAACCTCAATAGCAACAAGAACAATTGAAATTATTCCAGTTACCTATCCTTAAATTTAATAAATCCAAATGGAAAATTTACATATAAATAAAATAAATAATAATAATAATAATATATAGGTAGGTGTATATTATATATATTTTTTTATTTCTACAACGATGTGCTTTTCTTTTAGAAAAATATATTTCTATAGTCCTCACTGGTAAATTCCACTCCTGGTAAACTAGTGAGTGTGAAGGTTTTTGATATCTTTCCATGTTACTTAACAGTGGTGTACCATCTGGGTTTAAATATACACGATAAAATGTTTGGGGAACACCCCTATCCTCTTGCAAAATGCGGGTCGTAAACGTCAGCTTGGGGTATTATCCAAAATTGTCGTAAATTAGGGGTGGAACTAGGGGAAGTACGCAACAAAAAAAGGTCGTAAAAATATACGTTCACTGAGCACACACAAGGAACTTCCTGCTTCGTCAATGCGTCGTCGAGGATCCTTTAATCTATATGGCTGATTGGGGAGAAGAATAAAAAGAGACTTTTACATTTCAAAATTGCTTTTTTCATTCTTTCAAACTATATAGTAAGCATATAATTCAAAATATCTAAAGAATGCATACCTATAGTTAAACTATTAAAAATAATGGTACATTTCAAAAGTTAAAAAAAATAAAAAATAATAGATAATAATAACAGATAATATTTTAATATTTATATATAAAATATAAAACATACATTATATTTTGTTTTGTTATAAAAAAAAATTATTCGATTCATGTGTATATAACTAAAGTATACCTAATATGATTTAGCTATAGGCACTAAAATCAAATAACTATTTTAACTGTACTGAAATTCCAATCTACTAAATTACTCTATTACCTATTCTAATATATTTTATTATTATTATTTAAAATTAGATTCTAAATGATACTCAAGTGCAAAAGTTCGTAACATATATAGAAATCATTTTAAGCCTGCACGAAATGGCGAAATTCGAAGTTCTATATAATGGCTCTTTTCATAACGCACGTCTATACTTACTATTAATATTATATACGATATACGTCGATCTGGGACAAATGGTCGCAGACAATGGACGTGGGAACAATTTTTCAAATGTTGTAAATTATTTTTCAGTTATAAATTCATAAACGTTTTTCTTTCAATAGCTTACATTAGAAATGCCAATAGAAGATTCTCAACAAGTTTTCTACTTTTATCAACAAAAAAAAAGTTCACCGAATAATTACGCTATATACAGCCATGAGATATTTTCGATTTTTATTAATGTTTTTTTTTAATTATTAAATTTGATTCTTTAAACAACTATGCTAGGATAAAACAACGTTTCCGCTCAAAATCGTTGTTCGTATGCAATGGTTTATCATTGAATTCAAATATAACACATCTATCACAATAACATGCTCGATACTACTGTACAGCAGTGAGCAAAGCGGCACCCACTTGTCCACCTTTTTATTTTATATTTATTATTTATTAAAACGATTTGCAATCTATACAGACATATCTAACCTACGACATGTTTAATAAGTAAATTTGATTGTTAATAATGGTTAGTTCCCCATCTAACTTTAAGGTCTAGTTACGTACTCACGCCTAGGGTAGTTGGGTAAACAGATGGTTTGAAATGCCCGAAGCGATTTGGTATTAGAGAGCTTTGCAGAAGTCCATAGGACATAACTGGATATGCCGTATATCCAAATTGGTCGCATTATTAGCTTACATAATGTATTGGATAGGGAGCTTATTGGATAGGGAGAGTTTGGATTTCAAGAGTGGTCTTAGGAGGTCTACAAATTTGAAGCAATTACGTTTATACAATCAAATAATAAATTAAATAAGTAAGTAAATACAATATATTTTAATTTTGTTAATCTGTATGCGATTTTTTATTTTTAACATATATATGTATACAGCTTACTATTAATTATGTATACAAAAATATCATAAAATGTATAAAAAATATTATTCGCAGCTATAACTTATAAAATAATAACTGTTCAGTTATCTCCAACATTCCTTATATTTGATTGACTATTGTACAATATTAAATCGTAATTTGTTTATTTTTGTACTTAGGCTCAAGACCCAAATTATTTAGTTCCTTAATACTTACAGTGTTAAAGATATTTATATATTATATATAAAAATATATTTTTTATAATTTTATTTTTATTTAAAAGATGATGGTATTAATATTTAATACAGGTCGCGTTAAACTTAAAAAACTCAAAATTTGTAATTTTTGTATGATAAAAGTCTCAATAATCACAAACTCTTAAGTATTTTTAAATGTTTAATTGTCTAGCCTCATTTAAAGTTAATTCAAAAATCTATAAGTACTATACTACTATGTGACCTGAATAACATTTTCCTCTTTCAAATGTAAAAAAAAAATTATCAAAACCCGACTAGGAATTCTTCAAGACGTGATCGTTTTTCCTGTCAAATCATTTTTGACCGTTAAAACGGTTTGGTTTTATTCTTTCTCTGTTCTCTGTTATCAAGGGTGGCTCCGAGGGGGGGGGGGCTAGGGGCCACAGCCCCCTAACCAGGGAGCCGCCCCTGAATGTTATAGTGTTTTATGGCCACTGCACAACGTAACTAGTGGGCAGTGGTAACCTACCTATAGTACCTACCTGTAATTACCTGAATTGTTTCACCTTAATAAATAGTTGAGACCCTTGTCACGTTTAGATATCATGCTTATTTTGGGAGTTCGGGGAAGTTCCATTAAAACTGTTTACTTTGGCCTTGCACTTACTAGTAGGTACTAGTAATCTATTACAACGTACAAAAATGTCAATCACCAAATATAAAAGTGATGTGCGCTATTTACTAGGGCGAGACCCTTCTTGACCAAAATCGTACACTTACCTTTCAGTCAGTTCACTTTTCGACCAAAATCGTACATTTTTGGCCAAATCAAAAAGTTTAATAACTATACATGTATGATGTATTTACTTTATTTTATGCATTTCGAAATGTATTAAAACCTTTATAGTTGATGTCATTGATTATTTGGTTATTTGATTAATAATAATTAGATACATAAATAGATACATTTTCTATAACTTATATTTTTAATAATAATTATCTATGTGACTATATATTATGTATAAAATAAAGTACCTATAAATCTGAAAAAATATGAGCATGCTTATAATTATTATAGAAGGTATTGATCAAATAATTATTGACAACATTAATACATTATTATTTTTTATTATTAATTTATATATTACCTAAATACATTTTATACAACTTATATTTTTGATAATTAGGTATAATTCGATATTTATAACAGAAAGTTATATTATTATTATATTATTACCGATACCTATTAAACTTTTTTGTTTTATCGAAAAGTGCAATGGCCGAAAAGGAAAAGTACGGTTTGGTTGAGAACGGCAATACCCGTTTACTACACTTATTTTACTGCTTTTATAAACTGTTAGGGCAATACACAAATGACCAAATAAATAGTTTTAAAGAATGTAATTAATTTCAAGGCTATAATTTAATATACTCATAGGTTATAGATTGAATTTTTTACAAAACGGACGTTCAATTTGTAGGTATACTAACGTTATACACCATAGTTATATTAATTATTAGTAAATACCGGAGGGACGTTGGGAGTTGAGTTGAGTTTTGTTTACGAATTACGTTATTTTATCATTGACGAATTTTAAATTTAAAAACCCGCCTAAATTATGTATCTTACAATTGTCAGTCCAAACGATGGTATAATATTAAAGTAACTTCTTTGGGATTTTTTTAGTGATAAAGCATTTAGGTCACAGATAGCGATATCTTTTACGTTTGTGTTAGCAATTTCAATTTTTAACGGATCAATAGTAAAATTGTTGATTTATTATTTATTATTTAATAATAATTTAGATTTTAGGTAGATTATACATATTATTATTCAAATTAACAATATATTTAAGACTTGATTGTTATCGTATGATAGATTATTAATCATTGAATCACGTTTAATACGTAAACAAGAAGAAAAATCATCGGATGCAATGTGTTCAATCAGAGATTTTTTCCCTATTGATTATAGTAAATTTCAGTATCTTACTAAAGTTAAATATTATAATTATAATTGATTTATTTCTTTATTTTTTATATTAAAGGAGTCAGTGGAGCCAAACCCAAGAAAAATTTTATTCAAGAGAATAAGAGATATGTGACTAAATTAGCAAAAGACACCCAAACGTCAAAAGAAAATGTAAAACCATCAAACAAATTACCATGCACCAATATTCAGGTACACTATCAATCCACTATTTATGTGTAAAACCCATATCAAATTAACACTTTAATTATTGCGACAAGGTGAATTTTGATTTATGAATATGAGACCTTGTTCACAAAAAATGAAATACCTAAACTACCATGGGATACAATTAAGATTGTATATGAAATTATTTTGGCAAGGGGTGGACTTATTGATACCTATAATAGTAGGAATTAATAGATTACAATTAATTTTTAAGCATTTAACCAAAAGTCATTACAAAAACCTAATAGGTTAGGTTAGATAATTATTAATAAATAATAGGTAATATAAGACATTGTTTTATGTATTAAGAGGATGTCAGCGCACTATTTGTTTTCTCTCTCTGACCCACGCGCAACATAGACAAAATGCATTTGCGCAGAATTGTTTTTTTTATGTTTTTAAGTAATCTTAGAGTAAAATCACCCATTACAAAAAAGATAGAGAATAATATTTTAGAGGGAATAACATATCAATTTTATATTTTATTGTTATTTGACTTTGTATTCAACTTTCAAAATAAACAATAAAAATGTTGTAAATTTAAATTATGTTTAAATTGTTTTGAAACAATATTTAGAAAAATCAATATGTCATTCCTTCAAAAATATTATTCTCTATCTTTTTTGTAATGTGTGATTTTACTCTAAGATTACTTAAAGACATAGAAAAAACGATTCTGCGCAAATGTGTTTTGTCTATGTTGCGCGGTGGGCCAGAGAGAGAAAACAAATAGTACGCTGACATCATCTTATGGTATATTATAAGTTATAAGATTAATTGGTAATATTAATATAGGTAGGTATGTCAATTTACAACAGATTTACCATATACCTAGCATATAATATTATATTAAATAATAAATGTATATATAATATTAACCATTCAGTGCTTGGATTGAAAGGCGACGCGGTGCATTTATGCTTGTCCCTTCTAATTATATCCTAATCGATAAAACATTTAAATATTAAGGAACACATTTTTTTTTACACTTGTATCCCCCTTTTATTTTTTCCCAATTCAAACACTGCTTACATTATACTGATAAAATATAAAAATTTATATTCAATAATTTTTTATAATTAATATTACTAATAGCCAATTGGTAATAACGACTAAAGGTATAAAGTAATTCTTCAAAGAAAAAACTATTCATCAAAAATTTGACCATCAATTTATACAAATATTATTTATTACTGATTTAATATGTGCATTTTATAATACCCATATTTTAATGAGCCTATTTATTTTTTTTAGTTTTTAATTAATTTAAATTGTTAAATTAAATATAATATTAATGATGTTTTATACTATCTCAAATAACTAATAATTTATTTTCAAATACATTAAATAATGTATAATAATTTACCTGGTTATATTATTAATTGAAGACATTTTTTTCAGTCATCCGACATTAACTAAGTTGTAATAATGCACTCTTCAATGTGTATCTGCTTTTTTTGTTTATTTATGTATCATGGCAACAATAAAATCAGTGTCTTTATATTTTACAAAACATTCCTTTTTAATGTATTCAATCTTGATGATGTTGTATCAATAATATTATAAACCATGACAACCAAAGGGTAAATATGATTTATTGGTAGTTGAATATTAATAATAATAATAATAAATTAATAACAATAATAATATATTACCATATTTATGTGTTTGTAATATATATAGATATTTTTTTTTTATTTACATGCGGCCACATACGACATTGGGTGGTTTTTCAACTGTGGGGGAGGATACTGTAGGTTGGGTTAACACATGTGTTTTAGTTTTGGCAGAATTTCGAATTGGGCACAGTTGCCTGCCTAGAAAGAGGAGCCGCTCGTGGTCGAGATTCAAACCGACGCCGTAGTCTGCTCGGCCACTCCGTTCCCCTGTATTATATTGTATGATACTATGATATGCATAATACTATGAGTGGCAAACTAAGAAAAACTAATTCACCAGCATGCTTATTTTAAAGTTTAATAGAACATATGGCCTTCCTATTAATAATTAATAATTATTAAACAAGCTAGCTCATATTTTGCACTTAATAAAAACAATATAATATTAAATAAAAAAAAATTACATATTTTTATCTGGGTAAACAATCTCTTTTATTTTAAACAATGTTATTCAATACATTTTTCTCTTCATCATAAGCGGAAATGTCTAATTATTATTTGTATGAACAACCCGCTACTCCAGCTAAATGAGAAAATACAAAATAGATAATAGAAATAAATAAAACATTTAAAAACATTGTCAGTATACCTTATGTAAATTTTATCACCAATTTGCCACAAATATGTTTTGAAGTTGAAGTGGTGGTCTAGTTATCGTCAACATTTTACTTGAGTGGCTAACATTTACATCCCTCCCCCCTCATTAAGAACTCATTGAATTTATAAGTATGTTTGTACTGTTTTAGATTGTAAGTGCTCCTATGAAGCTATTTTTTCATTCAAATTTGAGTTTATGAAGAAACATACCTAAATCTTTCTCTTTTAAATATAATATTATAGTAAAGTTACAAAATACACTAGCCAATAGGTATATATTATCATAGCATTATTTGTTATAGTTGATTATAATAGAAATTTAGCGATTGTATTTATAGAATATAAATATGTAAGGTACCTAATACAAATATTATGGTGCATAATACGCATAATTGTGGTACCAAGCTAACCATCGCCGTTGCTTTCGAGTTCATGCAACCTTATAATAATTAATATAGATGCATTGTGTCCAACGTTAAAGGTATGTAGCGTATGTCCAGCATCACTACTGGTCAGAACATAAGTCTCTGCATCACGACACAGTGCTGTACCACTGATTGACTCTGCAGGGAAACCATTCCCTACACGATGAATACGATGAGCATCAATGACACATTTTATGTTATGCTGTTATATTTGTAATCATCGTGAGAATACAGTGTCAAAGATAATTATGTAATAATAACAAATATCATAATAGACATTTTAAAATATGGTAAAACTCTTTTTACTCGATTATTTCAACAATATAATGGGGGGGCTGTAAATATTTTGGGTGGCCGGGGATCCCAGGCCACCCCTTAGCTATATGCCTCGAAATAAACTAGTAACAATAATATAATATAAGTAGTTTGGGATGGAAGGACAATACTAAGAAATCTATAAATTTGATTAATTGGTTTCAAAATAATAATATTTTTATATACATATTAAATGCTATCTGTAATGTAAATTACAGGCCATAATTAAATACTACTTAGTATATAAAAATGAGAATCAATGTTATTTATGGTAATATGGTCAATATCTGTGTTTGAAATTTGACATTTGTATATGGCTACTTAATTTAATCAATTCTATAATTTAAAATACTAATGTATATTATATAGGTATATACTGTTATTAATTTTATACTTACAAATATTTACAGAATTTCAAATTGAGACAAGGACCAAATAAAGAAATCAACCCAGAAAACTCAAAAAGGAAAATAAAATCTATAGACTTGGATCAAATTGATGCTAGTATTAAATCAATTCGTTCTGCAATAGCTCAAACAAAGATTACTCAAAAAAAATTAGGAATTAAAAATGTCGAAAATGTATTGTTGACTTTTAGAGATCAAGGTACTTAAGTTACTAGTACGCACAGTTAACCATGATATAAACAACAAGGTATGATTGTAATTTTTATAATTCGGTAAGGATCTGACTATTAACACTACATAGCGTAGTGTAAAATAATAATAATAATATAATGACAATATGATTATAATATGGGTAAGCAACTAATGTGTTGCTCGGAATTGAACCAAATCTGGACTTTTGCGATCATACCATGTGGTTTATTTCATGACAGTTAACTAACTATTCACAAAATAATATTCAAAAAAGTTACAAAGATAACATATTACTATAAAATATTTTATTATAGCTACACAAACAGTAAATCCACATGAAGAAGAAGGTAAATTAAATAATAATATTATCAGATATCCAGTATTACAGACTTCAGATATGGCTAAAGCCATTCAAACAAAACACATGAACACCATTTCTGTGCAAACTGAAAGCTCCGAATCAGAGTATTCTAATGTTATGTCTAGAAAAAATGTTAATTCTGTACATCAACAAGATGACAATAATTCCAAAAGAAAACAACAACATTTAGTTGGACTTAAAGAAAACATAATGGGTCATCATCAACCTGGGGAAATACCAAAGTACAATTAAACCCAAATTATTTTTTAATAATTTCTGTAATACATTATTATTCTAATAGATACCTAAAAGATCGTAAAGCACTGAAAGAAAAAAATGAGAAAGAAGTACAAAAAAAATTGGCAATTAGGCATGCATTGGGTCTTGATGATCCAGCATGTCCTCCAGGTCATGTATTATTACCAGAACCTGAGCGTCTGGAACATCTAGCCAAAATAAAAAAAGGTAAGAGTTTATGATTTTAAATGGTCCATACTTAACATAATAATGTATTGTATAATACACTTAATTTATATAGATTATAATCAATTGATATCGCAATTGAATATGTTGCCCGTCGGTTCAGATTCATATAAGATGAAAGAGAAACGTAAACGCATAGAAAAAGAATTGGATCAAGTACAACTGGGTATTAAATTATTTTCTAAAGAAAAATTGTATGTTAAAATCAATCAAAAAATAGCTGATTCTTACAAATAATTAATAAAGCCAATAACTAATGTGTTAATGCATTTCAGAACAATGTATTTATAAAAATATTAATTGTGAGTTTAATGATTGAATTATTTTTAAGAAATATGTATTATAGTTTGTTTACTAATTATTACTTACTCTGTCTGTTATTATTTTATCATTTAAAAATTCTGCTGTGATTTATTTTAATTTGACAAATATTATACAATTATTAGGTAAAAGAATTTTTAATTAATTTTTTTATGTTGTTATAACTTGATTATTATTATATGATTTCTGTGACTAATATTCAATAAAATATTGTTATTTCTATTTATATATACTTTTTTTTAACAAAATGTGAAATATATTACAACAAATGCCTACTTAAGAGCCAAGAAGTACATGTCGTCATACCTGCATATAATGTGTCAGTCTTGCTAACACATATTATATAAAAATATATGTCTAGCAGTTTCAATTTTGTGTTGTTAGCTTAAATATTATAGTGAATTGACCTATTATCAAACTTAAATGTAAGAACATCATCTGTGTTCACTCGTAGGTTTTTACAATATTTTAATTTTTAAGTGAGTTCTGAGTATGTAAAATATTAATATATTTTGAAGATGTGAATAATTGATAAAATACATTCTATTAGCAATTTTAGGTTTTGCTAGTTCTGAAAACAATTAATTTATGAAAGTTTTTTATAAATATAATTTGATAAAACATGAACAAATTTCATTTTTTAAAAGAATTATTCCTTATAGTTAGTACTTTAATTTTTTTCTTCAAATGTTGATAATACTTGTCAAACATATTTTGCACATAATTTCATAGTAAAAATTTGAATAGCGAATTTCACTGGAACAATATTGTGAACCACCACTGTTATAGAACATGGTTGTTTATAAATTGTAATCAACATTAATGATTTTTCCGTAATTCTAGTATCCTACAGTTGGGTGCCATACGTTTGCGTATCTATTTTTTCAGCGCGAAGTACGGTCTATTTATTTCCAGATTTTAACCTTCTGGTATAACAATTAAAATAATTGGTGATTTTACGGTCTGAGACTATAGTACATGGTTCGCGTATGATCTGAGCTCGAAATAATTAATTTCTTGTAGTCCTTTTTATAAGTTTATGGATATCAGATTACAAGTACATACTTAACTACTGAAGAACCAAATAAATAATACCCAAGATATAACAAACTAGTTAATTATATCATGCCACAGCCTAAATCTTACACATTCGACTTCAGTGCTGAGTGTCATATAAAATTATGGTAACTGGACTGTACTGTAGAGCTAGGTTACTTGAGGGCCCGTAGCCCAGCCAAGTCCACCAGGTCTTTTTTTTTATATGGCCTGGATTAGTTTGTCCTTGGGGCCCGCCATTCCTCTCCACAGCCCTGATTACTTCCCATTATTAAATGCGAAGTAAAAGTTGGGTTCACAATTCACTTGGACTAATGGAGGGCATACAGCAACTGCCCACGAATATATGCATGTAACTGTAAATCACAAGCTTTACTTCATTGATCCGAAAATAAAGGCCAATAGTCAATAAATAGAATCTACGTGGAGAGGTGTCAAAGTAAAACATGCGATGCCATCAACTTATTGCAACGGCAGTTGATGGAAGTGTAGTGGTGCTCACAGCTCACGCAGTCTCCAAAACCCTTTTCGAACAATTCTTTGAAGACTTTTAAAGAACTTCTTTGGTATAGAAATGCTCAGATGACAGACATCTATATTTATATATTGCGGGTGAAAGATTGTAGAAAACATATAACGCCAACCAACAGTTGTAGTAAATAGATTGTTCATGTAGATAACATACAATGAGAGGTCCCATGAGAATTGAAAATTATAGAATATTTTGTGTTTGTCACTGAAAATTCTAGTTTTCCAGCTTTTGAATATCGGAGTAAATGTACTATTAATGGAGAGAGCAAAGCGTCCATCCATATAAATTGCTCGTCGGTTATTTTTTATTACCAAATTTGATTTAACAAAACTGTTTATACTGAACAAAATGATAAATATTGTTATAGATCATAACATAAATATATAATTGTAAATTAAAAATTTAATAGTGACAGATGTTAATAAGAAATAATCCGTACAATGTATATCACTTATACAGACTAGTAACTTAGTTAGTACTGTTATTAGTGTTATCACAACAGTAGGACAATAATTGTAATTATTACAATTTGAAACAAATTTGTATTATTATTATTATTTTCAAGTGAAATAACTAAATACAGCAAATGCCTGGTATGACCTCTTCCTAAATCTGGGTATTGGTTAGCTTACATCCCTCATGAATACTTACAAATATTAGCAATGTGTATTACATATTTATCCTTGTTCTACTTTCATGTTTGAAAAATAATAGGAACTTAAAGAAGAAAGAATATACAATTTACATGTAATAAAGTTAATTATATTTAATATATACGTTAATCCACAGCAACCTTATCATTTTTTCTCTTTATCGTCAATGTTCATCTTTTTACATTTGATCTCCTTCACTTGAAGACCTACAAAAAACAATTATATAAATTAATATTATTAATGAACAATATTAAATTAGAATATCTTACCAGGTGGCAATGATTGTTTAAGTTTCTCTGCTTTTTCCTTGTCTGTGATTACTAAGGTGTAAAGGAATCGAGAACAACGAACTTTGAATTTAACATTTTCAATGTTCTTCTTAATCTTGACAGCTATAAAAATAATATTAAAATTGAATACATTAAAGTAACTGTATATTATTTATAGAATACAAATATTACATTTGGCATCCTTCCTTCTAGCCTTTAGGAGGAAATCTTTGATTTCCTTAATTTCTTGCGGCTGAAAAGTAAAATATAATTTATTATTAAAAACATACATACAGATACATAACAATAATACAAAAAATAACTAATTGTGACTGTTGATATCAAGAATAATACGATAAGGACTGAGTTTCACTCAAACAGTATAGTTCTGTTCTTTGAGGATAAGGTGGAATTTAAGTTTTACCCAATATCATTCAAGCCGATGGTTTTTAATTTAATATCAGAACATGCTTATACACTTGTTCTCTGTATTCTATGTACATATTTCTATTATACTCTCATTATGAAATTATAATTTACAGTAAAAAATAGTAAATTTACTTGTGTAAGTTAAATACTTTTCCTAGGACTAAACGTATAAATTTATATGGGTAATGAGTATTTATCTTATTATATATTGTACATTATTTATTCAAAATCAAGATTTCATAATAGGTACCTAACTAATGATTATGTGTTATTTAAAAAACTAAACAATTTTTACTTCAGAATTACGTTCCTTAATATACAATTACTGAAATGATCTGTACATAGGATTCATCACTAAATTATTCTCAATATTACATATTTAAACAATTATTAAATCTTCAGAATTACGTCCCTTAATATACAATCACTTAATGATCAGTATATAAGGTTCATCATTAGGTAGTCAAAATAATGTAAATTAAGTACCTACCTAAGCATATTTATAATTCTTCAATATTAAATTTCATTCAATAAATATATTAATTATTATATCATTTAATCCAATACACGAACATGGGTACACAAATAACACAATAAGATTGAAATTATGAAATGTCTAATAAAGATTATTTATATTTTCAATCTATTGAGGTTGCATTATCAAGTTATTTTTAATATTGATTTTGAAATATAAATTATAAAACCATATTATATTTATCTATGTATAAAACATAGAACAACCAAAAAATATTAGAGCTACTACAGAACTATTTATTTTTGTAACTAACTGCCTACTTAATTGTATCCTCTCTACCATGACTTTTTTTCAACTAGCGAACCATATTTATGTACTTACTAATATTATTATTTATAGGTACTATTATATATTTGTACTAATATAGTAATTTAGTATATTTTATAGAAACAACAAATAAAAATCCAAATGGTAGCTGTAACTAAGATAATATTAATTACTTCGTAAAAAACACTAATCACTATTGCAATAATGCACAAATATATTAAAATAATGCAGTTTACCTCAATTTTTGGGAAACCTTTGGGTATATTTCAATGAGTTAAGTTTAATGGTTCAATCAGAATTTGTTAGTCGGACTTAGTTCCAACATCTTTAAGTTCGGGATTTTGAGTAAATTATTCCACGAATCTACATAGGAAATGCAGTCTATCTCCTGAGCGATTTTTAGACATTTTTTTCGGAAATCTATATATTTCAACGAGTTAAATACAATGGTACAATCAGAATTTGTATGTGTTCGTATTTATATTTAAATATTGTTCGGTGGCTTATTTTTTTGAGCTTTTTTCCGCAATTCCGAGTACCACATTGATCTTTACACTGACATAGATAAAACTTACCTTTTATATTTTTTTTTAGTTATTTCATTAAATAACGCTTACCATGATTTATTTGGTGGTCACTAGTTAATGTCCCGACAAAAAATTAATGAGGTTTGTTTAGCGACAAAACTTCTAAAATGTAATAATATGGATTAAGGATACACATCAATCAAACGAGAGACCGAAAGAAAACAATTTATAAGCAATAGCAAATAATAAGTATGCAACGCGGAGTGCGGACTACAGTCTGTGATATCAAAACAATCGAACCAGTATATAACTTATCGATGTTTAAATAAGTAGTTCAAATAATTAATTCCATAATTATTGCCTGCTCTAAATATTATTTTATGGATTTTAAGAAATTCAAACAGCTTTGATTTTATTTTTAATCTAATAAACTATTGTTATTGACTTTTTCTTAATTAAATAACTCATAATTACCTTTATAAAATCGATAGAGATCGATTATTGGTTAAAATGCAATAGTATAACCGTGGTTTAAGATATCTACAACCGTGATTGTATAACCTCTAAAACTTAACCAGTGCTGACAGTTTTTAAGAACCACAATTTTATAATAATATCTTAGTGGAGTATTCGTGTTCAAGAAGAAAATTTCGATACGGGCCGGACGGTCGGTGCGTATCGCTGGTATACAGACTGTGTGACACATGACTTAAACCATCTTAAACGTTAGTGAACCGATGCGGCGATACGTATCGATACGCTCCGCTTCGAGCAATTTATTCTCTGGAAATGTATATTATATATTTATTATTTACAACATAAATGATAATGTTTAATAACAAATAACTATATTTACAATTATGTGTTCTCCTTCTCACCATCTCACTTCTCATGGTCGCAAAAAAAAAAATTCAAATGATGGATAAGCATTTGGTAGATTTTGACTGGAAATTAAAGGTAAATTTCTGAGTTGTTTATTTTAGTATTTTATAATGGACAATATAATACAAGATCAATATCTTTTTATGCGCCGTTATATAGTATGAAGTATTTGTTTAAGCTGTTTACTCCACGTCCATACCGACCATATCCTTTTCGTTTTCTGAGTTTTGTAAATCCGGTCGTTAGTTACAATCTTAAACCACGACCAACACCAGCAATCATGAAACTTGAAAGCTCACAATACGGTTTTATATTTTCTCCACAACTTACTACGGTGTTACAAGTTTTTGACAAGTACAAGTACGAAATCAGACTTTGTGGAGGTGCAGTACGTGATATTCTGTTGCGCAAGACTCCTACTGATCTAGATTTTGCAACTACAGCTACCCCGGATGAAATGGTTGAAATGATGGAGAATGAAAACATTAGAATAGTTAATAAAGGTGGTTTAAAACATGGAACAGTAACTACTCATGTTGATGGTGTTAATTTTGAACTTACTACACTGAGAATTGATGTTGTTACTGATGGCAGACATGCTGATGTTGAATACACTAAGGATTGGTTACTAGATGCAGGACGAAGAGATTTAACCGTGAATTCCATGTTCTTAGGAATGGATGGCACCATATATGATTATTTTGATGGATATGAAGATTTGAAAAAGCGTCAAATAAGATTTGTTGGTGATCCCAAATTGCGCATCACTGAGGATTATTTGAGAATTCTACGGTACTTCAGATTTTATGGCCGTTTGGCTACTGCACCCAACCTTCATGATGAATATATACTTGAAGCAATACGAGAAAAAGGCAGTGGTCTCAAAAATATATCTGGTGAACGGATTTGGTCAGAACTTCATAAAATTTTAGAAGGAAATTATGCATCCGATATTATCAAGACTCTTTTGAATTTGGGCTTAGGTCCATATATCGGTCTTCCAGATCATCCCAACATAGACGAGTTTGATAAAGTTATTAATCGAAGCAAAGGACTAAAATTACTACCCATTACTATGTTAACACCATTCTTAAAAGACGTACAAGATATGATTGAACTAAACAATCGATTAAAGTTTCGGGTGTTTGACAGGGACTTGGGATTATTCTTAGTAGAAAGTAGAAATGAAAAATGGACACCAGACACCATTAAAACTAATAAAATAAAAATAATACAAAATCCAACAAAACAAGGTGTTATGAAAGTGTATATTGAACAGTTATTGATGTACAACAATGATCGAAAAATTCTTGAGGAGTTTCAAAAATGGACACCATTAAAGTTTCCTATTACAGGAAATATGATTAAAAATCACGGGGTGAAAGATGGGAAAAAAATCGGAATAATTTTGAGGAAACTTATTGAATACTGGGCAGATGATGATTTCCAAACAGATATTGAAGAGTTACTAAATTTGATACCTAAAGCTGAAAATGAATTAAGCTGCAGTTTCAAAAAATCTAAAAAAAAATAGATAAACAAAACCTATGTATCTATTTTAAATTATTGTATTCAAATTGAATTATTTTTTATATAGTAATTTAAACAAGATATTATCGTTCAGAAAGTACTTATTTCTTATACAACTATAGCATTACATATTATAAGAAATTAGTATTTTCTCAATTAGAAAAAAATTGTTTAATTGATGATAATAGAAAAAAAAAATGTAAACCTTCACAAATCAAAAATTAAATTATACATATTCTGAATTAATTGTTTATAATTTTAAGTTAAAACCAACACATTTTTGTTAGTCATTTTGGAATTTTTTTAGCATTTGTTTAAAGCACAATTTAATCAACTTGAAAACTAAATCAACATTCAATAAAAATGGATCACTATCATTATTGGCATATCCAAAAATCCAAACCTAAATTATAATTTAATTTTCAATATTGTTTAAAGTGTTATTAACAAACAATATTTTTGTTTAGGTTTAGAATTCATAAAGATCAGTCATATTGCTATCAAGGAGTTCAGTATTCTACTTTCTTGAGGTCTACCATTATTTTCTAATAAAAAAATGCAAATTGGTTTGATAGAACTTCAGTTATAGCTGTCCAAATATAAATACAATAGAACCTCTTTAAACCGAATAGCTGTTTAATAATACATATTATTAGTATTATTAAGAAAATAATCAGAATAAATATTTCATGATATTTTGTGAGGCAGACTTAAGTCTAAAACAAACACGAAAACATGTTCATAGAAATCTATAAACACATTTTTTTTTACTGAACAGTGTTTAAATATGTACATTAGCTCATTTTATTTAATTTCGGACAATGTACAACCTAAATTAGTCTGGAATAATGAGGTTTTGCTGTATTTAGATATAAAATATAAATGTAAATACTACTTTATAATGCCTTGATTAACGCTGTCCAACTCTTAAGCAACCCCACATTTTTAAATTAAATTGTGCCTGTCAGTATGCTGATATCATGAGCGCCCAATGGTAGTTTTCAGGGAAATAGTGTCCATATTAGTACTGTCTTAAATTGTGGTATACATTATACTTAATATAAGGTCTATGATGATAATATGATATCAAGTAAGTGAAACAAATTTATGGAATCAAAGCATACATTATAATTTTTTTGCATACTAATTATTTTCAAGGGGGGACATGACCCCCCTTGCCGCCCTTGGCTGATATTGTTCCAATTTTTTATTCACAACAATCTATAATCATATCCAATTTAAATGTTATAAGAAATGTCATACTTACATATTATAGTATGTTCTTGTATACTTAATACATTGCTGTATTTTAATTAAAAATAATTAATTATCAAATAAAGTAATTTGTATAATTAATTATCTTCTGTGAATATAATAAACGTTGTTAGGTATTATGTCAACTGTAATTGAATCATCGGTACTTGAAATTATTTTTTTGTAATGGTAAAAATATATATGTTTTTTTAAATTTTTTAGTATATAATGGGCAGCAGCTCATTAAGCACACTGGAAGAACCATTACTTCAAGTCATATTGCATTTGAAGGATGGCCTTAGGTCAAATCACACGGAAAATCCAAAAGTATCCGAAAATGTCTTTTTGGAATTTTCTCAAGAAGAACTCTCATTATTTATAGAAAAACTCAAACAATCCTTATAGGTAACATTAAACAATAAATGTTAACATTATAAATACACTATTCATATAATAAAAATCATAACATTTTGATATGGGTCATATAAATTCTATTCCTTCATATTTAAGATCAGCTACTTTAATTTCTGGTAGTATAATTGTTCCATCAATATTAAATGCTGTAATATAACTAGCAGTTTTTGAACCAACTTCTTCAGATTTAAGTGCAACAATAATTCTATCATTCGTACCAGGTAGAAATTTAAAACTAGAATATCCATGAGTAGGTACTATCTTGCCAATATGTACCACCTATTAACATATCAAATTACGTTAAAATTAAAATACTTAAATTTAATATTGCTGTTGTATAACGCATGTCCACAAGAATACTATAACTTCCAAGTAATCTAAGTAATGGTGTACTTTTAGTGATGGCATATTTTTGAATTTGATTTGTGGAACAAAACTATACTTCTGGATATAAATTAATCTAAACTACAATTGTTATATGTCTTATTCATGACGTATTCTGTGCATGTGAACACAACTTTAATTTTTCAATGTTAACCTTGATGATTTTAAAGCAAAGCTTTTTGACGCGTGCTATGATGGAGAGTAAAATCAGAAAAATTGTCACGCACACTGCAGCTGCCAGTCTATCCCTTCTCTGTATATATACGCTGTCTCACCGGATGCGCAGTAGCAGCCAGCTCGCTTTTTTAGTTAAGATACACTGTTATATGCTAACCTGACTTAACACAGCACTATGTTGGTATTAAGCAATCGACATCACAAGAGAGACAGCGCATGGGAAAATTTGATAAATCGTAGTAAAAAGCTTTGCTTTAGTCATGGGTCTCTTAGACTCACACGTTTTTTTTTATTAATATCATAATTGGTCAAATTTTTTCAAGTCATTTCTAAGTATGGACGTATCAACTACTATTATAAATCCAAAATTGACTAAATGAAAAAAATTCAAATTAGATTTTTGACATTTTTGGTATGTCAATTTTTTTTAAAAAAATGCTTACTACAATTATTAATAAATAATTTGATTTAAATAAAGTCATATTACTGAATTCCGACTATATTATTGTGCTTAGAATTAAAATGTAGAAAAAATTATATTTATCTACTTAAAAAAAAAATTTGGAGTAGCTCTCATATGGTCAATTTTAAATTTAAAATACAAGCTGACGCATCAAAGTGACTTAAATAAAATATTTATTTATTTTAAATCTCGTGAAAAAAAGTTACGTTGTGTATGCCTAAAATACATGAGTTAAAAAAAATTATTTATAAAAATGTATGGTATAGTTGTAGTCTAGTCGGTCAATGGAAAAATGTTATAATTAAGGTAGCAACTGAGTAATAAATTAAAATTTTAAAAATCACCACAGGACTCCATTACGTTACTGAGTTATAGCGTTCCTTGTTTTGGTTGACTAAGTATATTACCTTAATATCGTTAAAATTAATATTAGCTGATATCAACATATTTGTAGCCATACGCTCATCATCATTGTCATTATACTGTTTTGATGAACTCCTCCGCGGTAAGAAGAACCAACGTTTATGTATTTGACTCCATGCACAAGATTCATGTATCATATATCCAGGGTAATTTATGTTGGCTGCCTTCCGAATCGCAATATAGTTGTCTGTCCAGTTGACATGAGTTACATGGCCAAATTTATTGACAATTTTTATCCACATAGGATTATTATTAACAAATTCTCCCGTAGATGAAGTCCATTCTTTGCCCATACTTCCAACATATAAGTCAGAATTATATATGGTTGCCCATTCACTTTTATATCCTGAAATATATTTTAGCTATAATTTTATATTGTCACCCAATACCTATTATGTATTATTTGTGTAGCAAGCAAAAAATTATTTATAATAATAAAAGCTGTATACTAATCATTTATCAACATTATAAACTTAATAATCAGCTCAATAAGACATAATTAAGTTTGAACAAATGATAAAATGTTATTAATTATTATACATTCAATTATTCCAATAAAATTAGTAAAAAGCTATTTTCTATTTAGGTTAAGTTCTGTTAAATTTTCTCTCTGTGATTATTATTTTAAGATTTAATTATGTGTAAAGTGTATTCATATATTATATTATAATATGATTTTTCTATGAAAATGGTATGCCAATTGCCAATTGTTTAAATTCTTGAATGATTTTAGATTACCAATTTAAATTAAGCAACCAGAACCAGTGATGGCTTTTCAACAAATTTCAAGAGGGGGTAGAGGGTTCTAAAAAATAATATATATTTCAAATGTTCCTCTTATTTTTTATAAATATAAAATTGTTGAAAAATTAAAAATAATTATTCAACATTATTTCAGTATATTTGAATTAAGTATATAAATAATCCTATACATTAGTGAATATAATATAAAATAAATATTTACATCAGTGTCTGGGGGGGTAAGTCCCAGTACATTTGACCCCCTCCTAACATAATCTACCACTGACTAGAACTGCCTATTGCTTAACATGCCACATGAATACATCATATATTTAATTAACAACAAGCCATACAATATACATAAACAGAAGCCGCAATTATTAAAATATATTAATTTAATTAATGTAAAATCAAAATTATAAATCTAATTTATTCTATGGTATAACTTTTACCTTTAAAATCAGTTCCATTTCCATCCATAAGTATTATCCAAGGTAAAACAGTATCATCTTCGCTAATACTATAAATTATACCTGTCCGATCATCAAACGAATATAATTTGCCATTAAATGTAACCAGTTCTGAAAGTTCCATTCCTCGACCTCCCATGGATATAGATGATTTCAATATTTTAGGCGCTTCGAGGTCCCATACAAGTTCTATAGAGTTATTAGTTGTATACCAAGTAAGGAATCCTTTTTTATAATAGCTATACCACATATTTTTTTCAGTCTGGCTTTTAGATGCTTTATCTAAATCACTAATAATAGCTATACGAAATTTTATACCCATATTGTTAATAGAAATCGGTTGAGACAATGGATACTTTGATTCAATTAACTTGTACACAAATTTATCATGTGGATGATTAAGACCATAACTGACAAGTTTTGGTGCTGTATATGACATATTGTACAATACTATTAAGAACAAAATACCAATTAATGAGACGAAGATAACAAAATGTGTTTGAAAACGTATAGTAGAGTTTGAAATGCGGTATGCATGGGAAGAACTTAAGCTTTGACGGAGCTCTTTCAACATGCTTGAGCTGTGATCTGAATTTTTTACATCATATATATTCAGAGCTATCTGAAAAAAAATAATTGCAAGATCTTCAATGTCTTGCAGTGTAATATAATATAAATATGATGATTGATGACTATAATATAAATACTTACATAATTATGGTCTGTACTCATAATGAGCTATAACCGGCATGTAGTGTAGACATTCGACATTGGTTAAACAATAATTACAGAGGTCATGACGTAAATGGATTCAGATAAATTGAAAACCAAATATCCAAATTACAAAGATTGACTCCAATAACAAAAAATATATTAAGCTAAAGCTACGTACCAGCAAACTACTTTACCTAATTAGTAATTATAAATAATACAATAATTTAAAATATATTTATTATTTACAATTCGTGGCTATTATCTTTTAGTATTAATGATAAGAATTCTAAATATATGATAAACATGATTTATATTATCACATGAACGTAATAAATATATATATATAATCTACAAACGTCAATGTTGATTCGCAGTGTGACCAAATGAGATGTCAATGATCCACTCGACTAAAATTTTATCTTTGAATTTTTGTTATCAGTAATGTCATCATTAATATTTTCTTGTCGTGTTGAGAGTTTGAGACGTTGAGTGCTCGAGTGTTCACTTCAATTTCAGTCTTTACTCTTTACTACTTTAGACTTCAGTCTTCAATTTGGAATTTTAATAATTATACTAAGACTTGAGGGGCACTGATAAAAATATAGTCAATAAATAGTTGAATATATAGTTATTATCTAATATTCTTAAGTTATCCTACGAACAATTTCAAATCACTTAACATTTTCTCATGAGTATTAGCAGCATACTAGTCAAACAAAAATGTCCAACAATGACAGTAATGGAAGTTCACCGTCTGGTAAGTAATATTATGTAGTTTTCTTTACTCATAGAAAATTTCTGTCGAATACTTTAGTATGGAAAATGTTCAATTTTGTATTATAAAATCTGACTTTAATTTTAGGAGCTGCAAGACCTTCTCATCCACAGTTAGACATGCGTCAAGAAGCTGCGATAACAGGTATTTATTAAGTTTGGTTGAACCCATCAATTTAACTAAAATGTGTTAAACATTTTATTCATTTTTAGAAAAAAGGAGACAGTTAAAATTGGCTATTCAAGGAACATCCGGTGCTTCATTTGGATTCAATTCTCCAATGCCAAGCTTACAGTCATTAAAGTGAGATAGCTTATTTAATTAAATTGTATTTTACAAATAATTTTTTTCATCAAATCAAGATCTTATGTTTCAAGTTTCAACACATAATAAATGTAACTTAAGTATTGATTACTGTACAATCACATAGATAAATAAAATGTTTTAAAATTATAAGTGGGCATTAAAAAATAATTATATTCATAATATTTCATGTAGTTTATTGTACCAAATGTTATACATAAATATTAAATAGCAAATTCTATTTAAAAACTATACCCAAATTTAAATTTAACACTAGTTTATATGTACTGTTAACACCCGTAAACTGCGTAAGGGTGAAGTAGTGTTAATCAATATTTAGATTCAACTGTTGAAATGTTTGGTTTTTATGGTTGCCTTAATTTTAATTCATCACTAAGACTGAGATACATCATTTAAAAAATATTAAGATAGCTTAATTTGGAAATAAGTTTAGTTAAAACACTATTTTTATAATTGTTAGTTCATTGTACCATTTTATTCAAATTCTATAAATTAAAGTATTTAAAAATACCTATTAAATTTCATTTTTTATTATTTATATATTATATACAAATTATACAATAATAAATACAATCAAATCTAACATACGTAGATGATAAGAAATAAACAAATTTGCATGGCATTTATTATTGTAACAGTTATAACATATTTTGCTGTTGATTTAAATTAGGTCAAGTATGATAACTGTATAAGTCCTTCTACACAATGCAATCTTTTACTTGACATGTTCATTTCTTGTTAATCACATCAAAATAAATTATACCATAATATTTAACAATTCCTTAAGTAATTAAATATTTTTGAGTAGTTAAATTATTTTGAATTCATGTTATTAAGTATTTCTATAAGATGCGTGGCTGTGAAACGGGCTTTATGTACATTAAATCAATTTAAAAATGACTAAAATTGTATATTTCAAAAATAATGTTTTTTAAATTAGGTTTTATAGTCAAAACTTAAAACATTTAAAAAACGAATTACAAATCAAAACTTTTGCAGAATAATATGATTAATTCATTACATAATCTAGATATACATTTAAAATCATTTAGAACATTTAACTCCAGATATGCATCATTTCATTGCTTATTGTATAATATGTATGAGTCATGACTCATGGCCAATTTTACCGAAGAGCCAAATGTTAAATGCTACTGATGTGTTTTTGTGTTAGTACCCCACAAAACTATCCATTGATTATTTCATTTTATTATGTTTATTCATAATGGCTACCTTAAATTTCAATAAATTAGAATAAAAGCTACATTTATAGAATGACACTGAAATATGACTGAAATAAATAGGTACACATACCAGTGGCCTGTTAAAATGGAATTGATATGTGTAAATGTGTCACCGGTTTAAAATATAAAAATTACTATGGCGCGTAAATGCATGAACAGCATTGAATGCAAATATTAATTTATTTTAAATAAGCTTAACTTCAATTAAATTTTCAACATGCTACAAAATAATGTGTTTTGATACAAAACAGTAACTAAAATAAATTCTTTAAATTAAATAAAAAATTTTTTTTTTACTTAGTGTATTTTAAAATGTGTCAACATATCACTAGTTTAAAAATACAAATATATTTATATTAACAATTTGAGACATAAGTGGCAATCAATATTGGATTAAATTAATATATAACAAAGTTTGAGTGCAAGTGTCTTTGTCATAACTCATAAGAGTTGTTAGTACATATAAATGTATATTACATAATATGTTTAACTATGTTTTGGTAATTATACAAGCCTAATATAAACGTATAAATTATTTTCAGATTTGAAGAAGATAATAAATTATTAAGCAATGGTTCAACAACAAAACAACCAAATTCACCTAGAGTACGGTTATCTAATACTGAAACACTAAGTGAAAAATCACGGTAAGTTTAATTATTTATCAAGAAGGAGCGGATCATAATGTATCTATTTATTTATTTATGTCCCTGTTAAATGTCAATTTTTCATCACATTTTGGAGCAGTAAAACTGCTTCTATCTTCCATTTTAAATGTAGTTTCTGGTAGAAAATTCAATCTAGTTGGTATATTTGAAGGTAAAATTCCCAGAACTTTTCAAAATAATCGGAAAAAAACTAAAAAAAATCTTGCCGCAAACATGAATTTACGCTATACTAGTTTTAGACAAAATCAATATTATTTTAATATATATTATAGTTTTTTTAAATCCTCATATTATATATTTTAGCATATTTATAATAATTACACCACCCCCTTCAAAAAAACCTTAAAACTATTTAATAGATCTAAAATATGAATAATATCAATTTTTAGATTTTATTAATTTTTCTATATGCAACATAATTAATATTTTATCTTAAAAAATAAATCTTTCTTGTTAATTGTTATATATTTTTTTATTCACTCAGTTTTATTAATATACATACCAGTAATGAATATTCCTAGTAACTAGCCATTTTAACAATATAGAGGTGGTTTGAATGTCCTCTGTCCCCTTGAAAATCAATAAGAATTCAAAAAAAGTTATGAATATAAATTCATAAAAATTAAAAACCAAAACACCAAAGTAAATTTGTTGAATCAAAACACATTTTGTTGCGTGAACAGCATTGAAATCTAAATCATAACAATTTGTTATTTGCTTTTTAAAATAACATTATTTTCAATTTGGATCACTACTGATAGTTATAATAATATATTAGTATCATTAAAATTTTATCTGCACAATATTTTCTAATAATCTTAGACATTTTAGATTCTGAGCGAAGCGATGAATGTATTGATTTTCCAATGATGTGTTTTAGATTCTGAGTGGAACGATGAATGTATTGATTTTACAATGATGTGTGGTTTTTTTTTTTTTTTATTTTTTATTTTTGTGTGTCATCGCCTTTTAGGACAGTAAAAGTGCTTGGATTTTCTTCAACAGTAACTTTTCTGATAGAAAAGTGAATCTAGTTGGTACTTTGGGGGGGTCAAAAGTAAAAATTTCCCAGTAGTTTTCAAAAGCGACATGAAAAACAAAAGAAAAATTAAGGAAAAACGGAAATTTTTACGCAAAATCTGTTTTTGAGAAAATCGATTTTGATTTTTGGTGTAACTCTAAAACAAATGACCGTTGGGACATGAAATTTTGACTGAATGTTTATAATTGCACTTCCTATACATGATAAGATTTTCCAAATATTTTGATTTGTTTTGAACTGTTTAGAAACATTTTCAGTTTCCAATATTTTAGTTTTTTTTTCTATAAATATCAATACAATTTTATCTGTTGGGTAAAAAAGCTTGATAAGTTAATAGAAGACTCCTAGGTTATTGTTTCAAAGGCAGATGAAAAAAATTAAAAATCCTTAGTCCCAGTATTTATTTATAAGCATTTAAAGTTCAAATTTTGACAAAATACGGAAAAATCAAGAAAATTAGCAAAATATTTTGAGTTGAGAATTCATAAAAATTTTTCTTTTTAAATCCAAGATTTTAAAATGTAATACAAGATTATCCAAAAGTTTGTCTACCTTTATGAAACAAAAAAATATCTACAAGAAAGTCAAATTAAATTTTTATGAGTGTTTGAAATTCATATTTTTACAACATTTAATATTTACTCGATTTCTCATTTAACAATTTTCTTATTTCATTGTAATTAAAAAATGAATGACTGTAGATACTTTAAAATTTCACTGAATGTTTATATTAGCATTTTCTATACACCATAAAATTTTGACTCTTTTTGAGCTGTTTACGGACATTGTCAGTTTTCAATTTTTTTAGTTTTTTTTTCTATAAATATCAATAAAATTTTATTTATTGGGTAAAAAAGCGTGAAAGTTTAATGCAAGACTCCTGATATAGTTTTCTAATAGCACTTGAAAAATATTCAAAATATCGTCACAATTTTTTTTTATAAGCATTTAAAGTTCAAATTTTGACAAAATTTATCAAATTTATAATTTAATAATTATTTTTTAGTTAAAAATTTATAAAATGTTCAACTTTTATAACTAAGGATTGAAAATTGAAAACAAGGCTTCACGTAAATAGGTTATATATAAATTACTTTATTTACAATAATATCATCAAATATACTTGGTAATATCATAGGCTGACTGACCGTTTTCGCTCAGAAACGTTTTTCTTATACAATGATATTATATCATTGAATTCAAATTTAACACCATCCATTACAGTGACCCACTTGTAACCTACTGTACAGCAGCGCGAGATCCAGTTACCCACCTTTTTAAAGTATAAATTTAATCGTGGTCTCCATGAACAAATTCAGTACATTCGTCCTTATCAGTACTTTATCATGCAATATTGGCTATTACCTATTGCAGTGGCCTGATATATTATTACAATAGCAGTTGAAAAATATTAAAAATACATAGGCACAATTTTTTTTATAAGCATTTAAAGTTCAAATGTTGACAACATTTATCAAATTTATAATTTATTAATTATTTTGTAGTTAAAAATGTATAAAATGTTTAACTTTTATGGCTAAGGATTGAAAATTTAAAACAAGGCTCCACGTAAATAGGTTAAATATAAATTACTTTATTCACAATAATATCATCTTGGTAATATCATAGGCTGACTGACCGTTTTCGCTCAGAATCGTTTTTCTTATATAATGATATTATATCATTGAATTCAAATTTAACACCATCCATTACAGTCACCCACTTGTAACCTACTGTACAGCAGAGCGACATCCACTTATCCACCTTTTTTATTTTGTGTCTTCTATATTAAAATTAAACGTATAGTTTTTTTTATGATAATTGATAATAAGTTACGAGTAATTGAAAAAAGATGCGTGAAGTCTTTGGGCCTGTCTCATCGTAATTGCCTATCTTATAGGTGTAAAAGTTTCTCGCTTCACACAACTAATTACCGACATAAAAATTAAATTTACGTCTATGTGTGGTTATATGTGTTTAAGACGATACAAGTATCAGAATTTCAATATGACGTTTAGTTTTTTAAATATTAAAAATCTTAAGATACATTTTTCAATTTTTATTTTATATTTAAATCACCCTCCATAACGCACAGTTTACCAAAAATATTACTTTTAAAATTTTTAATATTTAGAAAACTAAACGTTATGTTGAAATTCTAATACTTTTATCATCTTAAACACATTTATCCGTAAATTAAATTATTTATTTTTTATTCATTACCTATGTGAATAATAGTTAACATTTAAAAAAAATTTAATGAAAATTTTTATTTGTGCCGTGTATTCTTTTAAATCTTAATTTACATTGAACTTTTATTTTAAATTACATTAACTGTATTTCGTATATGTTTCTGTTTTATAATGGATGCAAACAGAAAGCATAGTAAATTGGTTATATTGTTCTTTAAAAGTATTAAGAATAATACTAAAGTGAGACATACTTGTGATCAATTATGGGCAACTTAAAAATGTTAAGTGGATTACCTTATTAGTTAGGTATAACTTATAAGTGCACTTAATAATGTGTAAAATTGATTTTTATTATAATAAATGATAAGTAAAATAATATTTATTGATTGTTGGTAAATGTTATTGGTACTGGTGTATTATATGTCTAATGTTGTTGACGGTGGTTGGTGGGGGGATGTGTGTACCCCCACGGGTTAGGTTGAGATTAACCATTGTCAGGAACGCTAATTTTTTTTTAAGATTTTGAGTTCCCTTTCTTTTATTTTTCCAATTCCGAGCACTGCTCTGTAAAATAAGTCATTATTGTGTGTAGTTTAAATAATAAGTATCCCGATAAAATAGATTATAATCAAAGTAGGGCATCATAAAAATAAAAATGTAATTGAATGATCAATATTAAAAATAATTGTTGAAAACAATTTTGTTCTGGTAATTCAATCAACAGTATAATTTTCTTAGGTTATAACTTATAAGTTCTATGGACCACATTACATTACGCTTTTATGATTGACCTAAAAATAAAATATTTATATTTAATATTACTGTTTTCAATTGTTCACTTGTTCTATCAGTTTAAAATTTATAAATCTGTTAAATAATCATCAATACTGGAGTATAATGATATAGTTAATACTCATTACTGATTAGATTAATGACACTGAAACATAAATAAACTGGGTTATATCATTGTATGTGAAAATGATTGTTGCAAGCATTCAAATAATTATCTAAAAAAATATTCCTATTCTAATTAAAGATACATAATGATGCGTCCATAGTATGTTTTAGTGTTTTTACAGAATATGTGTATAACCTAATGTGTTCTTGGATTATAAATCTATATACAACTATTATAACTATTATTGTATTCAATATTACATGTTCAACATGTAATTACATGTTTTTCATTCACAGCTGAAGTTCATATGAAAAAGTATTCTCAAAAAATAAAAATAATTTGAGCTGGAAGTAAAATAGCTGATTGTTGCTTTCATTTAGTTAGGCAAGACATGAAACAGTTAATGATAAAAATAAAATTACTTTCTTGACTAACAAGAGTAAGCATAGGGAATATATTTTTTAATATTGTCAAATACCTGTGTCCTGTATGTATACCAAAACTGAGTTGTAATCATAGGTGCACATAGGGGGGTACTTAGCGCCCCTAAGCTTTAAACTAGCACCACCAATTTATTTCAGTATTTCACCAATCATTTATAAATTATTGTGGTTTATTGGTTCGGAATTTTTATTTTCATTACAAATATTGACGACTGTTCACGAATTTGCGATTAAAACAGTATTGTGTGAATGCATGTTTCAGTGTTTCAGTTTTTGTCAAAACATTAAACAATATGCAGCAATCATATTACTATAGAAAATTATATTATCTTACGGTTCACAGTTGGGTACGAAATCGGAAATGTTCTATTTATAACTTTGGTTATTACTTCGTTTTTACTAATATATTTACTTATTCTGTGGGCTATGCTGAATTGAATAAATTCGGAGTGACAAATATTATTAAGAGGATGCTACACCCACATGTGTGGTCTCCGTTTTACAAATGTAAAACATAGTAAAAACGGTTTTGCGCAGATAAGAACCACTCAGTCTATAGTTCAAGTTATGCAACCAAATGTTCCTACTTCCTACTAGAAAGAAAAGAACATTGACTAGTGTGCAACATTGTTTTTAATTTTTCGATATCACAATTATGAAAAAAGTTCTTATAATTAAAAATTAAAAATTAATTATTTTTAGTTTTTCAAACTTAAATAACTTTTTTTTTAGTTCTGATGTCGGAAATATATAAACAATGTTGTACAGTAAAATTTTCATTTTTATAGTGTGGAAATTTAGTTGCTTAGCTTAGAGTACAGCCGGAGTGGTTCTTATACCCGTGCAAAACAGTTTTTTCCTATCTGTTACATTTGTATTACCGAGAAATCACATGTGGGTCGTGGGTGTACCTAGCGTCTTCTTTACAGCCATACAGACTATTTGTTTCATTACCATTTACATATTATTACATACAAATTAAATCTAATGCAATGCAGTTTATTATAGTATTAGGATTTAGGGGGGTGTGGGGGGCAAAGCCCACACGAATCTGTGTAACATAAATTATTCCAGCACCCCCTAAATTCACACCCAATGTGCGCCTATGGTTGTAATAAGTTGACTATTGCGCTAATCTTAAAAAAATAATAAATTTGTTAATTTTTTTTTATTTGAGAATTAGTAAACATACATCTTAAATTAAAAATTTATTTCAAAATAATAGTATTACAAAGACATTTTCTTTATGTATACAGATACAGATCCATAGAACGTACTAAATTACGGTAAGTTTCTAAAAAAAAACAATGAAAAACCTTTTTTTAAATTTAATATTCTCATACATATTATGTAAATTAAATCTATATAATTTGAAATAATAATACCTCCCTGAAATTTGATTTGTTTTGTTTTTATTTTAATCAAAGAATTTGTATTTTGAAGTAAAAATTGTTTATACTTTACTTAAAGTTTTATAATTTTACTGAACATACAATTAAAAATGTATTTTAATTAGAATTTGCATAATGTTATGTATGACTGAATATACATTGCTTTTAAGGTTATCTCAATAAATATATTGTAGAATAAATTAAAAATTTTTAATTCTCTAAAAGTATTAACATACTTTACTAACTACACTAATAAGAAAATTAAATCAACTCAAAAACGCTTTCTAATATATTAAACAACAGTTTCAGTTTAAATTACTAATAAATATGATGGCCAATAGGTATATTAGTTGATAATTATTTACAATCTAAATTTTTAAAAAGAACTAATCAGTTAGACGGTGTTATATTAAATATGCTATTTTTACATGAATTCAATAAATGTATAACATTGTAAATAATTTGTTGTTATTTCATTATAAATGCTAGGAGGACGGAACACTCGCATATGTTGTCTCCATCTTACACTCGTACCACATAGTTAAACGCGTTTACGCAGTCGGAGCAGACGGTGCTCAATTTTGGTTCTAGAGTAAAAATACCTATTTTAAAATGAAAAGATGACAATATTTAGAAGAGCAAGATGGTGGAGTGTTTTTTCATTAGTCCAAATATAACACTCAATATATTGTTTAGAAATATTCTCATATTTCAATTTTATAATAGGTATTTTCATTATAAAACCAAATTTGAGCCAGTTCTACTCCGATTGCATGAACGTGTTTTTTCTATGTCGAACGTTTGTAAGATGAAAACAACACATGCCGATGGAACGTTCTCTTAATTGTCGGCTATGATTAGATCTAAATTTAGTTGATTTTGCTTAGTAATCTGTGGGTAATGGTTATAAAAGAGATATGTGTTCTGTTTGGTATTTTATATATTATAACTAAATGTTTTTTTGACTTATAAATAATTATTATAATAACTTCCTCTATAAACTATTAATGTTCTACATATCATTACTAAAACCTTATAAACTCAATTCTGCAAAAACACCCAATAATGCATTATAAAAATTAAAAAATAAAAAAAAATATGAAATTATTTCTAAAACTTTTAATTTGGATGTAATAAAGAAAGATATTGTATGAGGATGTATGCAAAAAAAAAATATCAATAAAATGACTATTTATTTAATTTTTTTAAAAAAGTGTAGAGAACATAATTTTGAATAAGAATAAAGAAAATTAATTATACAAATTCTTCTTTATTGAATCTTAAATTATTTTTATTTTTTTTACTATATTTATTTAATAATGTTTTCCCAAAATTATCAGTAAAGAAATTATACAGTCAACATCTTTGGAATATTAGATAACTATGATGTATATTTGTATGAAATCATATTTTAAACACTACACATGCATGTAATGAATATTCAATTGTATACGTCCATGAAACCCCAGTTAAAACTAAGAAGTTTAATAGATTATGTGAATTAACTTATTATTTTAAAGGACTAGTAAAAATAATTACAATTTATTATTCAAATATTATCATTCTCTAAAGTTGTGTAGTAATAACTATTTGAATAATATCAGAATTATTAAAAGTATTTTACTATTTTATTATTATTATAAAAAGCTTTATATAAATTACATTATGTAACACTATAATCAAAAGAAATATTAAATATATATTAAATAACAGACATTTTTATTTTTAAAAATTATATGACTATACCTGCTATAGGATCTGTGCCTGGTTGAATGATTAAGTCAATGTATTGCATAATTGAATAATATTACTAAAACATTTACTTGGTATTTGAGCTTATTGAGAATCACTGTTATTCATTTAAATGTTTAAAATAAATAATTATACATTAACATTTCAAAACTATGTATATCATTTTTTTTGTTTTATATTTGTAGAGAAAGACTAAAAATGTGTCAAACCATACAATCCACCGGAAAACTACAACTTTCTGAAAACAAGGTTGTTTCTTTTTAAATTAATTAAATACAATACTTACATGTTTATTACCTTTATACAATTTTATTTTTAAGGTGTATGATTTTACATCAGATGATTTACAAGATTTAGGAGAGATTGGTCGAGGTGGCTTTGGAACTGTGAACAAAATGTTACATCGTAGTAGTGATACAGTAATGGCTGTTAAGGTATTATAATTTATTAAGTTCACCTATGTCCTATAATATGAGCTTATATGTGTGTAGACTTTGCAATACGGAGGGGAGAAGAATTTTTAGTAACAATCCTTTTCAACTATTATTGTACTTTTAGTTATTTATTAATATTAGTGACCCTCCCGTGCGCACACTTATGAATATAAATATACCTAAATGTAAATTTTATCTATTTGAATTAATTTAATTTTTTTTATTACTAGAGGATAAGATCAACCGTTGATGAAAATGAACAAAAACAATTACTAATGGACTTGGATGTTGTTATGAAATCTAACGAATGCCCTTATATTGTACAATTTTATGGAGCTCTTTTCAAAGAAGTAATGTTAAATAGTTTCAATTATAATTTAAATATGAATTGATATTATGTGTTTGTTTTAAATAGGGGGATTGTTGGATTTGTATGGAACTAATGGACACATCATTGGATAAGTTCTATAAATATGTCTATGAAAAATTAAATCAACGAATTCCAGAAAATATATTGGGAAAAATAACTGTTGCGGTAAATGTTTTTTTTAATGATAATTATCGACAAAATGGATTTTCAAGAGAAAAAAACGTGTAAAATATTTTGAATTAATTATTAAACTTTTAATAAATGTTTTCATTTTTAGGATATTTACCTATACAAAGTAGTGTATGATTCAAATCATTATTATTTAATAATAATAAAAATAAACAGAATTCATTATAAAAAAAATTTGAATTTACTATTGGTATTATATAGCTTCATGCTTAATAATTTTGAACTATCATTAAAAATAAAAAGATTTTTTAAAATATTTGAACCTTTGAAAAATTCTATTTTGTTGATCCATTCATTAAAAAAACTGACATACAACATAATTTACTCTATATAATTAATTTTATTGGAAATTTAATATATTGAAGTTAACTAACCTTATATTATATTTCAGACTGTAAAAGCATTGAATTACCTTAAAGAAAAATTGAAAATTATTCACCGTGATGTTAAGCCCAGCAACATTCTATTGGATTCTCGAGGAAATATAAAACTCTGTGACTTTGGTATCTCAGGGCAGTTAGTGGATTCTATAGCAAAAACTAGAGATGCTGGTTGCCGCCCTTATATGGCTGTATGTTTTATTGGAAGTATTTATTTCAAAATAGTTTGTGGTGTAATTCTATTTAATTTTAGCCGGAAAGAATTGATCCAGTTCGTGGTCGAGGAGGTTATGATGTCCGTTCAGATGTTTGGTCCTTAGGAATCACCCTAGTAGAAGTTGCTACAGGGCGGTTTCCATATCCAAGATGGAGTTCGGTTTTTGAACAATTGTGTCAGGTTGTTCAAGGAGATCCACCACGATTGCAGGCTTCTAACAATTTTTCCCCTAATTTTGTGAATTTCGTAAATACTTGGTAATTATAAATACTTTTAAGTTGATAATATTAAGCCATTAATAACATATATAAAATAATTATTTGCAGTTTGATAAAAGAAGAAAATCAAAGGCCTAAGTACAACAAATTACTAGAACACATATTCATAAAACGAAGTGATGCTGATAGCGTAGATGTAGCTTCTTATATTAGTGAAATAATGGCTGCAATGGAAAATGATGGTGCATTCATGTACACAATGAATGACCCTTGATAGTATTTTTAATTTTGTTCACAGTACACAGTCCATAGGTACTTAATAAAAATCAAGATTTATTTAGTTTCAGTTAACTTACCCAGTCAGTTGTAATTTATTTTGTTTACATTATCTTGAGGATTTATTTTTCCAATACTTATGACAAGCTTCCAATAATTTTTTTAAAGTTTTTGAATGGAGTTTTTGCTTACTAGACTAAATAATTTAACAGTTAGGTGACATATTATTATTTATTATTATTACTACTATTATTATTATTGTTGATATTTTAAAACAAATTGAGTAACATAAAAACCATAAAATGGCAGTTTCTTTTGTCCTACATAAGTTGTGATGATATGGATTTCAATTTATTTCTGTCAGTTTTAATTAACCTTGTTAATGGAGTGAAATAATTTTGCACACAATTTAATTTTAAAGTAAGTTACATCCCCAATTACCACAAATATTTGTACTATAAAGGGTATTGTTGTTTATTATACAGCTTTGAGTGATTGGGCTAAAAGTTCTATTTTCTTCTACCTGAATGGATGTTAAGTTAGTACTAAAGTTACTTAGGTCAAAGTTTTAAGTATGACCAAAATAACCCACTGAACATAAATAATGAGATAAATTAAATTAATATATTTGAATAAACAAATTTTTATAAATTAATTTGTATATGTATTGTATTTTTACATAGTTTTGCTTTTAGTAAACTTATAAATAGATTGAACTTTTTTGACAAAAGTCCACATAGTGCCTTTTTAGACACATTTTATACACAAGTTCCGCCAAAATTGGGCCCAAAATATTATTTAAGATATAAAAAGAAGTAATACTTTGTTTCTAGTTTTGTACCTACTACTGTGATAATTAATGTTTTTGCAAAATTTTCTTCTCGTGTGTATACAAACTGTGTTTTAAATTCATGTAATCATATATTATATTTTAATTGAGTTATTATTTTGCTGTTCAAACTCAAATATCTAATTATTATATTCCATTTTTATATTTAAGTATTTTGTTTGTCTGGTTACTGTTTAAGAACATTGACTCCTACTAAATGTATATATTTTAGTGAAGATTTCTTAATAAACTAAAAAATATTTTTGTTTTTAATTGAAATTTAAGTTAATAGATGCTAGTTTTATTAACTTGACATAAACAAAAATATCAACGTTGTTAAACAGTAAAAAATAATACAAATCAATTTTTGCAAAATGTTAATGTAATTAAATTGTACTTTCAATTGTACCCTTATATATTTTTTTCATTAATTCTGTATAATTATATCAAATAATAAACTAATATAACCATCACAAAACACATAGTAGGTAAATTTATTGTAACCGTAATTTATTTTATAGATACTTTGTCATTGATTAAATTAGTGTTTACTAGTTCAAACTGACTAGCCTGTATTTATTTATGTTAATACAATTATTACAATAGTATGTATTACAGTAGTATTGTTCTAAAATAAACTTACTATAAAAAACAAAAAAAGAACAAATTGAAAATAGATTCATTAAATAATATATATTATGGCTATACTTGAACACTTTAGTGACAATCAAGGCTTAACAATTAAATATGTTCATTAATCAAGGCCTTTTTAAAAGAAATATTACTTAAATATATGACTATATATATTTCTAAATTATTATAAAAAAAAAAAATTACAACCCTTAAATATATTACTGCTATATTGTCAAAATATTTTTCCAATTTATATTATTGTAAGCGTCAATTCAATTATTTTATTATAGATTATAATTAATATAATATACTCATTATTTAAAATTAAATGTACTGATTTAAATTTTGTTTTGTACATTTTTGTCTATTGACAATTTTATAACATTTTAGCATGGCGGATCAAGAATTTTTTTTTTTGTGTGGGCATTGTTTTTTTACAAGTTATGCAACCCAATTCTTAGTTGCTAGGCCAATTAGGTGTGGGGGGCCCTCAGTGTAGTTGACATTTTGTTTTCCCCGTGTATTTGAATCATTATATTTTGTATTATTAGTTATTAGTTACTAATTACAGTAAAACTTCTTTATAAAAGAATCACTTGGGACCGACTTATCTTTCCGTCGTATATGTTTTACTATAAAATTATAGCTTCAGATTGTTAAGAATAACATACTGTTGTATACTTATATGGTTAAAATTGACTGCCATTATCTCCATAGTATACATAATATTATTTATTATTTATGTATATTATGTTTTAAAATTGGAAGATATGGGTACTTTATGTGTGTTACATGATGTTTGAAATTATTATTTAAACTTCAAAGCAATAATAAAATAATGTACATAATTTTTTCAAACAGCTATTTTGATTTTAGATTTCTTTTTCTTGGGCTATGCAAATGCATGGGAAATCACCAGTGCTCCCAACCAATAGGGTCAAACCGAATGACCAAAATAAAGATTTAAAAAAAAGGCAAAATTTAAATTTAATTTTTTTGTAGTTTTAATATTAGATAAGTTGAATATCATTATACGGCTTCTCTGTGTGCAATGATACGACACTATTAGGTAATACAAAACACAATATTTATGTTCTATAAGTGTCGTCACTTTTTTTATTTGTTGGTGTATTACTAGATATAGATTAAAAGATCATTAATAGATTTTGCATTTGACTCCAACCGTATTGTGGCGGGGAGGATGTGAGAAAGAGGTACTGTAGATGTTTTGCACAGAAATGGTAACCTCTTTTTGGAACACAGTATAAGTCAAAACATACAAGATTAGGTTAATAATATTTCATGAAACATTTAAATGTTTGTATACGTTGAAAAATATTATGAGAAATCATATTTTTGTACTTAAAATGTATAGCATGATCAATAAGACCAAAATAAAAATAGTAAAAAAAAAAACAATATTACTTAATGATTTAAAATTTTC
Organism: Metopolophium dirhodum; assembly: GCF_019925205.1. Classification (NCBI taxonomy): domain Eukaryota; kingdom Metazoa; phylum Arthropoda; class Insecta; order Hemiptera; family Aphididae; genus Metopolophium; species Metopolophium dirhodum. The sequence goes on from NC_083566.1 coordinate 22,034,925, forward strand.
TTTACCTAATCTTCAAATAGTTTTGAAAATTTTAAATGGCAATGGATAATAATCAATAATCATTGACATCTGGCATGTTACATTAAATATATATGAATTAATATAAAAATTGTATATTCATATTTTATTTATATATTATAAATAATATATTATGTTCAAACTACATTATAAAATTGGTTTCTTATATTTACATTGAATCCAAACACGATACATTTTTAACTGTTTACCCCTATTAACTTGCATACGACGATCAACCATATTTTGAACTTGTTCAAATCCAGCTCCCAAAAATAATTGTTGAACATCGTCTAAAAAGATAGGAAAATAACTGAATTATTCTAATAAAATATATCATTAAACAATATATTATAAAATATAATAGTTAAGTTTAACAAATTACAATAATCTATAACTTTAAAAATGGTAAATATTTAAATCAGAAAATGTTAATGAATCAGTTAAGGCACCAAAACCAAAAATTCAAAAAAACTGGTTTACACTCCAATAACTAATATTTAGTGCAATAATAAGAGACAAGAGTTATTTAACAGTAATTGAAATCAATAATAATTTTAAGTTTGGATTTTGAAATGAACACTTAATATTTTGGTTTTGATCACAGTTAGTATTAACAAATTTAAATCAGGTTTTACCCAGGTGGTTGTTAAAAATTGATTTATAATTTACTAAGTCATTCCACAGTGTATTCATTGTATCTATACCTTGAGTAAAAAAGTGTACCAACGTCCCATCGCCTCTACTATAATAATTTTCTGATATACATCTTCCTTCTTTAAACCTCAACTGTGCCATATCATATCTACCATAATCGCGAAACAATACCATACCTCCTGGTTTCAAGTACTTATAAAACTGACCTACTACATGTTTTAATCTGCAACACAATTAATTTTAAATACAAATAAATATAGAATATATCTTTAACCATAGGTATAAACATTATAATATCATACTTTTCGGGTTGTACGGCGGAAAGAACAAAAACCAATAATATAACATCCAAACTCTCTAAGGCAAATGGTGGATTCCATTCATCGCTGGTTATATCACATACAAAAGCTGTACAGTGCTCATTATTGTATTCTGAATTTTCTTTTAAGATTTTTATGGCATTTGAAGAGAAATCACAACAGTATACATGTACATTGCTGTCTACACAGTGTGCTAATATAGGGAAGACTGAATTTCCAACACCACATCCCACTTCTAATATAAAACTTGGTTTTTCATTTTTAAGTGAAGTTATTTCAGGAAACTCCGTAAACAACCAACATCTGTTTTTAAAAAATCTAAAAATAAAATAGATTGAAGAACTCGACAGTTATAACTACTTAAGTATAAACATTAATTATTACATAAATGATTCTTAAAATTATCTTAATCATCCATAATAGGGTGATCAAAACAATAGTAATATCTATATTAATGTTACATACTTTTCTTGATGGACAGAATAAAACTTATTCCAATATTCATCGGCATTATCTTCTAAATCAGCAGCTTTTTCTGAAGGCATTTTTGTTTTTACATGGGCACATACTTGTGACAGAGCTTGAATTTCTTGTGCTTCGTTCCATTCCACATTATCCCTAAACATATAAATTACTATTTATTAACTTTACTTTAGTGATGAATTTAATTAGGAATGTTAGTTACCAACTAATATAGTTTGAAAATAGTGTTAAATAACATTGTAATTGTAAATAAAAATTAAATTAATTTAGAGCTTGATTTTAAACTTACAGTCAACGGTTTCGGAAAATTTTTAATTATTCTTACCAAGCATTGTGTTTAAAAACGTCATCGTCGTTTTTTAAAAACCTATTACCAAATTGTTTTCTTTTAGATTTATCTATTGATTCAGTCATTTTATATTTTTGTAATTATTTTTATTCTACCATCGTCGTGTTACTTATAAATTATAATAGTAGGGAAACATAACAATCGTACAGACCGTAAACATAGTATAAAACTATTATCACAGATTATATTATTTTATATCACGGATATTTTATATCACAAGGTATATAGTCTGTGCTATCATGTTATATATTTATTATTTATCATGATATTTAACTTAGAACCACGATTTAAGATACTACTTTAATCTATTCTGTGACTACGTGCTTAGAACATATTGTACTGTCTATAAAAAAAGACTTCTATAGTATTTGACTTCTCTTTTTATAGTATATGATCTAAGAATGGATGGCCAACCCATAGAGTATCTATTGCTCTATGGGCCAACCATAGATAATATATTATCATTCTATGTGGCCGTAGAGCACATAGACCTATTAACTAAATTTAGTTAAGAGGACGCCACGCCCGCATGTGTTGTCTCCGTCTTTCAAACGCGTAACATACAAAATTTACGCTCAGAAATTCAAGTTGTATGCCGTTAGTTTAAAAATTAGAGTGAATCGACCTATTATGAAACTTGGTGGTAAGAACATTAACTGTGTTTTGTTGGAAACTTTTTACGATAATTCAGTTTTTAAGTCAGTTATGAGCATTTTTAATTTACATTTATTGTATACGCTATAACTTACTTAAAAACAGCATTGTCGTAAAAAAACTTCCAACAAATCACAGATAATGTTCTTACCACCAAGTTTCATAATAGGTCGATTCACTCTAATTTTTAAGCTAACGGCATAGAACTTGAATTTCTGAGCGTAAATTAAGGTATGTTACGCGTTTGTAAGACGGTGACAACACATGCGGGTGTAGCGTCCTTTTAATAGGTCTATGGTTGAACGCGGTCTTAGAAGACTGTGGCCAAATACTATAGAATCTATAATATTTGGTATGCCGTAGAGCCAGGGGCGTATACAAGGGGGGGGGATGTGGGGGTCAGATCCCCCCCCAATAGGCCTTTTTTTAAATTTTATAAAATAGTGTTCTTAATGACTTAATGTAAGGAAATTACAAGGAAAAAAAAATGGCAAGGATTTTTTGTAAATTTTTATTTTAACACATTCAACAATTAATTAAAAATAATTTACTTAATATTAATCAGTAATCATATATTTATTTCATATTCATATAATCGTATTATGTGATATTTGATAATATGTATATTATATATACAAGTATAAATGTATAATAAATTATTATAAGATAATAATATGTGGCAGACCAGCCACGGGCCGTCGCCAGTCGCCACCGTCACCGATATCAACGCGGCGGAGACGACGCCCGCATGTCCGTGCGTATAATAATAGGTACATTTTCCTATACATTAGAAAAAGAAATATAAAAATAGCTAAAAATAGCTTAAATAATAAATATTATTATCTAAAAACAAAAAACAACCACAAATATTATGTCAGTTGTACGAACAAGTCATAACTACATATAACTACTTGTAGAATTTAAAATAAAATGTATTGAATATATATGTTTTATCATTTATTAGGTATTTAAATGTGCACATACCTAGGTTTAGGTATTTTTGTTCCATAATAATTTGTTTGCAACTGATCCCCCCCCATACAAAAGTTATGTATACGCCACTGCGTAGAGCATGAAATTATGACAATATTGTTGTCCTCAAAATTACTTTCATGATAAGAACTATTCTGCAGCGCTCGTAGGCCGCATTGGTATTTGTATGTACTATTGTACTATATTTGTCTTATTGTCTTATTCTGTGATTGTACTATACTATAATTCTACCCCAAATTAGGTGGGATTTTGGTAATCATGACAAATTAAATTAAATTAAAATGTAATATGTTGGTAATATAGTTTCATGTAATATTTTAAGGGGCCTGCACGTGACCTGTTTTTTTGCTCAAAAAGTCAAAAACATGCCTTACAGAAAAAAGTCTCATGCCTCGTAAAGTGATCCCAATATCCCATAGACTAATCCTATAAACTAATGGACAGCGCATTCCACTCCGCCCTGCAGTCAATGCAAGGGAATCATATAAGAGAAAGAAAGAAGCAAGAACGAAGAAAGAAAAGAGAGAAAGAACATAAAGGGGGTACAATTGACGTATGAAACTAATACTATATTTCCCCCACGTTTTCTTTCTCTTTTACTCTATATCGTACCCCTGACCTCTCTCTCTAAGCGCTGTCCATTATAGTTTATAGGTTGTATGAGTGATTCCATTTCAATATTTTTTTTTTTTATGAAAGAAAAATGCTTCTTATAGGGCTTATCGGACTTCGATTTTAAAATTCTATTTCTAAACCATATAATACGATTTACATCTCGATTATAACTTTAATCGTGGTAAGAAGTAAGGACTAGCCACTGCAATAGCCAATAGCCAATATTGCATGATAAAGTACTGATAAGGACGAATGTACTGAATTTGTTCATGGAGACTACGATTAAATTTATACTTTAAAAAGGTGGGTAACTGGATGTCGCGCTGCTGTACAGTAGGTTACAAGTGGGTCACTGTAATGGATGGTGTTAAATTTGAATTCAATGATATAATATCATTGTATAAGAAAAACGTTTCTGAGCGAAAACGGTCAGTCAGCCTATGATATTACCAAGTATATTTGATGATATTATTGTAAATAAAGTAATTTATATAATATAACCTATTTACGTGGAGCCTTGTTTTCAATTTTGAATCCTTAGCTATAAAAGTTGAACATTTTATAAATTTTTAACTAAAACATAATTATTAAATTATAAATTTGATAAATTTTGTCAAAATTTGAACTTTAAATGCTTATAAAACAAAATTGTGCCAATGTATTTTTAATATTTTTCAAGTACTATTAGAACGATATATCAGGAGCCTTATATTAAATTTTCACGCTTTTTTACCCAACAAATAAAATTTTATTGATATTTATAAAAAAAAAACCTAAAAAAATTGAAAACTGACAATGTCCGTAAACAGCTCAAAAAGAGTCAAGTTATTTTAAAAATTTTATCGTGTATAGAAAATCCTAATACAAACATTCGGTAAAATTTTCAAGTATCTACGATCATACGTTTTTTAATTACAACAAAATAAGAAAATCGTTACATGAGATATCGAGTGAATATCAAATGTTGTAAAAATATGAATTTCAAACGCTCATAAAAATGTAATTTGACTTTCTTGTAGACATTTTTTTTTTTGATAAAGGTAGACAAAGTTATGGATAATCTTGTATTACATTTTCAAATCTTAGATTTAAAAAGAAAAAATTTTATAAATTCTCAACTCAAAATAATTTGGTAATTTTCGTGATTTTTCTGTATTTTATCAAGATTTGAACTTTAAATGCTTATAAATAAAAACTGTGACTAAGGATTTTTAATTTTTTTTATCTGCCTTTGAAACAATCACCTAGGAGCCTTCTATTAAATTTTCAAGCTTTTTTACCCAACAGATAAAATTGTATTGATATTTATAGAAAAAAAAACTAAAATATTGGAAACTGAAAATGTTTCTAAACAGTTCAAAACAAATCAAAATATTTGGAAAATCTTATCGTGTATAGAAAATGCAAATATAAACAACCAGTCAAAATTTCATGTACCTACGGTAATTTGTTTTAGAGTTGCACCAAAAACCAAAATCCTAAAAGGTGATGACAGACAAAAAAAATACACATCATTGTAAAATCAATACATTCATCGTTCCACTCAGAATCTAAAATATAAGATATATCTTTAATCGTGATGAAGACTAGACTAGTAGACTGATTAGAGAATGGGGCCTGCAGTATAGGCTACAGAATATATGAAATTTCATATTAAATTCTGTGATGGGGCTAACCCGGCTAAGCCACGTGAACATGTATTTATTTATTTTAGATTCTGAGTGGAACGATGAATGTATTGATTTTACAATAATGTGTTTTTTTTTTAATTTTTTTTTTATTTTTGTGTCTGTCATCACCTTTTAAAGTGCTTGGATTTTCTTCAACAGTAACTTTTCTGATATGAAAGTGAATCTAGTTGGTACTTTTTTTTTGGGGGGGGGGTTGTCAAAAGTAAAAATTTCTCAGTAGTTTTCAAAAGCGACGTGAAAAACAAAAGAAAAATTAAGGAAAAACGGGAATTTATACGCAATATGGAAAATGGTTAGCCACCCCTGCACTATAGCGTACTAAAAAATTTGATTAAAATAAGTATGAAATCTCATCGGTAATCACCATAATATAGGAGTAGCGATCGGAGTGTTTGATCTTTTGTCTAGGTATATTCGATGTAAAAATTGGTTTTAGAAAATAGACACCTAAACTTAAATGACTCGAGAATGACTTGTATTAGGTAACGACTTATTATACAATTTTAATAATGTTTCTTCGGGCTGAGTGATAACATTTTTTTTATCACGTTTTATACTATACTGAATCTATAAATTAAATATCAATATTTAACGACCCTGCGTATCAACTATAGATTATGATGGATACCAACTCAGGTGCCGTGCAAGGTATTTTTTTTTTGGGGGGGGGGGAGGTGGCTGAAGTTTTTATTGTCAAAATCTTATAAAAATAAATAAATGTCTTCTTTTTTTTTACAGAGTACCTATTAACTCTCAAGTCTGGGGAGGCGTCGCCTCACACCTCATAGGGCTGCACGCGTTAGTCGGCTATCCCAACTAATAGCTTCACAACGTGCAGATCGAAGGGCGGTTGCCGCTTCTCACAAAACAGAAAATAAATTATTTTCATTTCATCAAATTCAGTTGCCAATAATTACAACGTTTATATTGTATAACCAAATTAGACAATGTTATTAATATTGCAATACATGGCACATGTGACATGCGTCACGCAACGTGAGCGATGGGCGTAGCGGCGAATTCCCGTTAGATTGCTAAAACCACCATTGCCAATGTTAATTATACAAATTTTAAGTAATAATAAAACACAGGTACCTATATTAATAAAGTGGCTTCACTTCAGTTTTTGAGAGGGGGGGCAATATTTTTGACAGGCCTATTATAAAACAGAAAAAAAAATCACTCGCTAACAATTACATTACATTATATTACAAATGCATCTTTATCTCAATACAAATAGCCTTCTTACATAATTTTATACTTATAACTATTTACTATCACGGTTGTCAGAAATAACCGTGGTTTACTATCAGAATCATAAATAACCTATGTTTGAGGGATAACAGTGACTAAATAATTAATACAAATTATGTAGAGGGATACCTATATGAAGGCCCAAAACTAGCCCATAGCCCATTTTTTTTGTGCAGTTTCCTATGAGGAACTGGAAAAAAAGAAGCATGTGCCGCATGTATCAGCTGCGTACGTAACAATAATCCATCTATTTGAGTCGAAATCTGTCAAGAAGTTCCATCACTAGATGGATTCTTCCTCTAAGCCTCCAACCCATCAACTCCCATGGCGCTTGTACTTATTGTAAAATAACATATTTACAGATTGTATAAATAAATATTGTAACAAAAAAAAATAAAATATTTAAGTTACTTATATGTTATATGATTTATATACAAAATAAACAAAACCGGCCCCAACACACAACTTGTGGTACCTATAGACTAAAATTAATTCACTTTTAATTTTGAATTGTTTAGTACCTACAACCTACCTACCTACCATCATATACCTAATAAATACATCATATAAACTAACTTAGTTTAGAGGTATATGGTACCTACACCATTTACAGACTACAATTATTACCATATTTTGTTTTCTATTAACCAAACAGCTATTATATATAATATATAATATACTACGTTATTACTACGTTATAACGTAGGTATAAGCCATTATTGCAGACTTTCATTAATTATACTATAACTTGGTAATATTCTGATTGACTATGTCTATGTTATATATTATGTAAGTAATAGTGTAATACCATTGATTATAAATATTAGTATTTATAACCAATGGTAATACGTAATTGTAATTATTTATATAATATTACCTATTATGTAAGTTATCGGTATCCGTGCGAATGCGCGATAGCGGTCGTTAAAACAATAAACAGTCTCAGTAGTCAGTCTCAAATCTTAATCGCACATCACGCACTCGTATGTTCTAATAACGTCCGTCTTCGTATGCTTTGTATGTACAAGTACAAGCATAACAGTCTAAAAAAATTCAATTATCTTCTCATTAGGTATCGTACATGTTTTATATATAAGCTCAGTAGTCAAATAAAGAGTAAGAGCTCCAATCGTACTCTTGCCGGATGCTTTCTTAGAAAAATATAAGTCTGATTTTAACTATTTTTATAAAACTACAGAGCTGTAAACTTATAGTTTAATACGGTCTCATTGTCTTAGCTCATTTGAACAAAGGTTTTGACAATGAAGAGTTTGCATTTTTCAGGAAATGTACTTACATTGTTTTATATGCATACATTTAGTTTATACATTAAAGGCTCAATAATAAGAATAGATAATATATGCTTTAAAAGTTTAACAGATATTTTACCGAAACCTGTAGCTGTATTGTCTTTGAGTTTATTTGTTATGTTTAGTATTCATTATTTCAATTTGTTTCAGTAACATGTCATAACAGAGAAGTTACTTAGTATATTATTTTAGATTCTGAGTGGAACGATGAATGTATTGATTTTACAATGATGTGTATTTTTTTGTGTGTCATCACCTTTTAGGACAGTAAAAGTGCTTGGGTTTTCATTAACAGTATCTTTTCTGATAGGAAAGTGAATCTAGTTGGTACTTTGGGGGGTCAAAAGTAAAAATTTTCCAGAAGTTTTCAAAAGCTATGTGAAAACAAAAAAAAATTAAGGAAAAACAGGAATTTTTACGCGAAATCTGTTTTCGAAAAAATCGATTTTGGTTTTTGGTGTAAATACAAAAAAAAAATGAACGTATATACATGAAATTTTAACTGGTTGTTTATATTTGCATTTTCTATACACGATAAAATTTTAAAAATATTTTGATTTGTTTTGAACTGTTTAGGAACATTTTCAGTTTCCAATTTGACTAGTATTTTTTCTATGGATGTCAATAAAGATGGAAATTTAATACAAGGCTCCTACTATATTGTTTTAATGATATTTGAAAAATATAAAAAATCCTTAGTCACAGTTTTTATTTATAAGCATTTAAAGTTCAAATCTTGACAAAATACGGAAAAATCACAAAAATTAGCAAATTATTTTAACTTGAGAATTAATAAAAATTTTTCCTTGTAAATCTAAGATTTGAAAATTTAATACAAGATTATCCATAAGTTTTTCAACCTTTATCAAACAAAAAAATATCTACAAGAAAGTCAAATTAAATTTTTATGAGCGTTTGAAATTCATATTTTTACAACATTTGATATTCCCTCGATTTCTCATGTAACGATATCTTTATTTTGTTGTAATTAAAAAATGTATGACTGTAGATACTTGAACATTTCGCTGAAAGTTTATATTAGCATTTTCTATACACGATAAAATTTTGAAAATAATTTGACTCGTTTTGAGATGTTTACGGACATTGTCAGTTTTCAATTTTTTTAGTTTTTTTTTCTTTAAATATCAATAAAATTTTAATTGTCGGGTAAAAAAGCGTGAAAATTTAATGCAAGGCTCCTGATATATTATTACAATAGCAGTTGAAAAATATTAAAAATACATAGGCACAATTATTTTTATATAAGCAAAAAATTTAATAATTATTTATTTTTTTTTTTAATTAAAAATTTATAAAATGTTCAACTTTTATAGCTAAGGATTGAAAATTTAAAACAAGGCTCCACGTAAATAGGTTATATATAAATTACTTTATTTACAATAATATCATCAAATATACTTGGTAATATCATAGGCTGACTGACCGTTTTCGCTCAGAATCGTTTTTCTTATACAATGGTATTATATCATTGAATTCAAATTCAACACCATCCATTACAGTGACCCACTTGTAACTTACTGTACAGCAGAGCGACATCCACTTACCCACCTTTTTTTTTATTTGTCATTTATAATGTCATACATTTAGGAAATCAAAAATCAAAATACAAATAGGAATTTAATATAAAAATTGGAATTATATTAATATAGTTAATGTTTAATTGATATGATATTTTAATTGTGGTTCATCGTTCAATGTTTATTTAATTATATGCTGCTGTGCGCATAATAATTACCCAAGCGTGTGGCGCGTGTCTAGTGACTTTTGCGTCACATGTTGAAAATTGAAATCGAATATCGATATAGGTACCGCCGCGAAGACCGCATCTTTAGCAAACAATATGATAATTATCTTTGTCCACTTTTTTTAGACTTTTACCCAACGTAATTTCCTCGGAACTCGTAGCTGCTGTTACTTATTATTATAAATCGAGTTTGACGTGATAAGATAATGATCGAAAGATGATATTAATTATTGTTTGTTTAATCATTATTATTACACATAAGTACATAACTAACAAGACGTAATTGTTAATTGAAACCATGAATTATGTTATTAATTACAATGAATATAATATTTGTGTGTCGGAAACTCGGAACTCGGTATATACTTAACTATATACCTATTATTATTTATTGTTGTTATTAATATTGTTTTAGTGGTGGCGATCGTACAGGCACTGAGGAACACTCCGTACACGCGTCATTGACGTCGGATGCTGTTGTGTGTACGGGCCATGGCCCATGTGTAGAAGATGTTAAACACTCAGTGCTGCGGAAAACGGGCCGGCCGGACAACGGGAATAATGGCAGTTGCATCGCCCGTGGCCAGGTTCTACCAGTAAGTGCATCGCTTCCTCCATGTATACGTGTGACGTCACCTTGAGTTTATGGTTGATTTCTTATATAGATATTATATATTGCCCCTTAAAAATATATTACACGCAGTCTTATAATCATTGAGCAATGAGCAAACTTCTTATTTCTTATAGTATGGCTTCCCCTACTGCTGATGACGCCACGTTCCGCAACTTCGTCACTGAAGCCACCGCTCCAACGGCCACCGTATCGGAAGACATGCGCTTGTGTACAGTTCTTGGCCGGCTTCGGGCTTCCGGCTGGTACTATGAGGGCGCCAATGCACAGGCCATGACCACGAACGCGTTGACCAGAATGCCGGCAGGCCGATTTTTCGTTCGAGATTCCAAACACTTGGAACGCCTGTTCACGATGGACGTGCAGACAGGCCGAATCGGCGAGTCCCGGCCCATAAGCGTCCGGTTCACGTACGTGGATGGCATGTTCGGGCTGGACATGGCGCCACGGCACACAGGTGCTCGCTGCGTCCCGAAGTTCCGGTGTCCGATCGAGCTAGTCGAATACTACGTACGTATGTCCCGGATCGAGGTGACCCACCAGATGTCCGTGTACCCCACGTGGGTCGACCAGCGTGGCAAGTTTTTCTCGTGGATGAACCTCCGCCGGCCAATGGTTAAGGTCACCGCCGAAGAGTTCCCGTCGCTAAAGCACTTGGCCCGCCTGGTAATCAACCGACACAATCAACTCATCACAATGGCTTCTACATCACAACCAAAAGAATTGATCGAATATTTACTTCAATATCCGTATAGCCTGTGATTAAATTATGTTCTACACCGTCTACGTTACATTTCTACTATTATTACTATTATTTTTGTTTGTTATGTATGTTTACTATTATATAGTCTTAAATCTTAATGTATGTTATGTATATAGTATTGTAGTAAGTACTAATTTATAGATGGTGCATTTCCCTGGCGCCCCTACCTATTTTATGTTCAAAGTTCAAACCAAGGGCTTTCGTGTTTCATTTGTGCTACATTTGTGCTGGGTTGCGCTCAAATTGTAACGATTGTGCTGCAACCTCTAATGAACTACAATGGATCATTAGTGGGTGTAGTATGGAGCCATAACGCAACCCTAACTCGACATTTTGGAATTTCAAATTAACTATTATTTAGTAGTGTAACGTCTATAACACGACTATTGTATGACGACAATTGTTATAGTAGTTTGATACTGGTAATCTATTTAATTTTATCGACGTTAGTCCTCTGATACTTCCGAATGGTGCAACCCATTTGCACCCCAAATCATAGCCAGTACACTACTTTGATTTTCTTTAACAGTTTCTTGTTCGATGGGAAGTGATCTAGTTGGAGCATTCAGCTAGGAGGTCAAAATTTAAAATTCTCAATATAGTTTTCAAAAGCGTAGGGAAAAACAATACATTTAGGCTCAATTTTATAACTATTTAAAGTTAAATTTTGACAAAATTTACCAAAATCTCAAAAGTTATAAATCATAGTAATTAAAATTATAAAATGTTCAATATTTATCACTTAAGATTGAAAATTTAAAACAAAGAGTCTCATAAATAGTTTATACTTACTGTAACCAAAAAATCTAAAATATATATAAACACAGTTATATTTTTTATAGACATTTTAAATTCAAATTTGAACGAATTTTGGACGAAATTATATATTAAAACCACGAATAACGATTTTAGTTATTTTGTTGTAATTTAAAAATATTATTCGTAGAGATATGAAACTTTTAGAGTATATCATTATATTTTAATTTTATACAAACTGCAATGACATTTTAAAATGTAAGTTTTTAGGCAAAAATAAATTTAACCTACTAGCTCCTACTGTAGTAGTTACTTATTACTAATATACTACAATTAATTACTTTAATCACAATAATATCATAAAATATATCTACTTAGCAATATTATAGGCAGACAGTCTTTTTTTTTATGGATGTCAATAAAACTTTATTTGTTGGGTAAAAAAGCTTGAAAATGTAATACAAGACATCTACTTTATTGTTACAATGACATTTGAAAAATATTGAAAATCCATAGTCACAATTTCTTTTTATAAGCATTTTAATTATTGACAAAATACGTAAAAATCACGAAAATGTGCAAATTATTTTGACTTAGAAATTTATAAAAAATTTTCTTTTTAAATATAATATTTGAAAATGTAATACAATATTCCAGATAAGTTTGTCTAAATTTAACAAAAAAAAATGTCTTCTGGAAAGTCGAATTACATTTTTATAAGCGTTTAAAGTTCAAATATTTACGGCATTAGATATTCACTCGATTTCTTATGGAAATATTTTCTTATTTTGTTCTAATTCAAAAACAAGATACTGTCAGGGGCGTAATTAAGGGGGGGATGAAGGGGATAGACCCCCCCCCCCCAGAGCCTTCATAATATTATATACTCATCAATGTACTTGAAAATGTAATATTTTGTGTGTAAAAAAATGTATATGAAGGGCTCCGTGCAACAACGAGACAAGTCCACTTTTTTTCAAAAGTCACTTTTTGATGTTATCATATACAGATTTTTTTTCTTTACAATTGTATGCAACAACGAGACATGTCCAGTGATTATTTACGGAGTTATTGAGTAAATGGACTTGTCTGGTTATAGATATTATGAGCAAGAACCAGATAAGTCCGGACTTGTCTGGTTTTTACACAGAACAGTTGGCTATAAATAGTAAACAGTAGTATTGATAGTACTATTATGATAGTCATATTTATTGTTTTACACATTATCATTATTATAATACATATTGTTGAAAATATGTTACCATGTTAATTCTTGCATTTAGTTTCTATTGCTAGTTGTAAATTATTAGGCTGATTATACATTTTAATGTATTGTTTTGTAACTGCTCCATAACTGCTCCATAACGGGCATAGTGTTATTTAGTTTTTATTATTTTTCAAAATGAACTGTGATAATATAGCAAAACAACTTGAATATGATGAATCTAACTCTGACCCATCATTTGATTTTGATTTCGATGATGACACTCAAGATCCAGATTATAACATTTTTGAAAATAACGATCTCAGTGGCATACTGGCTTTTGATTCTGATCCAGAAAATAATTTTGAACCACTTTCAACATCACCCTCAGGATTGTTACTAGGGAAAATAGTATACTATTTTATATGTTATAATAATAATACCTATGTATTTCATTTTATTATTTATTGTTCAATTTATTAAAATGTTATATTCATTTTTTTTTTTTTTGTACATAAGAAAACAAAAAGTTATCATGTTATTTATTTTGCTTTTTAAGATTTATGTTACATGGAGATCTCTATTTTCTATTTTTTTTTGTTAAAATGGTTATATAAATACTATAAAAAATAAGTCTTTATTGTTAAATAATAACATTTATATTATTACTAGGAAAAGTAATATACTATTTTAAATGTTATAATATGCATTTCATTTTATTGGTTATTGTTAAATTTATTGAAATGTTATTATCATTTTTTTTTGTACTTCAGAAAACTAAAAGTTATGTTATTTATTTTGCTGTATAAAATTAATATTACAAGGTGATTTCTATTCTCTATTTTTTTTTGGTTAAAATATAAATATTATAAAAAAAGTCTTTGTTGTTATTTAACACCCTTCACAACGTATCTTAAAAAGTTTAAATTATAGGTATTTAATAAAATATAACTCTAATAAAACATATAATACAATATTTCACATAATACTTGATGAATATATTTATAGATTATAGGTACCTGTTGATGGTTAAAATTGGAATAAAAAATTATTATTTAATTTTTAAAAAACCTTATAGCATACCTTATTACATAACATACTTACGAGCAAAAACCAGGTAAGTCCGTATGTTTTATATTGCAATACAAATTTTATCAAATTTCATTAATTTATTTTATTGATTAGTATTATAATTATTTATAAAACTGTCATTAAAGGATTTTACTTTAGTTTTTAAGAAATAAATAAATTAATTTATGGTAAAACACAAAACAAATACAATTTTCGAAAACTTTTTTACAATTAATGAGCAAAAAACCAGGTAAGTCCATATGTTCCATACTTGCAAGATATTTTATAAGATCTAAAATTTATTTAAAATGCAAATTCACTTTACTCAACAATTTACATGTAATTCAAGATACTTATGTTGTAGTTACAAATAAAAATATAAAGTTTTAAAGTTTTGGTGAAATAAAACATGTCTCCTGAACAATTTCAAAAAGTGGACTTGTCTCGTTGTTGCACGGAGCCCTTCATATCCCCCCCCAGGACAAATTCCTAATTACGCCTCTGGATACCGTCAACACTAGATATTTACACTAAATGTAAAACCGAATATGGCCAATATGGGGGTAAGTAAAATGTATATCTTTTTGGTTTTCACTATTGATTTGTAAAAGCTGTCTTCATTACCTTAATATAAACGCATCCAACTTTCACTTATACATGTAACATTTAAGCAATTTGATTTCCTTTCCTGTCTCAAGTTCTTCACTAGGTATCGTTTTTTCTCGTATACCTTTTCTTGGGTAATACGCTTCTTCCTACTTTTAATGATTTATTTTATCAACAAATCTGAGTTTATTTTTTTGTAATTTATATGTTATTTGTTATTACTTATCGTAGTATATGTATAGATTGCATGTATTCTAAAAATTTAATTGTAGAGATAAAATAATATTTAAATTAGCAATTTTTAAAATTACAAATCAAATTTTTTTGACGATTATAACTTATAAGTATTACCTATAATCATGCCAATTAAATACAATTATTGTACTTACAATTAAGATTTTGTTTTATTTGTAGTTTCAATAGTTTGTACCCTCACCCATTATTGATATCGGTTTATTCATAAAAAAAAGCGATAATATGTATAATAAGGCGTAACCCGCTGTCAATATTTTGTATCAAATATCATATAATATTATATATTTATCGTGCAGTCTACTGCGGAATCCGTATACGACATACATTCATTCCGCGACAAATGTATAGAAAATTGAAAAAAATTACCGCTGCCTCGCTGAAAATAAACGGAGGTATATGAGCGAATTTTCGAAGGGGTTCTCATCTAACCGTTCGTTTTAGCGGAGTGGCGCATTTGTCCGCTCGCTCCCGTCCGTCCAATCCAATCACAGCAGCATACAACAACGCAAAAACGGGTATGTGCGGGATAACGCGGATGTCAGCCGTTTCGCATTACGATGAGGCGGCGGAGGATGACGGTTGCGAATAATATTATGTGATGTAATAATAATAATAATAATAATAATATACACTAAAACCAATTTGTGTTGTTTGGCCGAGTTCGATTCGCGCAAGCGTTGTACTCGCAGTCCGCAGGCAGGGACGACGGCAGCGGCGCAGAGGTCGCGTAATTAAGTTCAATTGACGGTCCGCGCGCGCGAGCGTATAATATTATATTATTATAATAATATTGACGATCGCGGACGGAAATGTTCAATAATAACATTATGTATATTGAAAATAACCTACGAATTGTAACGGACATTTTTTTTTTAAACGGTAACATAATAATATTATAAAAATTAAATAACGATATTAATATAGGCATTTATTAGGTAAGTGTATTGATACAGAGGTAAAAATAATTAATACAATTTCTTTTTTTTAATTAAAAAAACCACGCAAAACTTTCATGTCTTTGTTATATTATGTATTACAGTGGTGTCGGATGTTATTTTAGATTTTTGGTAAGATATGGTCAAGTGTATATAAATCGCGGTTTTCGACAGCGTTACAAGTACAATATACATACATGGTTTATAGGTAATACTCGTTTCCGGGTGGGGAACATTTGTGTAAAGTACAGTTGGCAGAGTTGAGTGGCGCCCGTCGACTATTTACTTTTTAGACGTTCAAATCATTCCTAAATGACTCCTCGAGCGTTTGTTGGTGCGTCGTTGTACCTTCGACGTACGGTTGCTGCTGTTGTTGCAATGGCGGCAGTCCTCCCGCAACCACCGTCGCGCTGACCATTGGTTCCTGCTGCTGATTGACGGCCGAATTTTTGTTCTGCTAATGAACGAACAATCAAACAAATCAAAAATTTATTCAGTGGTGTGACGTCCTCTTAATTTGCATCACAAATAATCCCAAAATCAAAAAAAAAAAATGGAGTTGAGCGACTTAATCCGACGATATGTATAAAAACATTGTATTATCTTAAAAAATGTGAATTGATTGATGTGTTTATGTACTTAATATGTTTTGTATAAAAGAAGCGTAAGTAATATACAATATATATATATACATATTATGTAGATACATATTGCGCGTTATAAACAGTCATAAATTATGTGCTATATTACATTTGTATGATTCATAAATGGTGTAGATATTATAGATTTATTGAATTGAGTGTTTTTCATAAATATACAACTAATTTATAAATTAATATATCAGCCACCCGGAATATATTATTAACTGGATAGGTATCTAAATAATTCAACACGCAGAATACGTAACATGAGAGGAGTACCTATTCTATAACTTAAGAATAATAATTCGTATTATAGTTTCATGAAAAGTGGGGAGGGAGAAAAAAAATAGCCTTAATAACTTATTGACTAATAATATAATCATTAAGTAATTAATAATCGTAATGAAATCAAAGCATAATATAATATTATAATGTTTAATATTGAGTGTCTTACGTTAAATCTTCCACCCTATATCTAAATTAATTTAACCTACAAACAAATTTGAAGAAATTGTCCCTCCCTGCAATTAAAATGTCTGGCTTTATCACTACTGCATGGACAACGATGACCATAATATGTGTCTACGATTTATTCTAACAAAATTATATTACAATATAACAATTTTGCTGAACTCCAATCCTGCACAGCAAGATTGGTAATATTAATATTATCTATAACATCGAATAAATACAAATTTATAATATACGCGCGAACGGACCAACAGCTTCTAGTTGATTATATTGCATTAAAATATATTATAGCCTATAGGTGGTATGCTGGTATCTATTCCTACAATAATATATATTTGGATAACAATAATTTCGAAATTCCCAGCATGTGTTTGGTAAATTCTAGTGCGTCTGCTTCAGACTTCAGGTATGCTATAATTGAGTAGGTATATAATTTATACACAGCAAATATACAAAAATATAAATCAAGTCGGTTCAGAATGTACATTATAAAATATTCAAAACATTTTTTCAACGAGGGGATTGTTGTCTCATTTGTGTTAAATGTTAATATATATCTCAATAACTACGCCTGAGTAATAATAATACAGAATATAATATGTTCAAAATAAATAGGTTAAGGTATAAAAGGTTTACATATTTTTCTTTTTTAAAAAAAAGCAATAACAAAAATAAAAACCCAACATCTGGGCATCTACATATCACCCCATAGGCTCAACTAAAAATTACAAAGGGGGAGGGGGCTAAATTATGTACCAAACACGAAATTCTGAGGTTCATTATATTTCATCTGGGGGGGGGGGGGGGCTATGGAAATAACCCAACCCTTCATCACGTATAATATATAATAGGCGCATAAATGATTTTGTATATTGTACATGTATATTATGTACACATTCCAAGGCAATACGGTCTTTGTAAAAAAAGAACGCAATATCCACATATAAAGTAAAAATTATGGAACGAAAATAATATTGGTCATTCGTATTTAACAATAACTTAAATATACAAGTACAAACGACAAACCTATAAATTATAATATTAATATGATTGTATATACAACTAATAAATATGAAGGGCTTTTATTTTAAGAAAAAACTATTATAGTACTACGATCCCGCTGCAGGAGTTTATACGCATCAAATCATATATGCTCGATTAGTATACCTCAATACTGTATTATTTATGAGGCTATATTATTATATGTAGATATATAGAATTTAATTGGTTCAAGTATGTTTGAATTATGAGAAAAAAAATGTTTCATGACATGAAATTATAAAAATATAATTTGTTGTAAATAAAACCTATATAATATTTTATTTAATTAGTGAAAATGTAAAAACTAAAGACAACAAAACAATGTTTGTTTTAAAAAACAATTTAGATAGTTCTGTTAAATATGGGAAGGTTGAGTTTTTGTTTAATATTTTACCATGTATAGTAGGTATAACATATTTATTATAACAATATAGCTACATTTAAAAACACATTAAAATAGACTAAAAAAGTTGAAGTCAAACGTTAAATAAAAATCATCCTGTATTTTGTATATTATATAGGTGCAGCTCTGGAACACATGCTTGCGCTATTCAAGAGACTAATACAATAATAAATTAAAAGCCTATTCAATTTAATTGAATCGATAAAAATCAACACCAGTGACTGACATAATATTAGGGTGGGACATTGGGTTATTCTTGAGTTCTTCCATAAGCCGCTTTAAGAAAACACAACCCCAGACACGATATGTAAAGTTAAGAGTGTGTGTGCGTGTCAGTATGTAAATAAAAATAAATTATGATTGAAAATCAAACGAAAAAAGATGCAAGTGGTTTTTGCCCAAATCGGATAAATGTCTTATACTCTATATACACATAACTCCAGGTATTTCAAAATCATAACATTTGTGGGAGAAATTTTAGATTCTGGGCAGAACAAAAAATGTATTGATTTTACAATGAAGTATTATTATTTTTCGTCTTGTAGATCTAGATTTGAATCTAATTAGTACTTAATGGGGTACTTAAATGAAAATTCCCAGAATTTTTCTTAACAGGAAAAAATGAAAAAAAAAATTTGGAAAAGGGGAAGTTTTACACAAAACTAGTTTATGACAAAATTGATTTTCTTATTTTATTGTAATTCGAATACAAATTACTGTAAGTGCTTACAATTTTCACCAAAATGTTTATATTAGCATTTTCTATGTATGGTATAATTTTTAAAATAGGTACTTTGACTTTTTTTTTCTATACAGACATAAATATTGTTAAGTGTGAAAAAGGCTTGAAAATGTAATATATGGTTCCTCATATAAGTTATTATAATAGCTATTTAAGAAAAGATACATAGCCATGATTTGTTTTTATACATCTGAAGTGAAAATGTTGACAAATTATTTGTATATAGTTAAAAATGTTCAGTTTTGTAGCAAAGAGTTGAACACACGGTTTCTCATAAGTAGCAGCGTTTTTCTTCATTCGTCCCACAAAATTACAAACTATTTCGTTGGAGTAAAATGTATAAAATAATGCTTATTCAAAACTGTATAAAAGTAAGTAAGACAATATACAAACTAATCATTATTCGCCCCAAACACCTAATAATAATTATACGAGTTCCATTTATTTGTTATAATATTATAGTGTAATAAGGGATTGGTTAATACAAATCATCACACACTACGTGGTTATTTTTTTAAACAGTGAACTGTTCTATCAAAAAAATATTAGATTTTTTACAATTTTAATTTTGGAAAATTTTATTTTAACATTATATAATAATTCATATTTTTGTGAATGGTTATCTACATTTTTAATTACGAAATTTAAAGCAGTGTACCTACTGAATCTATCTATATGTATATATATAAAAGTAAAAAAATGTTTGTACCCGACTAGATATGTCCTTTATGCATTTCTAAACCGTTCATTCGATTGCGATAAAATTTGGTACAGAGATAGATTGGACCTTGGGGAAGAAGATAGGCTACATTTTGTCACGAAAAAATAAATAAGAGGTCCAAGGAAGTTCTCAAACGGGGATATTGAGATTATCATTATTTTGTTGTTGGGAAACAGACCTTCTTTGAAGAAATTTTGTGTCGAAATGTTGTTTCTTATTCTTAATTGAGTCAACATTAAATTCAGACAATCTTGAACGACAATTCCTCCATCTGCATTGCCTTCTTCTTGTATAACGTAAAATAGTCTATCAAAAGCATTTTCAAAAGCTAATATCTTTTGAATATTTGCATTGCTTTTTGCCAATAGTGTTAACAAAAGAACAGACTAAACCAAATTGTAATGGATAAATATTAAGGTTTAATTCCTAAGTAATTATTATTTATTACATACATACTTTCTTGTAGACATTTTAATTTTGATATGGGTAGATAAACTTATGGATAATCTTGTATTACATTTTCGAATCTTAGATTGAAAAAGAAAAATGTTTATGAATTCTCAACTCAAAATAATTTTTTTCATCTGCCTTTGAAACAATAACCTAGGAGCCTTCTATTAAATTTTCAAGCTTTTTTAACCAACAAATAACATTTTATTGATATTTATAGAAAAAAAACTAAAATAAAATGGAAACTGAAAATGTCCGCAAACAGCTCAAAATAAGTCAAAATATTTGGAAAATGTTATGGTGTATAGAAAATGCTAATATAAGCATTCAGTCAAAAATTAATGTACCTACGGTCATTTGTATTAGAGTTGCACCAAAAACCAAAATCGATTTTCTCAAAAACGGACTTTGCGTAAAAAATTCCCGTGTTTTTCACGTCGCTTTTGAAAACTACTGGGAAAATTTTACTTTTGACCCCCCATAGTACCAACTAGATTCATTTTCCTATCAGAGAAGTTACTGTTAAAGAAAATTCAAGCACTTTTACTGTCCTAAAAGGTGATGACAGACACAAAAAAAAAAATAAAAAAAAAAATTGTAAAATTGTAAAATCAATACATTCATCGCTTCCCTCAGAATCTAAAAAAAAAAATTGGAAGTGACTCTGCTGAACAGTAGGTCACAAGTGGGTGACTGTTATGGATAGTGTTATATTTTAATTCAATGATATAATATCTTAGTATACGAAAAACGATTTTAAGTGGAGACGATTTATCAGCCTAGGATATTGTATACTATATTTATATTGATATTATTAAATATTATTAATACCGTAACCGGTTAAGTTGAATTATTATTATTTGTTTATTATCGTATTTGTATATGATAATATATTTTAGACGTTTCAATTACCCACGAATAATATTTTTAAAATAGGCATATGTATATATTACAAGTAACAACGAATTAAGAACGATATTGCAAATAATAATTGCCGGAAATCATTAGTTTTTAACTGAAAACGACAGGGAAGTCTGAACTTGGCGGTCAGTCTTATTTTTAAGTTATATGTATTATAATTAATTGAAATTTTTGTGTAAAACCACCATGGGTTGGTGTCAGAATTATTTTTGCATCATCAATTTTAAAACGTTGATTTACCTAGATTAAAAAAAAATTAATTTGTAATACTTAAGCTCGGTAAACTTTAAGCGTTGTACGAGCGCGTAAAACACCGAAAATCGTGAACTTCGTAAGGCTATACCATAATAACCAATGATTTGCAGGTAGTCGAGTTTTGGACAAGTACCTACATAGGTAACTTATAATAATTCATATTGTAAATTAATTAGGTACCAAAAAAATATAACTTCTCAAACACTGTGTCTATTGGCACTGGCGGGAGAATGTATTAGAATGTCTATAAACTTGCGGACCAGTTTGTATAGTTAAATTTGGCATGCGAACTATAATTTAAATAGAAAACCAGAATAGGTGCATTGCAGATCACAAAGATTTCTGTAAAAGAACATAGGTACGATTTATAAATATACCGTATAGGTACACTGAGTACCTATATAATAATATATAAGTTCTTTGGATTTATCATAGTAAATAATATATTTTATAATATCTATGGCAATCGTCAACTGTCGAAATTCGTCGGCGACGGTTAACAATTCTAATAATTTCAGCAATACTATTGTATTATAAATATAATATATTGTATATTTTGATTTCGGTGAACAAAAAAATAATAGGCCACAAATATAAACGGACAGTTCGTTAAACCGGATAAGTTGTAACACAAACTCGCAAATTTCGTTTGATCCGGTTATTTTCATAAAATATTTCGATACTTTCAAGTTTCAGCTCATCGGAGTGAGATGATTTAGATGAAGATGGATGAAGATAGCTGTTTCTTCGGCGATGGCGGCACTCTAGCTACATTTCACCGGAAGAGTAGATGTTTACGAGTAAGTTTGTTTTCATATTATTACCTACTATTTTACATTTACTTTTTAGACTTAAATTAAATATTTATTGCAAAGGACAATCTGTTAACTAGGTGACGTAGAAGCATTTATAAGTTTAATCCCAGTAGCGCAATGTATAAAATACGCGAGACCGTCTTCGTTTCACCAAGTCAAGTTTAATACGCACCTTTTTGCATATTATACTATACGCCGGGTATCACCTTAGGTTTGCGCGAAGTATTTAAAACAATATAATGTTATTAATCTTTATATTTTATATTTTTATATACATAAATACATTATACACCTCATATATTTTATTAGCATACTTACACCTTTTTTAGTGTAGTTTATACCCTAGATGGCTATAGATATAGCTATTAAATGTCTTGCAATTATATATTTTACTATAATTATTAATTTCATTATAATATAATATAATATAACAATACACTTTAAATTAAATTAGTTGTTATCAAGACAGACAGTCTTAAAACAAACTCTTTTCTGGACGTTTTTCAAACACAATTTCGTATACCTATTATTATTTACTAAATACCTACAATTAAATTAAACTAAAAATAAACATATGATTACATACTGAGTGCCTATAATATAATATTATATATGAAAATTGAATCTTTATTACGAATACTTATCGTTTACACAGACCACAAGGAAAAATAATTAAAAATATTAAAAAAAAAAAAAAAACATCATTGTAAAATTAATACAGTCATCGATCCGTTTAGAATCTAAAATTATAGACTTGGAGTTTTAGAAATATAGTTGGTATTATAGTATTTGATGAATTTAATGTATACGTTATGGCTTTATGTTAACTCTAAAATCCAGTAATTACATTTTATTTAATAATTCATAAAATACAATATGCTCTTATAAAAATATTCTTGTGCTTCTGATAGCTATTCACCACCTTAATCAATAATTAAATTGATAAACGAAAATAATAATTTAAATAATACCTATATCATATTATTATAATTCAAATTCAAAATTATAAACTATTTTGGTTTATTGTCATATCAAATTTCAATGAACAAATTGGTCCTTAACACAGAACTCTTTGAAATAAAAAGTTGCATTATATTATATCCGTGGATTCATCATATTGACGTATACCTAGTATAATATCTATCATTTATTTATTTAATCTATGGCAAATCTCAAAGTCGTTGCAGAAGACACAGTCGATTAAAAATTCTAAAATTTCAATAAGCAAAGAAGATATGAGCAAAAAACTTACTGCGTTTCGTATAATTTTATTTTTCATAAATCAGAATATTCTAAGTTCTGGCTGTATTCTGGAGCGTTTCCTCATGGGCGTCGCAGTTCACACACGTCACGGATTCCGCCGAAGGAGTCGATAATTAAAGTAAGTTTGTTTTTATATTCTTTTGGGGCTTAAATTTACTTTTAAGACTTAAAACAAATATTTAATGTCACGAAAAATGTGCTATCCAAGTGTTGTAGGCGCATATTTTAGTTCCGGACTAGAAATGTATAAAATACGCGAGATATAAACGCCGTCGTCGTTTTTCCAGTCCCTGTTTGTAGAATAATTATAATTAATAGGTGCATACCTATACAGGGTACTTAATATAAATATATAAATATTTTGGTTTAATTTATAGAAATATATGTTATGACTTATACCTGATAATAGTCATAAGATACAATTTCAATTAATAACTAGTAATTTTTTTTCCAAATACAACGTTATAAGTTATAGGTAACTATTAATTTAGTGTCACATACTTAACTTCTATTGTTCACCTAATATCTATATTCTATATCATAGGGATTAGGGATGTATAACCATGTACACATAAAATCATATTCACGGAATGGTCAACTGCCTATCCTGACGTGTGCGCACTTATGAATAATATACCTACTCATATACTCGTATCGGTATATAAATATACCTATATAAATAGTGTAATATACTACATACACGAATGTGTTACCTATTATGTCCCTAAAAGTGCAACAGTTATTATTATATTTATTTATTTTTTAAATATAGGTAGGTACATTACAAGACTCTAATTAAAATTACATTTTTTTTTTTTTTTTGAACACAATGTTTCAAAAATTATTAATTAATATATAATTTATTGGTATAGTACTAAATAAATTAATGAAATAAAACAAACACAACTACTATAATTATTAGTAATAATAATATACCCACGTATAAATTATTAAAATACAAAACGAACAAACGAAAAACGATTCTGAGCAAAGATATCGTTGACTAATAAATAATATTGAGATTAAAGTAATTTATTTTTACGGTAGAAAATCGGTATAAATATTTTTTTATTTTCATACCATGACGCGTGTGTGAAAAATTGTTTATATTAAGTGTTTAAGATGTTAGATTTCGGTTCGGCTGATTGTCCACCCCTCACTCTTCAGCGTGAATGCATCACAAATTATTATTTATAATATTTAAATATAAACTGCATTTTCTGAATTTTCTAAAACATTGCTTTCCAAGCAAAGAATTCGTTTCATATATTATCAACGAATTGAAAAATGAAATTAGAACATTTATATGGGATAAAGTCAATTTTATAAAAACTTATTAGAAAAAAATTAAATACAATTAAATAAAGGTAATTTTTTTTCTTATATTTCTATTTTTTACGTACCCATTATGTTCGATACTATAACTTCAGTCTTCAGTTATAGAAAACAACACTTGCCAATATGGAATTACTGTCGAAGTTTTTTATTTTAAAATATTAAATAGCATCTGATTGACTGATGTGCTATAATGAAACTCAAAATATAACGAATACACTACCTATACACTTATCTAAATTCTATTTTATATTCGTTTAAATTGGACTTTTAATTTTTCTGGCCATTTTATTAAGCTTTGTAATATAAGTGCATTAAATCGTATTTTTAAGGCATTTTTCATGTTTTTAATGCATTTAAATCCACGTCCTATTTATAACTTAACGTTATATTGTATTTACCAATCGATTAGTGTACACAATAAAAAATATAATATTATTGATGGGTTAATAGGTTGATACCTATTATGTAAGTAGGTACAGTTTTTGTACGTTCAAAAATGTATCGTTCTTAATTCAAAAAGTAGCTAAATGAGTCAAATGATTTTGTCAATGGGTGGGGGGGGAGAGGATATGGCTGATTTTTTAACATGCACTATTGTCTATTTCAAGGGCTCTTAACCTAAGGGGCACACCACTCTAAGGAGGAGTGACACAATTTCGTAAGGGGGTGGGGGGGGGAGGGGCGTTAAAATGTTAAAAAAAAACACGAATTTATTTAGTTATTTTGTTATTTAGGTAATACATATTAATTAATAGGTATTTCTTAAATTTTTTTTATTATTTTATTTGAAACATTATTTTTAAATATTGGGATCAATAAAACTATAAATAATAAATACATGGTTACCAAGTAAAAAAACCGTTATCTATATTATAAATTTGAATTCAAGTTACCGCATTTGCGTCTATTTTTTTTTTATAGTAGAAACAAATAAATGATTTTTTTTAAGATAATGTAAAAATATCCATCTTCCATCGGTTAGGACCATATATATATTTTCTACGATTAGGACGGTGAGGTTATAATTATAAATAATCTATGGCAAATGACAATCGTCTGAGACGAACAGCGATTCCAATACGTACTCACATATTTCGTTCCATTCTGGTTATTAAACTAGGTGCCTATTTTTATAAATGTCATTAATCTCAATACTTCCAGACTGAACTTTTGGATCGGAGATATGAAGACGCGCGCTGCATTTTTCTTGGCGGAGATGCACAGCTCTGACACTAGATAATATTATACACTCGAAGGGAACGCGTTTCGCCGGAAGAATAAATAATTACGTAAGTCTTGTCCTTAAATTCTGTTGAGGCGGTAGACCTAATGTAAATATTTATTGTCAGACAAACTTATATACCCGCTAGACGTATAGTAATTTTTAAAATCCAGTTTTTATAGGTGTGCAAAAATTATGAAAAATACCTTAAATTATAATACTTTGCCTACAACTGTTAATTTATTGTTATAGTAGAATAGTTTTTAAAATTTGAAATCAATGATTAGGCAATACTTTTATAAGTAGGAAGGTAGGTTTTTATACCTACCTAATAAAATAAGAAAATACATAATGATTAATGTTATTTAATATGATTTGTAAGTACATAGCAGATCATACCTAGAGAACACCTCAAACGTACGTTTTTTTTTTGGGGGGGGGGAGGTTTTACGGGATTTACCTAAGGGAAATTTTCTTCAAATTTTCACATTTCACTATTTGATATTGTGATATTATTTGTGCCTAGGTTAAGTTTCTGTTTTAGAATCGATCGATAGGTTACCTAGGTATATCACATTCTTTAATTTTAATTCTGGTAGTCGAGTATTGGACAAGTACCTACGTAATTTAATTACTAAAAAAATATATTTTCCCCAACAGTGTCACCGGCAGGAGAATACATTATAGAATGTCTATAAACTTGTGGTCTAGTATATGGTTAAAATTGGCATGCGACCAACAACTGGGGGCTTGTTCTGGACAATTTAAATGATCTAATAAGGTTTATCTCATTATTTGAATTAAATTAAGTTTTAACCGATTGTTGTGTTAATCAATTTTTTTATTTATTTCATTCAACACACTCGTCTCAGTTTTCTAGTACCTCTAGATTTCTCACAAAATTGAAAATTCATATCGATCATCTCACAGCTTTCATATTCAAAACCAAAAAAATATGTATTTTTATCTTATTTCAATCTTTTTCATCAAACACCAGAATATATTACAGATCATAAAGGTACTAGTATTGTATACTAGATAAGTTTCAATTAGCGAGATGTAGAGAGAGATGGAGATGGAGCGAGATGTAGACGGATGAAGATAGCTGTTTCTTCGACGACAGCGTGTGCTGCGGTACAGCTATAGGTTTCACTGGAAGAGTCGATGTTTATGCATAAGTTTTTTTTTATATTATTTTGGTCTTACATTTACTTTTTAGACTTGAATTAAATATTTATTGTCGCGGAAAATCTGTTAACTAAGTAACGTAGAAGCATATACGTTTACTACTGCTTACCAAAGGCGCAATGTATAATAATAATAAATTATACGCCAGTCCGAACAATCCAAACGCTGTCTTACTCGTAGTTGAGTTCTAGTTGATAACTGACTTGTGAATAAATGTAATTTTTGTTAGGTATAAAAATAAAACTAATAAATCCTTAAATACAACATTTAAAAATACAAACTCTGTGTAATAAAAATTAATATTAGGTATTTATTGGTAGGTTTATATAATATCTGTAGACTGTAACTAGGTCATTAGAATATTGTAGAACATTTTACTGCATAAGATGCGTGTTATTTCAGAAATGGTATTCGTCAGTGAACATTTTCAAACTGGGAATAATATATCATAAGCCGATTGAAATGTGTGAACGTTTCAGTGTTTCGAAGACTAAGTTTCGTAGCAGATTTCGATTCCGTCACGGGGTATGTATTATCTTATTTCTCAGTAGGTTTTTTTTTTATTATAGTTAATTGATCAGGGGATGTATTGCCCGAAAATTTTCAATATTTGAATTTGTAACTATACCGGTATAACACTATTCGGGCTATCAATAAAGTCGTGTTCAAAATTAGAAAATTGGTGAGGTATGATATTTTTTTAAGCAATTCTTTCGAGTAGGGAATTCGCTCAATGATATTTAAATATTTTCACCGATAATCAAGTACGATGACTTGTAGGTAACTAGAGACTGGGTGAATAGGAATTAGGTAGTGTGTAATATGGCGAAGATAAGGAAATGGGTCAACAGGATTTCAGAATGTTTGGTGTATGAAAGGGAAAGATGAAAAATAAATGTAAGGTTAGGGTAGGTAAGTGGAGTGAGGGTAGCAGATATGAGAATAATAAGTAAGGTGTTAAGGTACAAAAGAGGATAGAATAAGAAATTAATTAATTAAGGGTAGTGTAGGGTAGTGTACATATTGTAGTGAAAACAAGAGAGAATAGGTTTAGGTGGTTCGGCCACTGTATGATAAGAGATAGTGAGAGTGGCTATAGAAGTTAGTTAATTTAGGTGGGAAATGAGGGGCGAGAAGACTGAAGAAGAGATGGATAGACAGAATACCGATCATATGGAGGTGTGGAATGAGAGTGGCTGAACCTGTATATAGCTGTGAGAGACGGGGGAAGAAAAAGTGTAAAGGTAGAATAGTTATGTTAACAATGCCGAATACGTAGGATAAGATCTTGAATTGCAAAGGCCACTAGCTTCAACTAACCATAGGTTTACCTAACTAACCTTCTTATGACTCATTAGTACACTTTGAATAAAAAGATCCTGAGTTGCTGCAGGTTGCCGAACTTAAGTGTTTGATTATCAAGTTGATCCTCTGATTGTTGACACCATGGATAGTCCACGCCTATGTTAAATACATTTGAGGCCGCGTTCCCGGAGGGGAAGGCAATTGAGGCTCCTTTATATTGATAGTCGATACTCGATATGAGTATACTTTATTTGGCCTCAATTGTTCCCCTCGAAGGACGAAGACCGCTGATAAGACCATTATGTCCTATCCATATCTTTATTATCTATGATGGAGCCATACAAAGCTCACTCGTGTAAACTTGTTGCTGGTTGGGATGTCAGCGCACTATTTGTTTTCCATCTTTGACCCACGCGTAGCATACCAAATGTACGATTAATAAAACACTAAAATGATTGTGCGTGGGTCGGAGAGAGAAATAAATGGTGCGCTAAAAATCTGACATCCTCTTAAGTGTTAAATATTTGCCTGCATGTATGCACTAAAAACAGGCAAATATATGCACTGAAATATTCAAAAATATTAAAAATAATAAAATATTCAAAAAAATACTGAATAAAAACGTTTTTATTAAAATTTTTTTAAATTAATAAATAATAATTCAAATTGGTTTACAAAAAAAATTCTTTATTTACACACTTGGTAGGTAGGTAACGGATGAACCGAAAATATAAAAACATTTTGAGAAAATAAGCATAAAAACGAAGAAATCGTGAAAACATGCAATTATATTAACTAACCAGAAAAAAACGCATATTGGTAACGGTGTTGTAATAATAGGAATCTCCCCAAAAAAATACGTTCTAATAGTTCAAACAAATCATAAAAGCCAACTGTAATAAATATTAATTTATGAAAAAGTATATTAAAAAGCATTATTATTATAAATGAAACAAAACTATCAACTATGGACCGTGACATAATATAGGTATTTCTATATTTTTAGCTCCATAATTTCTGTTAAAATATTAGGAAAATGTATTAAGTACCGTAAAAGTGCTAAATTTGAGTTATTACTTAAAATATTATATTCATAACAAATTATAATAGAAGGTTAGGTACTGTTATTCCACATACCTATATTATAGTTTAATTTTATTTAACTACAACATTCTAGTAGAGTCTGATAAAATTTGGTTCCACGACTTTGATCATACAAACTTTAAATACTAAACTATGGGTCTGAAATTTAGTTTATATAGATCTAAATAATCCAAAACATATAATGTTGCTTCAAAATATAAACATAAAGTGTCTTGTATTGTAGTAGGTAGGTAACTATCAAAAAAAAAAAACTAAAAAAAATCATACTTGAAATCTATGTATAATATACATATATTGTAATAAACGTTCAAATGTTTACTTAGTACATTATAAAAAATTAACTTAAGTTCATTATAATACATTATAACAGGTGTTCAAATAAACATTTCATACCACAAATTTTGTTAATTCACACAGTCTCTCTTCAATTTTAAATTTTTCTTCAAATTATCTACAAAACATAAATGTTTAGTAAATTGTATGACTTGATTAAGTATTTAATCATTTATCTAAAAGAGATGTGCCGGGTCGCCACATTACTATATCGAGGGGCCATGGTGCAAGTGTCGTCCATAAATATCATAACATATATTATATTAGTTACAAACTCTTGAATTAAGAGTTATGTTTGAGAATTTAATTAATTTCCTAAAAGGAAATGCCTCAAGGTTGCCTTAGTAGATCGAGGGACCGTTGTTAAAGTGCCGTCCACCAATAAAGTACCGGTAAAAAAACGAAGAATTCAAATATAGAAGGTACTTATATCATATACTTTTATCAAAGTATGATTGTGTTAGTCACAGTCTTGTAAATGATATTGTCTTATGTTTTCCCAATCTAATTATACAAAATACTGAAAATTAATGAAATCACAAATATTAGTACAATAGAGAGACTGTGCATTGATTTACAAATTTGTCTTAAATTTACTTTTTGCATAGAGAATATGAAGGTGGGCTGGGCTCTTAATATCAGAGTATGGGGGACAGGTCTGGGATTTCATATTATCATTAATAGAGACTCGTTAATCGCTTTTATGTGCTTCAAATTGTTTACACGAGTGAGCTGGGTATGGCTCCATCATAGATAATATAGATATAACATAATGGATAGGACATAATAGTCTTACCAGCGGTCTTCGAGGGGAACTAAGGTGTCAACAATCTAAGGATCAACTTGATAATCAATCACTTATAAGTTCGGCAACCTGTAACTCAGGAACTTTTTATTCAAAGTGTCCTAATGTAATTAGTCATAAGAAGCTAGTTTGGTAAACCTAAGATTAGTTGAAGCTATGGTGATGATAGACGACTACAATCACTAGTCGAGAGCTTTGCGATGATTTTTTCCTACTAACTATAAAGGTATTCGATATTGTAAACATAACAATGAAAGAAAATATTTAAATATTATTAATTTGGTTATGTTAGGTTAGGTTAGGATAGGACAGTAAATTAGACGTTAACTAATTATTATAGTTTTTAACACGGTCTTAAAGACTGTCAGCTAGAGTTGTACCAGTATAGTTATTAAAAACTTAAATACAGCCAACATTAAATAATGATTTTTTTAACACAACAAATTATAAAATGTATTTTAAAATATAATTTTTTTAGGATTTTATAAGGTTTTCGATACTTATGAGCTTTTGTAAATAGAAAATGTATAAAATCAATAGTTTTAATTTAATATATAATCTTGTGTTTTATTATCCTACTGTCAAAGAATTCTCAGGGTTTTCTTTCCACATTTTTTTACATTGTACTATATCTAATTTTTTTCCGCACATATTTACAAAGACTAAAACAGATATCTGACTATGTTTTTATTTGCATTTAGACTTTATAGTTTGTTATTTAATATTGACTGTAGACCCAGCAAAACACGATATTATTTTAAATTAAACATTATTTTGTGTCCTTCATAAATTACAATCACATAATAGAGTCCGTGCAGGACCTTTTTCTGATTTAATTTTTTTGCATCCTTTATAAATTATATTCGTTTTTATACATTTTCTAATACATATATTACGGTGATACACCTCTGATCATAATAACTGTTCGTTTATTATAATGTAAACAATACCTATTTTTGAATTGTAGTTAATATATTATGTATTGCAGTATTTAGCTTCCAGCGTATTCTTTTGTTTAGTGTTATTTCACACAGATTTCTCAAACAATTTTTTTTTCAATTCATTGAACTCTAGTAGATTTTTTTATATAAATATTTTTCAAGATTAACTGGCTATACCTGGGAGTACGCTGAGTACCCGTGTACTCATAAAGCGTGTTCCTACAGTCAAATTTTTTCCAAATTTTTTTTTTGTTTTCTAAAATGATTTTGCCTGCGGGCGCCAACACCTCCCTTCAATTTTTTTTTTAGTACTGTAACTCTAGTTGAATATTTTGTATTGACTTGAAAATTGTTAACTTGGTGCCCCATGAATAATAATTCTTTAATGAACTAAATATTTTGAATAGTTTTTTCTAATTTTTTTTTCCAAATTTAATTTTATTTTCTAAAATCGATTTGCTTGCGGGCGCCAACACCTCCCTTCAATTACTTTTTTAGTACTGTAACTCTAGTTGAATATTTTGTATTGACTTGAAAATTGATAACTTGGTGCCCCATGCATAATCATTCTTCAATGAACTAAATATTTTGAATAGTTTTTTCTGTTTAAGATTTGGTTAGGACATTTTAGTTTGAACTTCGTAATGTGTGTTTCTAATGTAAATTTTTTTCCAAATTTTTTTTTTGTTTTCTAAAATCTATTTGCCTGCGGGCGCCAACCCCTCCCTTCAATTTTTTTTTTTTAGTACTGTAACTCTAGTTGAATATTTGTATTGACTTGAAAATTGATAACTTGGTGCCCCATGAATAATAATTCTTTAATGAACTAAATATTTTGAATAGTTTTTTCTAATTTTTTTTCCAAATTTTTTTTTTGATTTCTAAAATCGATTTGCCTGCGGGTGCCAACCCCTCCCTTCAATTTTTTTTTTTTTAGTACCGTAACTAGTTGAATATTTTGTATTGACTTGAAAATTGATAACTTGGTGCCCCATCATGAATAATCATTCTTTAATGAACTAAATATTTTGAACAGTTTTTTCTAAATTTTTTTGAAAATTTTTTTTTTGTTTTCTAAAATCGATTTGCCTGCGGGCGCCAACACCTCTCTTCATTTTTTTTTTATGATTTTAACTCTCGCCAAATTTTTTAAACATTGACAATCTGTTACCCTTTGAATAATTCTTTAATGAACTAAATATTTTGAATAGTTGTTATTCTGTTTAAGATTGTGGGCATTCTAGTTTGTACTATGTAATGTGTATTCATACGTTAAATTTTTTGTATTGACTTGAAAATTGATAACTTGGTGCCCCATGAATAATCATTCTTCAATGAACTAAATATTTTGAATAGTTTTTTCTGTTTAAGATTTGGTTAGGACATTTTAGTTTGAACTTCGTAATGTGTGTTTCTAATGTAAATTTTTTTCCAAATTTTTTTTTTGTTTTCTAAAATGCTTTTGCCTGCGGGCGCCAACACCTCCCTTCAATTTTTTTTTTAGTACTGTAACTCTAGTTGAATATTTTGTATTGACTTGAAAATTGATAACTTGGTGCCCCATGAATAATAATTCTTTAAATGAACTAAATATTTTGAATAGTTTTTTCTAAATTTTTTTCCAAATTTTTTTTTTGTTTTCTAAAATGCTTTTGCCTGCGGGCGCCAACACCCTCTTTCAATTTTTATTTTTATTATGTAACTCTAGTTGAATTTTTTGTATATACTTTTTGAACATTGATAACCTGCTGCACTTTGAATAATCCATCATTAATGAACTAAATATTTTGAATGGTTTTTTTCTGGTTAAGATTCTGGACATTTTAGTTTGAAGTTTTTAATTTCAATTTTTTTTTCGTTTTCTAAAATGCTTTTGCCCGCGGTCGCCAACACCCTCCTTCAATTTTTTTTTTTTGTTATGTGACTACTTGAATTTTTTGTATAGACTTTTTAATGTGTATTCCCACAATAATATTTTTTTCCAAATTTAATTTTGTTTTCTAAAATCGATTTGCTTGCGGGCGCCAACACCTCCCTTCAATTTCTTTTTTAGTACTTTAACTCTAGTTGAATATTTTGTATTGACTTGAAAATTGATAACTTGGTGCCCCATGAATAATCATTATTTAATGAACTAAATATTTTAAATAGTTTTTTCTTAATTTTTTTCCAAATTTTTTTTTTGTTTTCTAAAATCAATTTGCCTGCGGGCGCCAACACCTCCCTTCATTTTTTTTTTTATGATTTTAACTCTAGCCAAATTTTTTAAACATTGACAATCTGTTACCCTTTGAATAATTCTTTAATAAACTAAATATTTTGAATAGTTGTTTCTGTTTAAGATTCTGGGCATTCTAGTTTGTACTATGTAATGTGTATTATTCATACGTTAAATTTTTTGTATTGACTTGAAAATTGATAACTTGGTGCCCCATGAATAATCATTCTTCAATGAACTAAATATTTTGAATAGTTTTTTCTGTTTAAGATTTGGTTAGGACATTTTAGTTTGAACTTCGTAATGTGTGTTTCTAATGTAAATTTTTTTCCAAATTTTTTTTTTGTTTTCTAAAATCTTTTTGCCTGCGGGCGCCAACCCCTCCCTTCAATTTTTTTTTTTTTAGTACTGTAACTCTAGTTGAATATTTTGTATTGACTTGAAAATTGATAACTTGGTGCCCATGAATAATTATTCTTTAATGAACCTAATATTTTGATTAGTTTTTTCTAAATTTTTTTCCAAATTTTTTTTTTGTTTTCTAAATTGCATTTGCTTGCGGGCGCCAACACCCTCTTTCAATTTTTATTTTTGTTATGTATCTCTAGTTGAATTGTTCGTATAGACTTTGAAATGTGCATTCCTATAATAATTTTTTTTTTAAAATTTTTTTTTTGTTTTTTAATTTGCATTTGCTTGCGGGCGCCAACACCCTCTTTCAA
Organism: Metopolophium dirhodum; assembly: GCF_019925205.1. Classification (NCBI taxonomy): domain Eukaryota; kingdom Metazoa; phylum Arthropoda; class Insecta; order Hemiptera; family Aphididae; genus Metopolophium; species Metopolophium dirhodum. The sequence continues at coordinate 22,070,151 of NC_083566.1, forward strand.
TTTTTATTTTTGTTATGTAACTCTAGTTGAATTTTTTGTATATACTTTTTGAACATTGATAACCTGCTGCACTTTGAATAATCCATCATTAATGAACTAAATATTTTGAATGGTTTTTTTCTGGTTAAGATTCTGGACATTTTAGTTTGAAGTTTTTAATTTCAATTTTTTTTTGTTTTCTAAAATGCATTTGCCTGCGGGTGCCAACACCCTCCTTCAATTTTTTTTTTTTGTTATGTGACTAGTTGAATTTTTTGTATAGACTTTGAAATGTGCATTCCTACAATAATATTTTTTTAAAATTTTTTTTTGTGTTCTAAAATGATTTGCCTGTGGGCGCCAACACTCTCCTTCAATTTTTTTTTTAGTTATGTGACTAGTTGAATTTTTTGTATAGACTTTGTAATATGTATTCCTACAATAATATTTTTTTTAAATTTTTTTTTTGTTTTCTAAAATGCTTTTGCCTGCGGGCGCCCACACCCACCTTCAATTTTTTTTTTGTTATGTGACTAGTTGAATTTTTGTATAGACTTTTTGAACATTGATAACCTGGTGCACTTTGAATAATCCATCATTAATGAACTAAATATTTTGAATGGTTTTTTTCTGGTTAAGATTCTGGACATTTTAGTTAGTACTTTTTAATGTGTATTCATACACAATTACTAACAACTATAACAAACCATCAAAAAGTTATGAAGTAGTTGAAGTATTAAATTTTAAATAAGGATCGGGGTGATATCATACTTTTAAATTATAAAACTTCTGTATCTTTACTCCTCGAGTCCTCTTGGACAGTTGGACTCATAATGCAATGTGAAAATTATAAATCCCTCTGCTCTAGTAGCCTAGTTCGCCTCTGTAGAGGCAGAAACAGACTAAAATTCAACGCTATAGACTACTATGGTAAGCCGAAAATGTGCGAATGCCATTCTGCGACAAAATTAATACTTATTCAACGTTAAATTTGATATTTATTTATTTATATTAAAATATGTTTTATTGTTGTATAAATAACGAAAAATGTTATACCTACAAGAGAAGTGCAGTTTTTGCTTTCGATGTGGATTAGGCCTACAGGGGACACCTCAATAAAATGCACCACGTGTAATACCTCATGCTTTTAAATAATTTAGAAAGTGTGATATAATGTCGTTTAATAAGCATAGGTGGTGTGGAAACTTACTCGACGCTGCAGTAATCCTATACCTACATCGAGTACACTAAAGTAATATAGATAACAATAACCATTAACCAATAATAATAAGATAAAAAACTGTACCTATAACATAAGACCGTGGAAGAGATTAAAGAAATATATTTTTGAAGCTATTCAGATCACAGGTGGCTTTAGCGCAAATTTACGAAATCTCAGAGACTGGAGAAATATTCGGACGCTTCCCTTCATGACAAAATCGCATTTAAAAATTATTTTTTTCTAAACATCACTGCGGCAGGCACCATTTTAAGACGCGTAGGTATGTAAAAAATTGAAAAACAATTATTTTATGATAAATGATTCCTATTATAATAGTATATTCAATAAATTATAATCAATATACCTACTTCAATAACCAATTATAAACAAGGAGAGTGGAGACAATATCAATGCGCTCACATTCATAGACAGTCTTTCATCCTGTCAAAGATAAAGATAAAATGTCGTTATCCTGTGTTCAAAGTTATTTCGTCAACCGATAATATAATAATATTATGACTATAGTTACACAAATAAGTAATAACTACGTATCTATGACCTGTTCTGTTCAACACATTAAATAAGCTAAAGATTATTTCATAATATCATGTTATAGCTTGGAACATAATAGCGAAGTTTTATTCCTCAATATACAATAATATAATATAGCCATATAGGTATAGGTATTATAGTACAACATTTTTGTATTTATTGATAATTTTTAGTTCAAAATAATCAAAATATATAATGGAAAGTCTTTTTTCTTTTGGTAGGTGCACATTTTAAACTGAGGGGGGGGGGGGTACACAAGTCCCCTCAGTATATCCCTAGTTGCGTCAATGGAGATGAGGAGAATAATAAATAATATAATATTTTATGAAAAAATTTAAAAATAAAATTTGGCGGCTAGTGATAAATATATAGTGATAATATGATTTGTTATTTATTCCAAGTCGAACGGAAATATAATTATTTTATGATGATAATACACGGATTTACCTGATAACTGTTTATTTTCTAGTGATATAAAAGTATTTTTTTACTGTCTGGTAGCATTGAAATATTATTATCAATCGACAATCAGCAATCGTCGTCTAAAAGTTTATACCTTGATAAAAAATAAATGTTAACTTGAAATGAAACTACGACATGCTAAATTGCTAAGTGCTAACAACTAGTGTGTTATTATTCAACGTTTTTCAACCAATAACCCTAGTCAAATTAACATTTGACATATTTTTATTGAGGAGTTTACATTTTGCTCTACAATGATTTAAGAATCTGTACCCTCAAAACATTTCAATGCCAGGAAGTATGACATTTTATTTGTATTCGTTTTTTTTTTCCTTTTTATGTACTTTTTTGTTCGATTGATTAGCTAGATTGAACTATGACATGTTTTGTTTCATTCAATACATTCGATGGTTCTTTTAAAAATATTTTTTTTATTGGGATTCAATATCTGTTTTTCTAAATACCAATTTAATTAAATAGTAATTTATGATTAATTGTTACATAATTCAAAATTAATGAAAATGAATATTTTTTGTTCACTCTTTATGATCATATTTTTTTTAATCTTCAACGTTTTGAATGTTTATTGTTTAGAAATTTAAAATCTTTATAAACAACATATTATAATGATCTCAAGAAGTCTAAAAGGTAAGGATATTTTTAGGATATAATTGTTTTTAAATATTCTTTTTACAGTATATTTTTAATTTTAAAACCATAAGCATATAATGCAAAATATAATAATATGTGTGTATACATGGTACATATAATATAAATAATTTTATATTTAAATAGTTAACATATTTTGTAATTTTTTTTGTCTCAAATATTGAATATAAATTAGGTATACTTATAATATATTAATGTACCTATTATATTTTGTATAGTGTGCATTATCCATTCCTTTCTTATATACCTACACTTTTATTTACACGGTCATATCTTGTCAATTTTTGTGCACCATATCAATTGTTTTTATTACAACTACCTATTAATTTAGGTAGAATATATATTTTTGTAATGTTTTGTATGTTAAGTATAAAAAAATGTTAGATTAACTAAATTATAAATTGATTAGTGATCATTGTGAATTGAACATCCTGTATGTTTATCAATAACTTGATAATTATTTTATGACATCCTCTGTTTATTACAATACATTTGTCTGTTTTAGATGATAACATGTTACCCATTCCAAATAACACAGATGTTGTTTGTTACTTTGTAACGAAACATTCTTGGAGGGGCAAGTATGTAACAATAGTAATTCAATATTTATTTATTCCACTTAAAATATTCTATCTTTTTCAGATATAAAAGAATATTTAGTGTTGGTACTCATGGTATTACAACATATAATCCAAATAGCTTAGAAATAACCAATCGATACTCATATAACCAAATAATATCTATACAAGTAGATCCACAAAATGCAGGTGGTTTTGTGTTATCTGTTCGAGACAAAAATAAACTTGATAAATTTAAATTTTCAACTGATTTTCGTTCAAATTTATTAACTGATGCTCTCAAGTTTAGACATCAATTTTCTGAACGTGGTCAAGAAGAAATATATGTAAGCTATAAAATAATTATAGTCTCTTTTATTGTATACAAATTTAGATTTTTTAGTTGACACTGTTAAATTATTATAGAATTATGAAGCTCTAAAGTATCATTGGTCTGATACTCGACTTCCAGTAACTATAAATGTCACTCCTATTTCTATTGATCAATTAGATACTGCAACTGCTCAAGTTCTTGCTAGTTATCGATACAAGGACATAGAAGCTATTCAGCATGTTGAAGATATCCCAGGTGGTTTTGTTATTATATCACGGCCTTATGGAAGAATGGTAAAAATACAAACATTTTGATTTAAGTATTTATTTATTAATAAGGCATAATTGTTTAGCATTTATTCATCAGCTCAAATAGAGAAGAAATATTTCAAAAAGTCAAGGAAAGAGCTATGATATACTTGCAAATACCTATAGAATTTTTTCGACACAGTATAACACATGACGATTTTTTGACCAAAAGACTAGGGCGATATAGTTCAGATGAACATGTTACATCTGTCTGCGAGTTTCAAGTAAAAAAAATTGGTGTTCCTAGACATCAAGAATGTCCACAACGGAGATTACTATGCTTAAGTGAAGTTTGTTTACTGGAGAGAGATCCTCAAACATATACGGTTGTCACATTAAGACCATTGTCATCTGTGTTTGCATTAATACGAGATCCAGTTGATGCACAACAGTTCTGTATCGAGTATGCAGATTCATCATGTCGTTCATATACTGCTACCAATAGGTACTTAGTACACTAAACTCACCTAATAAATGTTTTACAGATTAATAATAATTATTACATTTATAGAGATTCCCTCCTGGCTACTTTATTAGATAGTGTAAGGTCATCTGGAAATCATCATATACATGTTAAACTTTCTCCTACTCCTCGAGATAAAAGGCTTATACCTTTTAATGTATCACCTGATCAAGAGGTAAGGTGGTTAATTCAATTTTTTAAGTATTGTTTGTTATAAAATTTATTTTATTTTATTGTTTAGATTGAATCTAACCATTTAAAGTGTATTAAAGAACCTCCACCGAGAAAGTCATTTGCTGAAGTTTTAGATAGATTTAATGCTAATATTGAGTACAGTGGCTTAATTCATTCTGTTTCTGAAGATGTAAGTTATAAAATTATATATACAAATAAGAACAATGTTTTAAATTAGGTAATACTTATTTACTATTATTTCTCAAAATTAATTTTTATATCATAAAAGACGAATAATATTAACTTATTATTTTAAGAAAATATTGCATAAAATTATGCAGTTAGTATTTGTTTATTTTATTGATATGACATTACTATAATTAGTATTTACAATCATTTCTGATTTTAAGAAGTCTTTAAATTTAATTATTGGGTTCATAAACAATGTAATGAAAACTGAGCTTTTAATTGCTACCTACCTATCAAAATTTCTTTAAAAGTGTTTATTTTATTCAACAAATAAATTTTCCATAAGAAAGAAAAAAAACAAATAAATTGATAGTGACTTAATATAATAAAATGTAATTTTGGGTCTTTGAGACTACAAAATTATATGTTTTATTGCTATATTCATATTATATAATAAAAGATTACTAGCTTGCTTTAATGGATTAAGCTTTAAGTATACTGTATTATAATTAGGTTTTTATTTATCTAGTTAATTTATTAATTATAAGTTAATGATGTGATGCTAAATAATTATTGTATTTAGTTATTAATTTAATTGAATTCAAAAGATTATTAGTATATTATTATTTCAAAAAGAAATAATTATATTCCTATTATCTAACATTGAATTTAAACGTGAATTTTCTTAATTTATAGAAACTATTTACTGAAAATAAAGAAAAATTGATTGTCATGGCTCTTACGTCAATTATTGCTCATCAAGGTGATCAGAATGAGATTGCTGTTCATGAACTAGAGGCACAATTTCATGCTTTAAGAAGATTATTTGCTACTAAAGCAGGCTTTTCTACTTTTATCATGTTACCAGAGTATGTAGTTTAAAAATATTTTTCTTGAATGCAAGCTGTATTTATATTATTATTATCATTCTAATATGTAATAGGTATTAAAATATTTACTTACACTTTTTATCTTCTACAATCAGCATTCAACATTGCATTATACAATAACAACTTAATTTGGATCAGTGGCACTACCAGTGGAAAGGGGGGGGGGGGTTGTGTTGTGTTATAACCCTTCCTCCCCCAACCAAAATTATTTTCTAGTAGCGCCACTGACTGGGATCTACTAATGATAATACACAAATAGCCATATGTTCTTAGGGTGTAATTGTAGATTAATGCATATAATATGCAGCTGATGGTTCATAGGCTGTATACATATTTATATATTTATAAACACCCTTATAGTAAATATAATGAAATACAACACATGATATGAATTATAAAGTAAAAACTAGACATTTAAGATAAGTAAAGAAGAAAAGAATAAACAAAATAAGAATATAATAATAATGAAATAACAAGTAACAAATATAAGTATATAATATATATATATATACATCTGTAATATTTTGGTCTAATTGTGAGTTGGTCAAATTATTGATATTTACTTTACATGTAGCTAATAATAAGTGTTGGATTGAGAGAAATATTTTGAACCAGTTGTTTCTCGTGGAATATAAAATTTAAAATTTATATTATTAATTTTTAAATGCTTATTCAAAATACATTACTATTTGTTGAGAAAATAATATCTAATCATAACATTTATCTGGTAATTAAAATTTTTGCTCAATGATAACAAACTTTGACCGTTTTATTTTTATGCTGCATCTGAAATAAAAATATGCGTAGGCCTATGATAGTAAAAAAGTATAATATCTTGTTTACATATTTATGCTACCTGATGATAAAATGCTACACAATTAAAAATTTTAAAATCATGAATGGTAACTACTGCTGCAGATAATATCAATTGGCGTAATTTAGTATAGTTATCCTATTGATGTTATTCGCACATTATTTTTCAATGTACTGTAATTCAGTCAACGTTACCTATAAACAGTTATAAAACTTATCTTTCATCTATGTTACCTACAAATATTATTTTATATGTATGCAAGTTGTATGTTGATAATTCTATTATTAACAAATTGGCGACAATAAAAAAGTCTTTTTTTTCTTACGCACATGTAAACATGACGTATACTAATATGACCAGCCGTGAATGTGTTAACTATAGTCTATTATATATAATTTAAAATTTTTCCTGATTCGTAGTAGTCAGTTTTACAGATAGAAAATAACAATTTTTAAGTTGAATAAAAAGCCTTTTTTCACTCTTAAAATTGTAGACAAATATCATTGTATTTGTTATAGAAAGCATACAAAACAACTACTAATGTATCAAAGTCTATAAATATTTATTACAAAAATAAAAATAATTATTTTTCTAGACTTAAAGACAAACTTGGAAGAAAAGTGACTCGAGCATTAAAAAGGGATCATGAAGCTATAACTCATGCTGCTTTAGATATGATATGTACTCTCATGCAACCTATGCATCGTGACAGTGATATACGGCAAGAGCAGCTCAATAAAGCATCCCTTTTGGCTACTTCTAGTTTTTTAGAATCATTGCTCGATATGTGGGTGGAACATATAGTAAGTTTCATATCTTTACAGTCTAAGTAAAAGAACTAAATTTAACATAACTTACTTTTTTTTTCTAAGAAACGTGGAACAGGTGCGTTAGTGGTATCTGCTATGTTGGATATTCTTACTTTTGCACTTTGTGTTCCCTATAGTGAAACAACTGATGGTACACATTTTGATACATTATTAGCATTGGTGGCAAAACGGGGAAGATATTTATTTCAACTTTTTCAGGTAAATAATTTCTTATTTTTAGTTTTTAGTTTTTGTTAGTATCCAAACAGTGCCTCTGCTTTGATTTTCAAGAATAAAATAACTTTTTAATAGGCATAATAATATGTGTACTGTATCTGAAATATTTATCTATTATTTTTTAAATATTATAAATATAAATATTATTTTATCAATTTTAAAAATGAACTATATAATGTGTCCCATTAAGAAGTGACCGGCCAGCGCCATATGATAGTATACCTTAAGTTATGAAAAAACCCCTTGAAAGCGGAAGAAAAAATTTCTAATTTAAATCTCAAAAATCCTTTTTGAATCATACAGTCTACTCTTTATAATATTACATATGTGCATGAATCAACATGCATACGTTCTGAGGTATTCTTGAAATTGGCAATAACAATGGACGACGCAATAGCAATTAGAAATATCACGGTGCGGTGGTCGTAAGTCCATCTCAATTATAATGACATATATATATATATATAAGCAGCGATCATTTTTCAATGTTTGCTGAAGAAACGACTACTCGATAGCAAATAAAAATCAGTAATGAACATCATTGCTTCTTTCTAGTTATTTCTGTAGAATAATGAAATAAAAATCCTATCAAAAATGCTACATTTTTATTTTCCTTTGTTTATGTTAAAAATAGTTTGTATATTAATGGTTTTATTGTGTATGTTAATGAGAGCATAATAATTAGAAATTAAAAAAAAATTTATGATAAAATGTTGAAAAGTCGTACATCAGCAAATATGCGGTTCGTTTTGTTTAAAAAAAAAGTTGAATTACCCATAACTAAAAAAATAAAAAGTTAGACCCATCCTTTAAAGGAGTTTTTTTTCATAACTTAAGTACACTATCATATTATGCCGGCCAGTCACTTACTGTGCTTGAGCCATCATAGGCGTTTATTCAAATAAATAAATAACTAATTTAAATTGTTGAATTTTATTTTGTAGCATCCATCATTAACTGTGGTAAAGGGTGCAGGATTAGTTATGAGAGCAATAATAGAAGAAGGTGATGCTGAAATATCTGGAAGAATGCAAGAATTAGCATTAGCTGAAGCAGCATTACCTAGTCATTTACTAACAGCATTATTTACTCGTGATGATAATAGACGTATGCTCGTACATAGACAGCTTTCTAGGCACTTGGTTGGATTGTGGGTCACTAATAATACTATTGCTATGGATTTATTAACCCGATTAATGGTAAATTTGATATGATGCCCAAATACTTTTTAGGAAAATTATTAATATTTAATATTTATTTATTTAGCCATCCGGGTTAATTCGGTTTTTGGAATCAAACGAGTCTGTAGAAATGGATGAAAATGAGGATCATTTAATTACTAGAGATAATCTAAAACTTGCTCAAGATCATGCAGCGAAAAATCAACGAAATCCACACTTGGCAGCGTTAGAAAGAAAACTTCGCACATTAGAGAAAGAAGTAGAAATTGCTTTGGGTCACTGGGGAGCATCATTAGGCTTAGAAAGAAAAGAAGACAAATTACAAGTCCGTCCAATCGTATTAAGAAGACGCAGAGAAAGAATTAAAAGTCAAGCAAATTGGAAATTATTTTATTACAAGTTCAATAAAAACCACACTTCTCCTAGTCTGTTATGGAATCATCAGGTACTTTTTTAGTTATTGTATACATTATTATGAATTATACTCTTGTTTCAGATATAAGGTAGTTATGTAAGAATAATTTTTAAAAAAATACGTGATTAATTTAAGATGAAATGAAATTAATAACGAATCCAAGTCTTATATTTGGCTTATCAGTCTCTAAAATTGAACCAATCTACTGTTGTTCCCTAGAAGTAATTATGTCTCCCAAAATGTTTTAATATTAATACATCTAACCAACTTACATGCCAAAATAAGACATTCAGCAGACAATTCCGATAACCAAGGTATCAGCTCTATAGACAAAAATCCTGTAACTGCTTCTGAGAGCTTACAAACTCATCTCAATTTGTTGTCTGAACTCTGAATATTATACTAATCATAATTAAAATAAATAAGTTCATATGTTACTGTTTTTCTCCTAGAATCTCTCAATACATTCCTACTTCTGTCTCATTCAGGGATATATTTAGGATTAAACACTTGTCTAGTCTGAAATAATCACATCAATATTAAGAGATTTTCTTTTAATTCTCATTTTCATAGGCTACGTAGTACATACTCTCACTTTCAAATAATGACCATACCAAACTATTAGTCAAAACCCTTGTGTATACAACGTAACTGAAAATTCTATGGACATAATATATACTATATAGTGTTTAATTATATGGTATTGCTCAAATCCTCATCACAAATTAAAATATTGTACTCAGGAAAACTAATAACATTCTTTTTTAAATGCTTCCGTAATAGTTAAAAATTACTACAACCTATTAATAAACAGTTTTTACATCAAACTTGGTATAAATCTTGTAACCTCTGGCATTGCCCTAAGTGAATTTAGTGTTGAAAACAACTCAAGTCTAGTGTCATTAAGAGGACATTGAATCCGAATATTTGTTATTTGTGCTAATAACGTACAAAGTATATAGCAATTTTGTGTTGTTAGCTTTAATATTAAAGTGAAGTGACCTATTATCAAACTTAAAAGTAGAAATTTTATCTAGAATGTCTCAAAGGCTTTTAACTATATTTAAATTTTAATATGAGTTATAACTTATGTAACTTACTAACTATGTAAAATATTACAATTTTAAAATGCCTTTAAATGACTTCTAAGTTTAAATATTATAGTTAATAATATATATGATAATAGGTAAATTCACTCATGTTATAGTTAACAACTCTAAATTGGTTCTGCAGAACGTATATTTGCTGTATTTTACATGTATGTATACTTGTATGATGGAGACAACACAGCAGGATCCTACTCAGTGTGTCTTCATATTCACGCGAGCTTTTATTCCATAACATCTTTTTGTGCTAATATTTATAGATTATTATTTTTCAATATAATATAAAAACTATATTTTTATTTTTTGATGATAGACCCGAGAAGAACTCCATGATGCTTTGAAAAAAGAAATACAAGCATTTAATTCAGATCGCCAACTTACTACAAATAGTTTAATTGCTTGGAATCATGATGAATTTGAGGTCCAATACCCTAGTTTACAAGATGAAGTTTGTATTGATGGTTACTACTTGAGATTACTTTTAGATGGAAGTATAGATTTTGCAATAAAAAATCCGTAAGACGTAAAAAAATGTATGTCATATCCAAGTTTTATTAATGTTTAATTATTTGCAGATTCCGATTTTTTTATGATTTATACCATCGATTTTTATTAGCTTTAAAAATAGAAATGAAATGTTTGTGTCTTCAAGCAATGACTGTGATTTATGGACAATATTTTGAGGAAATAGGACCTTTTACGGATACAAAATATATTCTAGTAAAATTAGAAAAGGCGAGTCAACTTTTAATAAATAATAATTATAATTAATTCAAAATTTTATTTTTATTCCTAATGATATCTGTATGTGGGTTGGATATTTGCTTTTCTCCGAGAGAATATAAAAATACTTTTACTTTATTAAAGAATTTAGAAATTATCAAACCTATTAAATAATATAATTATCAGTATGTGGCTTGGCGCGGTGTGGTAGCTGCAATCAATCATGCAACATGATTGAGAGTACATACCGCCCGATGGCTTTAGTTTCCAGATGGGTGACAAAACGGGTTCTTAGAGGCAAAAACCTTGCTACACATACATGTGTTGCCTGCTAACCAATCCAATCCTACCAATCATAACCCCTACAATAGCTAATGGCTATAGTTGCCGCGGTCAAATCAATAAAAAAAAATTATCAAAAAATTTTATACAATTTCAATTGTAATTTATAATTTTTGTTTTAGACTGTTGAAAAACTTGAAAGAGACAGGTTGCTCTTATTCCTGAACAAACTTGTACTAAATAAACAGAATGTTAAGGATATAATTGAATCGAAAGGTGTAACTATTCTTGTCGATTTGCTAACATTGGCACATTTACATACAACAAGAGCTGTTGTTCCTACACAATCCAACTTGATAGAGGCTGGCCAAGATATGTTACTTGATAATGAAAAACAGTGGTATTATGGACTTGGAAATGGTGATAAATCCAATGGTCCCATTACTTTTCAAGAGGTATAAGCAATAACAAATTATCTTATATTTTGTATTAAATTATTTGTAATTTACTAGATGAAAGATTTATACAAAGAAGGTGTTTTAAAACCTATGTCAAAATGTTGGACTCCTGGACTAGAGGGATGGAAACCTCTTTTTAAGTTAAGTCAGTTCAAATGGACAGTACTGGCAAAAGATCAAAGTTATATGAATGAAAGTGATCTAGCCTCTCTTATACTTTCTATGTTGATAAAAATGTGTCAATATTATCCCAGCAGGTAATAATTTTGGATGATTCTTTCAAATATATAAAAAAAATTGATGTTAATTCTATAATTGTTTGTATATTAGAGATAATGATGGGGCGATTATTTGGCCGATTGCACGTATCAGGAGAGCTTTAACTGATTCTCTTCATCTGCCCCATGTGGTTCAACTTCTTTTAACATTTGATCCTATTCTTGTTGAAAAAGTTGCTTATTTACTGTGTGAAATTGCATCAGACAACCCAAATGCGGCTAAGTTGTACATGACTGGAGTGTTCTTCTTTTTGCTGATGTATACAGGTTCAAACATTTTGCCGATTGCTAAATTTTTAAGGCTTACCCATACTTGTCAAGCTTTTCGAAATGAAGAAGTAAGAATATTATTTAATTGTACATATAATTATATGTAAATATGTGATGTTTTTATAGTATAATATTAATTTAACATTTGATAGGTGCAAAGTGGAGAACTTATGCAAAGAAGTGTACTTGGACCTTTACTGCCAGAAGCAATGGTCTTTTATTTAGAAAACCATGGCCCTGAAAAATTTGCTCAAATATTTTTAGGAGAATTTGATACTCCAGAAGCTATTTGGAACGCTGAAATGAGACGAATGTTGATTGAAAAAATTGCATGTCATATTGCTGATTTTACACCCAAACTTCGTGGCAATAATAGAGCATACTACCAATATTGTGCTATACCAGTTGTGCGTTACCCACAGCTGCAATCAGAATTATTTTGTAATATATTCTATTTAAGGCATTTGTGTGATGTACAAAGATTTCCAGACTGGCCAATTAATGATCCAGTAGGATTATATTATTTGTATTTTTAAACTATAGATTGCTTGAATAAGCACAATAATGTATTTATTTTGTATTATATTTACTTTAGATAACACTTTTGAAAGATGTACTAGAAGCTTGGAAAAATGAAGTTGAAAAAAAACCACCTGTCATGTCTATAGATGATGCATATATGTCTTTAGGCTTAGAACGAGGACATCATTATGACGAAGCCACTACTAGAAAAGCCTATTATAAACTTGCCCAAGCTAATCACCCTGATAAAAACCCTAAAGGGCGGGTAAGTAGCATTGCTATTTTAAGTTTAAATTTACTTATTGTTAATTTGATTTAATTTAATTAATTATTACTTAAAATTAATAATTAGTATATATATATATATATATATATACATATATTGATGAGTTAGATCAAATTTGAAGTAATTACTTTAGGACAACAGACAATAGGACTCCTAACGTTCACATATGACATCATTCTTAGGTTAGAATTGATTAGAAGTGATGTAAAGATAAATTGGGAGAAAAATGCATAAAACGCACAAAGACATTTGAATTAACTGTTAGCGGTAATAGGACAGAATATCTAATTGTTAGCTAAAGTAATAGAAACCATTTCTAAAAGAAAACATTAAATTAAAAGTACAAAATAAAAATATTTGAAGATGATTATTACTCAGAAAAACGATGTGAAAACAGAGGTATTGTCGAGAGTAAAATCAGTGAATATAGTATACTATAGAGTATTGACTAATAAACATTCTCAAATTAAGGACTTTTTGCAAAAACCTTAAAATAAAGATGTACATGATATTAATACAATTATTCTGAATGGTTCAGAGATGTGGCCATCGAGACAAACCAAAGATAATCAATATTCGAGAAAAAATTTCCTAGTAAAATATATGGCCTGATATTTGATGTTACTCGTAAGGTAAAGAGGAGAAGTAATGATGAACATTAAACTCAATTCCAAACGCTCAATGTAGTTTAACAGATGCTTAAAAAAATTCTAATTTTGCAAGGCGTAAACAAGAATCTTAATTAAGTTGGTAATTGAAAGAGAAAAATCCTCTAGAGAAACTAAGGTTAAGGTAGGAAGACTATTTTAAGGAAGATATTATGGCAATGGAGCCTAACATCCAATGCAGCAAACAGGCTGAGAACAGGGATAGGTTAGGTTATCTAGAGGTAATGTCTTGAAGACCTAAACCTATGAGAAAAGAAGAAAATGATACTATATAGATGAATAATTATAATATATAATGTATATTTCAAATTAAAATGGTTTTTAGTTGACAGGTGTAACATTTTTTTTTTACTTACGTTATGCTTTATTTAAAATATTGATTTATGAATGACTAATCTGCGATTATCTTGTTGACTATATCATTGTTGGTATCTCAGTTATATTCATCTATTATTTAACATCAATATTTAAAACATTAATTGGTGTTTTCTGTATCAAGCTTTAAGCTCTAAAATTAAAAATTATTACTGTTATTAATTCTTATGTTGGGAAAAATATCAACATTTTTGATTAAAAAAAATAGTTGTATTTTAAATAAAAATCCAGGTTTTTAAAAACCATAAAAAGAATTTCAAGTAAGAAATTATTATATAATAATCACATTTTACCATACAAAATAATTGATAACTTGGTTTCATAAAGATCCTAAAAGAAATGTTAACTAACCATATAAAACAAGAATATTACTTAATATAATTACTTAATATTTTAAATCAATTTAGGTTAGGTTATTTTTTAGCTAGCTATGTTCAAACATTTTTTCATGAAAATATAATATATGAATAATAATATTATATATTAAGATTAATTTATATTTCCTAGGAAATATTTGTTGCGGCAAATAGGGCATATGATTTTCTTTGCAGTAGAAGTCTATGGGTACATGATGGTCCAAATCCTAATAATATTCTTTTGATACTTCAAACCCAAAGCATTTTATTCCACCGTTATTCTAAAGGTTTGTTTCATTATTGATATTGTATTAAAATATTAAATAGGTTAATAGATTATTTATTTATTTATTCACAGATCTTGAACCTTATAAGTATGCTGGATACAAACAATTAGTTCAGACCATCAGGTTAGAAGCAAGTGATGAACAGTTGTTTTCTAAAGGTAACATGTTACTTGCCGCTGCTAGTGAACTTACATACCATACAGTCAATTGTTCAGCATTGAATGCAGAGGAGCTCAATCGAGAACAAGGATTTATTGTTAGTGAAATATGGATTTTATGTGTTATAATTTTATAAATACAAATATGTTTAATTTTTTCAGACTTATTTAGGTATATATTAATATTTTAACCCAAACTACCAGGCTGAACATTTAAATAGTAATGTGTATTTGCTGTGTTATAAATACATATTGTAACATGGTAAAATAGATATATTATTAACTATCCCTATAAAATTCACTTACCAAAATTGACCACCAGAATCATATCAGTTTACATAAATATAGTATAACTTATTGCCCAAAATTATAAATTTGACAGATTGTGATTTAAATATTATCAAATAGAATATTTGTATACATTTAATTTTAAAAACTCAAATTTAAAATGTAATAAATGGTTAAAAATCTAGTAATAAGTAGAGCAAAGTATTCACCATTCAACTAAAAATGGGTTAATTTTAAAACTAGATATTAACATACAAATTAGTCAATATATTTTTTTTTATAAAATACTAAATTTAAATCTAAAAGAATATTATTATCTTTAACAAACAATTTAATATTTATTATAATACATTTTTATATTTGGTTTTAGGATTTACTTGGAGCTTACTCTAGATGTGTCTCTGTATTAAATAAATCATCAACACAGACAGAAATGTCAGTATCAGTTTGTACATACTGTACACTTTGTTTTAAAGTTGCATCTCAATTTCCTATGTGCCGAGATACATTCTCTCAAATGCCTCAGCTAGTAAACGATATCACTAGAATATTGTATTTCAAGGTATTTATATATATATTTATTGTTTATTGTAATAAACAGCTAAGTAACATTGTATAAAAATATACAATTATAACTCCCCGCTTATGTTCCTAGTAGAGTGACTTAATTTAGGTAATTCTGTTTTAATAATCTATATTCATTAGTCAATACTCATAATTCCTTTTATGGGTTCAATATCAAAAAACTGAACTGTATTTGTAGAACTTACCAAAATTACATTGTGATGCTGTGGATTGTATTTCTGCAATGGCGTCTGATTCAAATCTTCAAATAAGTTTTCTACAAAAAGGTGCGATCTGGCATTTATTAACATACATGTTCTCATATGATTATACATTAGAAGAATGTGGAGTTGAACGGTCAGAAGAGGCTAATAATCAAGTAAGATTAAAGACATACATTTTATTCTTATATTTATCAAAAATTAAAAAGTAAATGTTAATTTAATTTAATTTTTAGGAAGTGCTTAATAGATTATCTAAGTTATCAGTAAAAGCATGTGCTAGATTAGGTGGTTATTATGAAGGCGATTTATCTACTCCTGAAAACTTAGTGGCAAAATCTCTGTTCGAAAAATTACTGACTCCTTATGTTGCAGAACAGCTGTCAGAAGAGAATCCGCATCAAGTAATATTTTTCTTTAGTATTTTAATTAAATTAATTTACATTTTATACGTCATACTTTCAGTTGCTAAAAACACTTGGCAGCAATTGTGAAACACCTTACATGGTTTGGGATAATAGTACAAGAGCTGAACTAAGTGATTTTCTGGATACTATGTGCAATCAGAAAGAATCTGTTAACTTAGAAACAATTGGATTAACATTTTCTAGTCATAGAAATGAATTAATTGTTGGAAATATATTTATAAGAGTGTTTAATGAACAACCTCAATACACAATCAAAGTAAATACTAAATTTTAATTTATTTAATTTAAAGTATAAACTATCAATATTACCCTTTAGATTGACTTAAATTAATAATATATTTACAGAATCCTAAAGCATTCTTGTTGGATCTCTTAGAATACATAAAAGCCAATAATCCACTGAATAATATTTTAGATGAAAAACGGGTTACCAGTTTTATAATGGTGTTGAACGCACTTAATAATTTAATTTTAAACAATCCTGGTAAGTACCGTTTTCAATTAATTTGTATTTGGTGACATTCCTAAATCAATTTTGTATTTTATAGGTCTTGAAGTGAGTTGTATAGGTTACTTTGATTTACTCTTCAGTTTATTACGTGTTGAAACTATTCGAATAGTACAGCATTGTGCTCTGAACATAATTTTAACAGTGACTAAAAATAATGAATGTATCACAGATATTGCTAATTCTGGAGTAGTTATTTATGTTTTACTTTGTTTGTACTCAACACCATCAGACCAAATGATCATTCTAGATATTCTTATTACATTATCAACATCCTCAACAATTGTAAAAGATATACTTAATAAAGGAGGACATTTGTTTGCTGTTGATTTATTATGTAATGGTGATAATGAATCTGGTCTTAGAGATAAAAGTGCAATGTTTTTGAGCCGTTTGATGACTGAAAAATTAAGTGGTCCAAGATTGCGTTTAGCATTGGCACAGATTTTACCATTAGCAATTGTGGATACTATGAGGGATTTACCATCATCTACTGTTAGACTTTTAGATAATGATCAGGAAAATCCTGAACTTGTCTGGAATGAAAAATCAAGAACTCATATTTTTGGAAATGTGAACAAAATATCTAGAGAGTAAGAATACATTTTTTAACCTCATCTATAATATAGTATAATAATTATTTTTCACTTACTTTAGGCATTACATAGCACTTCGGCAAAATCCTAAAGGTGTTATCAAATTACCAGATACCAGTATAGTTTTATCATCACCTACAAATGAGACTGTTGTTGCTGGAGTCTATTTAAGATTATTTAATAACAACCCTGGTTGGAATGTTAGGAGACCAAAAGAATTTTTATCAGAACTTTTAGACACATGTATTAGTTCTATGACAAAAGAAAAGGTATTTTACTAAATAGTACTAATAGAATTATTTAAGTTGAGATACTTATTTAATATTGGTGGTTTTTGATGGAATTAAAACTAAAATTTGTTTTATTATTTCAGAATGATAAGTTAGAAATAATAACAACGTCTATTGTTAAATTATTAGAAGCACAACCTCATCTCAGTGACCAAGTTCCAGCATTAGGTCACATACCTCGTCTTTGTTTTCAATTATCATTGCTATCCAATCCTGATGTACCAAAATCGGTGCTTATGATATTGCATCAATTATCACTTAATGAGGTACCATATTATTTAAATATTATATCAATAGTTTAAAATTGTAATATTGGTCTAATTTTAACAATATTTTTTTTTTGCTTTATTATTTTATTTTTATTTATTAATTGAAGGTTTTATTTTCAAAATCCCACCAATTCTTGGAATTTCTGTTAGGACATTGTTAAATGACTGGGTACTGTAATTTATTAAAAATAATCAAACTAAGAGTTTGGCAATTTCTTTTAGTATAATACTCATCTAGGCAATATACAATGTCTAATCATAATATTTTACAAGTTCATTTTTGTTCTGATATGTACATTGTACATAATATACTAATATTTTGTAATTTACACAATAATTGTACATCTATTACATATTTATATTATAACTATTACTAGATATGTGTTGGATGCATATCTCAAACTGAGTGTATTGGTCCAATGAAAAAAGCAATGCAAGAAAATTCCAGTTTAATTTATGTCTCATCTGAAACACTCAGTCGAATGTTTGCAGCAAAAAAAGATTACCTTGTAAAACAGGTATAAAATATCAGTTATAATTTATAATAAAAGAAATTGGTAATTTCTGACAATTTGAAAATATTTTTAGGCGTTAGATACAGACTTAATATCATATTTAGTTGGATTGCTTGATGGTCGGTTAGATGGAGTCAATGGAAGTGCCAGAGCTAAAGCACAGATTGTGAAAGCATTGAAAACAATGTCTTCAAGTTTGTCATATGGTAGTTTAGTCCAAGCACAACTGGATAAGCTTCCTGCGTGGTCTGCTTACAAAGATCAAAATCATGATCTATTCATTTCAAGTGCACCTTCAATGCCTTATTTAATGGGTAAGTTATGATGGTATATTTGTATGCTCATTAGAAAATAGCAAGATTCATTTTGAATTGAAAAATGTTGTATAATTTTATTTTCAGGTGTGCAAAGTGTTGGTGGCTACTTAACGGAGGGCCGTTCAAACTCTACTACAAGTAATGTACCTCCACCGTTGATTAAAAAAGACTTTTCTCCATATTAGCAGAATTCAAAACTATAATTTCCCATGTTTGGTTTTAGAATGTATAAAGTTAGATTTTATTTAAATTATGAACAACTCAAAATATGTAGTATTAATATAATTACTATTTACTTTCATTCATATAATATTACTTATACTAATATATTTCACGTTAAGTAACTATACTATTATAAATATATATATTCTATATTATTATGCATAATCTTTTTAATATTATAATGGTTAACATGTTTAATGTTTAGTCAATAACCCAGTACAATAAATGTTTAGAATTAAATTTAAAAAAAAAACTGTGATAATTTTATTTTTATAATACCACAATAAATTAGTTTTATAAGGTTATTAAATATTCCACTGTTTTATTTTGTACTATTTTATTTAATGCAATACCATCTTTTACAATTTATATTATTTATACTTAAACTTATTGTGTTTTATATATTATGTGTAAATGTAATGTATTTGTTATTATGTAATACCTATACATTTTATAAATCATAATTCATAATACTGGTAATATCTATAGAGCCTATAAATCACAGCATTAATCTGAATAAATTATTTAATGTTATAAATACAAACAGTGTAAATTTAATATGTATATATAAAAACTAAAAACAATTTAATATTTATCTAATGATGTAACATTTACTTAAATATATTTTTACATATATGTTCAGTTCAAATAATTATATCTGTAAAGTAAATTTCTTTGATTTTGATGTTCTATCGCTGCACTTAGGTATGATCAAAAAACTAAAAAAACGCAAAGAACAATATCACACACAGATTTTATTGAATTTTCAAATTTAAAAAAAATTATTTATTTAAGAGTGACATGTGTTTAATCACTATATGCTTTAGCAGGCAGTTAGGCAGTCATTGATGTGAACCTTAAAAACCAAGAATCCACTCTGCTGTTTGGTAGGTGTTGAGTAGGTCCATATTTGTTTAATTATTGCTACATACAATAGACAAACTTGAAAAAAAGAAACAATGCATAAGTATTTTTAATTGGTAAGTACTTATAAATAGCTATAAGCAGTGGCGTCAATTGGGGGGGGGGGGCAACTGGGGCATTCCAAACAAACTTAAGTCGGCCCATTTACCGTGCCCCCTCCCCTGTTAACCTCTATGGCACTATGCTATAAGAATCTGAGTGAAAAAAATTTTGAGTCGGAAAAACAGTAAAAAATTGCCCTAGTGTAATAAAAACTGAAATGACGCCACTGGCTATAAGAACAACTTACTTATGTGAGATCCTGTGTTCAATTTTCAAGCTTTTTGACCAAGCCTAAATATATTCATCAACACTAAAAAAAATTTACTATTTAGATACTACTAACTAGGGCACGGATTTTAATGCAAAGAGCATCTTTTTATAGGTTGAAAACTAATAAAAATATTTTGAAAATTTTATGGTGTATAGAAAATGCAAATTTAAACATTCAGTGAAAATTTCATGTATATACGATCATATGTTTTAAAGTTACACCAAAAACTAAAATCGATTTTGCGTAAAAATTCCCTTTTTTCCTTAATATTTTTTTGTTTTTCCTGGCGATTTTGTAAACTATTAGGAAATTTTACTTTTGACCCCCCCAAAATATCAACTAGATTCACTTTTCTATCAGAAAAGATACTTTTAAAGAAAATTAATCATTTTTATTGTCCTAAAAGGTGATTACAGACAAAAAAAAAATTTTGAAAAGCGGGTAAGTGGATGTTGCTCTACTGTACAGTAGGTTACAAGTGGATCCGTGTTTAATGGATTGAATTAAACTTGAATTCAATTTTAAAAATATCATTGTAAAAGAAAAACTATTCTGAGCGGAGACGGTTTGTCAGTCTGGATATTTTATACCAGGTTAAGCGCCACGTCATTTTTCGGTGCATTGCCAAAAGCGCTACGTGTACCATTTTTGGTACACGTTTTGTTTTACGAACTAGTCCATTGAAATTTTAAAAATTAAGTAAAAAAAATTTCAAAAAAAAAAGCTGGATATGTGGATGTCGCTCTGCTGTACAGTAGGTTACAAGTGGGTCACTGTAATGGATGGTGTTAAATTTGAATTCAATGATATAATATCATCGTATAAGAAAAACGATTCTGAGCGAAAACGGTCAGTCAGCCTATGATTTTACCAAGTATATTTGATGATATTATTGTGAATAAAGTAATTTATATATAACCTATTTACGTGGAGCCTTGTTTTAAATTTTCAATCCTTAGCCATAAAAGTTAAAATTCAAAAATTTATAAATTTTTAACCACAAAATAATTAATAAATTATAAATTTGATAAATGTTGTCAAAATTTGAACTTTAAATGCTTATAAAAAAAAATTGTGCCATTGTATTTTTAATATTTTTTAACTTCTATTAGAACGATATATCAGGAACCTTATATTAAATTTTAACGCTTTTTTACCCAACAAAAAATTTTTTATCGATATTTATAGATAAAAAAACTAAATAAATTGAAAACTGACAATGTCCGTAAACAGCTCAAAAAGAGTCAAAATATTTTCAAAATTTTATGGTGTATAGAAAATGCTAATATAAACATTCAGTCAAAATTTCATGTCCCTACGGTCATTTGTTTTAGAGTTCCACCAAAAACCAAAATC
The DNA here is from genome assembly GCF_019925205.1 of Metopolophium dirhodum. NCBI lineage: Eukaryota > Metazoa > Arthropoda > Insecta > Hemiptera > Aphididae > Metopolophium > Metopolophium dirhodum. The sequence continues at coordinate 22,091,986 of NC_083566.1, forward strand.
GATTTTCTCGAAAACAGATTTTGCGTAAAAATTCCCGTTTTTCCTTAATTTTTCTTTTGTTTTTCACGTCGCTTGTGAAAACTACTGGGAAATATTTACTTTTGACCCCCCCATAGTACTAACTAGATTCACTTTCCTATCAGAAAAGTTACTGATGAAGAAAATCCAAGCACTTTTACTGTCCTAAAAGGTAATGACAGACACAAAAAAAAAAAAAATAAAAAAAAAAAAAACATCATTGTAAAATCAATACATTCATCGCTTCGCTCAGAATCTATAAAACAATAATGTATTTGTTTCTAATAATATTATAAACGTGCGTATACGACAACTAATAACTATCAAGCGAAAGACAATGATGCAATATTATTTGTTGACAAGTCTAAAAATATACTTTTTCTAAACAAACATATTTTACAATTAATAATACAAAATCATCATCAGTTATGAAACCGCACTCAACAAGTGGTCAAAAATAGTATTATTTACATTCACTATTCAACGATATTATCTAACCAACGAAATTATAATTTATTAATTATCGAATTATATTAATATCTGACATTCCCAGGGGGCTACGTGTACCATATTTGGTACACGATTGAAAATCATCAATTCCGATACAAAATCTTGTATAATCATAATAAACTAAAATGAAAATCAAACGTTTTCATAAAATTTTAGGTCCGTAGCAAATCAGGCATGTTGAGTTAATATTATTATTTTTATTTTTTCATTCGTTTCTATGGTGATATTATATTATTGAATTCAAGTTTAATACAATCCATTATACACTGATCCACTTCTAACGCACTGCACAGCAGAGCGACATCCACTTACCCGCTTTTTTTATTTGTATATAGAAATTAGGAAAATTTGTTCACATTTTATTTAAAAAAAAATATTTAATCAACTCGTTATGAATTATGCTTTTTGGTGATAAGAAAAATAGCTTAATTGTTGCAAAAAATTGCCAGGGTAAAATTAAAGAAGATTTTGATATTGATGATCTTAAACAAGTAGTTACTGAAGATGTAAATATTTAAATTTATATACTACAATTAACTTTCACTATACCTACGTTAATTTCCTTCAATGCGGCGCTTAAAAGCTTGTCAGAGAACAAAAATGATACAAGAACGATTTTCAAATGTATTAATACAATATACCTAAATATCGAAAGAGATGTAACTATAAGGAACAAATTCACTTTAGCTGCTCACCGCGTTTTTGGAATTTTTTTTTTCGAAATATACGTATTTCGACGAGTTAACAACGATGGAGCAAAAACCATTTGCGGAAACCATTATTTTAGAAGTTATTATAGCCATCCAAAGTTTGCGTTATTACGTTTATACGCTGCGCGCCACACTACTTTAATGTCACGCGCAGCGCCGATAATTAATTACAAATTTTTCTTATACGTATTTTAATTTCGATTTGTTGTGTAAAACCACCTTGGGTGGCAGGCCTTGGAATTAAACAAAGCTGTTAAAAAGCACATAATGTGCTAGCGTTGCCACTCGCTCGTTGCGCTGCACTCGGACAAAAAAATCAAAAATATCCCCCGATTTGCTGTGTAAAACCACCTTGGGTAGGCCTCGGAATTAAACAAAGTTGTTGTGGCCAGTCTGTTAAAGTCACATAAGTATATTATAGTGGCTCCCTCCGCGTGGCATTAAGTATATAGTGTTGCGCACATGCGTATTAAACCGAAAACTTTGGATGGCTACAACTTCAAAAATAATGGTTTTTGCACCATCGTTCCTTGACTCGTTGAAACACGTATATTTCGAAAAAAAATTCCAAAAATTTACCGAGTAGCTAAAGTGAGTTTATGCCGTAACTAATAGTCTTGGCACACAAACAATAATTATTGATACATTTAGAAAATTATCATAGAAAATTATTATTGATTTAATATTATTTTATATGATTGATATTAGGTACTTTTATGTAACTACATTTTGTATTTGAGTAAAAGTTGAATTAATAATGTGTCGCGTGGTATTGGTATATAATTATTTGTAATTTTAATTAAGCTACCTAGTTTTATATGAATTTATTCGTGTATACTGTTAGTAGCCAGCCGGTATATTAGTTAGGGTGGTGCAGGGGTGAAGCACCTGCTGGTCTTTATTCTGGTTATTTATTTAACCTATAGGTACATACTGACATACTGTATACCCAATTTATCTATCAATTTTTCAATTTTTTGTCCGATTAATATCTTTAATATCTTACAGTGATGTATTGTAAAAAGGTTAAAAATACACTCTGCATAGTATTATAAATTATTATTTGTTATTGATGTGCAGTCGAAAAGGCGAATACGCCAGCGAATCGTGAAATACTGAAATTGTGCTCAAATGAGTTTTTTCTTAGATAAATGTGCGCAATATTGTTGTAGACAATGAGAAATTGTACCCAGGCGCGGACTGGTAAAATAGGGCACGGGATGCTACACAATTTAAAGGACAAATAACAAAAAATTGTTGGGGAAAATTTAATACATGTAGATTATTTATAAAATATTAATATATTTTATTTTGTTTTAAAAAATATTGAATATACGTTAAAAACGTAAATAAGTACCAATTTACAACTAACTTTCAATCAAAATTGTACAATATTATAGATTACTAGTAGGTAATCGTAAGTTGGTAACAATCTGCTGTTCATTAGGTGTCTAGAGTCTTTAAATATATAATAAACAATATTAGGAAAATGTATTTTGCCAGTTCGCTCCTGTTTGTACCCATTTTTAAGTACCGCGAAGACAAAATTACTCAAAGTTATCTCATTATGATATATCATATATATAATATATAATTTTTCATTTTTGTCCATCTGCAGTGGCCCGATACAGGCCTAGTTCCAACGTTTCACAAATGATTCAACTATTCGAGTATAAGTACTGCGCATAAAATAATATGTGTAGGTAGTAGGTATATACGAATTAAAATAGCATATCAAGTTGGCTTATTTTTTTTTTCTAAGATATATTTTGACGTTTTGATAGAGCAACAAATTTTGATTGGTTATAAACACGTGGTGTTTCTATAATGTTTCAGCTTCACAACCTTGCGCCAAGTGCTGTTGAAATAGTAGCTGTATATTATGCTTATACTTAACAACTTAACAATCAAAGAAGGTTATCCAGTCAACATATCAGGATTTACTGTTGTTATTAAAATTGACTAATTATTTTGCTTTTTGTTTTTCTATTTGTTGTACAGTTATAGTTATGTAAACACGGAGAAGTTATTCAATTGTATTTTATTAACAATTGTTCAAAACAAAAAATTTCAAAACAATAATTATATTTCTTTAAACTTTATAACATTATATTATTACATAATGATAATACATTATACTTTAAATTACCAAGTTGATATTTACCTACTCACTTTAAGCTGTAAGCAAGCTTGTGGTGAGAAAAGGGAGTTTATAAATGTATATAGGTAACAATAACTATAGCCTATAGGTTTACTGGTATAGTATATAGTAAGTACGTACAATAGTTGTTGTGTAATAGAATTTAACGTATATATTTAAATTTTCAATTTCAATACCTAACTGTTACGTGTTAACAATAGTAATAATACTAATGATATTGTTAATGAGACCCTAATAAAATTACCGCATGTATAGCTGTGCCGCTGTATAGACTATAGAGGTACCTACATATTTTTGTATTAATTTAAATTATAATCAATGAATGAATTGATGATTGATTGAAATATAATTGTATCCCTCTATTTATATAATAATTCCCCATAATCCACCAAATAGTTGTTGTTGGTTTAATTATTAATATTGAGTTGCCATTATTCTACTAATTTTGTTTTAAACGTATTATAAAATTAAAAATTTTTTAATCGTGTACATTTTAGGTTTTATAGTTTGTGTCTTTTTTTAATTTAATTTTTCTGACCGTCACCTTTTTGGAGCATTAAAAATGTTTTGATTTACAACTTTCAGGATGGTTTATGGAACTAAATTGGATCTTGTTGGTATATTAGCGAGTCAAAAGAAAAACATTACCAGACATTTTTAAAATAACTGGGAAAAACAAAAAATAAACAAAGGAAAAACAGGAATTTGTACTCAAAAAACCAATTTTTGACATAATCGATTGTTTTTTTTTGTAAATCAGGAATGAATAAAATATGCAGCGACTTCAAATTTTCACAAAATATTCATAAAAGCATTTAATAGTTCATGACCCAAACCATACGAGATGTCCAGCAGGGACGATGTTATTTTTGGCCACCTACGAATATAGGCCACATCCGCATGAAAAAAACCCGCCACCTCATGGCCAAAGAAGACCCACCCTCATGCCCTACTTGTGGAACACTCATTACTCATTATGGTCAAACATAATTTATTATACTCCTCGAATGTTACCAGCTAAATTAAATACGCATCAAACAGGAACTACCTGATTTTCCCCTATATGAGATACTTGCACCCACTCCCGAAGTCCCGAGACATCCAAAAAACTAAAGAATTTCATCAATAAAACTGCAGAACTCCGTCATCTTATTAAGAAATATTACCTGGAAAACAATGTACTGCAAGTATAAAATAGTAATTAAGTAATTAATTAATGTAATTTAATAAAGTGCAATGTGAAATTCAACCAATTATTTCAAATGTAATGATAGCTAATAAACCTATTGCAGTTGATGCCTTAAAAAAATTTACTATAAAAATTATAAAAAAAATTGAGCGCAATAATTCCTCAAATATTTTTTATGAGCGCCTGGAGAATAAATATTGATATTCACTACGCAATAATGGGTATTCGTCCAATATGCTATCTACCGCACGTTTGATGGTTTGGTATGCTATCTACCGTAAATATTTTATCTACCGTCATTTTATGTTGGTTTAGTATGATAAATGCAGTATTGCTACTTGTGTAGTTATGTATACAAATTGCTGACCACTCCGAGGAATGATTCGAACAAGTTATTTTGCAGGACATGTCTCCAAGGAGTTTCTATGGTTCGTGTCTCGGCACCAATTTTTGGGTCAGTGAAATTTTCCGAATGATTAACCGTTTTATGGATAAACCCGTGTTCATTTAAAGTAGAATAGGAAATATATTTTATAGGAATATATAGTAGTACCTTGTTCAACTTCATTTAATATAATTGGTAGTAAGGTATTTTGCCTTTGAACTTTAAAAATATGTCTCTCTCAAATGCAATCATGCTTACAACATAAGCCAAAAATCTATGGCTCTTGAGTTTGTTGTCCATAATTTAAATTATTTATTACACAGTATTCATCATCTTAATCATCATCAGACTTTTCCTCAGGTTTGCGATCTCCAAGATATTATTATCTTCCACGATTATATTTAATTTTATCTTAGAACAAGGTTTCATCTAAATCCTTTCATGCTTAATCTAGATTACGAAATGATAAAGTATATTATGATACAATATTTACTGTAGATGTCTTATTAAACTATCATACAATTATGGTAGATAACATATTTACAGTAGATAGCATATTGGACGAGTACCCAATAATGATTTGTTATAATTCAAAAAGTATTAGTCGTAGAAACTTAAGACATTCCACTAGCTGCGTTACCTTCATAAATTATAATTTCCCATACTCAATGAAATTTTTAAAATATTTAGACTAATATTTTATGCTATTTATCATAGGTATCATAGTAATAGGGTCCCGTTTTACCTTACGGAACCCTAAAAACAATAAATAACTATTTTAGTTATTTTGTTGTAATTCAAAAAATATTATTCGTAGAGACCTTAATATATTAATGGACGGTATACGGGCATGTTTGTTCGTCGGGTTTTTACAAGATTTTAATTTGTAAGCTTGTTATAAACATTTTAATTTCCAATATTTTTCTTAGGTACCAACCTATCTTGTTTAAACATATTTTAAATATAAAAAAACCTACGTAACTTGTTTTAATTTGAATTCCTGCAGTACTAAAAAATGTTAAGCAGTCTGCAGTAATGGTAAATCTCATTTTTTTTTTTATCGCATTTAGCATTTCTTAATTTTATGATAATGAAAATATGATGTAAATAAAGGTAGATATTATACTATTATTATTTCGCAAATTTATTTTTATATATACCTTAAATGTTTTAACTTTTTCAACTTGATATTGATAAAACTTCATAAATTACTTTGTATAATATTCTACCATTGCCTATACATGGCTACACAAGGCATGTCATATATTTCCTTATTTTATACTTTAATATTTTATCCGTTACAAAATATTTTTAGGTTGGTTTTCTACAACACTGGTAAATGGTAATATCATCACAACCAAATCGATTATAATATCTAATACCTTTCTGCAGGCTACCTATTTATATACCTTTGTATGCATAGTATATGACTGTAATATCTCTATATACATCGACTTGTACTTATTCGGTCTACAAATTAAAATACAAAATATGAAACTATATTATATTGTTAATTCATCGATATAGCCGATATAGGTACTTATGGAAAAATAGGTCCACGAGAAATAATAATATTACGTGTTATTGAGTCAGATTATATCATGCCTTGGCCGGTATATATACATATTATTATTATGCTCGTATACACCGGGACCGCTATATAGACGCCGATTTATCTGTTTTCAATGCTAACGTGAATGACGCCGACGACGACGACGACAATTAATTTTACGACGAGCAAGATGAATAAAATAAAATAAATACCTCAACACTGTGGGATTGTGGGAAACCAGTGTCCAGCTATACTATGATATTATGTATACTGTTTAACGAATGCCCTCTGTGACTGGGTGACTTGAGCATAAAATGTGTACAGTTGAGGACCGTGTGGTATATATGGTGGATGTTGGGTAATCGTCTCGTCGTATTATTAATTTATATACTGCTCTGCTCACCTTGGGGCGAGCCGGTATTGTACACGGGCACACGGCAATATATATGTGTGCTTAATATACCTATGGTATTATATTTAAAAAAAATACAAATATAATATTACTCGTTAAAAATGAAAGCCATAATAAAAAATATGTTAGGAAATCGGAAAACTATATTCAATAAGCTCGTGGTCAACTTTATATTAAATAAATATTATGTCCCACTATTCGCAGTACCTACTTATAGTTGTGATAATTAATAACTATATGGCTATATATTATCATTTAACAATTATCACAGTTCGTAATCATAATTATTGTTATTATAGTATTTTACTATGGACTTATTATTGAGTCTTAGGTACGAGGTACCCATAAATAAACAAGCTTCGCTTTTAAAAACGTCCAGAAAAGAGGGACACGATTAAATACGATTACGCTGTGGCCTGTGGTATCATCAGTTTTCTACTTTAGTCCATGTAATATATACGATATACCTATTAAGAATTATTTATATTATTTAATACACATGTTTCGAAAAAATACTTTAATACTAAATTAAAACAAATAAAGTATAAACAATGGGAAGTGGTCTAAAGATGCGATTGCAGGTAAATACATTTTAAGAAGTGAAAATAAAATAAATAAATAAACAAAATAAAACAAATAACTAATTTTATATAATGGTATATATTATGTATAAAATAAAATAAGTGGATGTCGCTCTGCTGTACAGTAGGTTACAAGTGGATCACTGTAATGGATGGTGTTAAATTTGAATTCAATGATATAATATCATTGTATGAGAAAAACGATTCTGAGCGAAAACGGTCAGTCAGCCTATGATTTTACCAAGTATATTTGATGATATTATTGTGAATAAAGTAATTTATATATAACCTATTTACTCGGAGCCTTGTTTTAAATTTTCAATCTTTAGCCATAAAAGTTAAACATTTTATCCATTTATAACCACAAAATAATTAATAAATTATAAATTTGATAAATGTTGTCAAAATTTGAACTTTAAATGCTTATAAAAAAAAATTGTGCCTATGTATTTTTAATATTTTTCAACTGCTATTAGAACGATATATCAGGAGCCTTATATTAAATTTTAACGCTTTTTTACCCAACAAATAAAAATTTATTGATATTTATAGAAAAAAAAACTAAATAAATTGAAAACTGACAATGTCCGTAAACAGCTCAAAAAGAGTCAAAATATTTTCAAAATGTTATGGTGTATAGAAAATGTTAATATAAACATTCAGTGAAATTTTCAAGTATCTACAGTCATTCATTTTTTAATTACAATAAAATAAGAAAATTGTTACATAAGAAATCGAGTAAATATCAAATGTTGTAAAAATATAAATTTCAGACGCTCATAAAAATTTAATTTAAGTTTCTTCTAGACATTTTTTTTTTTGATAAAGGTAGACAAACTTATGAGTAATCTTATATTACATTTACAAATCTTAGATTTAAAAAGAAAAATTTTTATGAATTCTCATCAAAATAATTTGCTATTTTTCGTGATTTTTCCGTATTTTGTCAAAATTTGAACTTTAAATGCTTATAAAAAAAAATTGTGCCATTGTATTTTTAATATTTTTTAACTGCTATTAGAACGATATATCAGGAACCTTATATTAAATTTTAACGCTTTTTTACCCAACAAAAAATTTTTTATCGATATTTATAGAAAAAAAAACTAAAAAAATTGAAAACTGACAATGTCCGTAAACTACTCAAAAAGAGTCAAAATATTTTCAAAATTTTATGGTGTATAGAAAATGCTAATATAAACATTCAGTCAAAATTTCATGTCCCTACGGTCATTTGTTTTAGAGTTACACCAAAAACCAAAATCGATTTTCTCGAAAACAGATTTTACGTAAAAATTCCCGTTTTTCCTTAATTTTTCTTTTGTTTTTCACGTCGCTTGTGACCCCCCAAAGTACCAACTAGATTCACTTTCCTATCAGAAAAGTTACTATTGAAGAAAATCCAAGCACTTTTACTGTCCTAAAAGGTGATGACAGACACAAAAATAAAAAAAAAAATAAAAATAAAAAATAAAAAATAAAAAAATAAAAAAAAAAACACACATCATTGTAGAATCAATACATTCATCGCTTCGCTCAGAATCTAAAATTGAAAACTGACAATGGCCGTAAACAGCTCAAAAAGAGTCAAAATATTTTCAAAATTGTATGGTGTATAGAAAATGCTAATATAAAACATTCAGTGAAATTTTCAAGTATCTAAATTCGTTCGTTTTTGAATTACAACAAAATAAGGAAATCGCTACATGAGAAATCGAATGAATATCCAATGTTGTAAAAATTTGAATTTCAAACGCTCATAAAAATTTAATTTGATTTTCTTATAGACATTTTCTTTTTGATAAAGGTAGACAAACTTATGAGGAATCTTTTATTACATTTTAAAACCTTAGATTTAAAAACAAAAATTTTTACGAATTTTTAACTCAAAATAATTTGCTAATTTTCATGATTTTTCCATATTTTGTCAATTTATGAACTTTGAATGCTTAGAAAAAAAAACTGTGACTAAGGATTTTTAATATTTTTCATCTGCCTTTGAAACAATATACTAGGAGCCTTCTATTAAATTTTCAAGCTTTTTTAGCCAACAAATAAAATTTTATTGATATCTTTAGAAAAAGAACTAAAAAAAAATGGAAAATGAAAATGTCCCTAAACAGTTCAAAATAAATCAAAATATTTTGAAAATGTTATAGTGTATAGAAAATGCAAATACAAACAACCAGTGAAAATTTCAAGTATCTACGGTCATTTGATTGGTGTAAAGTTACACCAAAAACCATTTTCAATTTTGTGAAAAATCAATTTTGTGTAAAAATTCCCGTTTTTCCTTAATTTTTCTTTTGTTTATCTTGTCGCTTGTGAAAACTATTGGGAAATTTTTACTTTTGACCCCCCAAAGTACCAACTAGATTCACTTTCCTATCAGAAAAGGTACTGTTGAAGAAAATCGAAGCATTTTTACTTCTCTAAAAGGTGTCCTCAGACACAAAAATAACAAAAAATAAAAAATAAAAAAACACACATCATTGTAAAATCAATACATTCATCGCTCCGCTCAGAATCTAAAACTAATTGGAAAAAGTCCAGGGCTATCCGCAGATAAATGAAATCAAAAATATGTATGATTAATTATAAATGTATGCGTTGTATTGGAAGTTGAAGACTGCAGTCTTATTCGAATCAAAAAAAATGAATGAAAGATAATGATGGGTGGAATTATAAGTATTAGGTAAATCGTATATGCCACTTACGACTTTCTAGTAATAACTAATAGGTTGCCAGGTTTGGTGTTTTTTCACCTGAACTGGTGATTTATAATACCTACGTAGTCTGGTGGCTGAATTTTTAAATAGACTGACATTCTTGTTGATTCACATTCATTGTATTTAATAATTTAATAGTTATTATTTAAAATATAAAATTATGTAAAACAATTTTTTGTGAAAAATGTGAACAATAATTTTAAATAATGTATAATGGTTCATAATGCCTACTGTTGAATTATCTCCATAGTTCAAAAGAAATATCTTTACCACGATATCGTGACGTATACTGTATGTTGAATTACTGTTTTATTTGTATGAATACCAATACAATATAGTATTGTTAAGAGGACACTACACCGAAATGTATTGTCTCTGTCTTACAAGTGCGTAACATAGCAAATTTTACGCTCAACAGATCACGTTTAGCTCCGTTAGTTTATCAGTTAAATCAGAGTGAATTTAACTCTAGAAAAGGTAAGATCATTATCTAGAGCATCTCATAGGATTTGTATTATATTTTAATTTTAAAGAGAGTTATGAGTATTTTAAAATTGTAAATCTCAAAATTCCTGTTTGAGTACCTTATTATAAGATAATAATTCTAAGTTTGTATTTATAATTACATAGGAATATTGGATACAAACATAAAATATAAAACCATTTTTATACAATCCAACGTATTTAGCTATATTTGAAGAACAGATTTTTTTTTTTTTTGGGGGGGGGGGAGATGATTAGCTGACGAATCAATTTCACACATGTCACATTTTATTATTTGCAGGGAGTTGGGAGCGTGTAACCCTATGACTGTGACACTGTGTGAGGGGACGAGTTTCCACACGAGTTATTTACTTGATTTTCTATTAATTGTATCCATAGGGCATAGACGATAGACATATTATTAATAAATGGCCAACGGGACGCTGATAAGTGATTATTGTAAAACCAGCGTCATAATATCATAATCACATGTTCAATTTGTATTTTAAATTTAAATTGTGTACACAGTGCAGAAGCCAGATGTACCACGTAGGTACCCAACGGTAGGCGTGTCGAACTTTAAATTTAAATACACAATGCGATGAACTATACGATTGCTCATTAGGTCTTCACTATTTTTAAACCATAACAACGTTACACAATAATAGATATTACTTATTAGCGAATAGTGGGGCAAACTAATAACAAAGTTGTGGCCTTGACGGCTTGGCACTACTGTTGTATAATATATAGTAGTTGTACTGTTGTAGTGTCGGGGTCGCCGAGGGAATACGTAGAACTGTAGAGTGTAGAAGTTCGACAAATTTAATTGAAGGCAACCAGTTTTTACTTCGTATGAGGTCCCCCCCCCGTAAAGATATCCGTCATATTATTTAAATTTTAAACTTTTAAAGCTTAATCTACAAGTGAGTGGTGGAGGATCAGACTGTAATAAGCATAGGTGCAAATAGCCCAATTTCTTGAGGGGAATAAAGCCCTATAATAATACAACTGATATATAAATGATATAATATGCTCAATACTAAGTGGGTAGGCACTGACTTTTTAATCGGGTGCACTTGGTAGACATTTGGAGGGATTAAGTCCCCCCCAACCCTCGCTATTTGCGGTAATTGTAATGACCACCTACCCAAATGTAGGAACTTGTACCATAGAATAGAATTATGCTTGTACCTATCTACGATATCTATACGACTATACACGATTTACATTTTAAATATCACGATTTAATCGATTAGCGGCCATTGGGATTTCTGTCTTCTGACCATAATGCATGGGATAATATTAAGTAATAAATAATAAATTATTGTTTGGTAGTAAAATTAAAAAAAAAAACTGATAATTTTACACGTCACGGTGTAGTATGAACCGTGTACACTGCACAGAACATAACTATCTGGTTCCGAGTTCTGACGGTCACAACAGCTGATCGATTAATGACCTCGTTATCATTCGATGGATTATCATTTATTAGTATTTAGTTGTTAAACAAAATAAACAAAACTCGGTAGGTAACAAATAACAATATTGAACACCTACCTACCTATTCCACGGACATTGTAGTCACTAGACAGTAGACAGTCTCCTCTCGGCGGTCACTAGTCAGTAGTCGCCAGTCTGTCGTACCTAAAATATTATTGTTTGGCTTCGAACTTCGAAGGATTTCTTGTGGGGCGTACATAGGTACTTGTAACGTTTTATTCCCGGGACGACGACGTGCCTATAGAAGAAGCTATTTCAAGTACGTACTCAATTTAAAAATAAGGTTTCATTTTTCGTCAGTCCTAAAAATTATTTTAATTTAAATTGTCAAAAGCAGGCTTGTTTTAAAAAAAAAATCGTGTTAAATTAACCCTAATGTTTGTTTTATTTTGACGCACAGGCTCTTGAAATGGCGACTAGATTGTGTTCAAAATGTATACAATCCAAACTGTACACTAATTATTTAAATTTATCAAGAAACTTGAGTAAGTAAAGATGATTATTAAAGTCCATAGATGATAATTTGGTGTATAACCTTGTCCTTGCATTTTGAAGGTGTGTTGACCCATGGCCATCACAAAAGAGACACTGTTCACCAACGTAATTTCCAGACGTCGCCTAGTTATTGGAATGTAGAAAACTCAGGAACAGGACGCAAGGGTGATAATACAGGTCATACGGGAATCGTTTGTCCAAAGTGCACAACTGCCAATTTAGAGTTCTTTTTAAGTAATATATTGACAACATTTAAAAATTATTAAATGCAAAATATATTTTATGTGTTTGTCCTGTTATAGCTTCTAATCGATTTTTGAGATGTCAGCGATGTTATCATATATTCAAAGTAATTTCTGCTGAAGAAAATAATTTAAAAGATGTAACAGAAGAACAAAATAAATATAAACCACCACCAATTCCAAAAGAAGTGAGTAATTATTTCTAGAATTATTATTTATCATTATTGTAGTACATTTATTATAGTACCTGCTATTGTAGAATTTACTAACATTATATTATAGTGTTTGACATTAGTGTAATCATTTAAAATTAAAATTAAAAAATTATTTTTGGTTGAAGTTGAGTATAAAGTTTTGATTTTATGTATTCAATCATGCCTAAAATTTATTTCAAAATTTAACTCATAATTTGTCAATTATTTTTATTATGCTAAAGTTTATTTTCATATTATTTTGATAAAGTTAAATTTATGATGAGTCTTTAGTTATGTACGTAAGTTTCAAAGTTCAGATATGTAATAATAATTAAGAATAATGAATAAAGTATTTTGAAATATAGATATGAAGATATTTATAATTAGATAAATACTGTCGTAATAATTGTGTTTGGTTCTTAACTAAATTAATTATTATTTAATCCATATATTTTAAATACTTTGTTCAATACAGATTTTTGTGAACCTTAATAAGTATGTGATTGGTCAAGACTTAGCTAAAAAAGTGTTAGCTGTGGCAGTTTACAATCATTGTAAACGTATTATTCATAATATTACAACACCAAAAAAGAATGATGTGATTGATCAACGGTTACTAGATAATTTACAAAATTCAAGAGGTAACAAAATATGAATGATGTGTTTATGATTATATACAAATACAACTTTGTTTTTATAAGTATACAAATTAATTTATCTATTTATATACAAAAAATATTAATAAGTACAAGGTCATTTAAATTTTATACAATAGAACCTCTTTATATTGAAATCGCTCTGGGCCAATTGATTTTTCGGATTTTTTCCCAATAAAAGAAGAGAGACTAAAATATGCAGGATATAGCCATTTGGGTTGAACGGAACTGATGTTATTGTTCGTTATTAGAAGATTTCTGTCTTATAGGGCAGGGATGGGCGACTCAATGCTACTAGAAGGCCAATTTTAAATGTGCAAAAATCTAGCGGGGCCAGAGTACACGGAAAGCAAAAAAAAAACCTAATGTTAACTATACTCCTTTAAATAATATAATATAATTTACATTTAATAATTCAATACTAGATAAGCATTTATATCTACGTTTTACGATAAACATTATATCAATTTTAATGATTTTTTAAATATAATAAAATGAAATACAAAAAAATCTTAACATTTTATATTTTGATAAACTAAATTGAAATGTAGCACATGTCAGTGAAAAATGATACGCGGCCTGCCAGTTGCCTATCCCTGTTATAGGGTGTTAATTATAAAGAGGTTGTAGTGTAGTGCTGTGTTACTATAACTATATATACAATATAATCATATAATTCTTACTATTTTTTTAAATACACAATTTAAATAATGATGTATGTTTGTTTATAATATGATAATATGATATACTTAATTTAAAAATTCTATAAATAATATCAAACATTGATGATATAATATTCTAATTTAGAGAATTTATCTAACAACCATATATTTGGAATGCCACAAATGGATAGTACAAAAAACAATCAAGACGAAATTAAAATTACTTCAATATTTGAAGATACACTGTTAGAAAAGAGTAACATTATATTGTTGGGGCCTACAGGATGTGGTTTGTAATTGTTCACCGTAATACTATTTTAGAAGTACAATATTTAAATATATACTTATTATTTAAAATGTATATTTGCCACAGTATAATTTATAAATTTGACTATATTTTAGTTATTTATTTTAATTAGGAAAAACATTATTGGCTCAAACAATAGCTAAGCAATTAGATGTACCATTTGCAATTTGTGATTGTACTAATTTGACACAAGCTGGTTATGTGGGAGAAGATATTGAAAGTGTAATTGGAAAACTCCTACAAGCCGCTAATTATGATGTTGAAAAAGCTCAAACTGGTAATATATAAATTGTAATAATTTATTTGTTCAATATTCTAATATCTATATAAAAATGTGTTTAATATTTAAGATATTAAAAATGAGTATGTCTATGACACTATCAGCACTAATGTGGCTTGAATTGAGTTTTAACATTTTATTTACAATATTCCAAATTAGGTATATTTATTATTTTTAGTATTTTCTGCCTTCTAAAATACTAATTTTACATTTATCTATTAGTTTTCTGATCTTACACCAAGAAGAGTTAGCTTCTCAATATATTAAAATTAAATCTTAGTTATTACTTATAAGTTTAAAAGGACATCACACCCATATATGTTGTCTCCGTCTTACACACGTACAATGTAGACAAAATGTGTTTATGCAGTCTGAGTAGAACAATTTTGGTGTTAGAATGGTTTAATAAAAAAATCTATTACAAAATTAAAAAATGACAATATTTTAGAGGGCAAGACGTTGAGTTTTTTTTTAAAAAATTTAAATTTTAAAAAGTTAAACGTATTTTATTAAATGTTGAAATTTTTGCTATTTCTAAACGATATAATGAATGTCATGTTGGGTATAATAGAAAAAACGCAACAACTTGCCCTCAGAAATATTGTCACAATTCAATTTAACAATAGGTATTTTTACCCTAGAACCAAAATTGAGCAAGTTCCACTCAGACTGCGTAAACATGTTTTGTCTATGTCGTACGTAAGTAAGACAGAGACAATACATGTGGGTGTGACGTCCTCTTAAGTACCAAGTACGCTAGTAGCTAGCTATGTTTTCAGGCATTATATTTTACCAGTCATCTAATTTATTACTCAAAATTGTATTATATATATTATATAATTTCATGACATAACTGAATGTTATGTGACATAATTTGTATGACTTAATCATGTATAAGATTCGTGGTTAGATTAAAAACATATAAACAATGTAATACTATTGGGTCAAATCAATGCTAACAATGCATTATGTATCATAATGCCTATGGATTATTATTATTCTATTGTTTTAAAATTTGTGAATAAAAACGATTAGGTATATTATATTAAAAATAACAATTGAAGCAAATGTTTGAAGGTTGTGAAGACATTTTTTAATCTATTATAATATCATCTGTTGTTGGAACTATAATTTGGTTGTTTATGTTTTCTAAACATGATTGAAACACTTAGTTTCAATAATTGGTATATAGTCTTGTTTTCAGGAAATAATGTAAATATTTTATCATAGAATTAAACATTCAATTTTTGAAATGTTCTATTGTTCACGATTCAGGAGTGCTAATAATATTATGGAATATGGATACAATTATTTATGTTTAGAAATTAATTTATGTATTGTAAAATATTTTTTACAAATGTATACATCATGTTGTGCTTAGAAATTAATTTATATATGGTAAAATATTTTTTACCAATGTACACAATATTATGATTGTGTATGATTTATTCTAATCTTTAGATCCTTATATATGAGTATATTGTCTTTAGCGTCTTAATTTTTAGTTATTTTTTCTGAACAACTGACAAGATTCTTTTTGTTGCCATCAATCGATCAGTTATGCCGGTTACATCTATAAATATTGTTGTATTTGCTGAATAGTGAATAGTCTTATGCTTACTTGATTTACCTGAATGTTGTCAAGTTTTATCTATATAATTTTATAAACTTATTTCTAAAATGTTAGAGTGGAATATTAGGACTTCCAACATTTTCATTCAATATAGTATACCAATGTAAATATATGTGTAGTTTTAACTGTTTTAAGTATAGTGATATTAAAATTTAAAATAGATTATTTATTTCTGTATTGAAAATTTATGTCTAAAAAATATTATTTATATTTTTTTTAATTTATCATTGTTTAATAAAAATGTGGTGACTATTCTCAGAAACTATCTAACAATTTAAAAGAAATCTCTATTTATAGTATTTTACATTAAGTCTAAAAGCAATTTCTTACTTGCTCTGCTAGGAATTCAAAAATAATTACAATATTAGTCAATTTAATTTTTTAAGTTATTTATGTAAGACAATACATATTATCAAATATGTATACAAATACGATAAAGTAGGTAGTACTTATTCATAAATACTATTAATATTATACATTTTATAATTCAATATGATAAAAAAAATGTTTTAGGTATTATTTTCTTGGATGAAATTGATAAAATCGGTGCAGTGCCCGGAATTCATCAATTGAGGGATGTTGGAGGTGAAGGAGTCCAACAGGGAATGTTGAAAGTAATTTTTAATTTTTAATCGTTAAATACATTTAATAAAGTTGTTTTAATAATGAATACATTATACATTATTTATACATTGATTAATCAATAATAAATGTTTTACAAATAAATTATTTATGTTTATTTGGAGTTCTTTGACGATAAATCTGTTTTGATTTAATCTCTTATATTTGACAAATGATTTTTAGAGGTGTTCTCTGGCATATATGAAAAAAAAAAACAAATGTGTAGTCTAATTTTTGATTGTGGTATTATTAACTTTATCCCTACCTTCTCCAAAAAAGGTTTGATTACTCAATAAACTGGAAATTTATGTTATAAATAATATATCTATTGGTTAATTTAGGCATTAATTAAGAAACTAAATTTCTAATAATTTATTATCTCAACATTTTTTTATAAATATACCTTTTACATTTTTTAAAAAGTAATAATTTTGGTAACATTAACAAAAAAAAATATGTACTTTACCCATGGGCTATGCACTGTCATTTTTATATATAGATTATTCTCAGAACTTATTATACAATAAATTGTAGAAATTGTTATAGGATCATTATCAAGAATATCATACATTAGGTATACTCATCAAAAATGTTATCAGATTTATTTGTTAGTCATTATATACGATTCATTTTTCCATTCCTTTCTCAGTTGATATACAACAATGACATTGATTAAATTATATTATTGAACAAAATAATTGTGAATCTAATAAGATGGTAGATAGGCTGAATGTATCGTTATTGATAATAATGAGCTAATAAATACCTTTCTCATCACAATTGGACATTGTACTAGGAAAATAAATCAGAAAAAATTACCATCACTAATATACAGCTATTATAATCTATTTTATAATACTTAGGACCGTTCTCACAATGTCCGGTTAAAGTTAATCGACACTTTACCGGACATTGTAAGAATGGCCCTTAATACATAAACTATTTTCAAGCATATAATATTTTTATTGAAGTTTTTGTCTCTTTTTCCATGGCAATTTGCAACAAATTCTTATTTTTAAAAACCGTCCTTTTATGATGTATTTTTTATGTATTGTAATGCTTACAGATGTTGGAAGGTACTGTTGTTAATGTACCAGAAAAAAATACCAGAAAACTTCGAAATGAAACAGTTCAAGTTGATACTACTAATATCCTGTTTGTTGCTTCTGGCGCATTTACTGGTCTTGATAGACTTATAAGTCGCAGGACAAACCAAAACGTAAGGAACGAAATAGCTTATTCACATTATACTGTCTTAAATTGAAGTTAATTAATTAATTTTATTTATATTTTTCAGAGTCTGGGATTTGGAGCAGAAATTAATAATGAAATGGGAAGTAGTAGAGCTGCTGCTGAAGCCGACCGTGTTGCTTCAACAACTTCATACACTGATATTGAAAAGGAAAATGCTGAACGAGATGGACTATTAAAAAAAGTTGAACCAAGAGATTTAATTCAATTTGGAATGATACCTGTAATTAATAATTCATTTATTATTAAAATTAATGTGGCATACCGAATAGACTTATTGATGTGGGTAGATTATTTATCTTCTTTAAAAATTGATTTAAAGTGTTATTTGAATTTCAATATATCATATATATATATATATATATCAATATATCGGAGGGATGCTAAGGTCACTAAGGCGTGAAGTAGCCGCCCTCGAGAAATATGGCTAAAGGTCTAACAACCCCCGGGGGAATGGTCTTATACTCCCCGTCACACAGTGGTTTACAATATCATTTTAATATTTTTTTTTTTATATACTAGAAATAATAATAATAATAAAAAAGTCTGAGGCACTAGGGAGCTGCCGCGGTAAAGGTATTGCATAACAATTTATTAATCGGAAATATTTTATTTGAGACTTTTTGCTTAGCAACTGGTTAGACTGTAAATAACAAAAATAACAATAACATCTTACGGTCACGCTTTTACGTTCTGAAAATTTTTTTACAGTCACCACGCCAGGCCCGCTATAAAAGCTATACAATAGCTTAAAAAAACCATTTCTCAATTACATTACATTTTCAGTTAAATTGTTGATAATTTATATATCATAGTTATTCAAAGTAAATTATTCACAAATTCCTTGAAATAACAGAACATTTTAAATCAAATAATTCTCATTGAGTTCAGATTTTAAATTTATGTAAAAAGTAATATGTAGAAAATAAAATATATTAACTTTTTTAATTAAATATAATTTTATTTAATATCATTAATTTTAAAATGCCCGTCCCTAGTCTCTATACCAAATTCTAAATCATGCCAATAATGATAAATGTTTAACAATTTTAATTTATATTAGTAAAATATTGCTTTACGATTGATAGAGTTTATCACTCATCAGTACTTTAAAATTATTTATTAAATACTTGAATATGTAGGTATTATACGCAATTTTCAGTAGGTATCATTAAGTATTTTATATGCTTTAAATAGCCAAATCTGAAAAAGGAATCGGTCATTGGATAATGTTTTTGTAAGGTCAAAAGTGGGTCAGGTGGAGATATTAAACAGTAATTATTAAAAGTTTTACAATAATTCATAAATTATAATTATTATAAGTGTTATATCATTGCTCCAGTAATTTGATCGAAACAAAGGTTCTCTGTCATGAATTATGTGTAGTTAAAATATTAATTTTAATAAAATTAATGTTTTATTCCAAGTTTTTTAATATAATATATTTTATTCATGTTAATTTTTTTACCAGGAGTTTGTGGGAAGGTTTCCAGTTTTAGTTCCATTCCACTCTTTAAATAGAAACTTGCTTGTACGAATTCTTACCGAGCCAAAAAATAGTACAGTTAAACAATTCAAATTACTGTTTGGATTAGACAAAGTTGAATTAACATTCACGGATGAAGCACTTAGAGCGATTGCCTCACAAGCCCTAGAAAAAAAAACAGGTGCTCGAGGATTACGAGCAATTGTGGTAATATTTCATTCTAAATTCTTATTTTATACAATAATGTGAACACTGAATAATTAGTAACTCAAACTTAACATTTACTAACAAAATACCATGAATATTAAATTCATTAATTATTTTAATTAAATATAATATCAGTAGAATTACTGTCTCGGCTTATTTGTGTCGTTGACTAAAAATGTGCTTACATACTATAAATTGCACTTTACTACTGCACTGCTAACTGTTAACTTTATCAACTGTGTAAATATTTCAATAATAATTTATATGACATTTTACTTACAATTTCTACAGGAATCCATTTTGTTGGACCCAATGTTTGAAATACCTGGATCTGATGTAGTTAGTGTTCATGTCACTGAAGATGCAGTCAATGGAAAAATGAATCCACATTGTATAAGAGGCCGTCCAATTGATGAAGGAGAAGCCAAAATGGATACAAGAGCTAAAGTTGAATGAATTAACATTGTTTTTAAAAATGTATATTAAATATTGTCAAAAACTACTAAAGTTTGTTAAAAAATGATAAAAACCTTCATTCTAGAAACATCTATTTCTTGTTAAATTAATTTTGTTTATTTATCATTAAATTATTTTAATATTTAGGTTTAAAATGTTCTGTAAATTGCATTATAAGATTATAGGTACATAGTTTATGTATTATTTGTGATACTATATGAGATATAAGTATTCATAAATAAATCAATTCTTAACAATAATATTTATTATTATTTTCTTTAGAATATTTAGTTATATTATTAAATATCGACTTATTTTTGGATATGTCATAACCATCGATTCATATTAGGTATGTTGTATACTTGTGTCACTGATTATAATTTATAAATAATATTTACAATATTTATAATCAATGGTTGTATGTATAGTTATTATTATTATGCAATATTAATATTTATTGAATTTTAAAAATAAATAATTTTTTTTCAAAGGTCATAAGTTATGAAGCACCATTTGTTTAACCCTTTCACTACTCTAGACGTACTATTACATCCAAAATATTTACCCCATTCACTGCTCCAGAAAGTGCCACAAAAACCGCAGGGGCAGCCAGGGCAATATCCCTGTAAAGAGGTAATGCCCCAATGCCCCTATAAAGGGGTCCCTTGGTTTTTGGTTCCAGGGCCCCGCCGTCATATAGGTCATTGCATTATGTTCTCATCATGTTCAATTCAAATTATTTAAAAGTTATTGATGAATATACACTAATTTTTATAATTTTACTGTGTTATTATATTTTATCAGAACAGGGCCCTCCGGTTTGCATACATTTGCGCTTCCGAGTGACCGAGTGTTTAAACAGACGATCTTAACCCGTTCCTAAGAAAACCACACGACCACACGGGTCGCAATTTGCGTACTATTCAACTATTGGGACAATATTATTATGATTATTTATAGATATAGTGATATTCTCAGAATACATAATTTGAGATGCGACAGCACCGCTTGTCATCCACCCCACCGTTCGCCATAAGAAATTGCAAACTACAGAGAAATTGAGGAAACTTTATTGGCTGATTGGTAAACACTCCGAACTAGACCTTACAAGTCAGAAAACACGAGATGAGGCTAGATCAACACACCAATCCAGCAGCAATTCAACTAGGTACTTGATAACTCTCAAGACATAAGGCGTATCAAACGCCGAAGACTATAATGACTTTAGACTTAGTATAAAATATTATACCAAGGCCGGGACCTCTCCACTGGGAGTGATAACCCAAGCATGTTCTTGTATATATTACTAAAATATTTATTCATTAATGTTTAATATTTATGTAAACCTCTAAAATGTATTGTTAAAGATCATTGAAACCTTGTAACTTATACTGTACTTAGCAGAGCGACATCCACTTACCCACCTTTTTTTTATTTGTGTTTGCGTACACAATAAGTAGTAGATATCATACATGGATTTTCTTCAACAAGTATCTTGTTCGATGGGAAAGTGAATCTATTTGGTGCATTCGGGAGGTTAAAGTTTAAAATTCCCAATAAGTAGTTTAAAAACGCCCGAAAAAAAAAACAAAATTAAGGAAAAACAGGAATTTTTTCGCAAAATTGATTTTTGATAAAATCTATTTTGGTTTATGGTGTAACTCTAAAATAAATGACCGTAGATACATGACATTTTCACTGAATGTTTATAATTAGACATTTACAGTCAAGTATAACCCATATAGAATAATAATAGCCAATAGTTATACTCCGGTTATAGGTAGGTATAAGTGTATAACAGAATTTATGGTAGACAAACCGTAGAGGTCCTCCATGACTGGTATGGTTGCCGACCACAGACCTATAAACTAATGGACGGCGCATAGAGAGAGAGGTCAGGGGTACGATATAGAGTAAAAGAGTAAAGAGAACGTGAGGGAAATACAGTATTAGTTTCCATAGACGATAGACATGTGATTACCCCCTTTATGTTCTTTCTCTCTTTTCTCTCTTCGTTCTTCGTTCTTTCTTTCTCTTATATGATTCCCGTGCATTGTTGGCAGGGCGGAGTGGAATGCGCTGTTCATAGGTTATAGGCACGAATTAAGATTTAGGTATATCTTAATTCGTGGTTATAGGTCTATGGTGCAGACTGCAGACAGAACGACAGATCAAAATAGAATTATGATAACGGTTTATCAGTGGTAACTATTATCATTGTGTATCCTTTTTTAGGTAAGCTGATGCATGATAGTAATTAGTGATAGGAATATAGGATTTGAGTGTTTGAGTTTGACTTAGATGTTGAAACAGAACTGTATACATTGTACAAGAGTGTCAGGAGTCCGTTCCGCATTCATACGAATTACGTTTTACTGTAGAACTTCTACTTTTTGTTACTTAGATTAACTGTAATAAACTCAACTAAAAGAGAAGAAAAAACATCAATCGGTTGGTGCTCAAGACATGCGAAAGAAAAAACACTAATATAGTCAGATATTTACAGCTCACCATGTCTCATATTGGTAAATTCGGACTACACGGAGGAAACTTTAAAAAACCGCCTCAGCGAAAAACTAGGTATGTGTACAAAGTGTAAAACAAAATGTAGCTGCATTTGTATTACCTACTGTATTAATAACGGGTCGGCTTGTTCGTTTAGATTGAACCGTTCATTTGAAGAGTTGACTCCTATATCTTGGAGTGAGTATTTTGAACACAAACGCTTTGTTGACATTGATGGTAACAAGTTTGCGACCTACTCACTGGGCAATGTTGAATCCGTGCTGATTGTCTTGCTCCACGGCGGGGGGTTTAATGCCCTCACATGGTCTCTTTTCGCAGTGAGTATATCCATAATGTAGTGATGTAATATCAGTTTGGTAGTTACTAGTATTAGTTTACCTGATATTTTGTCAGGATTAGTATTTAGTAGGTATTATGTTTATTTTAAGAAGAACATAATAATAAAACAAAAATAATATTTATTTAATCACAGTTTATTATTGAAAACAAATTAATAAATATCATTAAAAAAAAAATTTAAAAAACATTACGTCGCATTGTTACTATCACTAGTTTTCAATTAATACTAGTTGTATGAAATTATGTTTCCGTTTTTTTGATGCACAGTGTTGTAATGTATTATGTAGATATATATGTAAGCATTAAGCATTGCAAGCATAATATTCATGTAGTCTTTAGAATTTAAATTCTTGATTTTGTAAACAATTTTAATTTAATTAATATAATGTGAGTATACAACACCTAACCTTGGGTGATTGCTTTGAAAAATTAACCCACCTACATCACATTTTAAACAGTCATAAGCATTTGGTATTAGTAATTGAAAACACATATGACACAATTTAATGTAATCCTTTGAACTATTAAATTATTTTCTTTCTCAAACAAGAAACCAATTTTGTTCCATGACCCAAACTTATTCAGGGATTAAAATGTTATATAATTATTTTATATTTTATTGTAATTTCAAATTACATTATGAATGTTATTGCTTTAATACAATATTATGATTTTAAATTAAATAGTGTTCAAGAATCATAAATGGTATATTGTAAATTAAATCGTTTTTTTTTAGAAACATTTAGTAAAACAATGTGAATGCCAAGTTTTAGCAGTTGATCTTCGAGGGCATGGGAATTCATTTACAACAGATGATAATGATTTATCTATGACAACTTTTACTAGGTATACTATTTTGGTACATTTAAATTTTTGTACAGAATATTTTAATTGAATTATTAAAATTTATTGCAGCGATATCATAAGTTTACTACGTAAATCATATCCAGACAAAATGCCATCAATAGTTTTAATGGGCCATAGTCTTGGAGGAGCTATTGCTGTAAATATTGCTTCTACAGCAGAATCAGATTTGCCAATTATTGGTTTGGTTGTCATCGATGTAGTTGAAGGTTCAGCAATGGAATCATTAGCTAGTATGCAAAGTTTTTTGAGAAGTCGTCCAAAATCGTTTAAAAGTTTAATGGATGCTATTTCATGGGGGTATGTATATAATATATTATGTTTAAGACTTAGATTTAAAGTTACAGCTTAAGTATTTAACTAATTAATAATAACAGGTACACCAAAAACATTAAAGTATGTTAAAATTTACCTCAAAACGCTAGTACATTAGTAAAAATAACAATGATATTTAATAATATATAATATTTATTGTAATAAAATTTAATTCATTTAAAATTAGTTAACGTGTTTTAAGTGTCTAAAGAAAACATGTGTTTAAACTATTAAAAACTTGTAATTTTATAAGTTACTACTTAATGTTGAAATACCAGATTATCTGTACACATTTTCAAAAGTTATTGATAGAAAGTTACATGTTTTTAGTGTTCATTAAATGTATTTTGTTACTGTTTGCAAATTTAGAATGGGAAATGGTCATATAAAAAACGAAGAATCTGCCAGAGTTTCCATTCCAGGACAGATAAAAAAGTAATTTTATAATTATTCATTAATCTGTTATTTAAATTTTAAACATTGCTAATTGTTTTGGTTTTAGTGTTGCCACTGGTAAACTTGGTACGGACGAATTTGAGGAACCAACAATTGAGACTCCAGTATTAACAGAAGCTATTTCAGAACCTCAATATTCAATAGATTCTATTATAGAAGATGAAGAGTGTGGTGCATCTTCATTTTCTGTGAGTTTAACCTATGTAGTTACTAATATTATTATATTATATGAGTATGTTAATTTATATCTTATGTTTTCCAGAATGAAAAATCATTGGGCAATTATACATGGAGAATTGATTTGTGTAAGACAGAAAAGCATTGGCCTGGATGGTTTCAAGGACTTTCAAAAAAATTCTTATCTATACATGCGCAAAAATTATTATTACTGGCTAACATTGATCGTATGGACAAAGATTTGACTGTTGGTCAAATGCAAGGTAACATAATATTATTATTATTTTTTTTTTTATTGGTCTAGAGCCCGGTAACTATGGCAATTAGCTATTGTAGGGATTACGTTTGGTATGTTTGTTGGTTGGCAACACATGTATTTGTGGCAAGGTTTTTGCTACTATGGACTCGGGTGGTCATCTCTCCGGGAACTAGTGCAGCGGCCGTTGTTTACTCTCAATCACATTCGGTGATTGATTTTAGCCACTGCGCCGCGCCAAATCAATAACATATTAATATATTAATGAATAATTGTATTTATTAGAAGTGAATTTAATGCCTTGATTAGTATTATTCTGAATTGTTCATAAATTAAAAAATATTTTATTTTATTTTTCATTTTTAGGTAAATTTGAAATGCAAGTATTAACTAGAGTTGGACATGCTGTACAAGAAGATGATCCAGAAAAAGTCGCAAGTATTTTGTCAAATTTTTTGGTACGAAACAAATTTGCTAATCCAACAGGAGATTTTGTTCGGTAAGTTAAAATATTTGTTTAAATTTGAAATATTTTGTAAATATGGTGATTGTACAATGTACATGCATTTTTTAAAAATATTCAATAAAAATAAACTAAAATAAATAATTAGGTACATTTTGGAAGGGTCACAAGACTGCAGATAAAAGTTAATGAAAAGGTTAGGTTGTGTATCATACATTTGCATAACAATTCATTGATTCAAACAGGCAGCAATTAATTACAATTTATAAAATGAACTTATATAAAAAATAATGTCTATGTATGACAGTTTTTTAAATTTTTTTTTTTCATTTGGACAATATTGCGTTAATAAATAGTCTAGGATGGATGTGGATGGAAGTGACTAATACAATCAAACATACATTTTTTATAATATTTATATTAAATGTTGTTTTGATATCAATGTTGTATTCAATATACTTTCAAATGTGTGTTGCAGTATTCTTCCTGGCTGTTAAGCCATTTAATCAAGTATTCAGCTGACCAATGGTCTTCTCAAATAAATATGATTATTGGGTATGTCGATTTAAGAGTTAGACATATTTATATATTTTTAATACAAATGCTTATAACTATAACAAAAACATTGAATTATATAAACAATTATTAAAATGACAAACATATAATTGCGTGTATAAACTGTATCCTATTAATAATTAATACTGTACTTATAAAAATCAAGCATGTGTAATTAATTTTCCTATGCAGTTTACAATAATCTGTATTTTTATATACATATGGAATTTGATTTTGTTAAGTGTTCTTAATAAAATTTATTTGTGTTATATTTCTTTTGAAATTTCTTTTTTCATTAGTTATATCTATGAAAAAATTTAATTTAATTTAAGTATCTATTATAAATATTTATGTATTGAAAAACAAACAAGTTACTCAAGTTATTACAAAGAGACAAACATTTAATAAAATAAAACTTAATTTAAACTAGAGTTAATTATTAATTAGGAGTTTTAATTTCATGTTTCAAACAGATTTTGAATGCATCCCATCCTTCATTTTTTGTGTATGACTAAAACAAAGTACCAACATAAATTATTAAAATACATATTTTAATTTTTAAATACTATGAACAGTTTTATATATTA
This sequence comes from Metopolophium dirhodum, assembly GCF_019925205.1. Lineage (NCBI taxonomy): Eukaryota > Metazoa > Arthropoda > Insecta > Hemiptera > Aphididae > Metopolophium > Metopolophium dirhodum. Next base: position 22,119,247 of record NC_083566.1, read on the forward strand.
ATATTTACAAAAAAATATGCTATGGATTTATCTAATAAGAATTTGTCACGAGTCATTGACGAAAGTACCTAAAAGGAATTAATTTATATAATGTTCATATTTTGAAAACAATCACAACGGTAGAATGAAATACTATAGCAAATTAGTACCTTGAATCCTCTATTTAGCCGGTCCTTCATAATAGCAATAAACTCTCTATAACTCAATTGACCATCACCGTCCTCGTCAAAGATGGCAAACACAGTATGCACAAGGTGCTTGCTCAAACTGGTCCCTGTACATATCTTAACAGCTCTATGAAATTCATCTGTAAAGTAAATTAAAATATTATTTTAATGGCTAAAATAAAAATATACCAATGAACGATGGAGTTTCTACATCTAAATGTTAATCAGTGTTAAACAATTGTAATTTAGCTGAGTTTCTTAAGTAAATAAATGATTGATAGGTAACATTATTTTTTTAACTGCAATAATTATAAAATATATTTTGTACAATATAAGCAAATTAAAATAATTTCATAACAACTAAAACCACACAACTTCATAGTTTGTAAAATGTATAATAATTATTAATAAATAAAGGGGCCCAGGTATGGGGGTCTGAGCCGACTGGGATCTATGGGTTAGTTGTAAATGATTATTAGTGTGCGTAAAATTATATGTGGTCACCATTCCTGTACGCGCATGCACATGAAATTAAATCTATGACAATATAAAATTAATTATACAAATTTTACGACAACTTGCTTATTGTTTTGAAAAACATTAAAATTAGTTAACATTGTCTGAGTTTGATTCTAAAAAATTTAATATGAACTTAAATTTAAATTATGATTTGAAAAAACTCATATTTTTAAGTTTTCAATTAGGTACAGTTCACAATAATATAAGATTTAGTTTTTATAATAGAGACAATCTACAATCTATAGACAATTTTCTGCATAGATCAAATTTTTTTTCAAAACCAAAATTAACTTCAATTTTGTCAAAACTATTTTGAGTTTTGAGCTAAAATTGACTGCAGTAGCAGGCCCCTTAAGTGATTTCCAGCCCCTCTGCATTTTCTATTTTGTATTAGTTGCTTATGCTGTTCAGATATTAATATTTTATTAATTAATTAGTTATTACCTTTAGATATTGGGTGATCGGCCAGTGTATACATTCTCATAGCAATAGTAAAGTCCTCCAAATTATTTAAGAATTGACAAAACACTTTAAACTCATCAAACGAAATGCCTGGTGGTATGCCTTTGTCCATTTTGATTCTCTCCAACAATCGGTCCAGATATGTATCGCACCTATTGTAAATATACATTTCCAAATTTTAAAAGACATCAACAGTGTATAAAATAAATTTAAATAGCTTACAGATCAGTATCCAAGTGAGTATATCTCAATAATATTTTGGCAAAATCCATTTCACTTATGGTATCTCCTCCTTTGGCAAACTGTTGGAACTCCATTTCAAGTACTTCAGTTTGTAGATTTTCCATAAAACTAACAGAAAGTATCAAAATACTGTGAAGATACCTTAATACCTATCTAATTTGTCATGGTCCGATGTACCTAACCTGATTATCTACGAGTAAAACGAATTTAAACGGTTTAAAACCTCTCATCCCATTTAATAAAAAATGCCCATAGTTTGAGTTTTCTACGCACACCACGATATATTATAAATGTGATAATATGTAAAAATAAAATACATAATAATGCAAAAATTATTACTTTCTGAAGTCTTCGTACAGTAGCACGTTGTCTCCCTTTTTGCCGAAAAAATGAACGATCAACGTGGTGTCGACCAAATGTTTTTTTTGTAGACCCTGAGCGTCATCAACAAAATCGTCGGCGCCTATTTTGTCCGTGTCGGGCTTGCCGTCTTCCACGCCGTGTTTGTCCTTCCAAGACTGGCTAAAGATTTTTTCCATCTAAACATCATACGTCAAATGTCAATTGTACACAGTTTATTGTGTTAGTATATTGTTAAGTAAGTAGTAGGTAGTGTAGCAATTGTGTAGGTACGTTTATTAAACAAAAAATATTTTGTGGATAAATGAAAAAAAGTCGTAAGCGCAACACGCAAACATAAAATGTACACAATATAAACAATATGTGTGTGTGTGTGTGTGTGTGTGTAGAAAGCAAAGCAAATAAATACGTAAACAAAAAGATAAACCGACCAAATCATCAGCAGCGCGGTTAATGATGTTTGAATCTTCGTCCGGCACCCGTTGAACGACAGCGACTTGTTTCGTAGATAATTGGGACAACTGTAATATCACATTTATATAACAAATAAGCACCCACTCATTTTTTTAAGCCACGTAACATTTTGTTCCCCTCACCAGATCGTCAAAATTTCCATTATTTTTTACTTTTACTTTGCAGGATAATAGGGTAGACAAATATACGGTGACGATGTTAATAATTCATAAGAATGTGTTATGTATTCATGTATACACAAATATATATATTTTTTTAGGGGAGGATGGGTGTGTGCGACAGATGAATTTATAGTCCTCGATGCAAAACGATAAAATCTTATCGTTTTTAACAATAATACTCGAGTGTCGAGTCCCATCTCCCCCCCAAACACAAGACATCAAGTTTTTAAAAGCAACCAATTTTAAAAAATAATATTATATTGAATGTTATTATATAGTATTTTGTGTGGCAAGGGCGGGAGTGAGATATTTCATTCGCGGGCAAAAATTTATTGTCACGCCTGCACCGAAAGTTTGGTTTTCAATAGCGGTTGACGCGTTGGAAAGCGTCCTTTTTCCGTCCAGCGGGCGGTAAAGTGGGAATCCCTAATAGTGCCGGGCGGTAAAGTGGATATCCCAAAAAGTGCTGCGCTCACTTTTCACGCGAGTATACCCTACACAATTACACAAACAGACACTTAAATCTATATCATGGTCCTTACAAAACATAAACCTTTGGTTACATCTTAATAATCTTATAGTCATATTATAATCATATTAACCTCCATGCGTGACGCTTAAAATAAATAAAACCAGATCGTTTCTTTCATGAAATATTGTTGTTGTAGAATTATAGTCTAGTTGTTGCATAGATCTCTGCATTGTTTTTGCCGTGATCGATGAATGCAGAGGAGTGACAAAAAATAGTATGTGTGTCAGTCTTGGGCGAAATAGCTCACTTCCCGCCCTTGCCACACAATATACTATTACTGGGAGCTGTCCACAGCCGTCATAGAACCATTAAGTAAAATAATTATTTTTTTAAATTAGAATCATTGAAAAAAATCGTAATTTTTGTGAATGAAAACGAGAATTAAAAATATATTTGCGGCTTACCTGTGATCTAATAATGTATACAGTCCACCTTGAACTTGTCTACCTATTTATATATATAAATAGTAAAATATTTTTTTAATGTAGGTATTTAGTTTTATAATAAAAATTATTATTGAAATTACAAATAATATGATATAATTATTTTTAAGATTTATAAATCACCGTTCAAACTACTTTAATGTAAATATATAATTGTTAAAAACAATGGACATGTCCCTCGAAAGCAACCAAATAGTTTTATTAAAAATAGTATTATAACTTATAAGGAATAAAGATACTCCACCACGATTCGATTAAAAATAAATTCTAAATTTACGTTTTTTAAAATTTTTAAATAGTTATATGTATATCATAAAACCTCGGGAGCAATCCTGGTGTTGTGCTACACCATTTTTTTTCACATAAGACACCATATAAACTCAATAATTATTGTATTTTTAGTTTTTACCAAGTTGTTACCGAGGATCAACAAAATTCTCGCTATAATTAACCATTTTTTGCACTTCATGGAAATATCCTATTTGAGAGGGGCCATTATAACCAGCTCATCCATTAAAATGGAGCATTAATCCAAGTTTCACTTCTTGTTCAACTATTTAATGTAAAGTTGTCTTGCCCCCTTCCAAAATCTTCCTTTACGCATATTCTATATGTGTACCGCTTACTATACTCCGTGGGCACAGATTAATATATTGAATACAAAACTAGGTGCCTTATCAGAAATATTTTATCATACGTTCGTTGCGTATCCAGTATATTAATCCGTGCCCATGGGTTCTGAAAATAACCTCCATTATATTTAAATTTTCTTATTTTCGTAATTTTCAGCGTAAATAGTTGAACTGGTACAACGCAACAAAATAATACTATGCCAACCGCTTTGACTGCTATTTTATCTAATACAGTAATACATAAAATTTTAATATTTTAACTATAGGCACGAGGGACCTATTGAATGCGATATTATATATTTAAATTCCATATAGAATAAGTTATATACTCATATGCAATATGTTACGGGTTTGTAATTTGTAAAGCATCATATTAGTAAAGTAAGTATAATTGGTTATTAGTGTTTTTACGTATTGTAACTATATATATTATATTATGTCCACGTTGTTCGTAAATTGTATTAAGTATAGGTATATTTTAATTTGTATTAATAAAAGCATACAAATTACATCGGACAAACCGCGAACAGATAATAGGCAACAAGACGAATATTAATTGTTTAGGTACCTATACTGGTGACGAGTGATGTGCGATCTTTGTTATTGTAATTTATGGGAGAATATTTGTTTAGTCAATATATTATAAATATAAACGACAGTTATATAGTTTGGACGAGAAATGAATGACCCAGACATTACACAAAATACAGACAAACAAGAGAAGCATGATATTAATTTACAATTCATCCAATTTTGTTTTATAAATATCGATTATAGAACAATCATATTTTTATTAATAAGTGCCTACGCATTTAAAGTTAAGATGAATAGAGTACTAAACATGTCAACGATTTTCCAGTTAAAGTTAGCTTTCTATATAAACTTTATTTTTAATTTTCCAATTTTACCTTTTTTAGTAGAACAAACAACAATAAAGTAATGATAATAGACAATATTATAAGGTGTTGTCGTGCATACGTAAAATATTTCGGTAGTAATAATAGTTATAATTATAGAGTTATTGTTTAATAATTATGAGTTATTATTATGTATGCTCCACACCGAATAGATTAATTTTAAATTTCTTAAAGGATACTTTATTTAGATATCATGAACCGTGGTATATTCAACCGTCATTATCACTAAGTACTGTTACCTAGATGCCACCCTATTATCCGTATTTAAAAAGTATAATAAATAAATAACCATATTATAGACAACTCACTCACAATTTCTTTAGCATGTTTATTAAGATCTATTCTGAAGGCTGGTTTTCCAGCTAGGAGCCGTGTTATCTGATAAAACATAAAATAAATAATAAAATAAAAGTAATGTGAACAACGACATTAAAAAACCCAATACATATTTTTTTTAAACGAAAAATATTTAGTGAGAACAAAAAAAACTGGAAAACTAAACCTTTATCTTATTATATTATACAATTGAACAACGTTCAAAACAAACAGTTGAATCAAGTATAGTTACCGCGATAAATAAATAAATACGAATCACTTAACTTTTATATATTGTTGTTTGTAGAAAATTTGTCTAATAAAACCGAACGAACTGTAAGATTTACATTTAAATGCAAAAGAATTCAAATGAAATAGGTATAAAATTGAGGCATTGAACTCAGTTTAATTAGCTACTAGGGTGAAAAAAAAATATTATTTTAGTTTGGAAGAAAGCTATACAGGTACCAGCTATACACGTACCTATATCATTTTAACTGTATACTTTGATTGTAAGATAAAATACATATCTACCTATATATTATCAATGCATGCAATATGAACGTTAAACCCCAATAAGAGAAAAAGTTTTACGTCCAGAAATTATAAAAGTGAAAATATATAAATGAAAATGGTGAAAACATGCAGGATGGTATAAGGTAAAACTCAATGTTTCAAAAATACAGTAAGACGCCGATAACTCATAATTATTATAACATAAAATATTAATATAATATAATTACCTACGTTATGAAGATAATTTATTTGTTAAAAAATTTAAACCCGAATAAGTTTAATCTTTGTATTACTGTATTATTAAAAATACTTATAGGTACTATATTACGTACAATAATTAATAATTATGTGGTAACGGTATGTGCGATAATATTATTCTTACCACCAGAAATTCATTTTTGTCTACCCTATGGTTACCATCCGTATCAAACATATTAAATGCTATACGAAATCCACTCTGTGGTTCTGCAAAACGATTTTAAATTCACAATTAGTATAAAATATATTATGCCAAATCGGAAATATATATTTAATATCATGATTTACTTACTGGTTAACACGGATAGTAAGAACAAATATTCTGTATACGATATGATTCCTTTGTCTCTGAGTGTTCGAAAAAGTTGTGAAGATCCCTTTTTTAGCCCAGGTACTTTATCTCGAATTTCATCCAAATCTTTATCAGTCATAAAGTGTCTCTGAAGCCGAGCTAGAAAAAAAAACACAAATTTGGAAATTAAAGGAGGATCTATATTATGTATGCATTATTTAGTAAATATAATATATTATTATGGTAAATATAGTGTACAAGCCAAATTTATGAAAAATAACGGTTATTCCTCCACCAAATTTAGTTATTATATGTTTTATTTATAAAATATTAATCATAGGCACTTAAAACTTTTCGCCATTACGTATATTATTATTTTTTATACATAGTAACATTTTTTTAAATATTTAGACTAATTTTAAGGTGTTTATGCTCTAGGATCATGTTTACAAGTTAATAACATCAATATATGATATAATATTATAATAATTATTAATTAATTAATAATATATTATATGCGATGTTTTGACAAAAAAATAGTTCAACACAGGTAGGTCACCTACCGCATTTCTAATAAAATAAAATAAAATCACGTATAAATTAGTAATACAATTACTAATAGCATTTTTACTACCCCAAAAGGTGAACGACAGACACAACATTCAAATATACAAACTCTTCAGTTTTATAATATTAGTATAGTCTATACTCTATAGATTATATATTTTAATATTTTAAACGTTAATGAAATAATCTTATTATTTTGTTAGTAGATGATTTTTTTATACCTCTAGGTTGCTCGTCAACGAATGATTCCAAAAAGTCTTGCGGAGTCATATAAAGTTGTCCATGGTATTCAACTGAAGCGAACTTAATGAAACGTTTCTCGCGTGATGTCAAGTGTAGACCGCTTAGATATTCGTCATTTGCTCTCTGTATAATGTAAATAAATTGTAAAATTGTTGTTAAATGTTTGTTGTATTGTATAATTTTACCAATTTGAAAATCAATAACAATCTACAATCTAAATATATTTAATAGGTAACTAAAAAGTAATTAGGTATGTGTTGGATAATTTTGGAAGTTATACATATAACACTTGTAATATAAATTATTTAAAATCATAATTATTAATTACTAAAAAATACAATTACAAAATTGTCTTCAATTTACATGTATTACTATTTATTATACATTACAAATTTTCAACCTATAGCCAGAAAAATAATTAAAATGTATATTATTATTATTTATTACATTATCTTCAAATTATTTCAATGAATTACATTTTTACAGGTTTCATAATATTTTCTGATATTTTGTATCATTGATGGATTTCAATAAAAAAAAAACATTACGTGTGAATATAGTTCATATTAATTATTTAATTTGGGTCTTTCGGTATAGAAGCATTCAAGCCATTGCTAACAGTTATTCTTTGAAAATGTTCTAATAGTTAATATGTATTATTTAAATTAACTGCGTCATCTTATCACTGTTATGTGAATAATTTTGCTACACGTACTCAAATCCGAAACAATAACCTTAGATTGTCTAATGTCTAATCTAGAATGCCAATTAGATTCCAATAACCTCAAGGGCGTTATAATAACAATATTTTTTAATTTTAAAGATACTTTAAAAGTATTACGGAAAACGTAGTGTTTATTAATTATTATTAACCAGTGTTGCAGAAGTAGATTATTCGACTGAATATTATTTTAAATTATGGTTATTGTGCTGTCTTAAAAATTCTTAGACAAAACTTAAATATTCAAAAATCTTTAAATTTCTGAAAAGAAAGTAAAAACAATCGTACCATCGTGATTGTACCAATAGTTACTCAGTAGCTTTTAGAACTCGGTGATGATCACCATTAAATTGCATAAAACATATTCTTCAAGAAAATATCATATGTTTGAATATTTCTTATTTTAATATAACATATTAAAATAATTCGTGCACATATTTAGTTACAATTTATTGAACTTTTTTAACTTTGTTAGTGGTAAAATAAAATAAGACATATTGATATACAGTCATATTATTTGCGTATAATACAAGTACCTATTATGAAATAGTAATAATTATTAAATACAGGATTATTGTAAACTTACTAAGTATAAAACATTAAATTTAAATCATATTATTTAATACCTATAATACAAAATTATAAATATTTTAAAAGTTTAAAAATCTTTTTGTTGAGATAAATAAATATTTTTTTCCCAACAAGTGATCAACTATAAAAAAACATAATCCTTATCAATTTAAAGACGTACTGTCGTACTGGTTGTTCAGAAGTTAGGATGGTTCGGTCGAATATCATCTTTGACACTCCATATTAATATACCATGTTAAGTATATTATTTATTTATTCATCAAGAAAAAAATGAGACCCACTGAATAGATTTGTGTAGAGGCAACATAATGCCCGAACATAAGTGTTCACCCCCAAAAATGTAACGGCAGACCCTTGTAGCAGCTGTTAAAATAACAAATAATTATCCCAAAAAGTATTTTTAAAATTAGTTGTGAATAAATACAAGAAACAAAATTGATTGATTTCTTCCTTCATAGCTATTGGATTTTATTTCACACACGTGGGTCATTCAAGGCGTATGTCATCAAATGCGTCTAACAGATGGACTATCAAACTTTCTCGGAAAAAAACACAGCTGTAAATTCGGACACCTTTCAACGCTACTATATGAAGCCGAAAAAAAATACGAGAGTAATAAAGAAGAGTCAGCAGTTAAGAACTTCTTGATAAGAACAATAATATTAAGGGTATATAAATTATCAAGACACAATTTAAATTAAACACATTTACCCTTTTATAGTAAAAATATAGCTTGGCGATTGATTGAACAATCAATCATGATGTCAAAATGTACGTGATGTTTAGTTTCACACGACTGTGATCTTGGAAATGAATCTAATGGGCTGTTAAAATAAAAGATATCGTGAAGACATCAGACTATTAAGGAGAACAACAAAGGGTTGTTTTTATTGTTCAAAGACCCAAGCCATACTTAAACACACTAAAACAATGAATATTTACGATCTCACGAATTTTTAGATGGTATCCAACTATTCAAGGAAAACATTATGTGGACATGTATGTTGTATATAGGTACGTAGAAGTATGTTGTACTCCAGTAGTAGTGTTGTATATTGTGTAATACTACATGTCTACATAAGTATTTTAAATTACCTTATGGTAATATGCAACTACAAAGGTATATGATTACAGTTTAACTAGTTTAAGTGAGATGATGATAGGCATTAGGAAATTTATTACATCGCCACATCGGTATAATAGGTTTGGTTCTTAGGTAAGGCCCTTTAAGGAACTTAGGTAAACTCGAAAATCACCTAGAGACTATTTGCTATATTACATAATATTTTACTAATCTATAGTAGTTTATAAATATAACAGAACATATTTCTAAGTTAATTTAATAATCAAAATTAGTTCATTATTTTTGGTCAAGTTGAGATTTTTTGAATTTTTTTTTACCACACGAAAATGACAATAATACAAATAGGTAATTATAATATAAGTAAAAATTAAATGTTTTGAAAATACACTAGTTGAATAAAAATTTGAAATTAAATGGAAATGGGTGTAGCAGCCGATTTCGCAAACAAAAATATACCTAGGGTAGGCCTAACCTAACTCAGCGGCGTAACTAGAACTTCAATGCCCGTGGAAAAATAATCCAGCGGGCCTTTAGTTTTACAAATTTATAGGGACAACCACTGCAGATTTATCATAATCGTAGTTTTTATTTGTAAATGTTTTGATTGGAATCATGAACTTAGATAGTTCATAGTATCTTAGTTCTGTATAAGAATTTAAACATTTTTTCTTATTAAAATATTGGGAGTTAAGCATTGATATCAAATATTAATTAGATTTCATAATTTTATTATATTATCATGGGCCAATATTTCATAATCACCACAGATTACCTGTATAGGTAGTAGGTACCTCTATACCTACATATTAAAATAGATTAGAAACTCATTTTAATAGGCAAAATCCATTATTTCGTGAGAATTATTTCAAAGAAATTTGTCAGAGTTAATTACTTTATTCGCAGTAATATCATCAAATATACTTGGTAATATCATAGGTTGAATGACCGTTTTCACTCAGAATCGTTTTTCTTATACAATAATATTATATCATTAATCATTGAATTCAAATTTAACACCATCCATTACAGTGACCCACTTGTAACCTACTATACAGCAGAGCGACATCCACTTAACCACCTTTTTTTTTGTATTTAGCTGGGTATATTAAAAAGATCGGCATACTCTGCGAAAAAAGTCTACGCACGCCAATAATAGCCTGGACTATCTACAACACGCTTTTTGAATTATAATCGTATAACACAGCCACTAAATCCTATTTTTAAACAAGATTTGAACATTGTAAAATAATATTTTTCTGAAAAGGATCTACATCTACTATCTATATTTTTAGCAAAAGGATAACCTAAGCTAACCGTTCCACAATTATTGGTAATAGATAGGTACTTCAATTTGTTTTAAGCTTTTATTATACTTACATAACATAGGTAACATATTGCCGCGATACCGCTAGTAGGTACTACCTACTACATAAAGTATAAATAACTATTATAGTATTAAATAGTATACCTAACATAGTAACATATTATATAATACCTATGTTTAGTATTTTAAATATTAAACCCATTATTTTTATATTATCTATAAAAATAGAAAATTACTTCATAAGTTCAAATTATTTATTATGTATATACGTTAATTTACATACCTAGGTAATTAATGTTATTTTGAAAGGTAAATTTTTCAGAGCAAATAACTAAATATTTCAATATTTGACATTTGGAACAATATATTATGTAGGCAAATATTAATATAGGTACATAATTATAAATCAATAATCTTTAATTACGCGGTTGAATAATAAATAAACTGAAGATTGAAAAGATAAACTCTCTAAGTAATTTTCCAGTCTTAGTATAATATAAAACGTATAATGAACATAGATAATAATATAATATTATGATGGAAATATGGAATAAATATTATCAAGAAATAAAACTAAGATAAACGATCTTCAATAAATGTTAAACTTGACATCCAACTTTTTTTTTACTAACGTGCTAGCAGGGAGCAATATTTGTGTGTTTTACTATATTTATGTAAGTAGACCTAAACATTTAACAATAAGGTGACAAGGGGGTAGACCGACCGAGTTCAGATAGCATCAGTGTTATAAATGGCCGGTTGGTGAGACACCACAGGGTATTTTTGTCGACTGTTTCATCATTGCTTTTCAAAAGCTGTTGTTACTGTAGAATACTGATTGTATTATATCGTTATCGTCATCTTTAATTATGTGTAAATACTTAATACTAACTGGATGAGGTAAATCTCTTGGGGAAAAAAAAACTTTTTAAATATTCCTACTATGATTGCTGTACGTCCTCCGTCGACATGCTTTGCATCTTGAAATATACTTATCTACCTTTAGATAATTTAGATATACATATTATATTGTGTACTACTCATATACTACTAATAGTACTAGTCAATTTTATTCTTATATTACAATTTATAAAAACTATTCAAATCTTAACAAAAAATGAAAAAAAATATCATTTTAGTTTTAAGTTTAAATAAATAATACTGACATCTCTGCAAAATTTTTTGGTTGGCCACTTTTTTTTCTCTAATTTTTGTAGAACTATTGCTGGACAGAGTATAGAATACTTATCACATTTTTTTTTTTAGGGGAGGCACTTAACACCATTGTCCTCTGGCTACAGCACTGATACCTAGTGTTATATAATTATTCAATACATTTATATTAAATTGTTGTAAAAAAATGAATTTAAATTTTAAATGGACAAAACATAAATAGTTTAATTAAAAATATTAGACATTTAAAATTAATAAGTTTAAAAAATGTTTCTAAGAAAAGTAGGTAGGTACTTAAGTAAGTGTATATATTATATATATATATATATATATATATATAATATTATAGGCATACATAGGTTCATATAAACAACTTAATTAATTTAACTCCAATAGTTATTTTTATTTAGTTAAAAAAACTAACATTATAATAATACATATAAGTAAGAATTTTCTAATACAGTTTTTAAGACCCATGGTCCACGGAAAAACACCTTTTTTGTACTATAAACATACTATATTACATATTTTTTCATATTTTACCAATTGTTATGATACATAAATCCTAGCCCTAGTTATTACTTAGTAATATACTTTTGTAAAACCAAATCCATTTATGTTTAGCTTTATTTTGGTTTTTAGTTATGCAGGTTATACTGTTACTGTAAAATAACAATCACATTACAGATAAATAGATTTGAGTTAGATGAAAAGCTCCAGTGTTTAATAAAGTACATGTTAGTGAAAATAATAGTACAAGAGTGAGAGTTGAGAAGGAGGTTGATATTGTGGGAAGTTAGCAGCCGATCTGTGAAATAGGAAAAGAGTCCTGATAATGAATCATTAAAATAGAAATTAGTGGTTGAAAGTAAATAGTAATATTGTATAGAATTTTTCAAAAAGTAATAATTAAAGTAGGCCATGTGATTATTAACTAAAAATTACATCTAATAACAACTAGGTAGGTATCTCATATCTTTGTATGCCAGTGCCGTGCCAACTTTCATTGGCACCCCTAAAAAAGTACATATATAAACATTTTCCGCCCTTTAAAATAATTGTCTAGGGCACTTGCCCCCCCTCCCATGTCCCTATAATCATTTTTGTTTGGAACAATGAATATATTATAACATGTCAATAAATATTTACCTCCCATTTAAAAGGACTAAAAAAAAATTACCACCTTCAGTATTGTACATTTGCTTCCAAGCCCCAAACAAATACATGACTATTAGTTGACCGCTAAAAAGTTATTTTCCTATGCTGGTCTGAAATTTCAATTTTTCCCTGCCTATGGTTTAGCCTTATCAAATATGGGACGGCGCATTAGTAGTAGAACATTTATTAATTTATGACAAATGTCCACCGTTGAAGTTATTTATTAGCATTCGGTTATTCAAAATTTAAAGAATGGGTATATATCATAATGTATAAGATACATTGTGATAATAAGACCTAGTAGTATGACTAATTTATAATAATATACCTATCTACATTTATAGAATTGTAATTTGCATTTTAGGCATTTATATATTTCACGTATCAATTATACGTATTTTAAGTGGTTACACGTTAAAAATATACATCTTAAATCTATACACCTATTAAAGGTAAATCATATAAGTGTAAATTTAATTAGGTATTTTCTCTCAATCGACAATATTCTGGTACAGTTGTAGCCCTCTTATAGATCATGATTGTGTATTTGTGTATATCAAAATAAAATGTTTTGTAGATGTACTCGCTATCAATAAGAGTTTATCATCTTTATGTACAAAATTGTCAACTTCAATGAATTACATTTGTAATAAGTTTTACTTACATCTTTCTTTGAATAGGCATACACTTTGAAGTCAGATGTAAACCCATATGCTATGATACTTATAATGCCTGCTCCTGTGATCCCAGCAACCTTTGAATATTTCCGTAATAGTTGAGAACCCGTGGAAAATCTACGGCCAACAGGAATATTATTGATTTTATGCAGTCTAGTTAACTGAATGCTACATCTCAACACTTTAGAAGAATTCATTTCTCTAGCAAGTTCATAAACTATACTATATTAAAAACAATATTTATAATTAAACCAGGGTAATATTATTATTAAGTTAATTTTTATTGCTTACTAAATTTCAGAAATTCAATTAATAAATAATATTAAAATAGTTTGTATAATAATAATATATCGGTACTGAATGATGATAAATTGATAAGTTTTCTGATATTAAAATGATGATAATAAAACATATGGCAGTTTTTTAGTATATTCCAATTACTAGATGGCGATAGTGAGATATTAAATAGTAGAATTTACTATAAATAAAAAAATAAAACCTATACCTATAATAGTATTATTATGCTACTCAGCTACTGGGCTCTCGGCATCGGGCACTGACACATTTAGGCACATATGAGTAGGTTAGTCAGTAGGTACTTACTTGACACGGCAGTCGCCAAGTTGCATTAATTTACTCACATTTAATAGTTTAATACCAGTTGCCATATATAAATTATAATATAGGTATATTGTATATAATAATAATATTAGATTCTGATTGTACTAATTTTTCAATGATGTGTGTTTTTTTTATTTTTATTTGTGTCTGGGTACACGATACGTAGTCAAAATAATGCTTCGATTTTCATCTTCAGTACCTTGTTTGATGAAAAAGTGAATCTAGTTGGTGCATGGGTAGGTCTGCAAAATAAAAAACGACCGGAAGTAGTACCGGAAAATACCGGGAAAAACAAAAAAAATTAAGGGAAAAGAGGAGTTTTTACGCAAAACCAGTTTTTGACAAAGTCAATTTTGGTTATTGATGTAACTCTAAAACAAATTACCGTAGATACTTTACATTTTCACTGAACATTTATAACAGCATTTGCTATACACCATAAAATATTCAAAATATTTTGTTTTGAGCTTTTTATGGATATTTTCAATTTCCAATTTTTTTAGGCTTTTTTATATATATGTCAATAAAATTTTATTCTTTGGGTCAAATGCTTGAAAATGCAATGCATTAACAACCATATTAATAATTATAATATAATATAAAATATCCTTGGTGAACAAACCGTCTCGGCTCAGAATCGTTTTTCGACATGATTTTAACAATTTAACATGGGGTGTACCTAATACTGTTCATGTTCATTTTTTTTGGCATGGACTTACATGACTTTTTGATCATAAAATATGATATTTAATATTGTTATAAAGCAAAAAATATATGATGACATTATATTATTAGCTGCAAAAACCAGGGAAGCCCAGACTTGCCTTGTTTTTAACCATAAACTACTAAAGGTGGTAAGTCCATTAGCACGTTATCTCCGTAAACAACGATTGGGCATACCTTGTTTTTGAACAGTATTAACCGTGACGATAATATGGCGCATTCGAAACAATCAAAAAATGATTTTCGAGAAAAGTTGACTTGCCTAGTTGTTGCAGTAAGCCCTTCAATAACTAGTGTAAAACAACGAAGACTGAAAACGTTTGAAAACAAAATCTGGAGAAGGATATGCGATCGGGTCAGGGATACAAAGACGGATGACCGGTCAATGACATATGAAGTTTAACCAAGAATTGAAGGAAGAATTAAAAATGGTAATATTTAATAGCTTCATAAAGGTTAATAAAGTCAAAGGATACATTGGCTAGGACATGTCACGAGGCGTAATACAGAAGCAGTAACCAAGATAGTGTTAAATTGGAAACTGAAAGGAAAAATATCACGGGGTCGAAAGCTCTTGGAATACAAAATTAGAGAGATATAGTACAGGGTCGAGACAAGTGGAGGGATTTGGCGATGGCGGCGAAACAAAAGAGGTCTTGGAGAGTTACGAAGACTGGAAGAAGAAAAAGAACTAACCTTTTAAATGCCAATGACTCATTGACTCAGCTGCATAATTTATAGTTTGTAGGTATCCTTATCCAGAATTTCAGTCCTAATTTCTGAAGGATATGTGTTAGAAACAATGTATATCTCTAAAATGTAATCATACTGGCCATTTCGGGATATACACATACAGTTTTATATCGGTTATTTTACTTTTTCTAGTAAATTAATATTGTTCTCAAAACTTTATACTCTGATATAGCTAACTGTATACGTCGGTAAGTACAATTTCTACTAATATTATCAAATACATTCAAATACACTTCACTTGAAGCAAAACGTATACGGAATATAGGGAAATTACACGCAAGCTGATAATGTTTATCCTACTGGTGGGGTAACCGCCTAACCATCAGTATGGCAGGCGTCGACAGCAAGCCCACTGTTAATTTGTTTTCCCAATATTTGACATTTTTAGATGCAAGTCATTTAATAAAGGTAAATAGAGTATTATAAATTATAATTTATAATAAACAAATAAAATGTAAAAATACTAGGTTAATATTATAGTTATTAAAGGTTAATATTTGAGAAACAGTATTTATATATTTCTATTTTTAAAACTTTTAGTTCAATATTTCTTCTTTAGTAATTGTTTGAATTATTCTAAAAACTTGATTTTAGATTCTGAGCGAAGCGATGAATGTATTGATTTTACAATGAAGTGTGTTTTTTTTTTTGTGTGTCTGTCATCACCTTTTAGGACAGTAAAAGTGCTTGGATTTTCTTCAACAGTAACTTTTCTGATAGGAAAGTGAATCTAGTTGGTACTTTGGGCGGTCAAAAGTAAAAATTTCCCAGTAGTTTCCAAAAGCGACGTGAAAAACGAAAGAAAAATTAAGGAAAAACGGGAATTTTTACGCAAAATCTGTTTTCGAGAAAATCGATTTTGGTTTTTGGTGTAACTCTAAAACAAATGGGGACATGACATTTTGACTGAATGTTTATATTAGCATTTTCTATACACCATAAAATTTACAAAATATTTTGACTCTTTTTGAGCTGTTTACGGCCATTGTCAGTTTTCAATTTTTTTAGTTTTTTTTTCTATAAATATCAATAAAATTTTATCTGTTGAGTAAAAAAGCTTGAAAATTTAATAGAAGGCTCCTGATATATCGTTGTTTAAAATGTAATATAAGATTACTCATAAGTTTGTCTACCTTTATCAAAAAAAAAAAATGTCTACAAGAAACTTAAATTAAATTTTTATGAGCGTCTGAAATTTATATTTTTACAACATTTGATATTCACTCGATTTCTCATGTAACAATTTTCTTATTTTATTGTAATTAAAAAACGAATGATTGTAGATACTTGAAAATTTCACTGAATGTTTATATTAGCATTTTCTATACACCATAAAATTTTGAAAATATTTTGACTCTTTTTCAGCAGTTTACGGACATTGTCAGTTTTCAATTTTTTTAGTTTTTTTTTCTATAAATATCGATAAAAATTTTTTTGTTGGGTAAAAAAGCGTTAAAATTTAATATAAGGCTCCTGATATATCGTTCTAATATCAGTTAAAAAATATTAAAAATACATAGGCACAATTTTTTTTATAAGCATTTAAAGTTCAAATTTTGACAACATTTATCAAATTTATAATTTATTAATTATTTTGTAGTTAAAAATGTATAAAATGTTTAACTTTTATGGCTAAGGATTGAAAATTTAAAACAAGGCTCCACGTAAATAGGTTATATATAAATTACTTTATTCACAATAATATCATCAAATATACTTGGTAAAATCATAGGCTGACTAGTGACTGACCGTTTTCTCTCAGAATCGTTTTTCTTATACAATGATATTATATCATTTCAAAATTCAAATTTAACACCATCCATTACAGTGACCCACTTGTAACCTACTGTACAGCAGAGCGTCATCCACTTATCCACCTTTTTTAATTTACATTTTTGAATATGAATATTATATATTCCTATTATAGGAATAATTATCTATAATAATGGCATGCAGAGTTGATAAAGTTGTTATTTGTTTTTATTAATAATTACGTATACATAATATAGACTCGGTATAGGAGTACCAAAATAATATTAAAATAAACTAAATTAATCAAATATAGCTATCAACTATATTTATTATTCATGTTTAATAAAATAAATAATTCTAAAATCACCGTATATATTTTACTAACTAATAACGTGCAATAATTCATAAGTGTATTAATTATTTTTTTTATTAACATCAAATGATCCCAATAAGTAACATTAGTAAAAACTATAAACCCGTTAAATTGGTTGATAAATACTTAATGTGAGATTGTATAATATATTATATAGATATAGCATAGTGTAAATAGGGTACTTTGTAAGTTTTTATCTATGTAATTTTAAATGGATAATATTTTTAACCTTTTACATTTTAAATTAGAAATTACACCTCTAGGCTCTAATTATTGTTAATGATAAATGTATATGATAGATAAATCATAAATGTAATAAATTGGTGCATTTAAATATGATTAAATAATATCGATTAGGTAGGTATGTACTATGTGCGTAGTATCTTAAATTATATTTAGTTAAATGTTATTGACGTTGCATTTTGGCAATATAAATAAATTATATTATAACTAGCTAATCCCGTGCACTTCGTTGTCCTTAAAAAATGACAACCCTTTAAAAAATTGTAATTGTTCAAATCCTTATTGGGATGTAACTCGCAGCAGTAAGTGCAATACAGCCACCCTGGTAGGCAATCCGACCATTATACGTCGGATCGCGGACAATGTGCGACAGCATATCAAAGATACCTATGTATAGTATATCTAATATTTAAAATAATTAGGAAAAACAAAAGTAAAATATAATTATCTGTGAATATTTTAATATTATTATTAAAATAATAAAATAAAATTTTATGTACCTTTTTATAAAAAAAAAATATGTTCAGATTCATTTTTTCCTAGAGCTCTATTATTATGTAATTCAATTTGTAATGAAGTCGATTTATTTTTTATGTCTCGTGAATCTTTTAAATCAAAAGCTTTATACCTACTATCTAATTGAAATTTAATTATTTTATATATATGTAAATTTTTGTTATAATTCACCTTTCAAACTGTATTAATTATTTTTATATGTATGGTTTTTCTTGATTATTATGTATTATATCCTATGTAAAAGGGCTTGTCCCGTTAAACTTAATAATAAATAAATAAATAAATAAATAAAAATAATAAATTGTTTAATATCCTTGGTTTTGTTTTTTGTTATTTTCTATAAAGTGTTCCAAAAGCTTAAAAATATAATACAAGGTTCCAATATAAATTATTAATACTGAAATAAGAAAAAAATAATTAGACCGTAGATCGTAAATAATTTTTAATGATTCTGCATGCATTTTAAATGTTGAGAAAATTGAATTTACACATAAAATATTTCTCTTAAAACGATATGTTCTTATATATGCTGACTGACCGTCTATGCTTAAAATCGTTTTTTATGTATAATTATTTATTATTGAATTGACATTTAACACATACCTGCATTTTAGTAACTTACTCAATGTCGAGGTATTTACTTGAAACCTATTTAATACTGGAGAGCTACAGCCCCCTATTTTGTTTTACTTATATTTCTAAGACAATATGGTAAAATGATTTTATTAATTTGTATATCATATATACTGTATAAAAGATTCTATTGAAATGTAACATAATATGTTATATATTTAGAGATTACCTATCTATAGAGTGTCTATCTACAGCACAATCAAAAAGTTTAATATTAGTATGTAATGCAAAGTACAATAACCAAGATAGAATAGAATGTTTATACATTTCAGCAATGTAACAATTTTTTTCCCAATATAGCGTAATGAGCTCAATGGCAAATAAATAGTAATAAAATATGTTACTGTTGCAACTTGCAATCCTTACGAGTTACTCTCAAATCTAAATAAAAAAATCTCTCAATTCTAAATCTATATGTCATAAACATTTTAATTACTACGAAATAAATTTTAAAAAAATTGGGAAAGTATCTCTGCTGTATAGTAGAATTTAAGAGTAACTCGCGTCAATTTGTAGGTCAATGTAATAGATGTTTTATTTGAATTAAATGATAAACTATTGCATAAAATGATTCTGAGCGGAGACTGCAGTAGTCTTTATTTCTAAGGATATATAATTTTTTTTTTTTTATTACATACTAGCTGGTATACTGTATAGGTTAAACTAATTTTGCCAATATCAAAGCGACAACGCATGTTAATTTTGTGAATTCAAGCTATAAATCAATACCCTCGTACCATAGAATGGTATAAATACGTTTGTCAAATAAATACTTTAAAAATAATCAAAATATTTTGAAAATGATAGTGTAAATAAAAAATAATTATAGGTAGGTACGCATAAAATAATAAAAAGTATCAATGCCTATTAAGTAATAATTAAATTTTTTTTAAATATTATAATTCATAACAAGGTAACTAGAATTATTCTTATTTTCCGTTTAAAGGTTTAATATTCAATTTATTCAAAATTGTATTTGAAAAGTCTATACAAATTGTATGCATATTTATTTTTGAGATTTTTTGGTTGCCATAAGAATATCTAAATATATTTAAGAGTCTTAGTTATTAAAATTTGAAACTTCAAACGATTAAAAAAATTGTGCCTAATTATTTCCAATATTTTTATTTTGCTATAAGAATAACTTATATGGAGTCTTATACTCAATTTTAAAGCTTTTTGACTGACCTAAAATTTTTCATAAAAACTGAAAATTCAACAATTTTAAATGCCTTAAAATAGTTTAAATGTCACGGTGTACCGATGAGTAATGACAATTTATGTAGGTATAGACGTATAGTGGAATGTTTTTAGTTTCTAAAGTTAATTTATTTGAAAAATAACAAATTATCAACAATTTTGAGGATAAATCTTTATAAGATGTTTAAGTAGGTATCCCGCGCAATGTCGTTATTATTTGAAGTACAATCGCTCAAAAAATATATTTGTGGCTTTAAACTTTTTTTTAAATATCAGTAAAAATGAATTATGAGGAATCTTCAGAGCTGACAAACAAAAGTTCAATCATTCATAAATAAAAAATATGTTAAAAATTATAGTAGCTATAATGTATATCTAGTAAATGCTAATATAAAAATTCTGTAAAAATCTATTTTTTTGAAAACTGAATTGGCATAGACATTTTTTCGCGATTATTTTGAAGACTACTAAGAATTCTTACATTTGGTCCTTAAGGTAACAACTAGATCAGTTTCTTCTATAGCCAACCCTCGTCCCTCTATGTTGAAACTTAAAGCAGTGTTCAGTAGTAATGCTTCAAATATAGTTATGACAGACATAGGCTTAATTTGGGGGGGGGGGGATTGAGTGTGCTTAGCATCCCTAATTTGTTTCATGTTAATTTACATTTTAACATTCATTATGTGGGAATCCATTACTATAAGAAAATATAAAAATAAAAGGGGAAACCCCAGTTTTTTCATTGAAATTGCGCCCGTGACAGAAACAAAAAAATACAAAATAACACATATTTATATAAAACATTTATTGCTATATTTTTCAAATAAACCTGCTCATAATATCAAAAAGACATTTCCATAAAATATAAATCGTCATTGGCCATGAATGATCATTTGTTGTCATTATCACTTATTCAGTATTCTAGACTATAGTATAAGAGTTAGTGGATATCTTTAGATTCGCTATGTAATTATTATTTTAGTTAAACAATTTTCTTGATCAAAACCTAAATAAATTATAAAATAAATATAGAAATTACCTACTATACATGCATAGGCGCAACGAGGGACATTATTCTGGCGGGGAAGGGGTCTTAAAATTGTATCAGCAGCACAATCCAGATAATTAATATAATTATATAATGGGGGCTACGTACAAAACAAGGGGGCTTAGCCCCCCCCCAAGTCACCCCTAATTTTACCTAAGACTACAGTCTACATTACATGACTCAATCAAACAAATATTTAATATTTGTATACCTGGTAACTACTAGCTAGTAGATATAATAATATATGAGTTTATTTTTGAAGACAGCTAACTTTTCTTTAAGTATAATTTAACTCAATACATAAAATTGAATATTAATATATTAAATATGCATATAATTTAATCTTATTTAAATGATCTATTATGTCTTGAAACAGTAGTTAGTTCAATTAAATTATAATACTGATTGTTCGTTCCTTTAACCTTTTATGTTTATGTCCAACGTTACATCATCATTCATGCCAAGAGAATTTGACGTTTAAAAACTTTCTAGTCTATTTGTATTGATTATTTCTACTATCATTCAATTGGCATAGTCATCTAGGTATTAGGCACTACTAAGGTAGTGAGGTCTGAGAATAATATATTACCATAAAATATATTATTTTATTGAACAATTAAATGTTTTAAGATCTTTAGATCATAACCAAAATATTAAGGAGTAATATTTAGGCAATTTACATGACATGTACATTTGGGCTATGTCTGTGTGTGAGTAATAAATGAATATTAGCGAGTGTTTTCGAGAATCGCTACCGATCCGAGTATTTCTCGCACGCGCACATACTTGTCAATACTTCGCGAAAATGAAATATATTCTTGTTTGCGTAACTATAAAAACTACTAGAAGTGGTAGTAAATTAAACATACTTTCTGAAGTTCGATTGTAATAAAAAAAAAATGGTTGAATTCATAAGCTTTTAGTCTAGCGTATGCTCTTTAGGTTTAGGAATCACTTTTTTGATTTACAATCAGATGTGCCCAAAATAAATACAAATGTAATGCAATTATTTCATGGGATTTTTAAGAAAAATCTTAATTTCAAGGTTTTTTAATATTGAAAATCAACTTTCTAAAAAGCCTAGATGTTTTGTCAAAAATAATATGACGTATAAAAAATAAAAATCGGACATTTCGAAGTATGTGTACTTAACCACCGCTTATTGGTCTAATATTTATATTTATTAATTTCATAATTAATTGCGTTATTATTATCAATTATACATTTGTATGGGAGGCATCTGTCATACAAATATATCATGAAAAATAATAAAAAAAAAATTACTAGACCAAAGTTTTTGAGTAGTTATTTAGTTTAGTTAGTTCTATAAAAAATAATAGTTATCATATATTTTAATATGACCTTAGAGACACATTAGGTATAAATAAAATATTTTACATGCCTATCTGGCTAATGGTAACTATAATTACTTATTATAGTAAGTACTAAGTAGTAACTATATAATGCATAGTCTATTTTTGTAAATTACATATACCTTGACACAATAGATATAAATTGTACCTAAATAATATTTTTATTTAAAAAATGAACATGCTTGAATGTTTTATACTCTTAATAGGCAGTTAATTTAATATTATATATTAATTAATTTGTAATTAGGTTATTTTATTTACTTATCATATGGCTATTAACTATTACAAACATTAATCACACAACATCAATACCTATGGTACCTATAATCTATAATAATTCTACAGTATGATTATATACCGGCTGATGATTTTGTTCTATATTTCATAAGTAACTCGTAAATAACGTTTATAATAAATTAAATAAAATAATTTATATACGTCTGCATTGAATTCATTGTTAAATTGATTGTTTTTTTTCTAAAAATAAGTAGGTGATAAAATGTGATTTTTAACATATTATTTGACAATCAACACCTGCATTATATTCAGTAAAGTGTAAAGCATTAAGCAATTAGATATTTTAATTAATTTTGATGATCTACGATCACAGATATATAAAAATAAAAGTTAGATAATTCTATTTTCTTTTGACGTAGTTTATCAATTTGTGTAGGTATATAATATATACGGATGTATCAATAATTGTGAGTAATACACTGATGCCATGTTGCATAAAAAATTGATTAATTTAATGGACCAATCACGGGCCACTAAATCTTTTTTAAGGTTCCATTAGCTCACAATTGATTCATTAAATGTTTAGTGATTGTTTGTGTGACTTGGCATTAGTAGTTTGTAATTTAAAATTTAAATAATATTTAGGTAGATACAAATAAATTTGCTTATGGCTTGCACATTTCATACAAATTATTTGCATATTGTAGTGTAAAAATACACGTAATATGTATATGTAAAAATAAAAATAATATTTTCAATTTTTTAAAAAGAGCGATTTATTAGAAGCGCAGCGAATTGGAAATTGTGGTTTCCACGTGTATAAGCACGTGATTTATCAAGGATAACAATTTGCAAATTGCTGCAAATTGCAAATAACACGATCGTTGGAGAGGTAGCAGGCAATATTGCCCAGGGTATTGCTATTTATTTGCGTACGTGATTGGCGACATGTGTGCGAATTCGATTATTTTTTTTTCTCCTACGTCACGTCCGCTGGTATGGAGTACAGACCAGTGGCCAAACGTATAGCCGACACCGGGCACAGACCGTGTCCCGACGACGTCATCACAGATTTCGCAGACCCGCGCATACCATATTACCATCACAGCCACGAGTCGTCATAATAATAATTAATTACAACTAGGCAATCATTCCCACTGAATTATATGCATCGTGTCTGTACTCCCAAACGGTTATTATGTGTTGCTATAACCTATATATAATAGTTATTATTACACTTTTGGCGGTTTACCGTTAGCTATATAGGTACACAAATATATTAAAATATATATATAAATGAATAGGGACCTACCTAACTCTGCAGTCTGCGGTATTTCATATTATATTTTATTTTATTTTGGATCACTTTTGCAGACTCACCTATATTTGAACGACATAGAGATATTGTAAATCTATAGAAGCACAATAATTCTTTATTTAATGTCGATTGTTTTTTTTCTTACTACAAATTACAAGTGTTGGTCAAGGTCTTATATAGGTGAATGGGTTTGTAAATAGTAAATGCGATATCACTATATCGGGATATAATACAATACTTAGTTTAGTGTGAATAAACTAGCTGTGCTTTTTGGAATTTATCGTGAACCGATTGGTAAGGATAAACTGATTTTAAGGTTTATATAGTTTTTTGTTGGTTAAAATAGTGTCATGTAACATTAACTACACCAGCGAATAAATTATATAACTATGTAGGTATTAATTTTATATTTACAAACAACGTATTATTTTCAAATATTTACGTATTACGTGTCATTTTTTTCATTAGTTTTACGATTAATTTTATTTAATTACATTTTTTTTTTTATTGGCAATAAATGTCGATAAATTAAATTTTATATTACACTTATAAATATATTATTATATTATGTGTTTATATCATTTGTTTCATACATCACTACCTATGTATTTTTTTTCTAATTTTAGATCAGAATTTTGTATTTAATCTGAATTATATCGTAAATTAGTAGCGTTGACAAAATATGTAGAACAATTATTTGATAAAACGATATAATATGGATTACGTTTAATATTATCAAAGAGTAAAGACCTGCGTCCCATGTATATCTATGTATAAATAAAAGATAAGATTGTTCCAATAAAAGTAAAATTTAAAAAAATTACCACTTCAAATTACCAACTAATAACTATATTCGATTTCTACTCAATAGATAGGGCTAACAAATATATTTGGTATACCTAACACCCGCACAGTAATTAATTGTTAAAAAATACTTAGCTGTTGGGTAATTTGATTGTTCAAATCAGTGCAATAGGTACTAATATTTATTACACATAATATTGACATATTATGAGTTTATGAGATGTACCTACATTGTTGATTATACACTACTACACTAATATACTCATTAATCACAAATAAAATCAATT
Source organism: Metopolophium dirhodum (assembly GCF_019925205.1). Lineage (NCBI taxonomy): Eukaryota > Metazoa > Arthropoda > Insecta > Hemiptera > Aphididae > Metopolophium > Metopolophium dirhodum. The sequence continues at coordinate 22,144,957 of NC_083566.1, forward strand.
TTTAAGAGCACAATAATTTATATTATAAAAATGATACTTATAAGTTATATCTTTACATTTTTCAAATATCGTAGTAGTATAATGTATTCATTATAATATTATATGGTGTTAGTCAATGCAGATATTCTGGCCATGGGTTACATATAAAAGTTCATTTGAGTTTAAAATAAAAACTAAACTTTTAGTACCTAAAATGCTTAAACATCCATAAACTATATAGTTGAAAATTTTAGGAAGTATTAAATTTTAATGATCTGTTAAATTTAACAAATTGTTTTGCAATTCGTCATCAATCATAATATTTTTTTGTTGTCGTTGCAAATAAATTCATGTTTTTTTAGTGGATATTAGGTAGGTACCTACATATTATATGATAAACTACTATACTATAGTATACCTACAACATGTACATAATATTATTATATGATTTATATGCATCTACATTCTATACACAATTTCGTTAAGGATTAAAGTATTTTACTAAGGTACCTAATTAAAACAATGTTTCAAGTGCTAACTTAAGTGTTGAGATATTCACTTTCATTTTATCTATAACGAATTACTGAACCACAGCTAGGGCTATAATAATACTTCCTCTAGATTTTTTATTATCCAAAATATTCATAGAACATAAATTATTTTTGAAACTTACAGTTTTTACATGTATCTATTACCTAGTATAGCTGTCTTATTTATTCAACCATTTAAAATTGTTTAAAGGTCCTCACACCCGAATTTATTATAATATATATATAACAATTTTTCTTTCAGAAGTTTCAGTTTTGCTTTGTTAGTTTTTGTATTAATGTACATATTTGCCTATAATCAAACTTTCAAGTAAGAACATTATCTGTGTTCTTTCGTTGGTTTTTTACACTAAAATATGTTACATACTCAAAACTTTAGCTTAAAAATTAAAATATTGTAAAATACCAACTGGTAACGAGGGTACGGGACACACAGATTGTAAGTTCTTACCTTTATGTTTGATAATAATATAGTTCAATCATCCAAATATAAAATACAATACAAAATTGGAACTGTTGAACGCTAATTTGCTAATTACTATGTTGTACACGTTTGTAAGACAGAGACAACTGTTGTGGAGGTCTTCTTAAATACTTTGAAAAAAAGTTAAGCTTTTAAATAAAACGTAAATATACCTATAATATATTATTTATTTTGCAATCGTGTTATGTGATCTTAATAAATACAATATGTTTATGGTTTATCTTCTTTTTTTTTTTTATTAGGGTTAAGGCTTCGACTACTAGGTTATTAGCCTGTGGTACTGTAGATTTGTTTACACGTATGTGTTAGTTTTGCAGAATTTTTGATTTGGGTACCCGTAGGTATCTGCCATGCCCGGGTGGGGGATGGCGGCACTTGTTCTCCGGACACCGTGACTTGCCCGAAGAAAAATGCCGCCCGCGACCGAGGTACGAACCAGCGCCGGTGTGCGTTGCAACCGACGCCTTAGTCCGCTCGGCCACTCCGTCCCCCTCTTCTTCTTTATATTTGTTATTATTATTTATTATTTATATATAATTAATGTACCTATATAAATATTTGTTTTGATTTTTGGGTCACAAAATAGTGAATCACGATAGCCAATAGGTCTATTAGGTACTACCTATGTACGATGAACCTCTGAAGTTGTAATTCTTTTATTCTTAAAGATTCTTAGCATTCTAATTTAATAATATTATGTTTTGCGTTGGTATGCAATACGATACCAATTACCATTGTCGAATAACGCCAATAAGTCTTTACTCGTTATTAATTTTATCACGAAATATTCGGAATAAACAATTAATACCCATACCTACCTATCAAAGTAATTTATATTTTTTAAATGAAAAGTACCTACTAACCTACTATAGATTTACGTGGATGATAGAATTGTAAATTTGCCGGACAAAAAATTCCTATACGGCTATACACAAAAAATACACATTACACAATACACATATCGTGGCAAAAGTTTTCCAACAAGTATAGGTAAGCGCTTATTAAAATAGGTGACTAAACTATATCTTAACGTGTATTTAACTACTGTTATAGGTACGACTGGTACAAGTATAAGACAATCACGAACACGTTCGAGTTTTATGTTTGCATATTATCATGATCATACAATATAATAATAACTAGGGACGGATGAGAGAGAAAATAAGAAACTGTAGTCATTGCAGAATCACATACAGGAAACCGCGAACACATTTATGGTATATAAATTAAAAGTGACAGGTATAGACTACATAGGTATTAATGTACAGAACTGTACTACCATGCAAGCAGGTAATAAAGCACGGTAAGCAACGCGGTGGTATACGTATTATAACATATAGCCGAATGGCGCGGTTTTAATAGTGTTGTCATAACCGGGCGTCCGTGTTATTCTCGGTCCGACGATTGCTAAAATAGCGACAACAACAACGAAAAGCACCGTGTACGAGGTCCAAACGAAACGGACAGTAATATTATAACAAATAACAACACGCCATTCCGGCACAACAACGCGTACCTAAATGTTGGTTGGCCACGCGCGCGTGCCGTTCCGGCGGGATAACAAACATAATAATTTAACATTATATTATTAATTGTCTATACTACCTCGGTGGCTAGGTATACGCTATGACTTATGACCAGAGTACGGATTTTGACGTCGTTTGGTTTTTTTTACCTCCACAAAACGAATCTTTATCGGCTGCAGCAAGCTGCTGCATACATGTATATTATGTGCGATTTAAACATGGCGAAATCGCGTAGAATAAATGGACAACATTTTATTTATCTTTTTCGGAGTTGATTTCAGATTCTTTATGGTTATGTTATTTTAAATGCCTTTTATTATTAATTACCTAACCTTTATTAATGAATGAAAGAGTACTAATTATTTAAAACGACATACATTTTTTTTCAATTTCTAATAAAAATTAAAATCGAGTATAAATAAAACACTTGATTGTAAGTTATAGTGCTTCAGATAAAAGGCCATTTTATCGTGCAGCCGTGCAGGTTACAGGTACATATTATTAGAACCCTATATTATCTTTTTAATTACTAGTATATGTTTATTAAATACTAAATAACAATATATTATACGAAAAAAAATGGTAATAATTTTAAGGGCTTTAAAGGTATAATACGTAGGTTTATTATTACTTGATTTTAAATGCTGTTACAGGATTTTACTTTATAGTGCTTCAATGTCCGTACTCTACTCATGACGAACGTTTGAATTTCAACACAATATAGTTTATTATACTTAACTTAACGATAATCGTATCAACCACAACAAGAACAAGAACAAAATAATAAACACATCCATATCCATACTAATCGAGCATCGCAGCGGCGCGGCGCGCGCGAACCACCAGACCGGCTATAGTGGCTCCATCTGTGGGCCGCACGCGCGCGCCGGGTCACATGGTCTGACCGACAAATTGAATACCGTCTGGCGGTCCCCGTGATTCCGTGATTCCTCGCGTTCGCCACTCTCTCGGCCAGTCACCAACCGCACGTCGCGCAGTTTATTAGAGGGGAAAGAACAGAAGACGTAAAGAGGAAAAAATTAAATAAATAGTGATCCGATCGACAAGACGACGCGAGCGAGACGGACGCGGCACACGACGTGACCGACCGGCCGGCCGTTTCTCGAGTAAAAACGATAATAACATAAATAATAATATTAATATTATACAAAAAACGAGACGAACAAGTGACCTTTTTTTTCGCGCAAATTTATCAGTTTGATTTTTTTTTTATTATCATTACCTACCTACGTTTTCGCGCGTTCGACCTCTAACGCGTTGCAAAATTCGAGCGCGCGTGATCCGGCCTCGTACCTATTATAGTCGCATGCCTAATATTCACACGTAGTTTTTCCGCCAGTTTAAATTTTTTCCGTTGGTTTTAAAAAAAAAAATTTATTAAAAGTTGTTTTTTGGAGCTTTTGGATTACGAAAACCGCGGCGTAACCGCCGTTTGATCGGTCCGCGGATATGTCGGCGGGACGGGTCACCCCGTAGGGTAAACACTCGCCGTAACAATATTTCGGCCTTTGATCAGCCGAATAATATTATCCTCGTCGTCGACACCCGCAAATCGCTCGCCCGATCATCGCGTACCCGCCGGCGGTATGCGGACGCCGTGCGAAGCGGGCACCGGCGTCCGGCGCGACGGACCCTGACCCGGCGGTACCCTGCCCGGTACCACCCAGCAATGGCCTAAAGTCATGGTGAAACGGTCGCACTGCAGCAGCAGCAACAGTGGCGGCGGCCACCGGCGGAGTGTTGTGGTGACGGTCAGCGTGTTGGCGTTATACGCCGTGTTGTGCGGTGGCGCGGTGTCGGGCACGTCTGCACTCGGGGACCGGGCCGCGTATTACGGCGTCGCGGCGGCCGCGGAACGGGTGGACGACGTGGCGCTGGTGGCCGCGGTCGCGGGCTCGGCGGCCAGGAACGGCCGGTCGTCGGCCAACCTGTCACACATAACAGGCACCGCCAGGAAAATCAAGATGTTCATTAAAAACAGATACCTGCAGGTGTTCCCGGACGGCACGGTGAACAGCACGGCCGAGGATACGAACGATTATGGTGAGTCCGACATTGTTATTATTGCCTATAATATATAAAGACTAAAGACGGGAGTACTATAATATTATACAATGATAATAATAATAATAATAATATAATACCTACCTACCGATATACCTACGCCTACCTACCTATATAATATAATATTATAATAATTATTATATAATACGCACAACGTTTTATATGTTTTATCGTATAATATCGCTGTGTCGGTCAAGATGAGTAGTGGTAACGTTTATTAAAAAATAATTTTTCTATTTTTTTCCTTATTTATTCCACCGACAAGATAATGCGCGCGATTTAAACGCGACCGCACTGCCGGGTCGTCGTCGGAAATCCTAAATCTCCAATGCCCACACGTTCCTATTAACCGAAATACGTCTTGTAAGCATTTATAATACCTGTAGCATTATGTATAATGTGTATCGAACGAAACGATCGGTTGTTATTACTCTATATATTATAATATTATAATGTTATACGCGCCATATTATCGAAACGCCTCAGCGCCGAGGTGCAAATTTAATGTTGTGTTGCGATAGGTAAAATATTATCAGTCACACGACGCTCCGAGATTATTATTTATTAATCGGATATAATCACGGTTAATGGGCCTATAATAATAATAATAACACGGCCTATACGGCTGTATTATATACGTGTTTTATATTATACCTCCACACACGGCGGAAACGAATATTCCTGTTTTCGGTACCGACGCCTCAGGTACCGATCGATATCTTTCAATTTGACAAGTTTCAAGCGATGTATGCATGCATGTAATATGTGTATATGTGTGCGTGTGTGTGAATGTGTTTTTAAACACTGCGATTACATATTTTTATGTCTAAAGCGATTACGTTTTGTTTTAACTTATCTGAATTATAGTACAGGCACAAAAATATTGTATATTATAACATATACATCTGTTGTCGAATTAACCAATGTTTACGCAGATAAAACGAGAATACTTAAAATCATTGAACGATTCTTAAACAGAAAGACATTTTGGCGATTTTAACATTATTAGCACAGTAGTCATAGTAACTATGGAAATAGGTTATTAAACTAAATAATGCATTAATGCATCATAATTCATACATATTATATAGTATTACCTATTATAGATTATTTGTACACAATTAACCGTTTGATCACGTGGTCGTAGGTTTCACCACATATTACAATGATATATATAAATGTCCCTAATATTGTAATTAAATGCATACAACTAATAAGTGATTTAAAGTTACACAATTTGTGAATATTTGAAACGTATAGGTGATAAAATTTGGTTTTACTTCAATCACGTAAGAAATATTGTATTTTGTTTTGTAACTTGACTATTACGTATACACTCGAGGTTTTTGGATTAAATATTTCATAATTATTTTCAAAGTAGGTATATCAATAAATAAATTCCACGAGGTCTTACGTTTATTTTTATAAGTATTCAGTGTTTATTTAAATGGAACTTTAAAGTAAATTGTTTTTAAAGTGCAAGACATTTTATCTGCAATTAAGTAAGTGCTTAAACAAATGTTGGTTTGGCTAAATTAGTCATTAGTAACATTAAAATATTAATCAAAGTAATCATCACGAATTGTATAAAATATTATTATTACGATATTTGATTTCTTTGTGAGTATAATTAAATTAAATTCAATTAACTATTATCAATCAATTTTAACAACAGTGTATCAAAATATTATACACATCAACATTTAATATGACATCAGTTTAAACTAAAATTCATCGTTATAGCTTATAAGTTATAACATAATATAAACGATACGTGTTCGCACTTATAACAAAAAGGAAAAAAAATGTAAATATATTTGTATAATTAATGTCTAAATTAAAAATGCAATTTATAAAATATATTATACTATCTTTCGATCAAAATGTAAATTACATAGGTACATATAGCTGTATGTATATTAAGTAGGAGATCTAATGAACTGTTTTGTTCACAATAAAAAATAAAAAAACAATTAGATACATTTTAATATAAAATGCATTGAGTTCTAGTTACTTATATTTATAAAGTAATTTCGTTGCAAAACACCTCTTAAAAACAGTTTATTATAATTTAAAATAAATCCTGATTATTTATTAAAATTGGTATTATGAAAACAAATCTATATATATATATATTTTATTTAATAATATTACATTAAGTTTGTAGGTTTACACAGTTTTAATAAATTGTTATCATTATCGTTTATAACTATTTAATACTACTCGAATCATAATATTGATGTATTGTTTTAATTTATTATTAATTATTCATTTATTATTATATAATATTTATCAAATATTTTTTATATAAATGTAAAATATCGCCTTTGAATTTTGATGGATACAACATAATTAGTTTTATAAATCTTTTTTTTATTAAATTGTTGTAATTAGTATATTGAAAATGGATCATGTTTTTTTTATCAATCTATAATAATTATAATACAAGAGATTTTATTTTGTGAAGAACAAACAAAATTGTCAACATATTACGTAACATTTATGTTTTTAGTGCAATTATTTATCATTGACCATTATATTCATATATTATAAAGACTTTAAAGTTTCAGTGGTTTATACAACTCTCCTATTTTATTTTTTAAATATTGTGCTACATATCTACTTCCTCGATCAAAACTCGTGTGATATAACTTTTTGAATTATTTAATCATTAAAAAATATTTAGCAATTAAACACCGTTTAAATACATTTATGTATATATATTAATATATTAGGTTAGGTTTCCCTATTTAACTTGTCTATCTCGGAAAAATTATAGGTAGGTACCTATCTACCATCTTCAATAGTTTAGTCACTTTATCCTCTTTAACTCTTTAAGGATGGCTTAATAAATATTTTTTTTTGGGAGGGGTATAAATCTAATTATAATTTTCTTTCAATAAGTAGTATTATTTATTTATATATTTTCTCAGGTAATTGATATTTAATTTCTTAATTGTTACCTACCAATATAAAATAACTCAATTCCATTAAACATAATTGACCTTTCTGGGTGTTTAAAAAAATAACTAGATATTGTATGAAATAGATTTTGAATTTAATATATGGAACAAAGTGAAGTTTTTCGTATTTTAAAAATAACACTCAAACGCCACTACGAAACCAAAATCGTTGTTCGAGAGTTAAAGTTCATCGTTACTTTCAATTTTAAACTCAAAACTTAACTCTGAAATAACCGTTAAACGTAAACTATCCAATTCTGGCATTTGGGTCTATTCTTTTAAACTTAAATTGTATTTTCGACTGTACTGAAATATAAGTATGTCTACAGACAGGCGCCAATCCTGCTTATCCTTTACTGAAATAGTTTTTATATGTTTTTATTTTTAATCTTGTGTTTTATTTTAAATTTGAATTATTTTGTTAATGTTATCTTAATTATTTTTGAATGATAAAATCTATATTGTTTCTAAATATACTTGTTTACATCATAAATAATTTTATACCATGCTACAATGATACATACTTCAGAAAATACTATTAATTATTTGGATATAAATTATATAATTGTTTTTATCTTCTTTAAAATGTGTATTTCGATAAGAAATAGAATTAACGAGTGATCTACTATTTGTTTGAAGTATGATGTCAGAAAAATAATTATGTAAACATCAATTACAATTTTTCTACTACAAAGAACTAAATTTAATATAGCACGTATCTCGATGTTTGTATTTTTTATATAAACGTAATTTAAATTTTTTGGTATTTGTAGCATAAATTTCCAGTCCAATTTAAAAAAAATAAATACAATTTGGGTATCAAGGTCACCCAATGTTAAGTTGAGAATAATTTTTCCCTTCACACACATATATAATATATATACAACATAGATAGTTGAATTTTGTGAAAACGTAAAGAGAACCGGCTTCTGTTCATTGTCCTCCGGAATTCTTTAGATTCGGATGATGATGAAAAGATAATTTGTTAATAAACGAATGTTGAATGAACTACCATTGGCAATAAATCAATAGGACCAGCTAGTTTACCAATACCAAAAAAACTCCATTCGTTATACCAAAAGATTTTAATATTTTAATTTTATACAAGTATCATTTTGGTTACAAACAATTCTTTTCTATTCCGTAATATACTAGTTATAACAATTAATTGTTTAAAAATGTCTAAATTATAAATAAATAATTTATTTTTTACTCCATACCTAGTAACAAAATTGGTACCTACGTAAACCGTATGTAACCGTTGCGCTAGGAGCAAATAAAATATTGTTCAGAATTACTCAATTACATTTTATGATGTGTAGATTTGGTGTTTTGAATAATGCTCGAAAGTAGGTAACTTTTATAGAAGTAGTTGTTTTTACAAGTATGTTGACAATTATGAATGAACGTTACCTTCTCGAAGTTAATATTATAATAGATTGTTTTTTAGTAATTTTACGGTGTAGTGTTTAATAAGTAGTTTCTTATACTACAGCCAGCAGACCATAACCAAAAACCATACTACCCGATTGTTACTCCACCGCTAAGAAAACCGATAAACACCATTCGTAGTTCGTTTTTGACGTAAGTAGGTAAATCATTATTTTCTCTGTATAATTTATTATTTTAATATGCAATTTTATTGGTATTCGTCTTTTGTAAATCATTGTAATTTAACATAATTATTGTATTACTATTATAACGAAGTTCATGGCTAATACGCTTATAAGTAATATTAATTTATATAAAAATAATTGATAATAATATAACATTAAATTAATTTCTAAAGTATAATATGCATATTTACTCATAGAATTCCACAACAATTACGTTTATATCCTACACTTTTCACAGTATTCAGCAAACTTATCATGGCTTTAACTTTCACATCATATATGTATTTGTTAGCAATTTTGTTATTGATTGTCTAATTTATTTTTAGTCATAAAATAATTCTCGTAATTGTGATTTTAAAACACTACCGTACATTTACACGATATTTACATATTTATACTGCATTGTAATAGTAATGTAAGAAATTTATAAATATATAACCAGATGATGTTTAAAATTGAATATATTTTTTAAATATTATTTCGCAATACAAATATATAGGTATTTACATACGCGTGGCTTATCTCCATTCAAAAAATCAAAAATAAATATAATACGTATAGACATTTTATTGGTGGTCACACGTGTGTGTACTAAATAGGACAATATAGGTACTAATAAAAAATAAGGTGTACCGTGTACCAGGTACCTACTGAGGAGTGAGAAAGCTTATAAAATCTTTATAACGATATGTATAGGTATTTAACCGTTGGTTTATTATTACAATTTTTTGTATGCAATAGATTAGAACTCTAGTGGATGTGACTTCTAAAAAAATTATCAGTTATTACTTATTATGTAGCATAAATGTTAAATGTAAATACAATGAATTTGACACTAATTATAATTATTATTATAATTTAACTAAGTATATAATATTACATTCATGTGGGTTACAAGAACCTTCAGCAAAAGAGTCGAGGTCAAATTGTTTTAATGCTATATAGATACAAACAAAAATTAAGATCTAACGGTCAAATTAATTTGCTAATGCCACATCAAACTGAATAATTTGACAACGTAAATAAAATATGAATATAACATAATAGTTATATTATGTCAGTGATTGACGGCACCTATAGTTATTATTACAATAATCCACATTTTTTGATAAAATCACACTATCTTAGATAATTATATTTGACATATTTTTTAGTTTTTGTTTTAATTCTGATCAGGTTTAAGCATCACGATTTAAATTCTCATTGACCAATGAAAAAATATCGAACATACGAATTTTTAAATGTGTACAGTTAAAACGAAATTACAGAAGCTGTTGATTCTATATACTATAATATCTTATGTAGACCATACAATCTTAACGCTATAACCAGTTTACAACAGTAGTGGACATAGAAAACTGTTTTTTCACATCAACAGTTGCACAATTCAATAAACTGTTTAGTTCCGATAATTAACAAATAACACTTCCTTGTTCATAATAAATAAAAAAAACAATGTGCAAAATAGAAATATTCAGACTAATAACGTACTTACTACTTACTATAGCCACTTCAATATTTTAAAAACATACAAATAATCGAATACAATCATCAGGGTTGATAAAAATAGCTTTCGTTAAATATTATTGATTAAATCTGTTCTAAAATAATACGAGTTAACTTTATAAAAAATCATTTTTAAATTAAAATTGTATCATTACAAAATTGAACTAGATCATTGTAATATTCATATAAGCCATAACTGATACTAAAAAATATATTTTAAAAAGATTAAATAATGAATTTAAATTATGCATGGTGCCTACTACTAAGTACCTAGTACTTATCACATACCAACTGAAAATGATTTACAACTTAGCTTAAAATATATTATATTTTTAAAAATCTATTTTATAATCTTTAAAAATTATTTTTAAGTTATATTCCATAGTTAATTTTTACATTTTTAATGCGTCACTGAACTTTATATTATAGTAGCCAATATGTATTAGGTGTGTTATGTATATTAACTATTAAATGATAAATTTTTTAGTATTTTTTTTTCAATAATAAATGAAAACACAAAGAACTTCAACGTGTACCTATACAAGTTGTGTGTGATTACTAATTTATTTATAATTTTTACTATATTAAGACGTGTGCATTTTGTCCAAAACCATCATGACGACATAGGTATATATTTTTTTATAAGCAGAAAATACTCCGTAAGGCGTAATTAGTATCAATAAACGTAAGTTACTGTTATTTTGAAAAATGAAACTTTTTGTTGGCATATTGTCATTTTAAAATAAACCCCGAGTACCCCCTACGTGTTTTTAAATGGGCTTAAAAATATATACAATATGGAAGACTGATTAGTTATCATATTTTTAGTGCTAATCCTCTTTAGTTTGATTCTCATAGATATTACAGCTCTATGACCTCAATGAACTGTCTCGTTATTATTCTTTTCTCATTCATATTTCATTTTTAACTATTTACATCCAAGTCCATTACACTAATAACGTGTTACATGTGTATTATGACCTCTTGTAAGTTGCAACGATTACATTTAGTTACTCGTAATATATTAATATACTAGTATTAATATATATAATCTTTTTTAATCTATTCAAGGACATATCTGGGTAATAATCAAAAAATCAATATGGAAAAAATAAAACTTATGTCAATCCATATTTGAATCGATAGTATATAATTCAAAATTGTACATCAATGTTTTTTAGTTAGGGGGATTTGAAGTGCAGTTTTTCTGTCTTTGTCTGACACAGGTACGCCAAATTAGAATTTAGACATGTTTTCATTTCAATGTGCCGTGGTTGATCTAATACAGGGATAAGAATCATGAAAAACCAAATTTCCATAAAATAATGATTTCAAAACATCATAAATATGAGGTGTATTATTGACTATTGTGCTTTACAAAGTTAATGTTAAAAGTTTATTATGACGATTATATTATGTTGATTAAAATAAAGAATAAAATAAAACTATTGATAATAATAATATATTAGTAAAACCTTTTTTTTTTTTTTTTTTCATTGAAGTAATCTACAATCTATATACATGTTCTTAGTATAATAAATAGGTTTGATGAGTGACGAGTAAGAATGATATGATAATAAGATTAGGGAAGGTACCCAGTGGTAACACCCAATTGTAAAACCTTAGTCATAATTTTTTTTTCAAATTTATTTGCAATATATTAAGGTAATGTTAACATTATAATTATTGTTATATTTTTCACGACTCTATAGAGCAATCGTATGAACTGATTTCTTCGTAAAACTATGATATTAAAAATATATTTTCATTTTCTCATTTTCTATTTTATTTGACTTTATGCCGATTATGTAGGTATTTGTTATTTATAATACAATATAATTTGTTTATAAAGAGTTTAATGTTTCAAACTATTTAAATCGAATAACTTTAATATAGGCTATGATTTAATAACCTGTATTTATTAGATCTATTGTTTTTAGATATATTTATCTTTAATAACAATTATTTTTATATGGCAACGTAAATTGACGTTACATTAATCTTACGAGTAGGTATATTATAGTCTATGCTGTCTATGGCCTAAAAAGTACGGGTGCTTTCACATTGACGTGACATTGGAGACGACTATCCAACAAACGTCACACGTACGTTCTCACGGCGAGATGAAAACACTGATATAAATATTATACTTAATCTTAATACATCTGTGTATGGATGTGTCGATGTGAACGATAATCATTTGATGCATTTCAATCGGTAACATATGGACAACAATAGTTGGTAGTTGAGTCTTAGATTTAGCTAAATAGCCATAACTCTTTAGGTTGTGCGCCACTCTCGTCAATATTATTTTATTACGTTTATCTCCGTGGAAAGATTCTTTATTCCGTGAACCATGTATTTTTTTCATCTTGGGAATCACACTCACGTATTGTTCATTATGTTGTGTTTGTATTACATTATAATAATATATTCTAACAGAATGTGAAATAAAAAATTTAAGTTAAGAAAAAATGTCGTTCGTGTAATTTATGATGACCGCGTTCATTAGAAATATTAATAATTTGAAAATTAAAATCAACATTATAATAATTGTAGGTACAAGTTACTTGTATCATATCTAATTAATGTTATTACAGTTTAATAACATGGCGGATAAACTATAATGAATAATCTCAACATGCAATTTTGCACCAATTAATAAAAAAATCATCAACAAAGATCATAGACAAATTTGTTTTAATAATTATTATATAATTTATAACATTTGTATACAGCGATAGTATTTAGTTTTTAAAGTATAATTATAATATATTTTCATATCTAGGTACATGAAATGGTCTCGGAAATAGGATATCGGGAAATCGTTTTAGATGTAATTTAGTGTATATTAAGCACTATGTCCCGGGGGGGCATTTCAAGGTGTGGGACCGCTTGTTAAACACTTCGATTTTAGGTTCGTATATTCTTTTTATTACCTATGTTAAACAGTTGGGAAGAAGTGTTGTTATATAATATTATTGTCGAGTTATTACTTATTTTCTCTGGGCCACTAGACCGCCGCGAAAACGTATTTTTTTAAATATTGTTTATTTGAATTAAAAGTGTAAATTGAATAATTCTGAATTCCATTAACTCCAAATCATCTATTCGTGAATGAGTTATTGAAACGTTTGTTTAGATTTTCACAAACCAGTTTAGTTTATTTTGGAGGTCTCCAATATCCAGCATGCCGGTAATATTTACGTATTTGAACATCTGGAATACGTTTTCATATAGGTACGTTCGGACGTTCATCTTAAGATCAGATACCACTTGGACTTGGTTCAATTATAAATAACTAATATATAAATTAACTAAAAATCTAAATCTTTGTGTACGACGTAGGTACGTGTATATTTTAAATTATCTTATGATAACTTTTATTAACCATTTTTAAAATAAATAATTTAATGCTATTAATACACTTTTATCCACTTATAATGTCGTTATAGGATTTATAGTGAGTTAAAAGAAAATTGTTTTTGTTACCTACTAAAATGGTCTGCTGAAAATAGAAAATCTGAATAAGTTGTTTAAAATTTCAAACACTCGTTTCTAAAGGCCGAGAGAGTCGTTACAAATAAAAATTATGCCAAAATATTTGATGTTACGTGCGGTTAAAATATTAATACATATGTTTTTGTTTATATATAACACTAAAATATAATATGTACCTCTTTAACTGTCAAATATATATTTATATATATATATTGTTAAAAGATTTTATTGTTAGAAAAGTTATGATTTCGAAGATAGGTCGACTTAATATCATAACGGTATTTACGATATTAGTACCTTATGTATTATATTTATATGGAGTAATTTTATATCACTAAATTTAGAATACATAATTTGTTTTGTGATATATATCACTGACGTTTACAATGTACGCATACTATTTTTATTTTTGGCATATGACGATATTGATACAAACAATAAGTACCATGTCCGCAAACTTGTTAACAAAATATGCAAAATATTCTTTTAAGGATAAAGTAGATTATTTTTTTTTTATGTATATTATGTTTTAATATTATTGATTTTCAACTTATAATTGTGTTATAATTTTTTACGTTTTATTAATTTTTTATAATATAGATACTTGTAGTAAAATAGTAACAACTAACAATATTGAATACCTAACTAGTTATAATTATGTTAAAATAATTTTAACTATCGTATAATATATTATGATTTAAAATCGAATGACATGAAAGTGATAAATATAGTATGTATTGGCATACTTTCAAAGACAGAAATGAGAAAAGGTATGTAATTGGTATCTAAAATTATCTCGATACTTTGGTCAAAGAGTTTCTTACTGTAGTTGGTACCTACATAATATAAATATTACAGAACATTTTGTTTTCTAGTATAAATTATATCAATATAATTAATTTTTGATAATAGATGATGGGTACTTTACTTAATCTTTCTTTCTATAAAAGCTCTACATATCTCCTAATTTTCATAATATTATTTTACAATTTACGTAGTACTTTTTGTGTATTTAAATTGATGCACATGATTATATAATTATAATAAACACATTGTTATACTTTATATTTAAAAAATAACACTGTAAGTATAACTTTAGTGGCTCATTTTAATGTTTAGTATAAAAACAAATTCAGTTGTACTGAGGTTTCAATTATTGTTTTTTGTTTTTATATTTTGTTGATAATTTTAAATTTTAAACACTTATCTGTGTAGTGTGTACTATTACAAATTACAACAGTAATCAAATGAAAAATGTTAAATGAACACCCAATGTTTAGACTAATAGTTTATACTGTTTATAGTGTGTGAAATGTTTAAATAATATTAATTAGTAATTCTTTTATATTATTCGATTACAATAATTGTATACTGGTAACAAGTGTAACTTAAAAATAGTGCGATTAATATAATTACATAGTGTATCATTTTTAGATTAAAATGCATAATACTACATAATTTTCGTACCCATTCATAATATGGTTAATATAATATAAGTATGCACTGTTAAAATCTTTAAATTAAAATTTTTCACTGATACAGATCGGCATCACATTTTACAGCAGAGGATATTTTGTAATTAATATTAGTTTCCTTTGAGTGCGCTGTTTGATAAATAATAACCGTATGACCTATTAAAAATATTCTTAATATCACACACGCGCTCATTGTACTAATGGACTTTTTAAACGACAATATTATTATTACGCTATATCGGTTGTTTGGTAATTTCAAAGATCGTGTTTCGTAGAATAGAATTCCTAAACTGTTGTTGGAGTGCATAATTCGAATTATTTAGACTCAAGGGACAGCGCCACCGGGATATTTATCGTGGGCACCGTTCATTTTTACCGGTCCGACGTACACAATAGAGACCAAAAAGCGTTTGTAAATAACTTCAGTGGCGTATTAACTCACAAAAGTAGCCCGGAACCACACACATACTTGAAGGTATGCGAGATTTTCCAAAAAAATATAGTTACGTATGATCGGAATTTCATTTGCCTCCTTACTGATCTCTCACGGATCTCAGTAAAGTGTTATGTATTTTTTACGTACAAAACTCGACCAACAAGTCGAAGCCCACACTGCTGTGTGCCGTGAGAACGTCATGCGCCTACTCATTGGAGTAATAATAGTGCCTATTATATATTTTTAAGAAGTATTTTTTTTAATAGTATTTATATTTTTAATTGTTCTACTATACAAGTCGACCAGTATAATATATATTAATGGAAGAAATCATCTTTAGGCCACCTATTACCTTCTATAGTTAATGCACAGAGTTGCATTATTTTTGTTTTCGATGTTTGTTTTTATTTGATTTGTGTAAAAAGGTAATAGAATATATTAGAATATAAATGCCTGCATAGATGATATTTTTAAAAGGAGACTTTCTTGCCTGTGACAAAAAAAAATTAAATAATAATCAGCGTTTGTTTTTTTTTCTATTATATAAATCACCAGCAATAATAAAAAAAAACCTTAATTTTTGTATTTTAAAGACAAAATGCGTGACGTGTGTGCCACCAGCTTGTAGGGGTTGAATTCCGGAATAAAAAGTATATCTTTATAAAGATCACGCATTGCAAAGCCTTCTATCTGTTTGTGAAAATTACGTTAAAATTGGTTCTGCCGTTTCAAAGATTAGATACATAGACAGACACAGCAATTTTATTTATTAGTATGGACTATAGACTAGGTATATAATATAGATAGTTTTAATTTCAACATTACCTTCTACCGATGTATGGTTAATAATCATTGATTATCATTTAAACTGGTGTAACTGTGTAAGGTTATCCACTACTATATACTTCAATTATTATTCGTTATAACAATAAATTATCCTTTATTACTACCTACACCTACCTACGGTTTTAGACTTCTTGAAATGATTTAATTTCTTATCTAGTTCGATCTTTTTGGGTTGTAAAAGTAAGGGTGTAGAAGTAAAAATATGCATGAACAATTCTCATATTTCACATATAAAGTATACAAAGCATTAAAAAAAATCGTTGATATACTTAAGATAAATTTGAATATTAAATACTTAATAGTTAATATGTATAATCAAAGTTTTCGTAAAATCACATTTTTTATCAAATTCAGAGTTGTATAATAATTAGGTACTGTTTACATATACGTCACGGATACTGTTCAGTGATTAAATGTGTTTTAAATTATTATCTAACATGTCTTCAAATCTTCTTAACGTTATAATGTCAATATGAAGAGTCTGGGGAATCGTAAGTAATCGATGTGGATTATACGAGTACAGTGCATGCCTTTACTTAACGTGTGACTAGGCGAGAAAAATTCCTAATGGCCGATGGAGCGGGCACGCGTCTCCCAGATTTGGTAATAACCGGTCAAGTTTGGTAAACGAGTCGAAATAAACGGTTGGATCTCAAGGGAATCGATCAAACTACAAACCGTAGTTTCTAGTCAGTTTACCGATTGTATCAAATAATACATATATATATATATATATATATAATAATAATAATAAGACAAACGCAATAATATATCATCGACCGGTATCCTCGATAGACACAATAGAATCAAATTTGTACTCATTCAAAGTCAAGAATTTGTATTGTTACACTTCAGTAGCTGTATGACTAAACTGGTTAGTAATCTTGATCCCTCGATCCGCAACTAAAAATCAAGCCATAGTTACTGGAAATATATAATATGATAATATTGTTTTGATTCCTTAAATTAATCTATCTTGCACAGACATACCAAACGGCGGATACGTATAGGTATATGTTTTATAATATTTGAGCAACGGAGCCTATATTATTATTTTATTTTGTCACTGGTACTTCGAATTTGTATGCATGTACGTCACATTAAAAATATATTGGTAGGCTGGTACTAAGATCGGACTACAGTTTCAGAAATTATGTTTTTTTTTTGGCCTGATGTATTATGATAATTCATACGAAAGAGAAAGAGAAAACAATAATTTACTGTGGAATATTCGAGAGTGGCGTCTACACGAATTTCATCTCGAATTTAAAACTGAAATAATCGATTCATCAAAATCTGTCTGTTTGTACCTGCAGTGCAAATAGTGCCTAGATAGGTACTATTATTTTGTATACCTACCGTTTGATATCCGACCGAAGTTTTCGGGACACGATTCTCGATGTTCAGGGGCCCCCCTCGACGATCGCGATTAAGTTAATCGATTCGTCTGCACGTTATAACATAATTATATAGGCGCGGGTTCTTGGCGAGTTATTACACATGTATTCATGTAAACGTGTGGAGTGTACCCACAGACAATTAAAATAAAATAAAAAAACCTACACGCGACAAAACGCCGCGGTATCGTATACGCGATCGACACGCGAATAATATTACATTATGAACGTACGGCTACCGTAATATTGAAACACTCAAACACGTCGGGCAGGCGGTCCGTAAATAGTAGGACTTGGTGTCGTTTATTGTATACCTGTATTGCATAATTATTGCTCGACCTCGGTATAAAATGTCTATAGTGTTATTAGATAGCGGTATATAAGGCTCAGTAGATTTCGTACGATTGCGGTGCGCGCTAAAAATGATACATATTCAATAAACAATGAAATAAGCATATTGATAACGAATTAACAATATTATATAAAAAAAACATTACAATTTGAAAATTAATAACCAACTTAAAATAGAAAAAATTACACCACAATATTATAAGGGGAAGTACCTACGAAAAGTTATACCGTCACGCGGCGCATTATAGAGTATCACACGATAAAGCGAGGAGTTGTAAAATTGACTGGTAGTTATGGAATATAAAAGATATTGGTGAATCTAGTTTGACGGATAGGCATACATTAAAAATAATTTTTGAAACACGTGCTGGAATTGCACTAGATACTAGATATTGTTAAGAAATAAATTTCACGGCATGAGTGGAATTTAAGGGGGTAATATACGATTCCGAATGGAACGATTGCGAACGGACCTTTTCCGGATTATACGTTTTTACCTGCCTTTAATCGTGCGGTGTTGTCAGATTTGGTGTTAGTCAATAACAAATTTTTAAATGCCCGAATGCCCCAGCCTTGAAGAAGGTCGTGTATTTACAGACTATTTAGTATCGACATATATTGCACCTGATGCATTATTTCCACCATATCTTTGGGCACAAGAACCTTCAGTAAATCCAAGGTATGATTTAAAAAAAAATTTACTTGAATTCTTGTTCTTTCCCAAATTTTACCAGTAAATACAAGATCTCTAAGTTTTTATAATTATTTTGTAGAACTACCAATGGCCCAGAGAGCTTTCATAGGACGTACAATGGTCAGTTTTATATAGCCCCCATCCTCCAACACACGTCGTGATATCAGTTTTAAAAGAAACACAAGCTCTAACTTTGACAATAATAAATTCAATTAAAAACAACGTATATAATCCTATGGCTAAAAAAGATAAATCTAAAATTGAATTAACATTACAAAATTATGATGATTATAAAATACACAAGGATCTAATTTTATATTTAAGAAAAACTGGAAAGGAAAAAATTTAAAAAAAGCAAAAATGTAGAAAACAATTTTTAAAAACCATTATTTTGTATGTATTATTTTATTTATTTTTCAGCCTTTAACGTAACATTAACACGTAGATTTTGTAATAGAATTATTAATATTTATAATTAAACTATATTTTATTTTATTTTAGTTTGTAACGTAGTTATTGTTTTCATTGTGTAATTAATATCAATAGTTTTTATTTAAAAAAATATTTTGGAAACTTGGCAACGTGGTCTATAAAAACGTTCGCAATCGTTCGTTTTTCAGCTAAAACACCAAATTCTCTGATAAGCGTCATTCGTTCGCAATCGTGTTATAAAAAAGGTAAAACGATCGCAATCGTGTTGTAACCAATTTAAGGAACCTTAAGGATACCTAATATAATAGGCATCAAAGTGCAAGAATCTGCGTTGAACTCTCTCAATCGATACGAGAGCAGTAGAGACTAAAGTGTTTATACTAAAGTAAACACGGTCCGGAAACGGTTTCCGTATTGAATTAGAGACTTACGTGTCATAATTTATGTAGCTATAGTGAAGAATGGATATGTGATACGGTACATTTTATTCATAATATTCGCTTAAATATATCGTGTTATCTTATTCTAGTTTGATTAATATTAAAATAACGCATTATTTTATGAAATCACAACTTTATCGCATGAGCGTTGTCAATCGTTAGAAATAAGTCACAGCTATACTTTATATAACAAGTAATTAATTCACTAAATTAGTGTTAAATTGGTAAACTCGGTGTTGGGTAAGTAACTTATCTAACAGTGCATATAAATTCATAATACTAATCGTGGGTAATGGAATGTGTTTTTCAAACAGAGACGAGACACAACGAACGTAATACGATTCCCTCTCCTCTCCACCATATAATTTGTACCGTAGGTACTTCTATATACGTAATACTAAAATCACAAATATGTAGTAACTGTGTTGCCGCAGTAGAGGGAAGTCTTCTACGAACTAAATAATTTTTTCAATAAATATTTAAATGTTATGATACAATATAATATTACATAGTTATATTACAATTTACATACATTTATACCTACTCACTACCTCACAACCTTACCTTCATAAGTATATCAATATTTAGATTTTTAATTTATATCTTGTATCAATAGTAATATTTGTAGGTAGCTTAGAGTCCAGGAGTTTATATAGAATGACTCTGATGAGCTGAAAGCAGTTATATATATATAGGTACTGCAGTGAAAATGGTATAAATTAATATGGTACCATATTACAATATTCAGTTAAAATTCAAATCATCCGTATAGGATGTTATTAAAATTAATCAAATTAGTATATTATATGTGTATAGAATATAAATAATGTAAAATAATAGCACACGCTGGCACGCTGTTATATAACAATGGAATACCGAATAGGTATAAAATAGCGAAAAACTATAATGTATGAAAAAAAAATCACAATACAATCACGAACTCGTTTAATATATTTGACTGTACAATCAACTGAATTTTGGCTAAAAATCAATTCAAAATATTTATTTTGCATAAATTAAATAAACCACGCCACAATATAATATACCTACCCTACGTTCTTAGTATATTCTACATAATTGTAATATAATTATTAACATTTTTGTTTTTCATCATTTTTGTGCCTGCTATAGGTACCTGCTGCAACTCTATACCTTTTTGATATCTCTGTACGAATTACGATCAAGTTTTCAGCTATTTTACCCACCGCGAAGTGAAAAGTCTCAGATCTGTGTATACTTTGGCGTGACCGCGTGAGTTCTAAATGCCAATTCTGCGATGCGGCCGGTCGCCAAAAACGCATATCGGGCTATAATATTAATATATAGGAGCGACATAATGATAATAATATTATACTTTATACGAAATATTATAACATATATAGTTATACCTGCGTAGTGTTCCAAGTTACAATCTCGCGTAATATTATATATAGCCACACCTGATTTCGTGCGTGTAACATTCTTGTGTGCCGCGTGCGTATCACCCGTATACATAAATGTCCGTCAGCTATTTATCAATAATAATAATAATAATAATAACACGATGATTTATGCGAAACCAAGTCCGTTGGAACGTTCGTGCGCGTACCTAGGTATCATAATAATATCAGAGAGCTTATACGCGGTGATGGACGGTGAAGTTACAAACAGGTTCGAGGTGTTAACGCGCGTCGATATTCAAAAAATCCGCGGGCCACGTATTATTATTATTATTATTAATATGCCAAGTGCAGTGGTCGTGTTAAGTCGAACACGGAATGAAAAAAATACCAACATACTATTATACAGGGCGAGCCTCTGCATTTACCCTCAGCAAAGACTGTCCATCATATTGTACACAATAAATACATTATTATTTATCATGGAATATTTTTCCAAACGGAATAATATCCTCCATTTCGTATCGTATCATAATAATATGTATATTGTATAGTCGGATTTCGATTTTCATACCGGTAGCTCCGATACAACCAGTTCTGCGCGGACGACAACAATCTAATTAAGACCGACCGTGTTTTTTTCTACTTAAAATCGTAAACAGTCGAATTACAATGGGGCCGAACCGAGTTTTTTCATCTCTCAGTGTCTGAATTTACCGACAGGGCAATACCGGGGACCGACGCATAATTATTGCGCGCTGATTTGCGTCAAAACTTACTATAAAATTAATATAGAATAAATATTGTTTATTAAATATAAATACCTAATATACACGTCCACACTATAATAATATTATGTCCCATGGGCAACGAATACCTATAATATTATATTCCATACCTATTTTAGATGGAATTCGTAGAGAATAAAATAATATTGTTTGTTGTACATATTATAATAATTACCGCTCATCTATTTCGAATATTATAATATAGTCACACAATATACTGCAACAGTAAAATTTAACTGATTTATATATTTTGAAATACAGGTTAACCTATGTTTTTTTTAAGCTATTTGACTGATTAATTTAATATAATCTCATAAGCTTATAATACAAAAAACAATATACATCCTACGTATTATTATTATTATTATTATGTAATTCCACATCTTAACTTATGATTATAGCATACTATTTGATCAATTAATTTACATTTATACACTTCAAACCATAAAATATCGTCACTTATTTTAATTTATATTGCAAATAAAACCAATTAGTTCGGTAGGAATTTTTAGTCATTATTCAAATGCGTTTATACACAAGCAAAATTATTACTGCAATACTGAGTACTATAAAGAATTGCATTTTCTACGTATAGAATATAGATAATTTTAAATTATATATATATCGTACATTCTGCGTGGAACCCAATTTGTCAACACACAGACAATAAAACAGAACTATAAGTTATTGGAGTATCATAAATTCATATTTAATAACTAATAACTAATATAAGTATTATAATTATGCTAAATGACTGCACACTTTAGATTTGAGCTACGCTATAAAACTGCACACTACAAAAATCATTAAATTTTTTTATTTTTGTTGGTCAACATAAAAACATAAAATATTGCTGTGCAATTATTAGTCGTGTTGCAATTATATGACATTTATTATAAACAGCAAACATTTCAAGTACATATTTTTATATGCGGAAACACTTATGAATGCACATATGCACTATATATGAATATTGAATATAATATACTTTCATTCTTTATTGGATTTATTTTTAGCTTAAACATTAATAAACTCATTAGAACATTGTAACGGTATTTATGATCGCTTGTTAAGATTATTTTTTTTTTTTTTTTTTTATTGGGTAACCCGCGGCAACTTAGGCCATTGGGTGTGGGGAGGGCACTGTAGGTTTTATATTGGGTAGGTTTGGTAGGTTTTATATTGGGTAGGTTGGTACACGTGTGTGTTGTGTTTTGGCAGAATTTCTAATGGGGCACCCGTAGGTTTCTGCCGTGCCCCGGGGTGGGGGGATGGCGGCACTTGTTCTCCGGACACCGTGACTTGCACGGAGAAAAATGCCGCCCAGTGGTCGAGGATCGAACTCGGACCGGCTGTGCCGAATCCGTCGCGTTAGACCACTCGGCCACCTCGTCCCCCCGTTAAGATTATTATATTTTACAATAATCATATAATACTGCAACCATTTGATTAGAATATAACACTTGTGGTTTTTTTTTAAACGTATTTACTATGCAATCGAATTAGCGCAGAATTGCATCTGGTCAATTTAAACATAAGTGTAAAGTGTTTTACACTACACAACTGGTTCGAAATGAGATATTTTAGACAAATATTTTGAATGATATATTAAAAATTATATTCTCATAATACGACTACTTAATATACAATATTATAATATGTATTCTCGTATTTAAAATATTATTGCAATTATTTTAACCATAGTCGTTTCTCTTGGAAAATTGCACTTTTAATGGCCGTATGTAAAAACTTTTGCAGCAATAACTTTTTGAAAATATAATACGTGTAAACTAATATTAATTTAATTTTTCACTGTCAACCATCCGCAAAGATAAAACTAACAAATTGTGGTTCATAGTTATAATGATGCGCAAAATTCATTCACAAACTATAGGTACAAATCGGAACATGAAGATGTAACTTAATTCTACAGACCCAACGCACAATTTGATGCTTACTAAATGGAAATTCGGAGTGATGTAGATTCAAAAAACTTCAGTTACTCGGTCTGTTAATATTTTTCGGAAAGTAGCAAAGAATTTTAATAATCATATTTTAGGTTTACAGATTTTTTTTCATAGAATGTGATGTAAAATATTGTTTTATGTTTGAGTCAATGCCTTACCAATCACACAACTCCAAATATCGATACTTAGTTTTGTTAAATAATTTTTTGTTCATACCTTAACGTGGGCTTCTGAAGATAATTAGTTGAAAAAAAATTGACTAATAGTCTATAAAAAGTAGTAATTATTATACGATCATCGTTTTAAGAATGACGCGATCGACTAAATTTCTATTTGAATCATTATGTATATACCATTGTACCTTTGTAGTATTATATTCTATACATGGATATTTTAATAAATACAGTTATGTATAAGATCAATTTTTTTGTAAGAGCTTACATATATAAACCAATATTATAGATTTTTTCGTAGGAGTTTGCAACCTCCTGTTCTAGCAACGAGCCCAATATTATAATCGTTATCCTCCTCCTCCTCACCATATGATACGTCTGATATTACTATTATGATACCTACATGTAAGAATATAATTTAAAAAACCAAGCTATTATTATATATTACTGCAGAGTCAGACTTGTGATGACTTACACATTATATGCTATTAATAAATATTATACACACATATTACTGTAAGTACACAATAATAATATAGTATATTATTGCGTATATTACTATGGATATTGCGATTAATTCGGCTGCAAACGGTAGATGGTGACAAACGATTTTGAGCGATTTATGTATTTTTATACAGTACAATTCGGCGCGCATAATATAGGTCGAGATAGCAATCTCATGAGCGGCGGCACGTTTATTGTTTCGATGTACATTTTTTGTCAGCTCGTGTTCACCTATATACCTACGTATTATATGATACGTGATATATATATACGATGAGCAGATTTCGGTTTATAAAATAACCACCCCCGCCGATTCGCGACCACCAAATCACGGGGTTCGTCTTAAATGAAACCAAGACTCCGTGGACTCGCCGTCAACCACATCGCGAGTCTGTCTGTCACGGCGGTGCCTTTGTGTCTGCAGCAAAAGGTCATATTCTATAAACCAATACTGAAGATATCGCATTTCGCGGGTTCTCCGAGGAGGCCGGCTGACGTGTGAAACCTTTTCGAACGAATATGCGCGATAATATACGACATGCATTATATATCGGCTGTTTGTAAAATATAATATAATAGTAATATTTTGTGTGCGATGGATTTTCTGCAGTAGGTAGTGTTCTCGAAATACGATACTCTGTGCTCGCATGTCGATGATCGAGTGGTACCCCTCCCCCGACACAACCGCGATTGGTTTGGCGGACGTTAAAAAACATCAATGAACGATGTACACAAAGCGTTCCCGTTCCTACGCGAGTTCCAGAGGAGCCAATAAAGATCCCATTAAAATAATAAATTTTGATTTCGGCAGTGTCGTCGTAATGGTTTTTTGTCAATTAACCGGAGCAAAATGATGATATATGGCCGCTATACGTATATACTATATAACACACACACACACACACACACACACACACACACACACACACACACACACACACATATATATAGTTTATTAGTGCTACGCTGACGGCGCCGCAATACGCGTAAACACGAATAATAATATGATCGAAAATAATAATAAATCGCCTCAACTATTTATCACGGGTGTCATAAAAATACTCGTGCGTATATCTGCTGCGTACCTATATAGTTGTACGAATCAATAGTAATAGGATAATAATATTATTACACAACATCAAACATATTATGATATTATGATAAGTAACTATAGTGTTAGTTGTGAGCATAATAATATTATCATTACTTATTACTTATTAGTTTCCGAACGATTTTCGGACTAAACTACAGTGTAGAACGAACGGTAATGAGATTTAAAATTATTTTACATATTTTGAGAGTTGAACACACCACTATATGTTGTGACCAGTGGTTTTCGTTTACGATATAATCAATTATTATGATCGTTCTACAGTTATTTCGTAACAGAATCGAGAAAATATTTGCATAACATAATGTGTCTGAAATTAAATACCATTCCTCTAATTAATATTATGTATATTTGTACGCGCATCGTTAACCGTAATATATATTATAATATATTACCGTATGCTAAAGATATAAATATATATTTTCACGGTGTGATAGATATTATTCGTCTGTTAATTATTATGCTGCACATGAACGGGTGTTTCTGTTGTTGTCTTGACCGTTTGATAATATCCTTGTACATGTACCTCATTTTTTAGGTTAATTCGAAGTGATAATGTTATCGGCTTGCCAAAAATGACGACGAGTTCAATGTTCTTATTTGAAACGTGCTCTATGCGTTTATACGCCTATAATACACAACTGTCTAATCGAAATAGATTGTTTGATATTGTAAAAAAGTAGTGACGTATTCTCATATTATGCGTATTAACATGGCGTAGGTACTTAATATCAAACATAGAATTAATATGAACATATGGCTGAGATAATGTATAATTATTTTTTATAGTCTTTCTAAAAATTAATTTTTTTTTTATGTAATTATTTTGAATGCTGTCCGTAATGAAATTCGTGTTTAGGATGTTTAGATAAACGTATGCAAAGCATTTTGGAGTTCTCCGTTATAAAAATGATATGTGTGAGTTAGTAAATCAATTAATACTTAAACTTAATTCTATATAAAACATTATTTAATGTCGTATACGTTGTATAGTTATATCTATATTTTACTTTTAAGACACTTATTTATAATAATTCAATCTTAAAGTTCGTCAATACAGTCATTAGTGATCATCACATTTAATTTAAAATTACAATATAGTTAATGCATATTCGTATTTTTTTTGTGATACCTACATATAATACTTTTTTTTTGTGAAGATAATAACATTTCATTAGAAATCATAT
The DNA here is from genome assembly GCF_019925205.1 of Metopolophium dirhodum. NCBI lineage: Eukaryota > Metazoa > Arthropoda > Insecta > Hemiptera > Aphididae > Metopolophium > Metopolophium dirhodum. The sequence goes on from NC_083566.1 coordinate 22,172,345, forward strand.
TTATAAAAACAACAGAAATCGTGTATTTAATTGTTTACAACTAGCTGATAGAAGTTTCAAATTAAATGTGTAAAAAAAAAATTGATTAGGATTTAAATATTGGAAAATATTTAGTATTAACTAATAAAAGGAATTTTAATTAATTTAATTTTAATAATTTACTGCAATTATTTTATATTATTGAATATTTTTTTCCGATAGATTTAAAATTAAATTATTTATCAATTGTATCATAAAAAAAAAACATTCTCTATATTCTATAATAATTGTAGTTTAATCTTTTGAATAATTAAAAAGATGTAAGAAGAAACTTTAACTATATAGTATTCATATAAGCAAAATTGTACCTATAAAGTTCATGGCTATGGTAATAATTAAAATCATTTAAACTTAACGTAGAAAATATTACTTTTATATCATATGGTTGTGGGTTTGATTGGTTTTTTGTGTTTATGTAATTTACTTTATTTGCCAGCCAATTATTTGTGTTTAATCAATGGTTCGTTCTTTGTTTGATTAACAATTATTTTATTTCAAGCGTTACTATTTGCTTATTATGTTATGTTAAAATATAGTTATTCAAATATGGCTTCGAAAAGATCCTAACAGCAGCACTCATAAGTCGCATTATCCGAGAAAAATCACAACATCGCAATGTTTAACATTTTATCATGTGAAAAACAAAGTGGCTTCTATTATAATATTCTAAATGCATTGCCTTTTAAGTTCAGATCCATAAACTAGTTTTTTAACTCTTTGAAAGCAAGAGTAAATCAACTGATATAAAGAGGGGACGTTTTTTATTTGTTTATTTTTAAATTGTTTTAAAATGTTTATTATTCGAATGGCGTCTAAATGGTCCGCGCGTCTATGCGTACACTCCGATTGTGTCTAGCCGAAAAAAACTCTTCAGACTTCATTGCGTATTTATTGCCTACCTAAAACGCCGAGATAAAATGCCGAATGCTTGATAAATTTGGATATCGATTAGCCACCGTAGAAATGTAGATTGATAATATACGAGTTAAACGTAAGCATTTGTTTCAATTCAAAAACGAACCACCCGTTGTCGGATATGTGACTGCAGCAAATGAGATATAAGTATTCAAACCGGCAACCGACCAAAATAATGACTTATACTCGTTTATTTTAAAAATAGTTTGTTCATTTATATCAATCGTTTATATTTTTGTTTTTTATTAAATGCGTTATTTTAATTGGCTTTATTAAAGTAAAGAGTACCTACTAACCTATCTTCTAGGCATTGCTTTTTGACAGGTTTGGGAAATGTCAGTTGCGACATGAAACGTTTTATTTTGTTTTATTTTTTTTTTTTGACGTTGTGACGACTACAAGGTGGCCTGAGACGTATACCGGTATTTCGTACGATTCATATTATGTATATAAAAAAATGTAGACCTTCTCAATAATTGACAATGGACGGGCGGACCTTACCCGAGGGCAATTCTCTATTAATTACCGAAATAAAAAATATAAACACTGCGGTGCTTGTATTTATTATTTACATTTCAGTGTAAAATGTTAAAAGACGTAAACTTTCACAAAACTCCATGAGCGAGGGATTCGTTTTTAAAATCAAATACAGTTACCTATCATTCTGTAAAATATTCATAATTATCATTTAGGTAGATATTCATATTTGTTTTTAATTTATTTCTCATTTCCCCGTGCAAGTATATTGTAGGTATACATAATTTATATTTTGATATATAATTGACCTACCTAACTTCGTTTATTTTATTCAATTTACAGCATTTAAACATTGCGTAAATGAACAAAAGCGTATATGTAGGAAGTATTACATACTATTTTATTAAAATAATATAATCGTTATTATAGTGTAAATTCGTTTTAACTTATAATATTTTAAAACTTAAGTGTTTCTAGTAACTGGCTTGAAACGTAGCGCAAACCATATCAATGAAATTTATGTTTTTAAAATTGATGATCAAGAATATAACTCGGCATATTAATAACATTTTGATTTACCTACTATTTTAGAAGTATTCACAGATTATAAAGTGATTTGTAATTAGAATGCCTAAAACTACACACCATTTACAAAATTTATAATGGAGGTAATTTGCATAATGAGCAGCCACTTTATAAACACGATCTTCCAATGCTATTTGTGAAAATGGGCTGGTCCTTGATTTATGCATTCATTTGATTCACGGCCCACACAATTTACAATTATGTCTAATGTCTATAACCATTAGCAAAATATACAAATTCGCAAAAATAGTTTTTATTAGCTTATGCGTACATATTTGTATCAGTGATTTCTTTTTAGAATTTTAGAAGTGCATTTTATTTAATAGTTACACAATACACATAATATACAAATTTAAATTGTACAATATAAACTCAGCCCAAGAGGGGCGGTAGTCCTCATTCCTCACCCGTATTATAATATAAGACGGCACTGTGCACAATATAGAATTATAGGAATTTGATTTTTTATACAAAAATAATAATTATTGTGTAGATATAATTTAAGAGAATTCTAGTTTCATTTATGTTTTTTTATGCTACACTTCTATACTTACGACAATAGTGTTTTTTTAGACAACAGTTCGTATTTTTGAAAATAAATACCTAAATATAAAAGATTACTTATATTTCCTTATTTTAAACAATAATATACGTACTTATCACATCGTTTACTGGTAATAATAACTGTTTGTATAAAAATATACCGTATTGCCTTCCCTATAATGATTACGCAGTTGCAGTAAAAACTGATTTGAGATTTCACATAACACATTACGCATAAAATATATTATGTGTTTCGACTGTATGAATTCAACATGGTAAAGTGTACGACGATTGCCGTTATAAAAGCATACAGGGAACGTGTGTGAATATCTATTGCATGCGAACGCATGTTTAAGATTACAATGCTATTTTTTGTATCAAGTGTACTGAAGTAATAAAAATTTACGAGTTATAAAACGTGTCGCTGCAGTATTATACGTTCGGAGCGCAGAGGTGCCGAAGGATTCGGAAATAAATAATAATACAAAATGCCAAAAAACGACACTCACCGTTCCGTATCGTATAGAAACACATCACCATAGTCCATAAGTATAATATGTTATACTATATACATAATATATAATAGACATATAGTATAATATTCAATCATCATAGTTATGAATGATTTAAATACTTTTCCCATTTAAATGCCACCTATATGGCGCGTGTCGTTTTCCGGTATTTCGATCCAAATTTTGTGGTCTCTATACATGACAACGCGGTAACACAACAGTGATTTTCAAACAGCAGCCCTAATAACTGCATACCTACTAAGCTACAGTTTGGTAGGACCCTCCCCTAACACAACCATAATATTGCGTCGCTGAGCTCGATTTTATTTCATTATATTATGTATACACCGCGATGCAGCGATGCGAGAAACATATTGTATCAACCATATTTTACACGCAAGGGCCGAAGCTCGAGGGGGAGGGATCGTATAGTTCCGCCTGCAGCAGACTGTTTCCGCGGCAATTCGAATGGTCACAATTTTTATTTTTTCGGATTTTCGGGGAAATTTTGTTCGGCTTCTGTGTTATTGAACCGCACGCACGCGCGGCTCTGCTTTTATAAAATATAATAATAATAATATGCGCACACTGCACCGAAAATACATCGTTTATATTTATGACTTTCATTTGTTATAAACGCGCGGTTACGCTTATACGTTATGACTTACATACAAATACTCACACACACATATATTTGTATAATGTATATGGTATATATATATTATTAAGTGGCCCACCATCGTCTCGGCGTGTGACGATGACAATAACTTAGAACGGATTCTTTTTATTCTGTTCCGCACTCTTCTCGTGCGTCGTCCACCGACTACCCAACACGACACAACCCCTCCCCCCTCTACCCACGACACCACGGTATGTGCGTGTATAAACACATCCGTACATAATATAATATACAAGACTTACACGTGTAATACTCGCTGTAGGATTACACTCGGCTCGGATTTATTGTTATTATTATTTTATTACAAACACTCGAGTGCGACTGGTGCCCGGTTAAGTATACTATGTACTAGGTATGTATATAAATACGTTATGATTTGAAACGAGGGAAAGCGCGTAATATATAAGCTCGCGGACACCGGGGTCGTGCGGACTCGCGCGGGTCAAAGGGATCCGATACATGACGATTATAATTAAAGAACAAACTGGAGTCCTTTAGCAAACCTATTTAAAAAAAAAAAATAAATAAATACGGGTTGGTGTGTAAAGTAATTTGTTCGTAAAGATTAATGTCTTTTCGGAGATATGTATATCTCGTTATGACTTCATTTAAATGCGTCCATAAATCAGGTGTGCGCGCAAGTATAATAGACTCTCCTGCGTAAGGGAAACACAAACTACGTCTTACCTACTTGTATAAATCACATCTGAATGAAAATACAAAATCGTTTTTGGAATATTTTTTTGACGGGTAAGGTATACACTATTGTAGAGTTCAATGTAGATTCATATACAAATACAGGTATCTCTACCTATGTTTAGGTAAACACACCCAAGTGGGGCTTTAGTTCTTTAAATACATAACAATAGTTTATGTACATCGCTCTCCTGTAAGATGGGACTTTTTAAATCGTTCATGATATTATATTAGTAGGACTGTGCGTACAATAATACAAATATCAAAATATTACGATACATAATATAATTATTTAGGTAATATATCAATATCGTATAGGTATCGGTATCGTCCATTACTTCCTAAATTAATATTAGCGTTTTATTTTTCTATTATATAATATATAATATTAATATAGTTTGTTTCCAAAAGTTCCAACATGCGATAATGTTTTCTTATTATAATAATTATACACCAACCACCTACATCGTACGGAAATGTGTAAAATGCCTAGCTATTTGCATAATCATAAAAAACTAGAATTTATATGCGTATAAGTATGTATATTGTATGTATTCGTGTGTAGGTATATGTGTGTAAATGCGTACATAATTTATTATATTTTCATAGTTGTATACTACTGATATACAACCGTATAATATATTATAATACTGTAAGACATAAATATTTACTCGCTAGTAGTTTTACATACTTCCTGAATTATGTCATCAATAAATATTAATTTGTGTTTTAGATTTCAATAGCAATACATATTCTAATCTACTAAGTGTTCTGGAATCTGGCTTACATTTTTGTACTATAATTTTTTTATCTGTTCTTCGATTTACCATCACCGACAAATTATGGTAATAAAAAATATTTTGTGTGTATTAAAAAATGCGTATATCTACCGTTTAGGTACACATTATTATTCTATATACTTATATATTATGATGACACGCATAATGCGTATAATATACCCATTGTACCTATATTATAAATGATAACATATAATATATTGACGATTAATGAAAAATATAATACACACTTCACGTATATAGGTGACTGTACTAAAATAGTATATTGCTTTACCGATGGGTATTATGTGTGTAAAAACAAATATAATTATTGTCAACTGAGCCATATAAAACTCAAACTGTCGGCGATGCGGCGGTCGTTGAACAATAATGATAGCCATGTGGCTATATTCACGTGTTTATTTTCTTAGACAATTGCGTTCTGTACCATAAAAACTGTACATAATATCCCGTACGGCCGTATATCGGACGAAAACGACAAAATACGTACAGATTTTGAGTGTCGTGCGCAGAAAAAAAAAATAATAATAACAAAATAGCTTTGAATATAATATATAACTCTACCTATATACGCATTATACGGATCATACGGTATTTGAATAGACATTTTTCAGCAGAAGCAGCAGCTGTAGCTGTAAAACGAGCAGTGTTCGAAATTCTAAAAGAACTCCTAATAGCGCGGCGGCGCGACGTTTGTATATCAGTGTGAGGTCGAATCGTAAATTTCCCGGATAGGTACTTGCGTTTTATTCGAAAGCCAGACGCGCATGTGTAACGCGTCTTTATGCAGCTCAATGAAAGATTCGTATATGGCCATAAAAATCAGTACCTAAATATGCAACGAAAATGCCCGCGCAGACTTCAAGGTCCCCCCCTTCCCCTGCAGTAGGTATTTAATATTGTATATTCATTATACAATAATGGTGTTCGGGTTTGATCACACACACACACACATACCAATAATATATATCATTCGAATGTGACAAATTATCGGGATAATAACACTGCGGGAATCGCACGTGTCCGGTTTTTATTATATCGTGGAAATAATAATAATAATAATAATAATAATACGTATACAGGAAAACACACATACTATACTATATCGCGGGTAGGTGTAGTTATGTACAATATAATGTATGCGTATATCATATTGTTAGATATTCGATTTTTTTCGATTACAAAAACATTCCGAAAACCCTGCAGTGGACTCGGTGCAGCACTATTCGTTTATGTAGAGCGGTGCCGTATACTCGCAGCATTTTATGGCCACTGCCAGCCGATAATTTATGGTCAACCCCCGAGCGTTAAATGTCCCCGAGGCTCGACGATATCCGCATTTACTCGGTGTATAAATGCTCATTGATAGATATTCATATTATTATAATAATATCAAATCATTGCGATGCGTTTTGTTTGGACGCATTGTGCAGCTCTTCAAATACGATATTATCGTTGGTATATATACTATATTCCGTATGCATGTATATGGTTGTACTTTATATAATAAAATATGTCTGTATATATACTATAATATATTATATCATGGTAGTCTGTCTGTATATCTGTATATATATACGTGGAAGAGAGGAATCACGTATGTCCCCGTAAATGGGTACACACAGCATATACGATACATATTATATTATATTATTATGTATGCACAATATGTGAATGCCAACAAAACCAAATCGTGATTTACATTTTTGGGGATTGATTTTTCAACTTTTTCGTACGGTTTACTTTATAGTTGTATACCTATAAGTATATAATATATTTAACGACACAAAATGTGTACACCATATTATATTATATCTAAATTTATCTGATTTGCTATTATCGTTTTTAAATGTACATACAGATGGTAGGTACTTATATCTATAAATAATAAATACACGTGTTCGATAAAAATATAATAACCAACGATCTGTCGATCTCCAGTGTCGATATGTAGTAAATTAAAACATTAAAATAATTTAAATATAAAATATTTCTCATCTTCGTATTACTTGTAGGTACAATGTCATTGTCCATTTCTATGGTCTATAGTCTCTCGTGTACAAATAGCTAACCTAGGTCGAGGTAAATGGTACCCAATCGTTTGAAATTCTATTACTATTCTGGCCAATACATCATTACTATAAAAATACGTAGTATAGATTTTGATTATACGATGGATGAAATATTATCATTTATCACATAATTATATTATCACATATATCTACTGCAGTAGCCAAGACTTATATAAAGTATAATTTTCAAAACAAATTGGGTATTCTTAATATGTTTTAATTGTAAAAAAATGTTTTTAAATATATTATTATTTGATACATTTGCAGATAATAGTATAAGATTTTCAAATGGTGCAGTTTGTGTATGATTTTCTGACATAAATAATGAATTATTAAAAACAAATCTACCTATAATTAGTTTGCTATATAGCCACTACAAACCTATTAACATTGTAAAGTGCATAAGTAAATATTTTGTTCGGAAGACCAAATTATTAATGTAAAATAATAAATGTATGTGTTAAATCATATATTATATATATATAATATATATATACTCGTATCTGTATAAATTAGACGAAAAATTGTATTCAATATTTTGAGTTATTCGCATCCAGTCAAATTGTTCTTTTATTTTTGGAAATCTGAATAAATCTAATCTTATTTAAATAACTTATACTCACATTATTATGTACTGCCATTTGCGTATTACGCTACAACATATAATAAAGATAATATGTTCATGCAGTTTTGTAAAAAAAAAAAAAACACCTTTATCCAGCCTCAAACAGCTGTAAAAAGAATGCGCGTGTGAAATATATTTTTTTTACATCTCATTCGTCGTTTGTGGTCTAAAACATCTGAGAAAAATAAATAGTTATTGTACAGCTTCTTTATTTGCATTTATGTGTTCAAGTTTAATCTGAAGCCCTATTATGTAGACGATTTAATTAGTCAATGGCCCATTAAAGTTTTAATTTTTTCTTCAGTTGTACAACTTATAACGTATTAACTCCTAAATAAGTAATAACAGTTATAACATTTATGAGTTATTTATTGGTATATACGATTTGATTACATTTTATTAATTTTATAATGAGTGTGACACGAGTTGAATAATAACTGAGTGTATGGTACTATATAGTTGTACTATTAAAGGAAAAAAAATTATATTATTTTATTAGAAATGGTACCTAATTAGGTATCTCTAGATTATCGAATAAGGTAGGTATAACTTTATACGAATAGGCGGTAATGATGTCATATCAGTGTATCACGAACATATTCTAGTTAATTACATTTTCGTAAACTATATTCGTACCCACGGTTGAGTATCGTTATACTGTGACTTACTACAGAATAATAGACACCGCAGAGCAATAAAACAATATCAATTTGTAATACTAATGTGTATGCAAATCGTGGATCAGATAAGAGCGCGATTGTCTGATGAACACGCTGACGATGGCCGTTCATCTATATTATATCCGTTGCGCATATACCTATAACCCCTATATATCTATACACACAGCGAATCGGGCCGATCGACATAGGTGTTACATACAATATATATACCGCCGCCTATAGTATTTACGTGTTTATCAATTAAAAAGTAATTTATTCTCTGTCCGCCGCATAATCGATCGTCGGGCCCGTTCGCGCCGTACCGGAGTACCAGACAACTATTAGCATAAAAGATTTACGATCGAAATGTATATACATCGCACGGAACGGATTACCAACACGGCGCAGGGGCCGCCGATAAGGTCGAAGCGTTAGAAATCAAAAAAAAAAACCAAAAACAGAAAGAAAAAAAAGAAGATATTCACTGCGTCTAGCCGAATATAACGTAAATCATTCGTTCTGGAAACGCCACGCGGTTCATTAATATTCCCAGACGTCCGGTTTGTCGCGGGCCACGTCGGATAGAACCGCTCCAGCACGAAGCGAACCAAATTTCAAGACCACGCATGTCCTCCGTATAATAATAAGTAAATTTAAGAAAAAAATTCTTTAATATAATGCGATTTTAAGTATAAGATACATTTTGTATTTGTATTCATATGGAATTATTATGGAGTGTAATATAAGCTATACAAATGTTTGACAGATGTCAATTTTATTTTTTATTGCATATATATTTTAAGATCTTCAATTTCAGTTTCCATATTCTGAAGTTATATATTTTTTATTGGCATTTAAGGTCTTAATGAGCAAACCAATGGATAGCTTTTCCCTCTCTTATCTCTTAAATAAAAAACTTGTATTTTAAATAAATTTTCATAAAATTATCAGTTCAGTTTCAACTTCTATAATGGCTATATATAAAAAAAAAAAAATTGCAACAGTGATTAATGATTGACCTGTATGATTACTTGATTTTTTAGCGAGAGGTAAGAGAATAATAATTAATAACAAACCATAGAATTGAAAATTTTGATCATGGCGTTGGTTATTAGTAATGACTTACTATAGGTAGTTATTACCCATTAGGTATATAATTCATCAAATGACGGGTGATTCATAGGCGGAGATATGCTCCACCTCCCGGCTTACAGGGGCCTAGCCCTCCCACAAATAATAATAATAATACATATTTTACAGGTCTAAATTAGATTTACATCAAATGATTTTAGGTTCTGAGTGAAGGGATCTATTGGTTTATCGACTTATCCAAAAAATTCATCTTTGTACCTCTCTTTAAACCAAAAATCGCCTCATTTTGGAACTTTAGATAGGTAATTTTTTTTAATTATTAAGCGTTTATCAAAAATTGTATAATTCTTTTTTTTTTTTTGGAGCTGTTGCTTACACAATTAAGCTCAACTATTAAAATTGGATTAAAAACAGTAAATTGGCCGAATCATGAAATTTATTTTAATTTTTTTGTCGCAACTCCAACAGTCATAATCTAAGGCTTGAAATCTTAACACTTATCACCAAATGTCCTTGAAAATATTGAAATTATAAACATTAAACGCATATCAAAAATAATTGTTTGAGCCAATATTTATGAAACTTTAAACTTAAATAGTCCGGTCGGTTTCGTAACACTACAAAAGTTCCAAGAAAGTAAAATATTGTAACGGTAAGACAGATGGAGGTTAGGGACAAGGGCCCAACCCCAGGGAAGATCTATTTGCGACCAGATACTCCCCAAATACCGAAGTCTCCCTCAAATATTTTAAAGGTCATCCATCAATGGTGTGATTTAAAAAAACTGCTAAAATAATATTATAAGAATATAAATTTAACATTAATTCATAAAATAATCATTATAATAGGTACTGTCATCTTCTTCTTCAATCAAAAGATTCACTACAACTATACTATTTAAAAAATCTTTATCACATTAGTAAATGTTAATTTTTTAATGGTAAAAAGTGGTTTTTACCCTAGTGTTTCCTAGTATTCCCACTTTTCAACTTTTGCTTAATAAAGCATATTACAAACAATCATACACATTTAACTATAAACGCAATACTATTATATCTATCACTACCTATTATAAGTATATAATAACATATAATAATTCTACATGTATATTTTTTCTTTGCCATTTTCTTTGATTCCACTGAATCATTTTTCTGTGTTGTATACCTACTTTTACGTAGTTATTTTTTAACGGGTGATCTTCTATTTTACTTATCTTAATAATTGGATGCACGGGACGTATCAAAAACAAGTCCATGATGGAAATATGTGTCATCAATATTGGGATTTCTACTCGAAAAAAATCAAATAATGATCTCTATAAATTATACCGATTACCTACGGTCGGTAGACCAATATGGGGTTAGTAAATAAAACATTATAAAAAGTGAAGCAAATGAGCTGAGACATCATAATGCAATGATTATAAAATGCCGCCGTAGCCGTCACGACGATGAGAAGTGGTGTTTCTCTCCAGTTGTGGCACGTGGGAGAGCATGACGTAGTGCGATCCCCACGGTCAGTCGGTGTGTTTTCGCGAACACGAGCATTGACGATACCACGATATAATTTGTGTTTTATTAAAAAGTATTTGTTTATTAATGAACTAAATTACTTTACTTCTTTGGGTCCAAATATTGTTTATGAATTTGTATTATGATTATAAGTATTTAACCCATGCTTATCATCGAGGTCGTTTATATTAAAATATGTATGGGTATAGTTACGACTTACGAGTTTCATCCAAAACTATTCAGTACTTGTTATCGTGGTCGTCTAGTTTGGATATTTTAATAGTCATTATTTGGCTAAGTCGGTTATTAACTATTGGTTTTACAGATATTCTGAACTAAGTATTTTGTAAATATACCGAGTGCTTGTGGGAGTGAACCGTACGCCATTGCCTACCACATAACTAGGTATAGATTACATTTTAGATAAACCTAAAAAAATCGTAACTGGTATAGTGATATATTACTTGGTTTTTTTAGTGAAATGTATGCAAGGTGATTCAAAGCCGTGTATGCAAAATGTAAAACACATTTAAAATATATATACATATAATTATTGGACACTCATTGCAGTTAATTAAATACATATCGAAAAAATTCCGAGTTAACCTAAACTATAAAAATAATTTAATAGTAGCTGACACCATTCAGACAAAATGAATTTGTTGGAGAGTTGAACTAATAAACTACATACACTTTGAATTCTTTGAAGCTTAACAATCCTAGTACCTATGCGGTTCCCGACCGGACAGTATATATTTTATACTATTATACCTACCTAATAATATGTTCATTATAATATAATAATTGGTCAGTATCAGTTTTTTTCATGCCAATTTAAATAAACAGGTACGTACGCAGAAAACAGTTTCAGGGGGTGTTTTTACTTTTTATAATCAGGCGTTGGAAATTACATTCCATTAATTTTTCTATACCACAAACTAACATTGCATACAATACTGTTTTTTGTATTATAATTATACGAGTAGGTACTATAGTACTGTAGTACCTACCTATCATAAAAAATAAAATGAGGTAGGCACCTTCCAACAGAATTTGTAATAACTAATAAGTAATAACCGTAGGTACAAAAATACGGGCATACGGATTACATACAAAACGGAGATAAAAATTGTCCAAATTTAACAAAAACCAAACTAAAAAATTACTCGGGTATGGATGGAAAAAAAAATCGAAAGTTGGCAAAATAGAAGTTTAGAGTAACTTAAGTTGTATGGGTGGCAACTGTGGAAATCATTCTCTGAGGTATGCAACAGAATATTATACCGATACAACGCGCGTAACACGGGTTTTGTACATATTTTATTATAAATTATTATAAACACGCGGTGCAAAGACGAGGTGCGAGACCCGTAGGTAGCTATATAGTAGACCACATTAATAATAATAATAATAATAATATCATTATTGTGCATTTGTACTCGATTAAACGGAATGGAAAAAAAGTGAAATAAATGATCTCTAAGATTAATGGCTGTAAAACGAGAAACCGAGACGGTGAGACCGTCGCTTGATAATAATATTACAACGTGCGGTCCATTGAAGGGATCACGCGCGCCGCCAACAATGCACACACACACACCGGTGCCTACACGTTTGGTGTCGGCGTGTACTGTCTGTATATAATATGGTACCTAAATACTATACTTATATATTATTATTATATTTTATTCTCCTCTAGAGAATGCATACGACGCATAATAATAATAATATGATGGGTACAATATTGCAGTGCACGCGGTGCTTGCCGCCGTCTAGTCTCCCGCGGGATTCGAGTGTCCGCGCGAGTTCGGTCTCTCGCGACCGTCCATATAATGATATAATAATAATATATATGACACGAAATATCGCCGGACAATGTCCGCGGCGGCCGGTTGGACCCTCCCCCGACAACGCCAACAGATTTGTCTCTCTGACAAGCCGAGGAATGAAAAGAAAACGAAACAAAAGAAATGAAAAGAAATAGCGCGACTTCTGTTGTAGTGTTGTATAATACTCCGCGGTTAAAATTCCCAGAGGAGAAAAAAAAGCGTATATATTATAATATTATAATGATAATATGTCCTTTTCGCGCACACCGATGCGCACACACACCGCGTACCTATTATTATTTCACAATCGCCATCAAACCGCGGTATGGGCACTGCAACCACTGGACCGGTGTGCGTTGGTGTGGTGGTGTGTTGGAGTTGGATAATAATATATTATAATATAATTTATAATATTTAGGTGCCAATGATGCGCAAGGGAACCACAATGATCTGTAGTTGCAGCCTGCAACGGTATTCATAGCTTAGGTTAGGCATATAACATTATAGTGTAACGGCTGTCACATTTCCCTATGTATTATATTATACGCTGCAGCGTAAATATAATGTACCTGAAACTCAGTCACTTCTTGTGAGGTCGTTTCCCCTGCTTCGGAATTTCTGTTTATTCTTCTTATTATTATCGTTATCATTATTATTATTATTAATATTTATTATTTGCCTCGTTATAGTTGTTACCGAATAGTAGAGGTACCTATATTCCGTTCTGGCGTGTCGCCCCGCGGGTCCGTTTGGACTCGCGCACACTTGTTGTTATCGCTGTCAAGACTTCCTCGTCGTTTCGACTACACCGCGGCTAATTGTTCCCGCAACCGCTTGTCACAAACTCACAACTATCTATTATAGATATACTATATAATATATATCATATTATATACATACATAGTATATATGATATTATATACCGTCATAGCAACTGTTTATACGTCCAATCGGTCTGGACCTCCACAAGTTCTGGATATAATATCCATGACACATGTGTTGAGTTATGAAATTTTTGTCTGTACATCAACATTCCACATATTTAAATTTTAAACACTAATTATATTGTTATAAGAGTTCGACTGGAGATACCGGATTCGATTCCTATAACGTAATTTTTACCGTTTAGCGTAAGTGACAGGGTATATGTCGTAGCCACTTCGTGAAATCAATCTTTTCATGTAAAGTTGTCCATTAAACTAGGTGGAAACGGCATTTTACACTTTGTGAAATACAAAAATATTTCACGAAACGGTCACTCTTTTTTTTAGTATGGCTAAATATTCATCAATATTACTGTGTATGTACATACCGATGTAACGTATCATTAGATTAGTAAAAATCTTGTATGGTATTAAATATTATGTCTTAATCAATAATTAACAGTCGTGTTTACTTTCAATAACTAAGAATAATTATAATAATAATAATGGTATGCGATAAATATTTCAAAAATTATTATACATTCTGTTAAATTGGAGTGACTATTTTGTGAAATATTTTCGTACTTCAGGAAGTGCGAAAAAGGCGACGTTTCCATTACATCAAATTTCATGAAGATATCGATTACACAAAGTGACTAAGTATAAGTAGGCCTATACTGCACGGCGAAAGTGCTACGATGAAAAACTCGCATAGCAGGTCGTGGGCACTATATAATTAATGCTATAATATGAGAAAGACTTGTGTTCTCGACTGTCCATGTTATATTTGAAATATACTCGTATAGGTTGGATATACGTATAGGTACGATATTATGTGCGCGTGCTGCAGTATATATTAACGGTGTGTATTACCATCATATACCTATTATTATTATTATTATTATTATACACGAGATGCCGCACACGTGAATTTAAATGCTGTATAATAATATGTAATACCGAGTAAATATGTATGACACATATATTATATATACACACGATATACCTACGATAATAACTAGTCGCACAATATCACGATAATTTTATATTATTTTTAGGCGCATTCGTTAGCGCGGCGGACATCCGATACGATGTTCGCCACCAGAAAAAACGTTTGGAAACCATCCGCAGAATTTGTAAGCCTATACCTATGCCTAAACCTGTGTATACATAATAAATACGTATATTTTAATAGATCGACGGAAATTGGATATATTTCGCGGGCATATATAGGTACTTTATGATATTATATTATTATTATCATCACGACTGGACCATAACTATCCGCACGTATAATAGACCTCACGTATGCGATGAGATTGGACACACGCGGGACCGCAAATGTCGGGAAAACCGGTTCGGGGCCACTCGATTGAGTCGTCGCTGTCGCCTATAATAATGTACTATGTTCCTACATACCGATGAAGTGTTCGAATGGTTTATATTATAATATATAATATACATAATATAGTATATAATACAGTGGGTACCGCCTGTGTGTCCGATTCGCGATTACGTTTCAATAATACGTGTTTAACGAATCGGAAGCGAATTGATAAATCGCCATATAACACCAACATATATTATGGTAATATAATACTTACGCACGTGGTAGGTTAGGTACATTATACGTTATGGTCTGCAGCACCAGTCGAAGACCTGTCTTGTATTGAGTATATTGATGATCGTGAGAATATTGTTCATTCGCACCGCGTTTTGCGTTATTTTTGCGTCGTACGAAATGGACATTAACGTAACACATCGAAACTTCAACAGTATATTAAGTAAGTATAACTAACTGCCATTTAACGAAATTTTCTGATGAATTAAATATTTTTGAGCAAAACAACCAAGTTAGAACCAAATTTATTCATTCTACGTTCAAAAAATTTTTCTACAAAACGAATTTCTTATGTTACCCGCTGGGACTACGTAGCATTCAGGAAATTTCACTGTGACTATAATATAGGAGTGATCAAAGGGTGTAGCGGTACCCTGACCGCAAAAATTTACCCAAATATTAATTTTTTTATTTTTGGCGTTTTATTAAATTATTCTATCATAAATAATTGCTTTAAATTTAAAAAAGTTAATTTTATCCTATATTTTAGTACACATCTAATAAGTCATTTTTTTTAGTTTGGCTAAAAAAAGAATACCTATTATATATCCGTTTTCTAATTGGTTTATGGTCATTTTGATTATAGCAAAAAATAATAATGTCTATATTTTATACAACCAAAATTAGTACAATATTGCATAAGTAATACAGTCTAAATAAAAAAAAAATGCCTATTTTCTTCGGCGGTCTGCTAAATATGAGCATAATATAATATGAGGCCAAAATGATCGAGTCCCGGTGCAAAATGATAAAGTTACTCCACTGTAAATACATATACTATCGTACCTTTATGAATTATTTAAATATATATACCTATGTAAAAAAAAATCAGACACATTTTTGAATCATAAAATCGAAAGTTGTCATCTTGCACGTGTATATCTGGTCGATAAACTGCGACCAAAAATGCATGTTTACATAAAAGTGTAGTACATAATAGTGCATATATTATACAGTGTGATCGTCATAACTATTTAAAAAACATATACTGTAACATATTATTTACCAACAGTGCCTAGTAAAACAGTAATATTATTCGAAGAATTACAATTTGGATTAACGATTTCATTTGAAACAATATTTATTCAATTAAGACGATCGTAAAGCTAAAAATGTTGTATTTAAAGTCATCAATTCTTCTGGCATTTTGATTTTCATGCCATTAAATTTTTATTAAACAATCATGAGCGGAAGCTATTTTAAAAATCTTTTACGACTTTTAAAATTGAAATAGACTTCCAAAATACACGCAATTAAGTATAATATATACCATATTGTATATTATATTTACGTATGTTTTCTGTAGGGCTTCTTGATCGTTTTATGTACATTTTTTATTGTCCATGAAATATGTTTAATTGAATACGTCTGATTTTTGATGTAGTTTTTAATACATCGTTAAATTTAATTTGTATTTGATATTTTGATGCAATGAATTTCAATTCAAAAGTCTATTTCACATTTCCACATAATATACATTCACCAAGCACGCTCGTCCTCGTGTAATCCATTAATAATGAATTTATTCAAATTCTGATTTTTGTAATTTTTATATATATTTAAAGACCGTATTTTCAAATTCTTGAATTCTTTTTTAGGATTTTAGGAAGTGTCCTGTAGTGATAAAAACTTCTATCTTTCAAACGAATATCCCCAGTTTTTACTGTAAATTATTTAGTTAAATATTTTTTGAAAAATTTGATGTACCTAAGTAGGTATCTAATTCAAAATGCAAGCGGATATAGTGTTGCTGTTACTAAAATGTTTTTAGTAAGAATAATAGGTAGTCTAAAATTGGTATACAAACATATAAAATAGATATATTAATATTGTATCTAGTATTTATTATACTTGGATAATTTTTACAAATTATTAATGTTGATAGATTGATTTAATCACTATAGTTTTCAAAGCACTACAACCCCAATATCTTCCAAACCCATTATCATTAACCTTTTATTCTTATTACACATAAAGGACTTGAGGACCTAGTGACCTACCTTGGTAAGCTAATAGCTATGACTAATAAAAAAATAAATTATAAGATATTCTTAGAAATAAATTCTGGCAAAATGATACTCAGAATCGTTTTTCGTGTGTCATGATTTATCCTTGAATTAATATTTCAAACTCATTGTTATTTATTTTATTCCTTAAACTATACCTACCTATACTCAACGACGACAAACACTAGAAACCTGCAGCTATACAGCATAGCGACTTCTCCGGTTTTTCATACTACTGTTAAATTTGAATTATTACACAGAGATTAATATGGGTGGAGTCCAATATTACGGTAATGATATGTCCATAATTATATTGTCGCTAGTTAACCTGGATAATTTAATGGCGATGATAATATAATTATTATTGAATGCTAATATACTATAAAAGCATGCTTATGCGAAATGTCAATACTATTATATATTATATAAATTGTATTAATTTATTGTAAGTATTAACTATTAAATACTAATCTATTCACGTTAAAATGTTAAATAATATCCTATACTATTCTCGACTACGTTCTGTACGTCCATGTAGTAAATTATTCTTCGATACATATTTTTCAACGCGTCGAACTATTTACACTCGAAATATGCTCACGTGATCCAGGAGTGTTAATAGTTCCATATAGGTATATATATCTCGTACATGATCTCAAGTATCTATCCGTGTCATAAACAAAATTAATTTGTTTTTGTCTTATCTAAATGTCTTTTTCAGATTTCATGATAGATTATAGGTAGTACTAGTACAATAAATGTCAAGGTCTTCTACTCTGCGTTCAATTATTAAGCATTTTTTTTTTGTGTTGTTTTAATATTCAAGAACTAATAATTTTTGATTCTAATTAAATAATGTCAGTATTGTTACTAAACGTGCCAATTTTGTTTTTATTGTGACCATTATTATTTTATTTTGAATGAATTAATATAGAGTAAGTTATTAAATATAATATATAGTGCTTAAAATGTTTCAAGTAGTACTTTCGAGATTGGATATTCATTCAAATTGATATTTCGATGATTTTTTATTTATATCAGTAACTTCCTTGGACGTAAGAAAAAATAACCGTCGAATAATTTTGAAAAATCTCAGTGGCTTAAATCAAACATTGAGTAGTAATGTATTCGTCGTATTAGGATTAAACTTTTGAATTGTTTTCTCTTTAATTTACCAAAATAAATAATCATTACATTAAAGGGTTATGTATAGATACCACTAGTATACCTACTATTTGGTCAATGGACCATGTATAATGTAGATGATAACAATTTATTAAACTATGATCCAATTTGTTTGTATTTAAAAACATAACTACTATACAGTATACACA
The DNA here is from genome assembly GCF_019925205.1 of Metopolophium dirhodum. Taxonomy (NCBI): domain Eukaryota; kingdom Metazoa; phylum Arthropoda; class Insecta; order Hemiptera; family Aphididae; genus Metopolophium; species Metopolophium dirhodum. The sequence continues at coordinate 22,191,260 of NC_083566.1, forward strand.
CTCGTACAAAGTTACTTTAAACTTTTAAAGAAACATTCAAACTTACGAATACTACCTTGAAAATTGTATAGGAACACATAACACGTGAGGGCTTTTACAAGTGTATACCTATATATTTACCTTATCAAATTAAAAATCAATTAGCGTCTATAAATCAAACTATATCATAATTCGTAATTTGTGTTGGCGAATATTATATTTAATTTATAATAATATAATACCTAACGTATAACCGCGTGTTTGTCGGCCCATTGTAGTGGGACGATGTTTGTCGGAAATAATATTGAAATTAAGTCAAGGTTATCTTTTAGACACTCGTGGGTTTAAAGACACAAAGTTTATTACTTTATTACATTAATATATTGTGTTGTCATTACTTAACAGATTTTTTCTACCAATTGCATTTTAATGTAGGTATATGCGAGTACCTATATAATATTTCACATGGATATATTTTATTATATTATACACCATATTATAAGAGGCTTATAAGGATATTAAACGCACAAACAATTTTTTTTTAATACATAGTCCGAAAACTGAAGGATAGATTTAACATCGAAATTTGTAGTAAAAACAATCACTAGAAATGTAATTTAGACATTGTTATATTTAGTGATAATTCCTAATGTATAATATCATTCTAATGTCATCTGTATATACATCATACACTATTAATTTAATATAATATTAATTTTGTTCTACCAACAGTAAACGTCGAGCGATAACAAAGCATATAATAATCCTATAGGCTATAACGGTATGATATGTCCTAAAGCTGCCATGGATCGGCCACATAGGCGCAATTCGGGGGGAGCTTGGGAGTGCCCCACTGATTACTTTAGCCCACATTTATCTAGCACCCAGATAAATTTAACTCAAATTGCGCATATGATCGGCAAAACAAAACGCAAACACATTATTGAAAATAAACTATTTTTTATTGAAGAAATGATCCGGATGAATCTGCGTTGCAATTTCCGCACCAGCTAGGACATAAACGTATAATAGGAATCACGTACGCACCGCATGAAACCTGTTGTGGTTCGCTTATTGCTACAAAGTCGTTTGAAGTTTACATTCGCTAATTATGATATATATAATATACAATATCGAGTTCAACTACAGCAACGCACGCAATACTATATTAATAATAATATTATGTTAGTTAATAATCCGGCTGGAATCGACTGAAAGTATTCTATGTGAATGGGTCACTGAAAATGAATGGAATCCATGCGATTTTATGATCGGATATCGGATATAATCGGTATATTAATTTGCTTACTTAAGAGCTAAAAATTTGTTTTTTTTCTATTTTATTTAAAAATATTTTTATCGGTTTACTGACCCTAAGATAACGTCATTAGATATCGTAAAGCACTAAAGCGTGTATTTTATATTTTTATAATGTAGAGGTATCTACTATATAGTGTTACTTCGCGTATAGTAGTACTTATACAGCATTGCTGCACTATATTATCATCATATAACTATATAAGACATAAACTATAAATATCTAGCACAGTTTAAGATTAAACATTAGTGCGTGTAGTATTAAAAAAATGTGGGCAAGTGGGTGTCGCTCTGCTGTACAGTAGATTACAAGTGGGTCACTGTAATGGGTGGTGTTAAATTTTATTTCAATGATAGAATTTCATTGTTTAAGAAAAACGATTCTAGTAGGCGAAGACGGTCAGGCAGCCTATGATAATTGATATTACTAAGTATATTTGATGATATTATTGCGAATAAAGTTATTTATATATAAACTATTTACGTGGAATCTTGTTTTAAATTTTCAATCCTTAGCTATAAAAGTTTAATATTTTATAAATTTTTAAATACAAAATAATTATTAAATTTTAAATTTGATAAATTTTGTTAAAATTTGAACTTTAAATGCTTATAAAAAAAACTGTGCCTATGTATTTCTAATATTTTTCAACTGCTATTGTAACAATATATCAGGAGCCTTGTACATTTTAACGCTTTTTGGCCCAACAAATAAAACTTTATTGATATTCATAGAAAAAAAAAAACTAGGTTTGAGTTTGTTAAATTTAATAACAGTTTACTTCGGGTTCGTAAAATCACTTTATTTATGATATTTTATAACATATGAACTAATTGCAACGTTAATCCAACATACGCCATGTGCCCATGTACCTGAATAAACTAAATAAATATTAAATACCGGTGATGATAGTAGCAGCAATTTCCACTCACGCGGCAATCGTATATAATACATTGCGCCTACATCACGGCATCGGTTTATTTTTCTTGATTTTAAATTGATTTCTTTTTTCATACAATTTCCTATTCATCATTGCCTTAGTACATTCTGTGCGACACGTTATTATTTATTATCATATAACGCATATATTATGTAGGTAGGTAAACGCGAACCTATGATATTATATTATAGGTAGGTACAAGCACGACGGAGACGATTCCGCTGCCAGCGCCACTATAATCTTATTATGACGGTCCGCCGCTCGGTGGTCGTGCGCCTAATTGAAACGATCCGAACGTCACGCGTCATAAACTTCGTTTATTACTTAAATATTGTTATTATTATTATAATATCTCTTACCGGGTGGAACCGTGGTATAATGGGCACACACACCGCGGTTGGTCGTCGCGCGGGTAACAAACGATTGACCGTATAAACGTCATTAATTAATTGATATCCCACTGGCGTGCGTCTCCGCGTGCCGCAGTTGTTGTCGCGACTCGACTCCGATGCGGTTCACCCCCGTAGGTAGGTATACTGTGCGGTATAATGTGACCTGTACACGGTCATAAATATATATATATATAATATAAGCATTCAGCTAATCCGTGTACCATAGTATACAGGGTGTGTCTTGACGGGTTCGGTCTGGTATACATTCCCAGACTACTTAACATTCAATTTTACCTACTTATTTATATAAAGGCATTGTGGGAACTCAGCTTTCAAACCCCACGCGCGGCACTCGAACACGGCAATAGTATGTTGAAAATTGGACTACATGATGTTATGTTTATACATATATAGGTAAATGTATGTGACTGACGATTGGTGACAATGCACGGTGACAATACGACGGGAATGATTAACGATTTTACTTTTAAAATATTTACCTAAAGCAAAGTTTGTAATTATAATTATTTCGAGTTATATGGTAAACCGAAAAATATTTAAAATGTGACCCTCGGTGCAATAATTTTCAAAAAATAATAGTTGGAAAACAAATCATCGGCTGGAACAAACATGGCGTGACACCCTGTACCGGCAAGTCCGAGTACAATAAAAAACGGGTTACAGCGGGGTACGTTTGCGTGTCCACGTGCCGACCGGCGGAAAACAACTTGATAAACGCGTACTCCGTGCATATAATAACAATAATGATGATAATAATAATAATACAATATGGACATAATTTTATTACCGTCGTGATATATTGTGGGTACGTTTGTACGCCGGCCGTACGCGTGTATAATATAAATTAATTATCGACGATTTATTAACGCGACTGTTTAGACGTTTTTTTTCTCCCTTCCCTATACGTGTGGGGTGGCCCGAACGACCACAGTGTTTATATACTTTCTCGTCATACTGACGTAATATTAAAATAATATCCGAGCTTCGTGGACCGTGGTAAACGAATTCACGTAAATAACATATTAATATTATAATTTAATATTATTGTATATTACTATATCATACGCGTAAGAGTGATATAAAGGGTTAGCCGCACCGATTAAAAGACGAACCGAAGGCGTTTCGTTATTTACCAATTTTGTACATAACGTATTGTTACTTGTTGTCATGATCAAATCTCATTAGCCACAGGTGATCGAAAATTTCTGATCGGAGAAAAGTTAGGATTACTAAACGCCTCGTCTGTTCTTCCCGCCCCTCGGGTCTTGCGTGGTAGGCATATATCGTATAGTATAGACAAGGCTGTAATCGTGTTACACTTGTTACAGTTTCTTTTTTAATTCGAACTGTTATTTATAGTCTATATATACATATCATAACATATATTAAACCATGCGTAGTTCAGATATACAGTTCAGTTTAGACTTGGTATTTTAAAGTTTTATACTTCGAACATTTCAATGCAAAACCTTGTATACTTCCCCACCAGTCCCAAACAGTTTATGGAAATATATTGGATGTTTTCAGTGGAAAATGTACGACATTTTGTTTTTTTTTTGGCACACTGATACACAGTGCAATTTAATTCAATATAGTTTAAAAGGCGAAGGAATTATTATGTTCAAACCTATAAGTTAGTAAGGACGATAATCATAACTGTACCTACATAACTATATTATGTATTATCGTTTATCTGTGTAACTTGAAATATTATGAATTTAATTTACTTTTTAGAATTGATTGCTAATAATTAATGAGTAATAACCTATATTTCGATGAATATACTGAGAATTAAATATTTGGTTTATCTTCCATATAGTATATACCTCTTTTTTGTGGTTTATCATAAAATAATTTGAGTATAACGAGAAGTTGAATGATTTATTTTATGGTCTTAGTTGTATTATGTATATAGCATTAAAAATGGTTGTAAAACATGCGCATCGTATTGTATTTTAAAATAAAGTAATACGTTTGAGTACAGAATGACCCTATAATTTAATTCTAACTTAAAACGATCGTTTATATAGGATAGATGTGGCTCATTTATTTTAATTTCATATAGGTACAGACTCAATGCAAATTTCAAATAATGCATGAGAATAAATTATTTTTCCTTTAAAAGAGGATGCATTGTACAATATTACATTATGAAAATACTCTTAACTCTATTAATAATTATTGAAATATCGTAAAAATAAACGTAAAAACACGGTTAATGTTCTTACCTTTAAATTGTATAATAGGTCAATTCACTCTATAGTATTAAAGCTATAATCGGTTCTGTCGAACACAATTGTTTTGGTATGCTGTATGCTGTATGTTTGTAAGATGGACTATGGAGACAACACATTCAGGTGTGGTGTCCCCTTAAGATTTAAGTAGAATTTGGTGAGTTATGAAGAGAAACATATAGTTGTATATTATTTTACCTGCAACGTTATGTTTTACTAATTAAATATAAGAACGTTTTTATCTACTCTAAAAACTATTTTAATGTATTATAATTTAGTATCGTAACATGTTTCTTTCGAAGTAGACATTTTGTTTCTAGTTAAATAAAATTAATTTTATTGATGCTCTTAATTTTCTTAATCACTTATTTGGAAAATATTTAACAAACTCACGGGACATTATGATACCTAAGCTGTTCTATAAAAGCATTTTTTCTACTAATGCGATTCGTTAATAAATATAGAACTTAACACAACATATCACTTTTCTATATACACAAAATAGTTGCCAGTGGGATTTTCTACGTTTTCTACGCAACGAAACCTAAAAGACCTCGTATAATATCTACCTAATTATATAAATGTATATTGTGAACAAGGACGAGTTTAACAAATGTTGACGTACATGCGTGTGTTTGTGTTTGTGTGTGTGTGTTAGTGTATGCACGCTATCAGCGTATGTGTAAAATATGTGTGTGGTGCTTTTAAAAATATAATTTTAATGATATAATATAATCACCATATTATATAGTTTGTTCAGCCTGAAAAATGAAGCATACTTTAGAATCATTAGTCATAATTATTATTTCTGATCGGATTTCAACGGATTACCCTCACGTAGAACGTGATAATACGATATACCTGTTATTCGTTTGAATTTTCGAATGCTTCCATTTATACACGCACACTGCGACATATTATACTATATATGCTATTATATACTTATGTATACGATGTGTACGTAACTCTTTTGTGTGCGGAATCCGCATCGTCGGGAAAGCGTCGTTTAAAGTCGTTATGACCGGAAATTTTTCAAATAAGGGGAGAACATAACATTATTATTATAAATGGACGCGGTCTTAACGTATATCAACTCATCGGGCGGTATTGTGTGAAAATGAAAAACGCGCCGCATTATACACGTTATACACGCATATACGTTTTCGTCGCGTTGTTTGTCAACGGTATAATATTATGTACCCATCTTATTCTTATATATTATATTACGTGCTTTGATATAATAATATATAAATCCGTTGGTTTACGGAGAAGCGATTCCGCCCGCCGCTCTGCAAACGCATCTTGGGATAAAGGTCATAAAACGATATGAAGGTAGGTACAATACGAGTACAATGCGTCCGGCAATTTCACTTTTTAGACGCCTCTATATATAGTATTTTCTATTATTTTCTTGAAAGCCCGTGTAATTCGGTCGTAATCGTAAAATACTCGCACAGGGTGATATATAAAAAAAAAAAACTAAATAAACACGCGTTTTTGTTCACGGTGACGGGACATACACATAAAGTTTGTTTTTGGATATAAAAATGTAAGCTGCAATGCGTATCTATATAATAATAATATGTGTGTGCATGTGTGTGTGTGTTTTAATCACGGTCAGTGGTCGGTGTGTGGCGGTGCCGGTTTCTATCTATATAATATAATAGCTGGTGTCAATTTGAGTAAAATTCCTGAATCCCACTCGAGATCGGAACAATACTTTGGGGTTTAGATAAGGATAAGTGTTTTATTATTTTCCCTTTAAATTCAAATTTGTGTTAATGAGCTTGGGAGTCACGTATAAATATGTTCTCGTACACACACATAAACATATTTTATATATTATATACATACTGACGAACCGGTTGCCGCACAGGAACCTTATGGTACTATTTTTCTGACCGGCAACTATATTATAATAATATTATATGCATTTAATATTCTAATCGATTTCGAACATAGGCGCCTCCTTTTTACCGACAGTTATTATTCTTTTGACTCGGATGCTTTAAATGCAACCGCCAACCGCCCCCTTCTATAATAAACGTTTTCGGTTACATCAATGATGATGATAATAATAATAATAATATTATTATATTTTTTTTATATGGATCGTCGTTAGAAACTTATATAAGTAATAACAATAATAATAATAATAGTAACTATTCGACTCGTTAGCCTTAACACGGCCTCCTCTCTATAATGGACTCATTTACGTAGTGAAATATGTCTATGATATTCACGTTACAGGACAGTCGAAAACAATTTTGCTATACCTATAATATGAATATCCGGTTTTAACAACTGCAATATTATACAAAACTATCGAAGGGACTCATTTGGTCATTAAATATTATATAATATAAACGCTTACGATAATCTCAATTATTATGTATTTATTTTAATTTTTTTTTCACACAACAGACAAAGTCGAATGGCAAAACATGTGAAAGATGTTTTCGTGTTTTATGTTATGTTATGGGTACATTTATTGTTAAATTTTATTACGTTAAAATAATATATTAACTATGATCTTGAGTTAGTTCGCCTTAAGCTGCCACGAGTTCCTACACACATATTACCTATAAATAGAGGAGCTTAAAATATGTCTACCATAAAGACATAATATTATTATATATTTTTATATTTTTACTAAAATATTTATACATATAAAAGTACAGTTTAGCATTACAATATACGATATAATAGCTAACGGAATGGCATAAACGTCACGGATTGAATATATAACTTATTACAGCAGTTATATGTGTATTTTATTATATTCTATTATACGACAAAAAAGTATGTTTTTCAGATTCCAGAATAATAGACCCTACATTTATCAGCGCAATAGCAATTATTATTTAGAAAATACTAATTATTCGAGATTATAACCTGTCCTATTTATTACGTTATGAAAAAATATTTCAACTAAATAATTTAAGCCAATCACAATTGTGGGGAATTATTATTAAAACCAATCGGCTTATATTTTGTTTACTGTGGATTATAATTATATGGCGTTACCATGATGTTGATCACTACGAAGATGCGAACACAATACAAAAAACCTATGCACTACTTTACCATAATATTGTTATTGTATAGGTACAATAACATTAGGTACCTATATCTATAGATGTATATTTATCGTAATTCGGCTCTATTAAAAACGATAGTATAAAAAATCCACCGTGTAACTACATAATTATGATCGATCAACGCCTTTAATTAGACAGGAGTAATTCGCGATTAAGTAGGTACGTGATGTAGGTATATTAGAATTTTGATAACATTTACATGTTATGCCAGATCGTCGGAAAAATAATATATATATATCTATTTTTTGGCGCCACATTATCACAGTATATACGGTTGTCATTATAACGCAAATATGTATACCTATACCTATATAGTACCGCACTATTTAATCGTCATTCTGTATAACCACTACGATAATTTGTATAATATTGTAATAAGATCTTTATGCCAAAACTTTTTACTAAACAATGGAACGTGTCACGCGTATATAAATAAGTATAAATTGGCGCCAGGCGCCCAGGTGGTGTACATTCACTAAACTACAATATAATACACGTACATACATTTTATTTACCACAAATTATACACTTGTATCGTGCATACGTGCATTATTATAATATATATTGAAGAGTTTATGAACATTTATATTTTTTTTTTTCAGTTATCCTGCAAAGAACTTCGGTGAACATGGGACAGCTAAACATCCAAGGCGTAGCGACGTGTATGTACTTGTGCATGGACGCATGCGGCTTACTTTATGGCTCGGTAAGGCAATCACGCATACTATAATAATGTATAGCCACAAATTACAATCTACACATTATTATTATTATATATTTACATTATAATATTATGATAGCATTATGATAATATCGAAACCCGGCCTCGACTTAAGTAGTGACGCAATCGCGTATTATAATACAATATATAGAAACTTAAATCTTTAAAAACAAAAAAGATGATCGCGGCTCGTATAATAATGCGCTTGTTTATCGAACTATCGTTTTTCCTTTGTAATTAAATAACGATGATAAAGCGATATACCATTATAGGTAACGGCTGGTTTAATATCACAACATGGTAGAACGCGATCGCGCGTGTGCGTGTTTTCTATACATCTTATCGAGCAGCTTTACAGCCTATTTGTGACAATTATGTACTCTGTTATAGTCGCATCACTGCCCGCAGCAGTGATTTTTTTCTCATACAAACCGCCATATTTTTATAGTTATAAGTACACATTGTAAATACAACGTATATTATATCGTAGGTATACTCAGGGGCGTATTTTCAGTTTTTTTTTCGGCTGTGCAAGGTTCCAAGCAGGCCATTTTGAAATTTCACCAGGTCATATGAATATAGATATACCAGCTATATTCATTATCCTGCTTTTAATTTTTTCTATAGATCATGGACCGTATAAATACTCAACATAAATGGCAAAGAGCAATATTTAAAAACAAAACGATAATAAATAATTGATTACTTACTTAGTCTGTGAATACTGAAAACCAAAAAATAATATGCATAAAATGCATACAATTCTCGAAAAAGATAAATGCAGAAAAAAAATTAAAACCCACAATATTATAATTATTTTTATTAATTGTCATAATTATATTTTATACTTATACAAGCAACATTCTATAAAAAAATAATAATTATATTTAAGAAAAATATATTAGGTACTTAATTTCAATAATATAATAATATATTTTAGCTATCGTTAGATTTTACATTTATCAGTTCATTACTGTTGTCACTTATCAGTTGCCTATAAACTACCGTCAACTGTACAACGTAAAAAACAGTTGTAAACTATGTACTAAGATTCAATCACAAATGTCTATAATATTATAGTATATATTCAATATAATAATTTAACCAGTGGTTCAGTGTGATAACTGATAACCAACGATTGTAGATTATATCTTATAGTTACAGAATATATAGAGTATATCTACTACAATCATAATTCTTATTGTTTTCTCAATTAATTGATAACACAATATTTTTTTATATTTAATTTCCACTGTTAATATAAAAATACAATTTAAATTTAATCATATATGTTACAATGGTGCATTATTTCAGCAGGCAAATTATTATGACAAAATTATTTCAAAAGTAAGGGGTACAAAATATAAACACACCCTAGCTGACACCCTCCTCCCACCCCCAAATGAAGCCCCTAATCGTGTAATTAGTCTTCGGTCGATGTTCCTGCGACGTTTTATTTGTATAATATTTCGTATATTGCAGGATATATTCTTGAAATAGTATATTGTGTGGTTATATAGTGTCGATTTCCCGTGTGATGAATAATAATATGTGAATTTTAGAGCCTCAGAGGTGTTTAAAACTTTACACGACATTGTATTTTAGAGCCGATCGGTTTTAAGGATTTTTTTTTCATTTTGATTGTGATCTCGCTTCTATTTGGTCTTGCGTGAACAAAATATAGGTACTTATCTATTACATAAGCTTTGTGTATTCATAAAATATATTATAGTATGTTACACACAATATAACATATTATATTCGATAATATCGATTCGTGTATACTTTCGTGTGGGTCTTTACACGTACAGAAAAATATACGTTTATAAAATATATAATAAAATACTGCGATCTGTAACTAGGACGACGTCCGTTCTTAATGTGCTATGTTTAGCAGAAATATGCACGTGTATATGACAGCGATTTAACCTACACCATACACAAAACCCATGTATTTCGTATCTGGTTTATCTTAGCGAACAGTTGTAGAACTTCGTTCCGAATGAAAATCATTATAAATCAAACACAAGAAACATAACGTGTCCAAAAATGTATAATTTGCATTCTGGTTAGGTATAATATTGGGATGCACGTCTTGTAAAAAATAAAATTATATTTGACAGCACGCAACTGGCGTGTGTATAGAATGTAGTATTTTGACAGATTAAACGTTCAGGATTTTTTTTTATGTATACCTACTTAATAATTTCATAAAGTTTGAAAGAATTAGTTATACCTATATATATATTTTTTAAATTCATTTAATTTTAACGCCTACATAGTATTTTGAGATTCGATCGGTGTATACATTATAATTTACAACACATAATATGTTGTCCAATATCCATACGATGTAGACCAAAAATATCAGAATGTGCCATGAGCTATTAAAGTTATTAACAATTATAAACATTTTAATTTGTAAACGCGTATCAATATATGATATATATTATTATCATCGTTCCGAGTGTCGAACATATTATGTGTATACTGTTTATGAGTAGTGTAAATGAACGTCAGTCGTTGTACTTAAATTTTAAATTGATTGGAATCTTTTTAGTTGAATGAAAAAAATTGCAACTTTTAAATTGCAAATCAATAATTGTTAAGTATCCTGACTTCTATCGTTGTCTGTAATTTTAGTTTAATTTAATTTAAATATTTCAATGAACTACTAGACTGGTTATCGACCATAATATACAGAGTGCGGAGGACAAATTATAATATTTACCTGTTGGAATTTACTGTGCGTGGAGATGTTTAATATTATATAATATATATATATATACGGGCGTTAATAAAATTACGGTGAAAATACTCGGGCATTTATTTAATAGGACATGTACGATTTATAATTTGTTCGTATAATTCGAAATTAATATAGGTATAATATTATGGCACAAAATAATCGTTTTGGAAATATGAAAATGTATAATTTACGCATAGAATAAACTGTATATAAGAGTAGTATTATAGTCTGTACCACGCTGTAATAGCAGAATATTTGATAAATATTTATCATGCGTGTTACCTGCATTATTTTCAAACACGGCTCGGTAAATTATTGTTATTATTTGTTCATAATTATTGGTTATTACACGTTATTATTTTATCGTCTAATAATTGCGTCGATATCACGGCGGTACATACATATTATAACAATCGTAAGAAGTAGGTAGGTATAAAGCGCGTACATTCGTTCGCAATCGATACACCAGCTATATTATCGATATTATATTTACTAATCATAATTATCGTTTTGGGAGCGGGACATTTTCTCTGTTGGTTTCCAATTCAATAGAGATTAATCGATTATTCGATTAATCATTTAAAAGGATTTTGATTTTGTTTTACTTTCTAATGATGTATATATAGTACCTATTATGGACCTTAGCCTATAGCTAACCCACGATTGCGTAGGTACAAAAACATCGGTATTAGTTGTAGAGTACTATACGTAAATATTAAGTTCTACGATATCATATTTTGTTCCCTGCGTTATTTTAGACAAAATAATATAGATGGATTACAATATTATGAGCTATTCAAGATTATATCATACAACTAATAACGATCATTTTCCAAAAAAAACAAACAATTTTCTTTGCCGATGTTACATATAAAAAAAACGTCCACGACATTACGCACGTGTCTCACCTGTCCGCCTTAAAATAATCATAATAATAAAAAAAAATTGTTATCTTTTTAATTATGTTTAACTCATCCGTCACTGCAGCACTGTACACGCATATTTTGTTGCGTAATTTAATTGGGGACAGTCGTTAATCCAAGTGGGGTTATAACACAATCAATGGGTTAACGTCACATCACATATATATAACATACATATATAGGCTGCAACAGAGCTGCAGTGGTGGCTGATGCTGCGACCGATCATTGTTATAATTAGTGATACGTACGGGCGTTGAACTCGGCGAAACAATAATACGAATCACATATGAAACCGATGTCCCGGTCGTCTCGGTTTCGCCAAACGGAATTTGTGGAAACGCTTCCTGTGCATTGTGCAACGTATAGTTTATACGTACACGCGTGACATTATAATATTATTATGTCTTGGTATATTTGAGTGGTGTTCATTATATTATTATTGTATAAACCTAACATTAGTATAATATAGTCTGTAATTACTATTATATGTATCATGTATGTACAGTGTACGTGTACACACCTATATTATATATTATATTATATTGGTCTTATAATGTTCGTTGATTTCTATACGCTACACCGCCGCCGATAGATCGCAGAAACCACGTTGAGAATATTATTTTCTTTATCGTGCGTGTATAATATTATTATATTTTGACTTCATCGATTCCTCCCGTAGGTACCTACCTACATATTATACCCGGCTACAGCTTACCATACACACCGTTATTAGTTACATATTTTTCTACTTCAACACATTTTTTTCGTCGGCTTTACGTAAGTACAACAATTATAAACCACCGATTCGTAAAAGTTTTTTTTTCTTCAATAATGCGGTTTCACAAAATCTGATTTTTGTAATTTTTAAATATAATTAAAGATGACCATATAGTTTCAAAATCTTGAGATTTTTTGTGCTACGTAAGGAGAGTGTTTTGTGAAGATACAGACTTCTGTTTTGATAATAAGTTCATCCTTTTTTTACTATAAATTATTTATAACGACTATTTTTTCTGAGTATTTTGCGTTATCAAAATCAAAATTTAACCAATACCTATATCAAGTTAAGGAGTTATTTACTAGTTGTACTTAGGATAATAGGTCCATGATAATGGGCTCTGGACGATATGACGGGGCTGTGATGATTTTAAAATTGTTGTAATTGTAATTAGTAATATTAATCTATTAAAATGTTTAATAATTAGTAAAAATGGCCAAGTATAATAAATACTAGATCCAATATTACATATAATATATTATACCTCTGTGAACCCATTATTAAGGATTGTTTTTCAAAAAAATTATGAACTAAATAAATAATATTAAAAAAGGGGGTTCTCATTCGAAAAACAGAATTTCGTATCACCACATGACAATCCTTGAGTACCTTCTAAGACAAATGTCAAGAATTTGAAAATATGGTAGGTACTTTAAATTGGTATATTTAAAAGTTCCAGAAATCAGAAAGAGGAAACACATGGGATGAGCTGCATGCTTGGCGGTGGATCATCTTCTATTACGGTATATGTTAATCTAACTATAATTTAACTAATTTATCGAAATCACATCTTACAAAAAGTCAGTGTCGAGAACGAGCACGCGTGGCGAGTACAGCATGTGAACATGAATGTAATGGATGTATGTTTTTTTTTTTATTATTTCGTCCGTATTTCACTCATCGTTGTCTGGTCATCACCGCTCAATCGTAATGATATCTGCACTTAATATGCTCGGTGGACACAATTCGCCGCTTTATACATATAAAATAATATACGCTTATCAATGAATTCGGTTTATATAATAAGAATTACACGTTATCTTCCCATCATATTAGATAGATATATATTATAATATGGGTATTATATTTTCTACGACGCCGCACGGTCGCCTGTATATACCATAACATTAAATAATAATATATTCACTATACAGGTCCACGTGCTTTAAATCGTGCCGACTGTATAATATCATAGTATACAATATAATATATTATATATATATGTGTAATATACACAATTATTGTGACGCACAGCCGCGACCGTGTTATTTATTATTATAATCACAGTTTTGTTTTTTTTATTTTTTTTAAATTAAAAACGCGTAATCAAAGATGGTAATCAAAATTAATTTTTCCATCACGTGTACTTCTTTGCTGTTTATCAAATATATAATAATATTATGTAGTAATGTACCGATCCAGATTTTCTCAGTGATTCACTTTTTGTGTTTATACCTATTTCCTATTAGCTATATATTTATTATCATTCGTATTATACAATATTATTATATATTGCGTATAGATATAGGAATCTCTACAATATATACGTAATAATATAATTTGTCTTCGTTCGTTTGGTACAAAAGAAAAAAAATGTTTTAATAAGATTTATTTTAAAATAATTTACTACAAGCTTCAATAATAGTATTAAAAAAAACACATACACATGACCACGTGATTAAAAAAAAAAACTCGTTTTACCTAAATTACGGGGACGTCCGTTTACACTTTTCGCTAGTATTAGTACACACAGTCCGCGGCTACATTTATAATATTATTATAGCGCTATAACAGCAATCGCCGCTATATATGGTGAAGGGCACACACGTATTCGAGCATAAATAGTAAATACCAACGAATGTTCCTAACATATTAGATATCGCATAGTATAGTGATAACGTAATATTATGTCTGAACAAGCCATAGAAATTCGACACTGTATTATGTCCAAAAATGAAATCAATTTGCTAAAAAACAAATAAATGAGTAAAAACGACGAGCAATATAGTTGGCTTTCCGAGCACATAATAATATTATTCGCTCCATCATCGTGTAATCTTGATCGCACGTCGGTAGTAAAATACACGAATATATTGTTGTCCGGTCGGCCGATTTGTACGTATATATTTGTGAGGCCGTCAATTTCTCACGTCTTTATTACACACATCCAGAATATTACCCAAACCACCTGGTGATTTACATCCTATCGTCGTCGTCGTATATTTTAGCGTCTCCCAGCTGGACTTATAATTACTTAATAATAATATTATACATCATATAATATTATGTGATATTATTATGTCCTAGGTTTGACCTATTACAACTGTATGACGCGTATTATGTTATAACAGTTTAAATGGATATTTTTTTTCTATTGAAAAGTTCTACTCGTAATACTAAAATGTATGGGTATATGCATTATCATATCCTTTTAATTCTTTTTACGCTTTTCCTTTATAGAGCAATAACGTTTTTTTAAACATAAAATCTACAAATTTCACCTGTGTTTAGAATCCTTATTTATTTTTATTAGATATAACATATTTGAACATTGAGGTAAACTACTTAATTTTTACAAAGTTGAAATTATTGTTTGTAGTGGTAAATACTTGCATTTTTTCTTTTCAAAACTCACGAGATAGGTACTGATCGACGAATAAGTCGATTCATTTTGTGTATCCAACATTTAAAAATATAGCATATCATGTGCTATATAATATTTTCTACAATTATTATGAGTTGATCGAAATATATAAGTTTCCTTACAGAAATAAATATTGCCATTTATTGATTGATTCGTACTTGTTATATAGGAATAGAAAATGCATGTGAATAAAAAAGAGAAACTTTAAAATAATACCCCATGCGTGCTGTATGCCCCAATATAAGAAGTAGTTTGGAGAGTAGATTATGAACTCCTTATATAGATTTAAATATTAGATCAGTGTAATAAAATAACTGTAAATATAAGTATATGCAAAGAGCATTAAAGCGGCACCCCATTGAAAACCAGAGAAACAATAAGAATGATTGCTTTAAGTCCACGAGTACGTATTACTTACTCAGTATTAAGTCTTACTGTATTAGTAAATAATGATTCTATTATTGTTCATCGTCAACGTGGTAATAAATACATTAGTGTTATAAGTGGTAACTTTAGCTTAAACTTGGTCGTGTCATATCTTAAATGAATTCAATAAAATAGAATATTATGTAGTACCTAATACCTATAAAATAAATTAAATAAATACAATGAACTACTATTGTTTATGTGTGCTTATTTCTGTCCAGTGTTAGATTTTGTAATTTTTAAACCACAGGATCCATATAGGTACTAAAAATGCTGAAACATTCCTTTTTCAGAGACGCTTTTTGTGATGGCCACGTTTCTCTATACACTAATAATATATCGTACGTATTTTTTTTATTCCTAAATTTATATTGTCTTCGTATTGTTCCCAGATAGTCAATCGGAACTCGGGGTGGGCGGGCGGAGCCGATCAAAGGCATATAAGCATACCATCCGACCCTATAGGTCTAAATTAAAACGTTTAAAAATCCTGTTGTCCCCGTCCGTTTTACTCCTCTCTTCTCCACCCCTAACCAATATCGTGTTCGTACGTGTGTGTGTAGCGCCTAATTGAGAGGCTCGGAGTATTATAGTACTAGTATTTATTGCCACCTACAAATATACGGTTCAGTAAAAGCGTACGCCTAACCATAATTTTTACCACCTTGACAGTTATAGGGTGTGCCGACCAAATTAACCGGTATCATATGCATTCGATGTCCGACGGAGTGTTGTTTACGGTTTTTCTTCTCCCTCGGAAAAAAAAAATAAAACGTACAACAAAAAACAAAATGTGTATAAATATTGTCCGGAGGGTTTTTATTTTATATTTATTATGTATATAGTTTTTTTTTTTTTTGTTTGTTTGTTTAACAAACAGAGTCTTTCACACCAATTTATTACCGCAACAAAAAGAACACGCCGCGGTGGTCGGTGTCTTGTGTTTATATACTTTATCGTTTTCATCCCCCGCGTGATAATATTTCAGGGAGTTAAAAGTAATTTCTTATGTCAACCACTTGTGTCTGCACCTACTGCTGCTGCGGGTTAAGAATCAGCGTTTGGCGGCCGCTAGCTGCAATATACCATATTATTATTATTACCATTGTAATGTGAGAAGACCATAGAAATGTACACGCACAAAACAATTTCTGTGGTATAAACAATATTTTATACACATGCCTAAAATCGTTACCCACAGTGCTCGCATACTGTTGGACATAATTACGCGTGACTTTAAGGTTTAAAGTTTAGAGCATAACAACGAGGAAACACTGACCATACACTTCAACTTTTCAGTCAAGTATTTTGTTTTGCTTACTCTACATGTCGTAATGGTCAATAAAAAATCCAAATTGTTATCTGCCGTTGCACGCTTGATATGAAGACAGTCGTCGATAGCAGAATCATACTTAACTATTCTGCGGGAATCGTTGATATCGGGTGGCTTGACCAATAGGAACAAAGGGAGACTAGAGAAACTTTCAAACGCTTGTAGATATTAATGACAGTATAGTTTATTCGTTTCAAACCGTTTTTGAATTAAAAGATCCCGCGTGATCACCTAATAGGTATAATATAGATACAATATTGACAAAGATAATTTCTTATGATATTGCAATTTGCAATATTGCATAGTATGTAATTTAGTCACAATCGATTTTTTTGTTGAGATTTCAGTAAAGCATAATAATAAATAATTTACGAATTTCCTTTAACTTGATAATATAATTTAATGAAACGTGTAGTAATCGTTATCCACATATTATCCAATCACACACAAACGACATTTTTATCTATTTAAACTTAGAATAATACCTTTTTAAATACGCTCCACAAAAATGGTAAATAATGAAACATTTAAATCGTGTCGACTAAATGTAGGTACTCGCTTGTATATGTATATAACATCAAAAGTTGTGTCTTTTAAATATATTTTTCCTCTTACAAAAATACCTGTACCTACATATTTTTAATTCATTTTTCAGAATAATCATACGTACGTACCTATATTATACACGGAAGAAGGTTTATAACATGTTCGAAAAAATGTACCTATGGTATACATGGGTTATGGTACTTCATTACGTCATTTCAATAATACCGTACTACAAAGTAATAACTAAAAAAAACATCTTTTGTAGTATTTTACACAATGAATAATGATTTATAAGAAAAAAAACGGTACATTCTATAAATTATATGATATTTTAACGTAGGTACAACTCACTTACTATAAAGTACCTATTTACATTTTATTTGACTATCATAAAAAATACTGTTTTTGTTACACTTATTAAGATTTATAAAAATATATACGCTGTGCGTACCTACCTAAATGTATTATGTTTAATACGAATTAGCATAAAATGAGTATAAAACAGTATGATGACATAGCATATTTATCACTATAGATCTATGTATAGATATTATTATTATATTATATATACTTTCTTAAAGTAAAAATTATTATCTTCTACTCATGAATTTTTATTTTAATCGGCAATATTCTGTTTTATGAAACCGCTTTCGCGTTACTTCGTGAGAACAAATAGATTTGTATTATTTTTTAGAATCACTAATAGAGTCCCATCAACATGAATTCCTCCCGCAATTTTGTTCAACGGTGTATGAAATATATAATATTATAATGATAATAATATGTACATTTTTATTTTCTATTTTATTTAATTTTTAAATTGCTGTATTTATAAGACTGTTAGTACCTATTTCCAAACAAAATATTGATAATAATTATAGTGGTATAGGCGTATTATAGCGTTCACAATATTTAAAAGTGTATTTTATATGAGCCTTCAAAGAACTACTAGCTGTGCATGTCACACACACCCCCTGTAATATAATTATGTATATGAGTTATGACAACTCTAAATGAATTAAAAATTGATTTGTTCATCTCACCAAACTTCTTCTTGTATTAGTTACTTATTGTAATTTCTTACAATAGCTAAATGTAGTTATTGTATTATCCCTATATTATTTTATTGCACCTATTCATTATTAATATGTATTATATAATATTGTTTCGAAAAATTATTAATAATAATTTAAGTTTTTTTTCTGTGTGCCTCTCACGTTTAAAATAAAAATTAATACATTAAACCGATATTAAAATGTTAAAATAATTATACATATTGCAGCATTTCTAAAATATAAATCTACTAACTACTTACAGCATAATATGTACAATGCACACCTTAAAATGTTTATAATGATGGTCCCCAATCGTGTTCCGATCGGTAAAAATGTTGTTAATGCCAAAGTCCACACATATTTCTATAAACTACTGAAATTAGCAATCTCAGTATGCTCAAAATCAGTGTTTCCCCTCCTTTTTGATATTGTGGTCCTTCAATAATCTAGACCCTTATTCTGCCTGCAGATGAGTAGGTGACACGCATAAAAAACTATCTGTACTGTTTTATAATACCGTAATATCTTCTCGTATAGTTATTATATAATTTGGTATTTTTATTTGTGTATTTCAGCCGTATATAATATATACTAGGTATATAGGTATAGAAAAACTAACACATTATAAATATATAATTATTTTTACTAACACATAGTTGAATGACAAAATTTTTCATTTTATATTTATAATATACGAATTTTTGTCATCGCGTGATGACTGTTTGTGATTTTGAAAATCCTTGTATCACAAATCACAAACAACTTAGAAAAAACGTAGACGAATGCAGATTTCCCGGCATTTACCGCAGAAAGTATGCGATATATGTACCATTATCGCGTAGGTATGCCATCCACTAAAGCACAGTGTTAAAATGTGTCTGTAGGCAAATGCAGTTCATACCTTGTAATGTCGTAAAATCAAAACGGTTTTAGAATATTTTGCTTTTCGCGTTGAACTACGGACCGCGCCGAGCATTTCCGTTATCTGTTGGCGGACTCTCGAAAGCGCAGCGGCCGTCCAATATACTGCAAGGACAAAAAGACACGAGAACTGGCAAAGTCTTGTCAAATGACGCAACGACCTAACAACACTCCATGTGCAATATATTAAGCGAGGACGTATAATATTATCATTATATTTCATTTTTGCGCGCGTGCGTCTGGCTATCAATCGTTATTTTCTACGATATATTATATTATATATACATACCAACACATATTATTGAGTCGTATGCGTAGACGTAGAGAGAGAGAGAGAGAGAGAGAGAGAGAGAGAGAGAGGAGAAAAGAACTGCCCGAATGATAATAGAAATACATTATACAATAATTATTATCGTGTCTATATAAATCAAAAAACTAGTAACGCGTTTTTGCGGCGGTCGGGAGAACAAGAAGTTCGTTTTACATTTTTTAAACGCTGTGGCTTAGCCGCGAGCCATCGTATAAATTTATTTGTGATCTCATATTTTATTTTAACGTTTCGGCGGCACCGTAATATATCAATTTTATTTCGCGTAGTCACAAAAAAAAAACGGATATACCATACATAATATATTATAAAATTGAATCTATGCCGTAATTCATTTGTGTGTCATTCATGAGTCACACACACACGGACACGTTTCGGGAAAATTATGTATTTAATATAATACGTATTTTTTTTTCTACAGCACGCGCAATTTGACTTATGTCTATAACGATGTATTGTTGACTGTCATGTTTGAATGAGTATTCGTAATAAAAATCACACGCACAAAACGTCCGAAAACACTTGTAAAACGTATTCCTAAACACATAAAATCGCGTTAAAACGTACAGTAAACAATGGCGCTTAATATTTCACACCTTTTCACGTACGTTCGACACGTTTAGGATAATATACGAAAACCAGTTATACCGCGCCACTATATTGGAGGTACCAGTTTGAACCATTCAAGAAGAAATCTCCGAAATATATATTATATATATATATACTTACAATTTAAGCACTTCTGAAGTGAAAGCATGCGTGAAAATAAACCGCGCTAAATATGTTATGAATTATAATATTATATATACACAATATTAAAATATACCTATAGCCATTAGCCATATAGGCGTGCTATAGTCTGTAAGTCGTATCTACACAACAAGTCTACCTACAATAGCTTCGGATCGGACGTTTACCGACATTGACCCTAAACTCTGTACTGCAGCAGGCGGTAATTGTTTAAGAATTGCATGCAATAAATAAATACATTAAGCGCCAAACATGTTATTACTCGTAATATTATTATTACGTTTCAATTGTTGACCCTTACCTGCAGGATAAACCGTCGAAGGTGGAATTCATAATTGGTCATTCAGTCGTAATTATGTCGGAATAACTTTGACTTTAGCACAGCGTTTAGCCGAGTGGGTAACCTACATACAGGTTAATATGTGTTATATTATTATGATCGTGCGCCAGAGAACTATTGCTATATAATAAATAACAATATACTGTACATAAAACCACCATGTTACAACACTGGGAATAGCGATTATATATTACTATTTATTTTAAACGGATGTCGCGGAATATGCGTGAGCAGAACATCTGTAATGTCTTCGCCGAAGTGGTTGAATTGAATATACAAAGTGGTAAAGGAGCACAACAATACACCAATAAATCGTGATCCCAAAGACTGTTGAACGACTATGCCTTATATTTTATTTGGAAAAACAATGAGGGGTGTGAACCGAAACACCTACTTAAAAAAAATTGAAAATAATCAAATTATTCTATACAATACTTGAGAAAATTCAGCTGTACCTACCCCATATTTCACATAGTCACGATTACATATCTTTTTCATAATATTTTGTCACTAAGAGAAATAGCAATAAAAATAACAATACCACCTAACAAAATATTATAGCAATAATACAAATTTCTATAAAAACAAATAAGGGTGGCCTTTATTTAATCGTTTCGTGCTACCATTTTGAGTTTATTCTTGAAATGCGCATGAACCAGTGAACACCATTAGAAAATTTCACTATAAATGCTAATAATAAATCATACCAACAACCAATAAACATCAGTACCTATCTTACCATTTCGATTTATCATATTCTGTTAGGATACAATTTGCCTTGGACATAATATTCAATTATTCGCAATACATAATATACTTTTGAAAATATATTGCTAAGATATAAGTTATACGGTTTATCGGTTAAAAAAAAAGGTCGAGGTCGTCCAAATGTGTCTATAATACCTAATAAAAGTGTACCGTCTACTGCATGGCGACAATAATAAGTTCGTCGCCTATAACAATATAGTGCGGTAGTTAACATATTATTATTATTATCTACTGCATTCGAACTGCGCCGAGTAATAGTTTATACGACCGAAAATTGTGATATTGTGTCCCATCTACAATATAATATGATATGATATCATAGCGTTAATAATATGATATACATTTTGTCATTTTGAACGGTGCTGTACAGTTCCTATATATGTATACACTTATAATATACCTACCGAATCATTGTGCATAGACGAGTGACAATTATATTTATGTATCATACCATTATTCGGCCGTCGTGGGTGCGAGTCCGCTGTTGGTCGTATAAAATATTGTGTTAGCCCTCGCCGCACAAGTCATATTATATATTATGCGTATATACGAGAGAAATTATTATTATTATTCTTCCCCCATCCCACCTCATGGGATACAATACGTGAACGCAGACGAGCACCGCAGCTCGTAAAAATTTATTGGGCGCCGTTTTCGTATATATTAATACTATCATATTAACGCGTGCGGTGCGACACACACACTTATACGTATATTAGGTATGTATAATAATATGCATGCGTTTTCTTTAAGCAACCGACTGTGTTATGTTTGTTGAAGAGTGTTATTTTTTAAATTATAATATTCGATGGTTCAATTAACTCTCATCGTATATACGGTTATACGTTACGTTCTCGGAAACGACCGGCGCTAACAGCAAATTAGGTATCATTATTATTGCAATTTATTATTATGCAGCTGCATTACAATATTATAATAGCAAATCACTGCCCCGAGTGCATATTATTTTTTTAGACGCACAACCGACGTTGATTACAAATACGCACGCATTACGCGGTTCGTGATGGTGCTAGGTGGATACGTGGCTGTAATATTTTTAAAGCTGGGCCGATATCACTTTTCCCTGACATTCGATTAACCGCATCGACATATTTGACCTATACGTTAAACCAACAACCGATCCTTAAGTGCACAGGCGCACAGCACCTAGTCCACGAACCGATTCAAAGAACATAATATATATATCGTTGAGAATCAATTGGAAGAAAAAATTCTAAAATTTGAAAGACGGCGTTGTCAATCGTTAATATATAAAATATATTAAACACGGACGAATATCGGATTTACTGGTAGTTGTTATGTTCGATACCCGACGACATAACGACCTAAAACGTCGGTTGAGTTCTAAATATTATTAATTTTATCTTGGATGTGCAAACGCTTCTGGTGTAGGTTGTACGTACAATATTAATATAATATATTATTATAGTCGATACTATTTTATGGTGCATGCACCAAATTATATCGACGAAATGATTTCTTTCGTAAAATATTATATTCCGTCTGTACCCGGTGTGATGGACAACGAATACAACAATCGCCGTTGCAGCCGATTTCGCCCTCTCGAAACATAATAGTTATATAGCCGCGTGCAAGTCAAGTTAGGTCTATAGGCGCGTGTTTACCATATCATATTATAATAATATATAATAAACCATGCTTATATGCGTATAATATAATTAATGTCTGTATAGTGTGTGTATACTTTTAACGTTTTCTCTACAAAATCGAGTCGGGCGACCATCGACATCAATTCACACGCGTAGGTATTATGAGTATTATAATAGAATATCGGCAAAACGCATACAGTATATATATAAGCATGTGAAATTATAATTTCATGTATAGATAGGTAATATTAAAAAAATACCTTCTGTGCCCATCGGTATATCTTTTTGTAAAATCGTATATTAAATATAGGTATCTATTATATACAGATAAAATATATTGTAATGGAAACGGGTTACCGTTCGCGATACGCTGATTGGGCGATACATAATACCTACCATGTGTACTGCCTACGACCTACCACATCGTGTACGGTTGATAAAGTGGTCACTGGTAATCGATGATATTTTCCGGACAACGAGCGACGATCCGGGATTAATAATGACATTATACGCTGTATAACCATGTGCAGTGTCTCGGCGTGGAACTATGGGTTAGGTACTCGATATATTATAATATTATCGATACGTCTCGATCTCGGAAGAAGCGCCTCGCGACGAAATCGTTATTTTAACGCTTATAATGTGTAATTATTTATATATCACTTGTCTTATTTCACGATAGTATCCAATTTATCGAGCCAAAGGCCCTCGTCGTCACCCCACCAATCTTACTCGGCTTACGTAATATCGATGATAATAATAATATCAACAAAAATAACATTACACCCGTGTCCGCAGCCACACCTGGCCAGTGTCCACCCCACAGCCAGACCACCGTTACCTCCCGCTCCCTCCTCCTCCTCCTCATCCACCTTGCCACCGCAGGAGACACCGCGAAAACCGCCGTCGTGTCGCGTACGACTTATCTCACCGGCAAATCTTTGTGCGAATCGCAAACCTCTACAATATACCTACCGAGTTCTTTGCTTGCGATGCCACCTGTGCGAGCTCTCGTGTGTACGCGTATTTTTTTCGTATTATATTGTTTTTTTTTTACCGGTTTGACGTTTATGATATACGACCGGGAGGACGAGACCGCACGAGTAGTTGCGTCGGCGACGGCGGCGATGGCGGAACCCATTCGTCCGGCGATGACGTTGTTTCGCGTTC
This sequence comes from Metopolophium dirhodum, assembly GCF_019925205.1. Taxonomy (NCBI): domain Eukaryota; kingdom Metazoa; phylum Arthropoda; class Insecta; order Hemiptera; family Aphididae; genus Metopolophium; species Metopolophium dirhodum. The sequence goes on from NC_083566.1 coordinate 22,216,328, forward strand.
GTTTTTATAGTGTCGCAACAGACCCCGCAAGACCCCGTCACCCCCCCCCCCCCCCACCCGTTATACTATTAGCCATTAGGATAGGAATTTTTTTCTTTCTTACCGCCGCAGCCGTCAGCTCTTGACGCCCCGTTTATTTTGCCACAGTAGTCGCATATATATATATATATGTGTGATGTAGGTATACGCGATATAATAAAATATCAGTCCTTTAGGTCGGTTTATTTATTATTATTTTATTTGTGAAAATTTTTTATTTTTTCATTTTTTTTTTTTTTTGCAAAACGTATAACGCGCGAATATAAATACGATATAATGCACTACTATATGTGACGGTTTGCGATATAAAAATGAAATATTATACCTATCGGTCGAGATTTTCCTTGAGGTTTTAACGTCAAAACATTTTTTTCAAATAAATATTAATACACATGGCATTTTATTATTAATATTGTTCTGTGGGCGTACGTATTTAACACTGACACACAACTCGTTTCGGTTTCAATCGTGCCTTGCTTGACTGCACCATTTAGCGCAGCTGCAGGTCGGTCCGACCGAAGTTCTGTGCGCTTTTTTCATTCCCATTGTTTGGAGATATTATATTCTACGCAATTATCATATTTTACGATATCAGCATGGCTCCAAGCTCAGACGTTCGGACTATACAGTACGTAACGTACCGAATGTAATGTGAATATTATTAATGTTCCAATGTCAACAACTGGTACAGTCTACATTAAACATATTATATATTATATCAAACTAAACGACGAGCCGTATATATTATTGCTATAAGTCATAAGGCATTGTATATTGTTTCGGCCGTTTAATCTATCTTCGTTACCTATACCAAATAGCGGCACGGGCAACTGCGTATAAATGAATAATATGTGTCTATACATTGTGTTTTAAATAAAATTATGGAGATATTTATTTATCGCCGCACTCTAGTGTCCACATACTTCATATTTTATGTAGAATAAATATAGTTTTAAGAGGATTCGAAAAAAAGGACCCTTTTTTATTGGTTTCAATATGTGTACCTACCTATCGCATTAAATGATCTCAAGTGTGTATAATTATTATAATACCAACAATAACTTTTTTGTGTACCCAAAGAGTTAGCCAGATCCACCTATGTGACGTATAACGATTGCCATATAAGGTATCTACACTTAAAGTATAATATTCAGGATATTACTTTTTTAAATAACTGTTAAACAGCTTATACAAACTATTCGTTAAACATTAATTTATACATCGAAGTTTTTGAAAAGTACTCTGCTCTACTCTAAATTATAAGTTATGTATACCATTTAAAAAATGAAAATATTTCAGATATTTTTGTAAATATTTTTTGTTAAGTAGTAACAAGGTTAGGTTAGGTATGAATAACATTTTTTTAAAAATTACCGACATTTTTTAAGAAGATTAGTATTTAGTGTTGCCAGTTGCATTTTTCTTTCTGTAAATATAATAACAATTTATTTGATTGATAGAACTTCACCAAAAATTCACCCTGAAACACGACAATATACAGTCTATACATGTATGGTGTTTAATGGATGAATCTTTAGTATTTACTTCTTACAGAAATTGAGAGACGTGAATATAAAACATGTTTATATTATTTAAGTCTAAATAATACTACTAAAAATAATATAAAGGTATAATAATATATATTACTAGATATTATCGGTATTTTAGGTTATGGTCACAAAACATTTTATTCATACATTTTTTTAGCCTCTAAAATTAATGTATATACCTATCTAACTACTAACTTTATTAAATTTTATATTTTATATTAATAAATCGCCGTTTAAGATTTAATTGTAGTCGTGAAATGTATGCATTGTTATTAATGACAACTTGACTAATCGGATACTTTGATCATCATCATTTTTTTATCAAAAATATTATGTTTAACATTATGTAGGTACTTATAAAAATTACGTTTATTATTGTAATAAACTATGGACATTTTTAGTATTCTGTTTGAAAGTGGAATGATACTTAATAGCTCAATTATAATACTACTTAAAAACTCGTGTACGAAATCAAAAAAAGGGTTGTTTCCTATATGTATTCTAAAATTAAACACCAGAGAAGAAAGCCAGACACTTAGGGTCCTTGCCAATATTTCAAAAGTTTTTTTTTGACACGCCGCCATTGATACTAAACGTTTTTATCGAAGGTGATACCAAAACGACGTGTTGAAATCCATTGAGATCTAGTAAAAGAAATGTTTAAACTAAAAATTCATAATTATAACCAAACAGACATTTAAACATAAATTATATGCATAATATAAATGAAAGTGAATTGAAGTGTTATGAGTATAAAATAAGTAATAAAATAGTATTTATAATGTATATATAGGTATTGTAAAAAAATATTGACGACCAATGAACGAAAGTATGTATTTTCTATGTACCTATTTATTTTGTACTTATTTAATGACTTAATTGAAATTCGTTCAATAATAATTAATAATAATAGTATTATAGATACGTATGAAATTTGTATTATTATTATTATTAATATTCATTATTTATTTGTTTATTAAACCTACGTTCCTACTGCGTGTATCAATTGTTCATACAAGTAGTAAATAGTTATCTATATGTTAAATATTTAATTGTGTGAAAACTAACAATTATTATAGTATTGTTATAGTCTATACTGTGTAGAACATAATATTATGTCATTATAACAACTATAATAGTAAGATACATCTTTACTAACCCCAAAACGACTTAATTGGCAATTGTTCAATACTGTGTTTTTAGTGCACTTTGAATTCCTGGCCACGCGATTAAACAAACGTTAAAATAGTATTTGTGATCTATTATAATTTATAAGTATAGGTACACAATAATATGTAACACACACAAACGTTGGAAAATTGTACTTAAGATTGTATGGTGAAATTTTCATTATATTTGCCCACACGGAACAGTGTTAAAAATAGCTTTAACTTCAAGTATAAACCGTTTATTCTGCGCCAGTTAGCGATATATAAAGAAACTTAAAAAAAAATGTATTCGTAGAACAAAACTGCGTTTGAGTTATTTGGAATATTGTTCATTGCGATCCCGGTGTTGAAAGAAATACACATCACTACATCAGTATAAATAATATGTATTCAAACGCTTTCAACTTCAAAAGTTAAGTGATGGCGCTATTTTCAGATAAACAAATATTCTATTTCTGATTCCATTGATGACAATAAAACTTACAATTAATCAATACATTGAAAATCTATTAAAGTAATTTTAGAATTAAAGTGGTGTAAAGAGGCTATTAGTAAGAACGATGTTATTTTGTTTACACACTACTACTACACACTCATTGTCTATTATTATTATTATTGTTTTTTTTTTTTTGGTTTTAATGGTGTTAATTACACATTTTCATCTATTTAACCATTCATTTATGTCCAAGCGATGGCTCTATTAAAATAAGTAGTACTTTCTGTTTGAAGTACGTGAAGCTATTTTAATGTGTATTATTTTTTTGCTCTCTAATAAAAAGGATTAAATGCACATTTCGTCTGTTACATATATATATATACTATAACTCAGAACTATTTCATTTCGTGGAAAGCACGATAATACTATAATACGATCATATAGCAAACACGACAATACGTCCGGATATAACGGACCTTATAGTCTAAATTTTTGTGCACATCAAAAAATTGGCATTTTATAAATGGATCATGGTGGATTTATATATTATATACCTATCACTGATATGTATAGGTACGTTGAAGATAACGGGCCTTTGTATAAAAATACGAACACTGTACGTTTTTTTTTATTTAATGATTGGTTATGTCGTAGGCATGTACCTACGTCGTAGAGAATTTTGTAAACAGGGTACCGGATTCTGTATTTATATACATGTATAGTTTTATTCAAAGAATTAAAGAATACTCGTATGGTCACATGCAATAATGTGGACGAAATTAATACCGAACGCAATGCATTACCGAGAGACGTGAGTGTACCTATACGTGTAAGTGGGCAGTGGTACGAAATTTACCAAACCCGTTTCGATTTTGAGACAGCGTCACGTATATTATATACCTATACATACCGCTTTAATGGTTCGTGCGGAAAAATTCTACCTGGTCACTTGATTTCACGCATGAACTGCGTCCGTCAATTTTTTAAATTTTTTCTGTCGATAACAGACCTTTAAAAAATAAGCGCAGATAACGTTTTACCGTTTAGCGTAGCATAATAATTGTTATATTACTAAACAAATGACAAATAGTTAAACATTGCGTTTATCGTTGTATATATATGTCCATTACTATAAATACTGGTAATATTAACGAAAATAAAAATGTTTTCGTGAATAATAATTAGTTGGTAGATATACGTATAGTCTTTTATATTATATACATATATCTGCGTTTGTCATAATGTTAGTCAGCGTATATTATGTTTGGCGTTTTAAAATGTGATTAATTTATCTCTACAAGTATTTAAATTGTTTTTGAACAAAAATTTCAAGTATCAAGTAGGTATTAAGTAGGTACACATTAAGTATTTACATAAATACACGTCCATCTTAACTTTTTACACCATTCAATAAAAAATATTCGAAGTATAGGTTCAAGTTATAATGTATGCTTTTAATTGTTCAGACTTAAACTCGATTCTACAAAAAGCAGGTACGCCACTAGGCTTGTATACAGACCAATAGCATAATATGTGGAAACTTCACTGGAAATGATTTGTAAATAATTCGAATAAAATATAGTTTTTCATAAAAACTATTTAATTTAATTTAATATCTCAAGTAATGGTTTCCAAAAAAAAAAAAAAAATAACCACACATTGTAATACAACCAATTGGTTCCTCGCTCCGTTTAGAATCTAAAAAATAATGTTCAGACTATCGCCAACAGAAAGGGGAGGTTGACCTCTTCTTATTGCCACCCTTACTACTGCATGTCTACTTCAACAATAGCCATAAACAAAATGGAAATTCCTTTCACAAAAATTTGAGGGAAGCTTTCTGGACAATAATAAGTAATATCATATGCTGTCCCGATTTAGGAATTTCTATCGTCCGAAAACTGAATTTTCGTTTCGTTTATCGTCCAATCAATAGCCTGCAGGCCGAGAATGTACATTATAATATCTGCAGGCTGTAAAGTGTAAACTATATATACAAAGTTCTCCACCATATTGGTGCAAAGAATTCTTCGAGAGCTTCTTGGGGGAGGATTATTCGGGGCAGAAAATATGGAATCTATCCGTAGCGGGCATCAACCCGCTGGCGAAAGAACGGCACATCGTAATTCGTTCATGGTAGTTGGCGTTGTATGGAGGGTGCCGTATATAGCACAATACCACATAAGTGGTTTCAGTGGTTTATACTGTTCGATGGATGAGTTAAACGGGAATCCGTTTCATTGCCTTGTCACATCTCAACATGACTGTTGAACCATCGCGAATCTCATACACATACTGCGGTAGGTTTTACAGACTACCCGAACCCACGGCCCGAATCGCGGAGTAAATACGTACCCGTTCGGGGCCTAAACGGGTACTAATATTATCAATTATGTATCTAATAATATTATATAGGTGCTTACTATATTATTTTCAGAATAAGTTTTAGCTTCAGTTGGCCAAATGGTCCACGAATGGCCGCTCCCATATCTCATCATTCCTATATTGAGCCTTTGATCCGTGTATATAACATGTACACACATATATAAGTGTACATTCATATTATATATAACTGTCATTTTGACGTTTTCTGTTATTTGTTGCAGAAGGACTTCGAGGACGAATGCGTGTTCAACGAGATGATCGAACAGAACCATTACAACACGTACTCGTCCGTCAAGTACACGAACGACCGGCGCACCCTTTACCTGGCGCTCAACAAGCGGGGCACGCCGCGCAAGGTGCAGATAAAGGCGGACGCGCCGCTTGGCAAGCTGTCCACGTACACGCGGGTGCTGACGCAACCAGTGCCGGCGGAACGGGTGGAACGGCTGTTGGCCAACCGGCGCCCTTTGCAGTCGGCCGAGTGGCCGGCGTCCATACCACACGCACACCGGCACCAACACGCGTGTCCACCGCACATGGGGCCACCGCACGCCACCGCCAAGAACCGCAAGTCCCTAGGCCGCAAGTGCCAAGTCAAAGGCGGCGGCGGCGGCAGCCGGAAGAAGAACAAGGACGACGGGAACAGGGACAGTGGCAGCAGAGAGGACGAAGACTGCGGCGGCGGAGGTGGAAACAAGAAGAACAACAACCGGTGTGGCGACGGCGGCGACGAAATCAGTCACCGGAAAGTGGACGCCGCCGGCCGGAAAAAGAAATCGAAAAAGCCTACGGCCGGCGGCGGCAAAGGTGGCAAAGGCGACAAGCCGCCGCGGCAACACGGCGCAAAGGCCGGGAAAAAATCGGAGACTGGCGCTCCGCCACCACCGCCGTTGGAACCCGTCGTCGCTGTCCAGACGGTTACCACGGTCGTTGCCCCGTCGTCGATTGTCGACGCGGACGGCGGTGGCGACGACGACGAAGACGACGACGCGGTGGCGGCTTTGGCGGCCACGGCTCCGACAGACGAGTTCCTAAATTTTAACGACAATTAACCGTAATAATAATATTAATAATGATAATAATAATAATAATAATAAAACAATAATTAATTATATTATACGCACTAATATTGTTATTATTACTATTATTGTCATATATTTATACAAACACTGTACTGCTTTTCTTATTATATAATAATATTATCATTTTCTACATTTTATTGTTATTATTATGTTGTGTTCGCCGCGATCGGTTCGTGTACGGGCCCCGGCTGACGGGGAATCGAATCCACATCGTCCGCGTTCGACCTGATCCTAACGCGAATAATATAACCTAATAATATTACAATCATATTATGCCTACCTACTATACTTACTTATATTATCTATTATTACTCATACTATTTTTTTAGTGTTATGTAATATATATCCTCTTAGCTGTACGTCCATGCATGCGACCATCATAATATTATATTCATAATATATAGATATACCTACCATAAACGAATATAATAATAATGATAATTGAATATACTTATTGATTATTATACGCACCGAAAAACCACAATGTTATCGTAAAGTCTGCCCCCGCCAAGTCTAGGATCTTCACACACCGCCGCCGCCTTCGAGTGTGCTTATTTCCCGCGCCAGTCTATTGCTTCCTACACCACCCCCGCCCACTCAGGGTTTTGAGTAAGCATTGACCGTTTTTTATTATTTATTTATATTTCGCAGCATCACTCATCGGTATTCAGTGAACGTTCAGTATTTCTTCTTCTAAAATGTACAATAATATTATAATATAAGTATAATATAATAATATATTATTTCCGTCGACTTCCCGCAATGTGCCATTTTTAAGTTATAAAAAATGAAAAAATATATTTATTAGTTTTGTACTTTCTTGATATTAGTATGTTATAATACACGCCGTGTTTTATTCTGAATGATATTGTATAATATATAACGTACAGTAAAAATATGTTTAGACGATAAACTTGTTCGTCTCAATCAAATGTTAATAACTCGTGTTTAGACAATATAAAAATGTGTTTACATTCCAAATTTCGAATAGTATAAAATGTACGTGACAAACTACTGACAGGCTAGCATCGTTTCAAATTGTCGTGACCTTATGATATTATTAATACTAATAATAATATATTCACACCAGTCCGATTAATGACGAATATATTTTTACTACTATGCGCCTAAGTCGTCCCTCGCTGAATCTAAAATACCAACTCGTGAAATCTCGTGTGCTTAACAAACGCAACAATGTTTTTGTAAAAATAAAAATACATTTTTTATACCAAATAAGTTTATATATTTTAGTTTTCCTATGTTGTACAAATTTATATTAAAGTGTCATTTTTTTTTTTCAATTTGTAATTTTTAAATGTGCCTGACTAGTTTTATATTATGCGTATAATATTAGCATTATGATATCTGTCTAATATTACTATTTATTTACTATCCGTACGCGGTGATTTGAAATTTTCCCATGACGGTTTTTAATGAATTTTTTTCCTAAGAAATAAAATATTTTAGTGATTTTTGTACTCCACATTGTTAAATATTACAGAGAAAAGCACCTAGTCAATGATCGTTAAATATAAGTGTTCAGAACATTGGAGAGACGTACATATAAAAACAAAATAATCAATTTTCTAAGGTTTGTACTTTTTAGAGATTTTGTTTTGTTTTTACTTATTTATATTTTAAATGTGAAAATTGTATATACCTCTCTCTGGTGATCGAGGAGCTAGTGTGTTTATTACTTAAGTATTAATTCTGAAAGCGGCTCGCGTTGTTGTGTCCATCGTATTATGTAATTTTACTAGATTAAATATCTACAATACTTACTTGTATAAGTATATCGCGTATACTTATATTTTAGTCCATCATTGTTTATTTATACTACTACCAGTTCTATGTTCCCAAAAATGATTTTTTGTGTTAGTTTGATATTGTAACCATTGTATAACAAACGTTGTGTCCAAAAATGAAAAAAATCAAACCGTTCAAATATAATATTATAAGTACCTAATATCATTATTATTTTATTTTATTGTAAATAAACGTCAGTATTTTTAAATGTTGCAAAAATATATTTATTCAACTAAAAACACTTAAACAATATATTCCTACTATACTATAATAGATACGTGTGGTTTGGTTACCATTATACTATAAATGTGTACGTGATGTTATAATACCATGCACTGTCGCCTGTTATAGGTACCCACTCAAAAAAATTGTCTTCTACCAATGGAATTTTCTCATAAATACCTAGTTATTATGCGGAATGAATATTTCGTCCTCGTCACGACGTATTATAGCGAAATACAGAACAATGTAAACCGACCAACTCCTAATAGCGATTTAAGCATAGGCGTATCTAAGGCGGTGTATCTAGACACTGACCCTCTCCCACCAGAATTATTGTTGTCTATATCGTTCAGGTAAATGTAATTATACTTATCGTACTCGACTTGACGTGGTGAATGACAATAATAACACCAACTAATATTATCACTTTTGTAATTATTTATCATAAAAATAGTGTTAGAACATAATAAATAATATAATTTTAGATTCTAAGCAGAGTGATTTGGTACTTTTGAGAGGTAAAACTTTAAAATTCCATTGGCATTCATGTACTTTTCTTTCAAAAACTTTCAAAAAGAATCAAGAAACACAAATAACCGTAAATACTTGACATTTTCACCAAATGCTTGTATATTAGCATTTTAAAACTATTTTGTCGCATTTTGATATAATATTTAAAATTTAAAAAATACTTGGCATGGTTTTATTTTTAATGAATTTCATTGACGCATAAATCGTCGAAAGGGGGTATGGGGTGCTCCACCTCCCACGAAACGCCACATTAAAAATGTATAGTGGAGATTCACACCCAATATATTTGATCACCCTGTGGATTTAAGATTGTAACTCACGGACGAGATCTGATCAGTGATGGTTACCTATATCGGCGGCAAAAGCGTCAAAAAGTATATTTATGTACATTGCGTTATGTAGCACAATAGTACCAATACAGATAACAGAGAAACACCGCCGTTCCACGCATATATAGATATGATGTCTATATATATTTGTGTGTTTGACTTAAACGTCTATACGTACTTACATTTACCGAGATGACGGCTCGAGCAGACGGTCGTTCGCAGTCCCATCCCCGCGCTCTCGTCTTGCGTCGTTACGCCTCTGCAGTGACCATTAAATTTAGAACTGCCTTAAAATTAGATGATTAGTGCAATTTTCTGTCGTCGTTTAATAATGCTTATGGTTTTCTTTTTCATTTCCACACTTCGTTCTGGCTCTGGGCGGGCAGTGTAATAAAAATATGTACTGGCGCGTTTAAAAGTTTTTAATTAAGTTGTGTGTACACACAATACACGCGGAACACCACGTTTTTTGTTTGTATTTTTAAATAAGAATAATATGTTAACGCTCGATATCAACACTGTAATATCGTTATTTTGAATGTTTTCAATTTCGATTGATGATATAGTAGTATAAAATAGCTGATTCAGCTGATTTCCTCACCCACTTACCCTAATCCTTGGTGAGTAGGCGAGGTTTCTAAATCGGCTAATTTATCTTACTGATGATTAATAATTTAAGGATTAATAAATTACAATTTACTTCTTTAAAAGATACAAATTTTTTTTTATGCTAGATACTCAATAAAGAATAAACTAAGGAAAATTTCACATTTTTTAGTTATTATTATTTAAACAATTGACACGCTGCGCCCTTGGTAATTCCTCTAGATTATAAGAGTTAATAAGGTATACTTATCATCTTGGCTACCACAGTCACGAAATTCTGCTGAAAACTTGGATATAGTTATTAAAAGTAAAACGTAAATCCTTGTATATGAATGAAAAAAAAAATCACTTCGTTAAACGCATATATCTGACAATGGTTACTGGTAAGTATACTGTAAATATAATAGCATTACTTTTATTTTTTTTAAGTTAGTCATTTCAAACATTTTATTTTATACATTCTGAGCGGAGAAATTTATGTATTGATTTAACAATGATGTGTGTTTTCAATATTTTGTCAATTTTGAAATTTCTGATTTAAATTCCGAATAATCATGTTGAAATGTCCGAAATGTTCAAAATATTTAAACTAAATTTATAGTTATTTGGGTGTGGGGTGTTGAAATTAGGAAACGTGTACTGACCGATCTCATAAAATACAGATTGGTATGTTTTGGCTAAAATAACTGTCCACCGCACCGATCCCCTTAATTATCTAATAATAATAATGAATGTCGACATTGACTGAAAAGCGGGTCTTATAAAACTAATAATTTGTAACCTACTCTAATAGCCCACCGTAATAATATCTGCTACAGATATTATCACTGCAGATCAGGTTCATCACTTTATATTGTAAAATTCATTCTAAAGTATACGCTGAATAATTATGAGTGCTGCAGTATGTAAGCATCTAACACGTCCTAGCTACTATCATTGCCTATAGGTTAGTCAGGACATTAAAACATTCGTATGCTGAAGTACCATGGTACTTTGTGCACGTGAATTTCTATAAAATGGTTTTTATTTATTTAAATCCAACCATCTGTTATGTGCGATACGCATCAAACGTTTTGTCGATGATGATGGTCTACAGTTTCACGGTTTAAATTATAGAGATATTATATAATATATGAATAGCAATAAAACTGGTTTTCTAAGAGATAGGTAATTTATACCCACCCACCTATCGTTCAAAAATTCCGGAAGTTTTTTGAATTTTTCACTGTATATGTTATATATGTCAAAAGGGTAATACCTATAAAGGTTAAGATATACTAAGTATGATATACTTATAATAATATAATTATTTAGCCATTTTATGTTAAACCGATTTTCTAAATATTATAGGTAATCTATTCGTTGACTTTCATTTCTGTTATAAACTTCACAGACTGATATTGGACTTTGTCATCTATGTCCATATACCTAAAATCGATATAATGTTTATCGAAGAACCACATTCAATAGATTATATGCTCGAAAGTAGAACCTATATACTACATGTAGTGTTACAGGACCTAGTAGTCAACATAACTGTAAATTGAAATCCGTTTGGTTCAAGGAGTTCGTAAATATTGCTTAAATTTCAACTAAAAATATTAAAACTACATTTTCAATATACCTACAATATAAATAGTAATAAATAATAATAATAATAATTGCAATTAAAAATAAACCATAATGTATTCATTGCATCATTATTTCTATTTAATTTTTGAAATTTTGTTTGATGTACGTTAGGTATCATGTGGAATGTGGATCACTGTACTAAATGTGATAAATTTGAATTCAATGATATGAAATCATTGTATATAAAAACCTTCCGAGCGAGGGTGGTTAGCCTATATATTAATAAGTATTTTTTATGGTAATATTGCTATTAAAGTAATTTATTTTATTATTAAGTAATTCAGTAGGTTGAATTCATATGAACCCAAAAAAATTGCTTTTAGATATGTCATTTCGTGTATAATATATAATTACGCGTATATACTTAAAAAGTTTTTTATATCATAATAAAATAACTGAAATTGTTATTCTTCGTTAAAATATCTAATTTCGTTTAAAATTTTACTTATAATATCTATAAAAAAAAACTGTGTTTATGTATTATTTATTTATCGTTTATTACTATTTTATCGTTGCATTATGAACTACTTATGAGAAATCTTTTTTAAAATTTTAGTCAAGCCTTTTAACCCAGTGACATTTTTTTTAACAATATTTACGGAAAAAAAACTAAAAAAATGGTAAATGTCTGTGGACAATATCTTACAACCAATCAATTTGGACTTAAGGAAAAAACATACAAATGCTGAAATGCTAATTAGCCCTAAATATAACTATTTATAATGTAGGTACTTTAAAAATACATAATACATATTATTATATTAAATTAATGTACGAATATGAAATTTCGTTTGTAATAATTTGTAATTCACCCAAAATTCCTTCAAGCATAATTTGTTTTTTTGGGCGTGGTCATAGTGATGTCACACTACAGCGTGCCATAACTAAAGTTCAACTTGAAGATATTTGAAATATAATGTAAACTACGTATAATATTGCTATATATTAGTATAACCACCCTAAAATAAATTATAACCCATCCAAAATCACTATAAACAAAGTCATATTATTAACTATTATAGATAACTTGTAAGCAGTGGCGTAGTCAGGATTTTTTTAGGGGGTTTTTTTTTCGTAATAAAATGTAATTTGTGCAGGATTTCACACTCCTTACAATGTAGTCATAAATTGTTTAAATGAATTATAATATGTATTTTATAATGATGGTATTTATATTGATAACAATTATTGACACATTTGACAGTGCTTATATATAAATTATGTTTTAAAATTACGATGTATATCTAATGGTTTGTATTCCTATATAATAAACATTATATTTTTGATATAAATACGGTCGTTTAGCACCCAAAACCACCCCCTGGCTACGATATTGCATTTTAAGTGTACTCTACTGTTAAAATAGATGTCTCAAATGAGTAAGACATCGTATCTATATTATAATATTCTAGGGCCAGACATCTATTTTTTTCGCACAACATACCTTGCAGTACTTATAGCTTATCGGTCAATACCACAAATAAATCATATTTTCCGTCGTCTATTCACTCATTGAATTGAACGATTATCGGTCATTCCGAAATCAAAAATTATTTAAATGTTACCTATCTACATATTTACTTGTATAATAGTTGAATGTACTGCCAGTATCTTAGAGCATACCTAATATAGATTAATATACTGAATGTATTTTACCTAATATATATGTACCTTTCAGTAAAATAAATTTGTTATGTAAAATGAATCGCTTAAATAATTGGGAGGTACCTACGAAAAGATAAATAAAAAAAATTAGACAAATTGTACCAATACGTGTTTTCATTAAATTAGGACTCAATCGTATATGGAGCCATAGGGTAATAATAATTATTATTATATGTTACCCACGCACGTTATATGACTATGATAATTATTAGCATGGAATTTGTCTAAATCTACTGGCACCAAAGTGATAAAAAAAAAAATGGAAAAGTCGCAGCTTTACGATAACGAGCCAAATACCTATTACACAACACAATAATATTATATAACGTGTGCCGCGTAGCTCATAGACTACAGAGCATAATAACATTTGAGTAACTCTGTATAACTCTGTAGAGATATAGGTGGTAGTTTCAATAGTAATAGTATTATATTATACAGAGTGGTGTAACTACCGTGGTGTGCAGGACTATATATAGTATACACTATACGGTATACGGGGCGGTGCGCGTCGCAGAGACGAAAAAAAAAAGTATCGGGATCAAATCGTCAGTAAACTTTTCAAAAAAAAAATGTGCGATCGACGACGACGTCGGTTCGATTTCGCTTCTGTCGTAAACGATTCGATTTCGAAAAATCGTGTTGCTGTAGTCCCTCGTCATACCTGTATGGCTATATTTTCTGCGATGCGATAACGCGGCGCCGGTCGCGACGCGTGCACAGGGCACGTGCCAAAACTGCAGTAAACGCGTCGAAGACTATTTACGACGACAAAACGCGTTCGGCCGAGTGCATTGTCGCCGACCGTTCAAGTACGGACGGTGAAACGGCGGGGGGAGTGGGGGGGAGGGGGTTGCTTCGAAAACTGCACTCGCGTCGCCAACAGCCGGGCGGCGCGGCAGACGTCTATTTTTAGGCGGACGCGCCACGACGTCAGGTGCGATTGTCTCACCGGAAGACGAGAGATATAAAAACGAATTCTACGGCTGCAGTGCACCTTGAATACACCAATACGCGTATATATTGTCGCACTTTATGCGCGTGCGATTCGGCAATATCGAATTAACCCATATTCTCCGGAAGTTTCTCGAGGCGCTTTACTGCGGCTTTAGCAAAACGTTGCAGGTCGATTCGACGTATTTGGACTTTGCCAAGTATTTTGACAGCGTGGTCCACCGCGTGCTCTATTAAACGATTTGTCGATGTGTGGTCACGGGGCCCCCACAAGGGGGAGATGTTGGACCCGGAGTTCGGGGGCCCGGCTATTTTAGGGGCCCGTTGAAACGAGTTTGTAATTTTTGAAATGTTGATAGGAATACTTATTTTATATTAAATAATATTTTATAGGCTCCGCAAAAACATTTAGTACAGGGACCCAAATTTTGATGTGGGAAGCATGTGTTTAGATCTCGGTTTTGGTGAGCTCTTGCGAATTCGTAGTTTCAGCCTTTATAAATTCTCCTCAGCAGATGTATCACAAGGTGGGTATTTGTCTCCTGTTATTTTTGCTATATCTATCCTTTAAACAATATGGTATCAAGGTTATAGCACAATTGTACACGTTCGTGAAGTTGGCCCACCTAAGTACTTCACAAGTTCAAAAGTTTATAGCGGCCGCCTGATGGACTTGCAAATTCTAAAACCAGACTTGCAAATTCTGGCTAACCAGTAGCTTTCATTTGGTGCTGATTTTGAAGTTCTAGGACAAAGTAGGTGGGCCAACTTCACAAGTTCAAAAGTTTATAGCGGCCGCCTGATGGACTTGCAAATTTCAAAAAGAGGCTTTCAGATACTTGCTAATCATTAGCTTTCGTTTGATACCGATTTTGAAGTTCTCGGTCAAAATGGGTGGGCTACGTGAAGTTGGCCCACCTTTTCAGTTTTTGGATTCACGGTGAAAGTTTGGACTTGCAAATTCTAAAAATAGACTTGCAAATACTTGCAAATAACTTGCAAAATAATGGCATAGCTTTAAAAAAAATTGAAGTACTTAGGTGGGCCAACTTCACGAACGTCAATTGTACAACACCCGACACTGTGACTTTCTAGTATTTGGTAATGATATTAAGATATTCCTCCGTGTTGGCTCTACTGAGGATTTCAAACTGTTTACAAGATAATATAACTTCTGACGTTCATTGGGCCATGGAACTTGTCGATCGGAGAAAACAAGATAATTTATAATTTCTATCCAAACTAATTAATGGTAAAATGGAGACCCCTGCCCAGCTATCTAAAGGACCCAGCAATCAGTTCCAAAAACATTTTCCCATTACATGTACCTTTCAGAAATTTAAACTACTTTACCATAATCACACTTTTGTTGGAATTGACGAAACTGGTCAATAAGGACCATAGGTACAATTAGTATAAGGTAATACAATTATTGTATCTTTTTCAATAAATATAAATTGAATTGTATTCAAATTTTATACATGTACAATATGTAGTTGGGCTCATCCTGTATATTTAAATATAAAGAAATAACTATTGTAATTAATAATAAAAAAAAATTGGTATAACTGCAGAGATGCTATATTTTTTGTATTTTTTTTTTCGTATCATTTAAAATTACATTTATATTAATTAAATATAATATAAAACTACAAAGTATAATTGAAATGACACTACGCATAAAGTTGTCGAGGTTGTTGAAAACTATAACCATTAAACCATTAAAAGATATTTTTCCTTTTTCAGAGATGATAAAACTCAATTATCTGCCCGGGTGATTAATCACAAAACTCACCACAAAACACTTAACTTTTTAAAACCAAATGGTACTAAGTTTCAAACTATAGCTACATACATCTACACAGAGCATTATAAAACTTTTACTACCCACTAATCAAAAACTAATTCGTTTAGTTTTACTTAGCTTTAGCAGTTAGCAGTTGAACTTGTTTTACACATTTAAACAATTAAACGTGTAACACTATTGGCGTACAAGTTGCATTTATCTCTAGTAACGTTAATCATTTGAGTATGTTTTATAATTATTGTATAAATGTTATGTAATTGTAATTGTTTTAATGTATCAATTGAAAAAAATTAACGCGCCGTCGTTGCCACAAAAAAAATATGTTTTATTCCATACTATTTAGATTTTAAACATGTGGTCAACAACTTTAACATGCTTTAAAATTGCTTACACACGCGTTTCAAGTTTGAACATCTACTTAAATATTAAAAAATGTATTCAAATAGTTAAAAATCCGACATGCCTTGACTAAGATCATTGAAATATAATTACCAACTAATTTAGTATTAGTTTTTTATATTATTATTTATTATATATTTTTTTTAAAGTTGATTCATTATATTATACATTACTTTTAATATCCGATAAATATAATTAGTATTAAAGGACATCACAATAACACTGAATTTTTTTTTTTAATTTTAAGTTTATTGATGTATTATTGTAGTGAAAATAATAAAAAAGGTTTTGGTAAAAATCCGAAGTTAAAAAAATGATTATTCAACAATAAGAGTTGATGAATAGCCGCGAGACGTCTACAGAACTGACGAGGAAGCAGCCACCGATGTTTTACGAGTAAAAGTAGTTTGATTTAAACAATAGTTTTAATTACTTACGATAGTATTTCAGAATTTTTTTTCATAATTCCAAGTATATGTATATTTATGTGCTTTAAGAGATGATGTGATTTAAAATGTAATATATCTTTTTATTGTATATATATATTATTAATTATAATTAAGTAAAATTATTGAGTTCATGACTCGCGTCGTATTTCCAAATTTTACTAAATTTACTATAATAGTTTAATTATTTATACTATGAAAAAAACTAGAAAGTATATCAAACTTATTATCACACCTGCTGTGTCATAAACTCAAAAAAACATTTAAGGTTACATAAAAAAAATATTATCTTTAATGATTGAAATTTTTGTATTAATCTAGACACTTTTACACGTAAAACAAACGTCACCATTCAGAATTTCGGCTCTAAGACGTCACACGCCTATATTTCATTCAATAATTAGTGTTAAAGTGTAAAATTCACACCATATTTCACACCATAAATTAAAATGTTAAAATTTTTACATCAACCGATTATATTTCAACTGTGACATATTTTCATTAAAAGAAAGTACGTAAGTCATATATATTATATTTTAATTACATAAATTAAGAAACTAACAAATAAGAAAAAAAATTAAATTGTAATCAATGTAATTTAAATATATATTTACCTGTATAATGATCTGTTGGTAACATTCTACAATGTAGGAGAAGAACCATAATTCACATTTCACTTATCAAAATTACTTAACAAATACTTTTAGATATTTTTTCGTGCTTCAAATTCGCGAAAAATAATAAGAATAAGAATTAAATAATTCAGGAGGTTACCAACTAATACAACAATTTAAGTTGGACGATGTGTTTCGCTTATAGGAATACAATACAATCTTTTATCTGTAGAAAACTAAATTATTGTATTTACTTCCTTTATTTTTACTCACGGATTGTGTTCAGTTATAATTAAGGAAATATTAAACTAAAAATAATTTAAGACTATAATATAAAATAGATAAAAAAAAAAAAAAAAATGGTTGTTAAAATTGATAGAATGTCTAATGTCTATACAGTATACGGTATAATGCTTACATAATATGACGTATTAATATGTGTAGTTGACCGGAGAGGTGTATTTGTTAAAATTTGAATACTATAATTTTTGATATTATCGAATCTGTCTTTATTTAACTGATATATTTTGCACTAATGTGTAACCAATTATAATAATTTTAAATGATTATTATTTTGATAAACGTTTCAATGATTCGAGTCACATATATTTGATAGTAAATTCGCATTTATAATAATAGTTGACAATATATTATATAATATTGAAATTAGTAGAATTACAAATTGTTTTCGATCCATACCTACATCGTCATTTAACATCTTACGCCCCAGTAAAGCGAGAAAAGTATTGATATTTACGATAATGTCTAAATGTTTTATTAATTAATATTAATATTTTTTCCAGTCACTAGGCATAGAAATACTACCTACTTAAAAGTTTCATACAGCCATTTAGCAGTAGGAAATAGAGTTTAGACTGTAACTACCTACTTTGATGATGAATTTTTTCATGAATGTATAATTAACCGCAAAGGAAACATAAATAGATCTCCCCATTCATACAATAATGTCATATATATTAACCTACGCTCGAAATAATTGTTCAAATGCGATGATATAACGTAACTTTCAAATATAATACCTCAACACTATAATATATAATATATATATATATCCCTTAAACATTATCCTGTACCAAAGCCCACCGACATTCGGTACTATTTTAAATATTTATTTTTTTAAATACAGTCCCTTAAAAAAAATACTAACAATATTATAGATAAATAATACTTGGGACAGTTGCCTAGGTTGTAGGTAGGTTCTGAAAATATCAACATGTAATTCAAAATGTTTAATTATATTAACTTTGTGTAGTATTAATTAGGTATACAATAACAATTTGGTAACAAATAATTACATAATAACTTAAAAGTCAAAAATCTTAAGATCCAACTCTACTTGACATATAAACAAAATAAAAATAAATTAGGTACCTATATTTTAGTTAATAATATAAATATTAATTAAACGGGCTTCAGTACATAATTTAAAGTTAAAAAATTAGGAATACTGTACCTGATATTCCTAAAGTAAATACCTACATGTATTTCTCACTGAACAAAAATTAGCTAAAACTTAATTTAACTGCAACTTACATTCGATGTATATACTTATCACTAATAAAGGAGTATAATTTAATTTTACAATATTTATGAATTTGGTAAAATTATAATATAACTTATTAATATTAATATTTTAATTTTATTTAACACAAATTTAAGCATACGACTATAATAATTATGATAAATATAATGATAATAATAATAGTGATAATAAGAAAATGACAAAGAACGATAATGAAAATAAATGGCAATAATAATGAGAATTTATAAACAACGAAATATTCAATATAATTAATAAATAAATTATAATTTACGAAAAATCATGAAAAAAAATGCATCGTAATAACGTTAATAACTCCATATAATTGAGGAAACCCTAATAATAACATCCACTCGAAATATAGATAGGGAGTTAGGGGGTTTGACGCAGTAAAATGTTGGCGAACCTCTGTATCATACATTCATACAATGGCACTAAAGCGGCAAAACCATCATAGGAGCAAATACTGAAATATGTACGTTAACCTCGCGCAAATACGAATACAATAGTGCGTGTAAGGTTTTTATGGGTAGTTAAGGATATACATACATGTGCGCTAGTTACAGTATTGATATATGCTAATAACTAACAAGTAATAATACAATAAATAATTATCGATTGAATGGTGATACACTAATACTACATTGATCGTGCTACAGTGACGCCGACGATACATCTATACAAAATATCAGACACACCGATTCGGTAGGTATACAATATATTATAAAGGAACGGATTTGAACCAAACAAAGAACGATTCCGTTCAGAGTTATTGGCTCTATAACGACCCATCCACCAACCCAACATAGTTTAAAAGGATCAAGTGAACTGATCTGAGTGTTATGCTCGGCGCCACTGTCAGACCACTTGCAGTAGATACCTATCTGTCCTATCTATGCATAGTGCATACGCACACTGGTCATCACGCAATATCGGAGAAACGTGTTATAAACTAAAAATTTATAATATCCATCTGCAGAGGTCCACGAACGATCTTTAAACCAGAGACTATAATGTATTTGAGGGATGCGTTTCCTACACCGGATCCGCGACCCATCACACGTGCCACAACAACAAGTGGTTAGTAGAGTCCTCGCGACCAGCCACTTCCGACGTGGCCGTCGACCGGAAATCCTCGTACCCGTCGCCGCCCGAAATCAGCAGCAGCTTGCCGGACGAGCTCATCTTCCTCTGGTTCAACGATTGCCGTCGCTGTTTGGAAAAATTCTGCGGCAAATGGCCGACCAGAGTCAGGAACCGCACGTGGCCCGTGTGACCGTGTGGCACACCTGTGGGAAATAGAAAAGAGTATATTAATACAACAGAACAAATACTCAAATACATTTAGGATAAATTATAAATTCGTTTTACTGCCAGTCTTGTAAAAATATATTTTAACAATGATTTTACATTTGCATGAAAAAAAAACATTTCAAATACTTTTAACAAATTGTTGAATTAAAAATACATATAAATATTTAACTATTTTTAAAAGTTTTAAATTTAAAACATAACTTCTTATCTTGCATACCTATACTTCATTTAAACATCTACTTTTATTTATATTAAGCATTGAGATTCTTGATTTGTTATACTATTAACAAACTTGTTATACTGTAATTACTGCCTAGCAAAAATAAATTCCGTGCGATTTTTGATGAACGAGATGATCCTAAGACTTTTCCACTCCATTCCCTCCCCACACGGCACACACATGCTTTAGAGATAACATCGCTGCATGTTTCAGAATGTCTTATACATAAACCTAGGTATAACCATAGGTTTAGAGTAATAACTAACCAATAGGAACAGGGAGTGTGACGAGTTTGCCGGAGTTCGCGACCACGGCCGGTATGGACATGGTCAAGACGACGCCCGCGCTGGTGCCGATCCACAAAAGGTCTTTGACCGCCAACAGCGACGTCACTCTAAGACACGCCGCTTTGTGTTGCCTTATGATGTCGTCGCAGCCTGCAAAGGACAAACGGTAAAAAATGCGATTAAAAAAAAAAAAAAAAAAACAAGAAATGGACTATTATATATATTGACATTAGTCGTATATGTTACCTATACATAAGATTATTATGTCGCAGTGAAACGATCGCAGAACTATATCGGCACGACAACACACGACCGGAAAACGGTGCGACACACATTATATGTATATATAGGTAGGCAGGTATATACTTACTCGACAGCATTTTAGTGACGGCCGGTGCCGTGTTCACTTCGGCCAGAATTTCGCACGTGACCGAGTGGACGAGCCGGAGCACGGCCGAGTTCTGCAGAGACAGCCACACGCCCATTCCCGACACGACCATGTTGGTGATCGATCGGTTCGAGTCACCGCCGATCACGAAAGAATGCTGAAAACGATAAACGGGTAAGTAACTCGCTTCCATATAATATCACTCACATATAGGTACCTACACTGTGGGTATATATGCACACGTTGTATATACATTAATAATATTATAAATAGGTAGGTATAATAATCGTGCGAGATAAAGGTATAGGTTATGGGTCAGATAGGGGGGGGGGGAGCAGCGGAGCGGTTGAGAGTTAAGAGATTGTAGGTCGGGTTAGTGGTCACGCACAAAATATGCGCGCATCGTCACACTGCAGAAGTATATAGTGATATTAACCGAATAATATGTCAATGGCGATTAGCGAATGCCGACCAACCAAATGTTGAAATGTGTGTGTAATATATTCATCAACTATTATATTTACTATAGGTATGACGTATACTCGGAGCTTATACAATAATGTTGAGACATGAGAGTATCTCCCCATTATACATCTAACCGTGGTATGCTGAGTACATCTATCCTGCAGTACCCATCAACTGCCCTATACGCATGAACATTATAAGATTCAGCACCATTGCTGTTTTCAAAGTATTATTTAAACCATTTTAAAAGTTTTGAATTTAAAACATAACTTAATAATTGTTTATGTTTTATTTGCAGGTACAGTTTTTTTTTTTTATTATTATTATACTGAGCTTATAGATATTTTATAATTTATAGTTTATATTTTAGCATAGGTACTTATTTTAATATCACCTTTGTCGACAATAAGTGTGCATATTATCATGAATTTTCTACAGTAATTGACCGAATCTTTTTTTATTCCAACACAAATGTTTAAATATTATTAAACATTCCGAAAATATATTAAAAGTTTAAAGGTATCAATTGGTAGCATTTATATGCTTTCGTCCGAATAACTAGTCCAAGCCTTTAGTTTAAGGCAGTTGCATTATGAGTGGGCAATTTACAAATTATTGAATAACCGTAATTTTTTTGTGGACAACTTTGTCATTATTTTTACTCACTTGAAATTGTAACGTGACCGTGTCAAATATCTTAACAGTATTGTGACATGAACACCAGAGCTTATCACCAACAGGCAACATTTTGGAAACCGGGATAGCAGCTGAACCAACGTTGATGGTCACCGGATCCGATGTATTCCAACTACCGTCTAGAAGGTGTAAGATATTGTGTTTGTTTAAAAACATTGACACTCAAATATCAATATATTTTTGTATACTTACTCGTGTCTGGGTAGTAGATGCAAATATCGCCATTTGCTAATGAAACATAAACGCGATTGTTCAGATATCTATTAAACAGAAAAATTTTTTATATAATTTCCTATATAAAAATACTCAATTGTAGTTAGTAATCAAATCATTGTTCCGTTTACTTTTCAAATCACTTACAATAATATAATAATACATTTTTAAATCGTATTATATTATTATAAAATTAATATTAATGGTTCTCTCCATTTTCGTGATGCACTTACATGATACAATGCACCGCAGACCCATGTTGAATTTTAACTTTATTTCGTTTTATGCGAATGTTGTCCATCGAATTGTACACGTGTATGCATCCGTCCTCTGTACCCAACCACATGGTTGGCTCACCTTCGAAGTCCACAGGGTCTGTGGGGTACATTCCGTCAGGGACGCGATCGTGACCGGCGTCCTTGTCATCATCCTCTTCACTCGACGAGCTGTGTGACAAAACAATATGAGTATACCTATACTGGAACTGCTGTAGCATTACCTACATCCTACGAACAATGCTAGTTTAAGGATTGCATTTTCTTAGTAGATAAAAAAAGCTGCACATATAATATTATTGTGCACAATATTAGTCTTTCCCAACACATTTATTTTTATTTTTTTATACTTCTTACAACTTTTAATGTTAAAAAATAAAATTAATGAGGTATTCAAATATTTTAAAAACATATTTTCTGGCATTCTTTGTAGGGAAATTATTAATAGCCATCATTGGTTTGAAGCACAATTTTATTCAATTATATCTTACATATAATTTGATTTTGATATGTTAAGTTAGGTGATGAATACATAGTAGTAGTTACAACACTACAATATAATACTATACATTTATATAACTTAACTCTAATTAAATTATGATTATATAGTATTATTTTAATTATGTACACTTGTATCTATAGTTAGATCAAGAGTTTGTAAATTCTATACTCTTGGCTTTTTTAATTGTTGAAGCAAATTTCGAGCCACTTTTATACAAACGGTGCATCGCCGTTAGATGGATCCCATCCCCCCCTCCAAACTTTAGAATTGGCACAGCCTGTATATGACTCTTGAGTGCGTAAATCGTTAATGGTTTTCTGTGAACACATAACGCTCATTACCTGTCCAATTTGATGTCCGGCCCGGTCTGCTCAGCACAGTCTTCGATCGATATGCTGATCTCTGGATTACTGCTCTGATCGTCCTTGTTGGCACTGTTGGCTTGACTGATCGAACCAAAGTGGAGAAGAAAATTGAAAAAATTTAAATTATCATCACAGTATATTTTCATAAAACCCTTGATGTAGACAGTGCACAGATGGGCGACTTACTCAACGCGCTGCGGTGCCGGTATCGAGGTGACACACAGTATGCGTGCGTTACATACGCCGTTACACGAAGTGACCGTCGGCTCGGGGTAGAGGCTCAGCACGCACACTTGGCCCACGTACCCGTCACTGTTGCACACCCACACGTCCCTTTGGTTCAACGCCGGCGCTGCACACGTAAACTGCAAGCCAGCTCGGGTCTTTCGTATAGGTACCGGGCCGACGAAATCAGCATTCGGTCTCCGGTCCGTGGACAGGACTGAAATGCACGAAAAAAATAACCGGTGAGAAACGTGTTTCCAGTCGCGACAGATGACTTAAATACATTCAAAAGCATCCAAAGAATGTGTATATTATGGGGGATGACGCAAAGTATAGCGTTGTATGACTATAACCACCGAACGTTTTAGCCACAAACCTATACATAATATATTTTTACTGCTTGGAATCGAATACCTATACAATGAAATAGTCTCTTGACTGCGTCTCTTTTGCCATCCAGATTTCCTATTTTTCCGGTGGATTTTCCTAAACATTTCTTTAGTACAAACCTTGTCCTGACAATTACGAACATAACAGAACAAATATCAGCCAAATAAGTCAAGGCGTTCTCAAGTTATGGCGTGAACAAGGGAAATAGAGATTGATTTTTATATAGATTATAGATTATTATGTAGCCTTAATGTGCTCGTATGAATGCATAACGCAAAGTTAGTTCTTAGAGAATGACCTATGGACGCATCAGGTGCATTATTGTTGAATTACTAATTCGCCTATATTATTGTACTCACCGAGTTTTTGTTTGGCCTCGTTAAAAGACTCTTCCCAGTTTGCTCGTTTTTCTGGTTTCGAAAACATTATTGACACGGTCTCAGTACCATTCCTAAAAAAAATTTGGTATATTAAACTTTTATCCCATTCGATCTTGTGATTTATCATATCGAAAATCATTTTCCCTGTTAATTAAGTAATAACTACTAGTTAAGTTGTTATACTGCATATTATAATAACTTAATGTGCGTTTTACTTTTTATATCCACCTTTTGATTTAATAATATAATTTTTTTTATAGATTTTCTTTCTGAAGAATTATTTTTATATATAATTTGGCCCTTAACTTACAGTTTTCATCAACAATATTATATTAATTTAAAACAATCGTTTTCTTATTTCAAATTTTCCATTCGCACACAATAGACGCCGTACCTACGCTGCACCGTAAATATTCTGTTTACCTGGTGTGCAAGTTCAGTTCTAGATAACATAGTTGAGTGTCACTGGCTTGCCGTTCTGACAGTTGTTTGTTTAGTGCACTGAGCATATCTTTAATCGAGTCTTCCAGATGACTGTGCGGACAGTGCAACATGGAAACCATATCTGTCATTTGCGTCAGCGTGGAGACATCTTCCGACAAATACTCCATTTCGCGAAGCATACGGCGAACGTTTTCATCTTTAACTGAAATACCAAAGAGTATTTAATTATTTATGATGGAAAATTTATAACTTCAAACGTGCAAGTTATATTATCTCTTATTAAGTATACAATGTATCTGCATGACTGCGTCCTATTAACAATGTTATAATAAACAGTGTTGTTCTGACAGTTGCATTAGCAGTCTTTAAAATAATAAATTTGAATAACATAGTTTTAACTTTAGTCTAGTGAATAAATAAATAATTAATTTGCAAACATCAAACAGATTTTTTTGAATTTATTTGAATCAACACGTTTTTTGTGTACACTTTAAATTCTAAATAATATTTAAATATAAAAGCATATTAATATATAATATATATTGTGAAAGAAATATTGTTTTAATTGATCATGAAAAACTTGAAATAAAAAGTTACCTATAATGAGTTATAAGTGTTTAAATTTTGTAACTAATATATAAAACCTTATATAGTTATACTATTATAACCTACTGATATATTGAATCTAAAACCAAATTTTTTAATTATTAAATGACAGTAATGTTAATATTTTATACCTTTAACTATTTCAACATCATCCAATGGTATCTTCATAAGTAACTTATATTTGTTTGCTTCTAAATTGCTCACGACGCTGTTTGGCGTAGTCCTGTAAAATGTCCAATAATAATATTTTACAGAATTCATTTCAAAACATCTATTATAAACGTCTCATACTGTTTTTCTTGGCTCATTAGCGTGTATTACATTAAAATGCATGTAACATTTTTAAATTTTAAATCTTATTAGAAATGTTTTCGATAGTCTTTTATATAATATATTTTGGTTGCGTGGTTTGTACTACCATCTAAGTAATCTGTACATTTTAAACGAACGCATTCGTAAAAATAAACGCACTAATTCATTAATTGCAACGACTAACAACGGATACGAGATATTATTGCACGAATAGATAGAAAAACGAATGGCGCAAAAAGAACTAAAGAAGAGTTATGTTAAGCTGCAGCTGCAGTTAGGAATCCGTAGTTGATTTTACACTCGTTGGTGTCAATGTTATACACAGTTATGTGTTGATTTCAAGCTGGGGAGCTTCTTGGTGTTGATTTCGCATTAAGCGATAGTTAAAATAATTAAAATTCGTTAGTTAAAACTGATAATAGTTATAACATAGAGGTAAATGCAGTGGCATAATGGTGAACTAAAAATTGTCCGGAGGCAAGTTACAAACATCCCAAGTATTAACGCATAATAATGTATTAATATAATATAACTAATTATATTTCATATCATTATTGACTACCTATTGAGTATATCATATTATATTTACTAGGGAACCCACCGGCTACAACCCACTCCTCTATTTAAGTAAAATCTTAGAGGTAATTGCCTCTGAAATTACTGATCACAACGGCACTGGGTAAATGCAACACCAATCGATTTTAAAATAAGCTCAGTACTGTTTACGTCCTAACAAACGAAGCGATGTCAAAATAACTGATGGTGTTTTAAAACATCTAAAAGTAAAAAAAAAATACAATTAGACAAATTATTCTTATAGTCGATGGGAATGGATCGGTATCTACAGGCTACAGTTTCTTACCTAACGCCAAATAAACATATCGACTATCAACTAGGTATTTACATTGTTACAATGACACAGTAAATGGATATATACATAATATACTGGATGATCCTTGTATATAGGAGAACACTTATTATTTCAAAAACTATTAATGTTTATGAAAAAAAACATTTGTACATAATTGTAAGTGGTTACAAAACAACATAACTGAAAATAAATTATATTTTTATTGCTATTGTTTTTATTTTAATTTGTTCCTTTTTGTTATGACAATTTGCCTTTTTAATTCCTCATTCCAAAGCAAAATATTTTTCGATCATAGGTATCGCTATTGATATACTTAATGAATTTATTATATTAAATTAATTTACTTATCAAATGACTTTTAAAATAGTTTGAAATATGTGTAAATGATCTAGAAGTTTTTTATACAAATTACAATACATCAATGTAAGTTGAACAACAAATAATTTAATACTAATGTAAAATTTAATTATTTAGCTCCGTTTTGGAGCTAAATAATTAATTAATAAATTAATCTCTACAATATATGTGTGTCAACATATACTGTAGAGATTAATATGTTTAATTCGACAATACACTGATATTATTTTTATTATAAACCATTGGATAATGTAGTATTCAACTATTCAAAATCTATACAAACTGTTTGTTTCTAACAAATTTGTTAAAATATAAAATCAACTAAAGATTTTTAACCGTGTGGCAAACACCACATTGAAAACTTCTATATCCGACAGATTCAAATTGTAGTAGGTATAGAACACAACTCCAAAATAATTTTTCAAGATTTTTGCGCCATTCACGTCCGGTATCTATTTAACCTTAAACATAATGATGTTCCTCTTACGTGGATGGTTTACGTATGGTTCCGCTTTTTCTTTTGATACTGGTAACGATCAGCAAGTCGGAGAACAAGAAAAGCGCTCGTTCCTTACGGTTCATCGACTGCCCGGAAACGATGGTCACCAAGTCGTGTCTGAGGAATGTTCGGTCGGTGGCCGCCAAATGTATCAGTCCGTCGATCAAAGACTCAATCTGCTCCAGCTCCATATTGTCTTTTTCGGTGCAGTTGATTTTTACGGCCATTTCGTGCACTTGTTTTTGCGATTCGATCAGTGACTCGTGATCTGGATGCGTTGGTTCGGTGTGTTTTAATAGCGTCTGAATAAATCAAAGCAAAAACACTTATAGTAATAAGTATGAATTACCTACTACACGTAGTTTTCAAGTCGTGCACGGCCCGTAAGACTAAATAATGTTTTAATGAATAAAAAAAGGAAAATTGAGTTGGGTTTCGATCTATAGTATAATTCAGTTTAATATAGGTATATTAACAATGTGGTAAATAATGGAGATAAACAAACGTGTATGCCTGTTATTGGTAGATGTTGAAATGACAACTGCCAAGACCATTGAGTTAGTAGTAAATTATAAATAGTTAAAAAATAAAAATAACTACGAAAATTATATTATATAACAAATTACGTAATAATATGTTCGCTGAATGGTGGATAAAGAGGTAGATGCAGACACATAGGAATATTGGAGTTAAATTTGGTTTCAATCAATTGTTAAGGACCTAAATGTTAAATTAACTGTAATTTGTATATTCAATTAAAACATTGGGGTGTTGTATTAATTGTTGAAGTCCTACACTACGTATACCTAGAAAACCTATTATGTACCTATTGTACCTATATTTATAGTTAACCATATTATACTATATTTGAATTTAAAAAAAAAAATTTTGTATATGAACGATTAAATCAAGTTTTTGTTATGTGACTTTAAAATTGTATTCATTAATAACTTTTCATTAAGAACGATTCCATGTTTGATAAATTTACCATCGAATATTTTGATAATCGACAAGCAGTTCTTGTTAATATAATCATAGAAATGTTAATTAATAATTTTACTCTAAATATATTGTTAAATAGTATAATATTTTTCCTTGTTAAAATAACAGAGGTTTTGTATTTTTTTTAAATTTTTGATTTTAAGATTTATTACTAATACTGTACTAAAAATAACAAATGCTACATAATGTGATTTTGAATAATTATAATGTTGTTTGTCAAATTAAATGATGTGCGTTTAAAAGTTTAAAATACCTATAGTTTATTTAGCATTAATATAAATTCGGAATGCATTTAAGACTTTTGAATTAATATGTCATGATTTGTGAAATACACAATATGTATATAATATAATATAGTAGGTACCTACACAACTTTGGAGAGTCCAATAATCCTGGAGACTAGTAAATACATCACCACCCAAGTAGGAAAATAAATATAATAGGTATGATATACATAAATATATAAGTAAAATCATTATTTTTTATTACCTCACAAAATATGGGGAGTACGCCAAGTTTGTGATAATACGAAACAATGTTTTTACGGGCCCTATGCAAAACTTCCAATAATGAAATACAATTCATTAGATACCCATGACGACTAGTTTAATTAGTATATATTTTTCATACGTACCATACCCATCATGACAGGTAGTCTAATGGTTTAACGCGTATAGGAATGAAAGTAGGATATTTCAATATTCGTGAAGTAATTACCTAATGTAGATGATGGTGACCATCGGAAAAAATAACCTCGAATTTTTAATCAAAAAATATATTATCAAAAATCAATTATAATATAGTGTTGCCTTATAATATATTCCATTTAACATTTATAATATGATAATAAGTTTTAAATTAATATAATTATTAAACTCGGCTTAATTTATTAGTCAAAAAAGCACTTACCCTAATCGCGGACTTACCCTACCTTATCCTACATGTTATTTTGATAGTAAGTGGAATTAGAATAATCTATAATTGGTGTAATCGTAAAACAATTATAGCTGTTGAATAAACTCCAAAATAATTAAAAATTACTGCCTTTAAAAGTACTTATTTTGACCATACGTCTTATGTGGTATCAACATCAAGCTTATAGTAAGTGAAAATCTACACGCTATCTTAGTTATTTTAACACTAATTCGTACAAAATTAAATACATTTTTCTATCTATGATAGGCACATAAATTTAAAATCAAAGGTGTGACATTTTTATTTATCATACTTCAAACTTTTAAGAACCTAAAAATCGATTCTTTACAGTGATAATAATAATGACTATTTAACAATATTAATAATAATAATATACATTGACGTCTACACAAGTGTATAATATGTATTATTTTACTAGGACATTTTAAGTCAAAATATTTTAGTTTGAGGAGATTTGGTTATTATAGCTACATGAAAACATCAAGTCGACAACAATCGACAAAATAAATTCATAAATCACAATTGGTGAAGTTTTTCCTTTAAATATTTAATTATATGTAGGTAATAGGTATGAATAATTAAACTAATTAACCCTACTACCTAGGTATTTGATAAAAAAAAAATACCTGTATGAGAAGTTCATATCTGGGTATTCGCTGAACAGGCATGATGAGAAGTGAATCTAGTGCCAACTTTCCTTTATGTTCTCGAGCTGTAGACTGTAATACAAAAATATACAGATAAAATTTGATATTTAATTTGTGTACATTTTAAATTGATAATAATATGATTCTTGAAGAAACATTTTTTTAAAACGATCTACTCAATTTATATAATTGTTTTTGCATACCTCTAAATATCTTGCAAATGCTGGTTTTGAATTGCAAGTCGATTTGATAGCTTCTTTGGCTTGCTTCCAGTTATTTATGAATGATGTATATGAATCTATCACAGGCTTTTTCGAAAACTATAGAGGAAAAAAAAATCATACAAAATAATTTCCATGCCAGTTATATTACAAACGTTTCTCCCTACAAACCATTTCTAATAAGATGTCACCGATTCTCTGATGTGCGTCCCAAATTTCGAGACGCTTATGTAGATCTTTTAGGAATTGTTCGTGCTCCATTAAAATGTCTGGTATCTAAGATCAGAGTACATTATTTTAATACGTGTAAATAAGCATACGATATAGTGAAAAAGATTTATCTACCTGGTAAAATATCTCGTCAACTACAGACGGTTCAATTAGTACCGAGTTTTCGACACTTTTCAAAGGCAACAGGTATTTCTAAAATAAAATATGTATATATATATCAATAAAACTATAATATTTAACATTATAATCTAGATTCAATTTATAAACATATAGGTACCATTGGAGAGATTTGAGGAAACCACAACAAGTGCGGTTTTAAATTATAACTATGGTCAACTAAGTAAATTTTGTAATACGGTAATATTTTATAATTTCTTTCAAATTTGTAATAATAAAGACCATTGTCAACATTATTTTTAGTCTCGTTATCTTAATATTATTCGTTTA
Source organism: Metopolophium dirhodum (assembly GCF_019925205.1). Classification (NCBI taxonomy): domain Eukaryota; kingdom Metazoa; phylum Arthropoda; class Insecta; order Hemiptera; family Aphididae; genus Metopolophium; species Metopolophium dirhodum. Next base: position 22,247,851 of record NC_083566.1, read on the forward strand.
TTATTGTATATAAGTAATATAAGTAATATAAGTAATATAAGATATTATGTAATTAATTATATTTTTTTTTAATTGAATTCACTTAAGTTGGTTTTCTTGTCAAGTTATTAATTTGTATGGAATTTATTCCAAGGGATGTAGAAAGTACTAGTTACTTATAACTTATAAGTTATATTTATTATTTAATATCAAACCTACCTATGATCAATGAACGAAAATAAAATAACACGGCACTGTGATAAATCACTTACCTATATTGTAATGGATATAAGCGCATTGTTTGAGTTCTCTCTCTGGTCCATGTGCAACATAGATAAAACGCATTCACGTAAAATCAATGCATCTATATTTTTGAGTAATCTTATAGGCGCATCGATTTGTCTATAAATGTAGGTATAAATGCAATTTAATAGTCAATTAAATTTACAAACATTTTATTTTTTATTTTTAAAGTCGAATATAAAATTAAATAACAATAATATATAAAACCCTAAAAAAAATGATCCTCTATAATTTTTGTAAGAAAGTTTACCCTATAAGATTACTCAAAATGCATAAGAATCCATTGTACATAAATGCGTTTTTTTCTAGGTTGTGCGTAGATCAGAGAGAGAAACAATATTGCGCAGACATCCTATTAATAATTATAACTTTACAGTGATGTGTGTATGGTTCTTTTTTACATCTGACAACACTTTTTTTAGTAGATAAATTGCTTCAATCTTCAACTTTAATGAGTTTTCTACCTTTACATGTAGGACCTTGTTAGTATTTTGGGGGTCGGAAGTAGAACATATTTTCTTGTGCATTTCATAACAATTGGGAAAAACTAATAAAAACTGATAGAAAACTTGATTATTAATATAGCAACAGTTTAAAAAAAAATTGCAGATTTCAAATGTTCATCAAATATTTGTATTACCTATAATTTGATAAACATGAAATATAATATTTTTCAAAATAAATTTTAGATGTTCTTAAGCAACCAAGGTATTCATTATTGGCCTTTTGAATGTTCAACTTTATTCAATTTAGGTTGATAAAAATTTCGTTTCTTTGTCTAAAAATTTGAAAGTTTATGCAAGGTTCATTATATTGTGTACTTTGTTCTTTTAGCAGAATAAATATCGAAAATACATGGGCATATAATATTATATACTAAAAACCTGTTCACGCCATTTTAGGGTACGATGGTTTAGCAAAAACTAGTTCAACTTACTGAATTATGGAGATGATTGTAATAATATAAATACAATATCATACAAATTATATGGTTATAACTTTATAAGGAAATAAAACACTATTCAACTTTTAAATATTGTATTTAACGTTTTGAAGATTTTTTTCTGTTTTTGATAGCCAAATGAGGGTAGACCGTTTTCGTATTACTTCTCCTGGACCGTTTTGAGAAATTACATAAGTTAATGTTTATGTTTAACGTTAAAATAATTTTAAACTTTGGTGTTGGAATCAATTGCGTGTTTTATCATCTCCACCCATGTTACTCGTTAATTTTATTATTTAAGATATATTATTGTACATAATATTAAAATTATAATATGGATTCAAGGTTTTGTAAGAGTTTTTTTTTAAATAAATATATTCAACAAAAGTTTTATATTTTGTAAAAATAAATTCATGTATTAATGCACTTAATTAAATACCTATACTCTATACGCTATACCTATACTCTGCAGTAGGCTATAACGGTTTATTATTTTTCACAGGCGCTCATGACGTGATAGTTTAAAATAGTATATGTAATAGCTACACACATGGAAGTTAAATTTCAATTTTACAGATATAGGTCAAGTTCGACCACGGGATCATTAATGTCTGCCAATGAAGACAAATCAAGATTGAGTCTGCAGAAGGTTGACCCCTTAAAAAATAAATGAATATTCAATATATCACTCTTCAGTAATTATTACGCTGTCAAACACATTTTTAGAAATATATTTTCTACAAGGGTGAAAATTTTCCGAGCATATAACATGTATTCGTAACAAGAAATAATTAAAGTTTATGGGTGTTAATGAATTTAATATCTTATCTCAGGCAATCATTAATTATTCAATGTTGATCACGGTCCAGACGATCTAATTGAGACGACTAGGCAACGATAATATCATAAATGAATATATGGTTAAATGTAATTTATTGTCATGAAATGAGTACGAATAATTTACCAGGAAGCTTTTACAATATTTTACATACAAAATGATAACGTCGATGCAAAGTTAGTCATGGTTATTATGTCTTACAGTATACAATTTATATTTTGAAAACCTTTAGTTATTGCAATTATTACAATTTTTTTTATGATTTGATCAAATTTATAAAACTGTTCAAAACGTTAGATCATGGTTGATTTATTATTGATGAACACGACGTACAGGTTGATTTTTCAACCAATAAATAATCACCGCAGATTTGTTGTCTCTAGGATGTTATTATCACAGTCAATAAGCTATCGAAATATTTATAATAAAAATCGTGCAACGTTGCCAAAATATTGATATTCAAACAATGCATTTTTTTTACGCTGTACTAACGACTAGTATGGAAATCTTTCAATACATAATATTATGTAACATATAAACACAATGGAAGTCAATAATAGCCCCAGCTGGCTCTATAAGATATGTATAGAGATCATATTATATACAATGTATTGAATTTGCGTGTACGACTTGTCTCAGATTTATGAAACAAAATAGTTTTCGTTGAGATTTAAGAATATCTTCTTACATTCAATTTAATTAGTTTCACAGGTATATTAAATAAAAATTTAACATATCTACTAATTATTTATTACTATCTGGATGCCTGTACAATATCCTACAATTTGTACCATTTGCTCCATTACTTATTAGTTTCGTTGAATGTCATATTATATTGTTGACAATATTATGTTAAACATAATTGTTTGAGTAATAGTTGGTTTTGTTAGTTGTCATTTGATTACTTACATATTATAGGCTATAGGTAGTTAACTAATACTTTGTTGATTCTTGTAGATTATTATTTTTGCAACAGTAAAATAGAGTTGATTTAACCGATTAATAATGGATGTAACGTTAGGTTATCTGTGGAATCTAGATTTTGAACCATCGAACATACCTATATTAATATACTAAATACACGTATTAAACAATAAACAGACCGGATACCGTAGCCAAGAGAAAACGTTAGGGGCATGACGACAAAGTATAAAAGACCAAAAAAATAAAAAATTATGCGATTCAAGTGAAAAAAGACACTATGGCTGTGGTTTCACTAAGCGTATATGTGTGTGCGTATGTGTGTGTATGTGCGTGTGCGTGTGCGTGTGCGCTCGCGAGAGTATCGGAGAAGAAACCCGGACCTATAAACTACGTTGAACAAAATCTGACCGCGATATAGACACGTGAAATTAACATTTTCGTATATAATATCGTGATATTATGATGTGCTATTGTGTGCTGTAAATTATAATGAAACGTATATACAGGGTGATCAGTTTAACCAGCAACGCTATTATTTTCTCGGAGAACGTTTTTATTTCATAACATAAAATTATTTTTGTACAGTTTTTAGTATTTATAACATAACATTTTGGCAAAGAAACCTAATTCGTATTACGAATATTGTTCATTAGGATTTTCGGTAAACGACATAAAAAAAATGTTATATTTCATTATTTCTTATCGAAATAATTGAATAGACATTTTGACTTATAAATATCACTTGAGTAGTATTTTATGGCGAGCGTTTAACATATTGATGTGAGAACTATTGCTATACACTACTGCAGGGTATCTGCCAGATGGGTACCTACCCGCCACACATCACAATATTCGTATTACCTATATCTAAACTTTAAATAAAATAGCAACTGCCTATTGCATCAATTTCAATTTAATTTTTACAAGCCGACAGTTACATATTATAGACATAATATTCTGCTCCACGATACAGAATTTAAACATCATGCATGTTTTTTTTCTCTGCAGGAATATTATTTTATATACAACTTTCAGTTATTTTTCAAACAACATAATATATTATTTTTCTTCAAAATCATTGCTAGAACAGTTAAATCGTTTACCCTGTATATACATGCCGTAAAATAAAAATAATGCGATATTATATTAAAATAATAATATAAAATGCTGCTAAACAACGGGTTTGCCTCGGACGCCATTCCGTCACGGCACCGTGTGTTATAAGCACATGTATCATATTATTTAGCCCGGCGATCCGATTATTAATAATAGTAATACGTAATGACAGGCGCCTAAAAATATAAACGGTGCAAAAATATCGGATTACTGTGTGTGCCCACGGGTTCTTACGGGATTATAATTCAATTTTTTTTTTTTTTTTAATTACGTGGCGCTCTCTCGGACTCTGCGTACACGTCTTGTCGTTTTATGAAATATATTATTTTATCCTATTATACGTAGGTACCTGCCTACGTGATAACGTGCGAGCGGCGACGCCGCGCCGTCGCATCAGTCCGTATAATATAATATATTAATATCGGAATATTCACCTCAAGGGACTTGGGCCAAGTTCAGATTAAAATTCCAAGCGTAAGACGAAATTTTCATTAATAAACGCCGTCGTCGAATATAATGTATATATACCTAGGTATTATATACGACGTGTACTGTGGGTAAAGATGTAAGTCGGTTATATGCGCCTCCTTGGATTCTTCTGCTCCCGTTCGCCACGTACCATATTAGGGCGTGGAAGTCAATTTAATTGAAAAAACATCGGTTTTACCATGCTATTATACATTTATAATAAAACCCGTCCGTGTCGGTTGAATAAACGACTGATACTAATTCATTTGCGGTTTACTAATAGATATACCTACAAAATAAACAAATCTCCCTATACATATTGCTGACCTATTTGTTTTCAACTAATACCAGTAACACCATCTTGTATACATTACTTATATACTTTGACCTCTATATCATACAATATGGAATATAAACTCAGAGGAGGGTAATTTATATAGTGCTCGATTGTTTTTTTTTTGTATGTGAGAGGGGCTATGGAGATTATTTATTTTACGATTGTTCCTTAGATTTACCACTTGGAGGCAGGGGCGGATCGACTAGGGTGAGGAGATATGGAAATCTCCACCTGGGCTGATGCAAATTGGACCCGAAATCTCGTATGGTATTTAGCAATAATTAGATAATTGGGCTGGTTAAGACAGTTTCCCGGCATGGCCGATTTATAGTCTATCCACCTTTGCTTGGAGGTAAGCCATTATGAAAAGGCCAATCATTCTTATATTAAAATAACGTTTTCATGTACTTATTTACTTTATTTTCATATGTATATTAGTCTTGAACAGAGTATCAGTATTTGAGAACTTGTATAAATAAATATTATTAACTACCTATGACATTATTATTTATTTGCTCGGGCAGATTATTAATCTATTAATTTTCTTTACATTTAACAAATCGTTTCTATATGCCGGTTATGAAAATATTATACACCTATAATCTTCAAAATATAAATATATTTGTAATATATCACGTGGTTCGGCAAGAAATATTATCAGGCGAAACTGGGCCACCGCATTTACCGTCGATGAGTAGGTACTACCAATGACATTTGTCGGCGTCGGTCATATCGGCCAATTTTCTGAAATAAACGCGTCCGACAGAAGTTTATCGTCCATAAAACAGTCGACAACATACATTATGTACATCATATACTTGTGAGGGATGCCCATTTAACACACCAACTTAATTTTTCAGTCAATGTTGATAAATATTTTTAAGTTCTTAATACTACATATTTTTTAGCATAGTTATATTTTTTAGGTGTTTTCTTTTCTTTTATGGTATTCCATAATTTTAATTTCATACTCAGCAACAAATTACTTTTCTTACAATTTTCGTGTATATTATGTAATATGACGAGCATTTCCGTATGACTGCCTTTTCGTTCATCAAATTTGAAATGCGTACAAATAAAAATGTGTTCGTTATATAATACCGCATTGTGTACTACACGGGTTGTATCTACACAATATTACATTTTTTTATCATCATTTTATCCATCGATTTCGAAAATATCTGCATTTGGGGCTTGGGGAATCACTGAAAAAAAACGAGGATTGAGGAACGGTAGAGTAAATGTGATGATGTGTTAGCACAAGACGAGTACAATATATTTCACTTAAGTAGTTAAGTGCTCTACTGGCTATTGTGAGAACGGTAAAATATTGTTTCTTTGCATATGGTTAGTCTTAGTTTATAGCCTACAGGTATCAATGTGACAATGTATCACGGGAAATCAAGTTTGTCTACCGAGAAGAAACTTGAAATCTTTTCTTTTTTTTTTACAGTCTTCTGGGAAGACTTCACAGTTTATGGTTTCCATAATATAGGCGATATATGATGTGTAGTATATTTTATTGCTTTTTGATGACGTATATTTAACGATAACACTCCAATACAAAATCCTGTAGTAGGTACACAAAATTTTTTTTTTAGGTGTATAACTGTTTTCTACCACCATAAAAGATTAAATTCTTGCTCTTGCACATATTATTAAAAAAAAAAATGTGTTAAGCCCCGTCCTCTTGAAAGATTGAAATCAGTGTACGAAAAAGATATTTGCAAGTTCTTCGCACTGTGTAAAGCGTCAAAATAATTCGTGTCGACCACTCCGTTCAAATATAATACAGTATTGTACACATTTAAAATGTTTCAACTTGATTTTTTTAATTTAAGGATTATCTAAGTGCTAATTTTAGCACTTCCAGAATTGTTCAACACTCATCACTCAAAAAGTTTAAAAGTAGGTATACATACACAAAACAACAACACGACGAATGGTCACGTGTTATTTTTAAACGAATTAAAAATCCGTTCGTTCTGCTTAAATTGTACGCGAATTTCGTCCACGCAGCGCTATAGCTACCCCACGTGATTCTTAAAAATAAACATCCGATATTCGCGAATTCCGGGTTTGAGTCATTGAGCATCATATACTAATATACATATTAGTATACTACATATATTACATTTGTATATAATATACGTCTATACAAAGCAGCACCATCAGCGCTCGTGTATGATTAACCCGATCGGTGTTTTCCGGTTCAGAACGGCCGCGGAGCCCTTCGTTTATTATTTACGCATTCCTAATACTATATTATTGTTATTACACGATAAAAAAAAACCGAACTATTATAATATAATCAAAAATACAATTTTGCACGTATACACATATTATATTATATACGTCACGGCCAACGCATCTCAAACACACATACAAACGTGCACACACACACCAGAACAAGTACATATATTTTTAGAAACGTTTGATTTATAAACTGCTGCTGCAAAAAAAAAAATTATAAAAAAAAAAAAACGAGAGAAAATAAAGCGGCGGAGCCCATTGACGACGAGAGTGCGATGATGTATTATATAGAGACGAAGCAGCACAATAACGTTTCGCTATATAACTGCCACATAGGGACGACTATATACGTCATCAAGAATGTGCACCTATTTTACACTCAGTGTGTGTCTGAAAAATCGACCTCAGAGAAGAACTTACTGCTGTTGGATGTCTGACAAAATCGAGACGCATATACGAACGAATTAATTACTACTGTGTGCATATAATATGCCTGTATCGTGTATTTTGTGTATTCGAACACTTTGAACGGTATAGAGTACGGAATAGGACATATGTATATAATATTATGATTGGGGCTCGGATTTCAACTCCATTAACCCCTCCCCTCGTGAGTACGCCGATGTATGAGTGATTATGCACAAGTTATATGATAATAATACCTATTATATATAGTTTCAATACATTTGCGATATTTTTTATTGAGCGCTTGACAAGGTTCAAATCCGTATCAACTATATATTTCACAACGTTTTTTTAAGGCGTTTTAAACTGTTTTTTTTTTAGGTTTTTTTAACATTTCATTAATTTATTATTGATTACTTATTATGAATTTCCGGCACTACGATACCAACACTACAATATCCATAGTGCCACGTCAATATAGTATAAAATTAGAATTTTTTTTATTCAAAAACAAAAAAAAAACAGATCTCGCTGACAATCGTATATTATAATATTATATAATATAGTTATGTAAACAAAAAAACAATATCGTTTCAGCAGTCCGACAAAAAGCAGACATTTTACATTTACTGACAATATACAACGTTTCAAAAACAATAAAGACAGCCCCGCAGGGGTTTAGTCCTGTTCGATGGCCGTAAGTATAAGCCTAGGGAAATTATCATGTAAAATACTCTACATGTTCCTGGAAATGTGTGCAACAGACACACAATTCTACGAGGCACAAATAGATTTTATATTCGACGAGGAACAAATTGTTTTTTACAAAATATTATTATGTAATTACTAAGTATGTCCATGAGCATTTTATTAAAATATGATCGAAATTATTATTCAACTTGTGGACTTGTGTGCTTGTTGAGCTACGATCTCGTATTATTATGATATTATTATTATTAGGCTCGGATAATAATTACATTCGAATCATTTGATGCATTTTATAAAAAAAAAAAAATGACAACAATCTCTGGTTTACGAAGGAGAGATGTAAGAAGGAGTAATGATAAATAGACACACATATTATACCTATATTATAGTATTATGTTTCAGAAATATATTAGGAACCTAATAAATATTAAATTATTGTTAGGTATTATAGGTATACTTACTTTTGTGGGTGCCTAGTTAGCTAGTATTGTTGTTTATAAAAATGTAATTAATACAGTATTCATTTTAAAATATATTATAAACAACCAATTTCGTCTAAAAACTTTCTAGTTATCTATACATTTTTTTTTTATTAAAAATATTCAACTAAATTTAGAAATAAAAACATTTATCTAGCAACTAGGTCTAAGCAATTATTATCAAATCAACGCATTACGGCAATACGACATCTCAAATAATAGAAAATACGTGCATTTTTAGTTAATTTAATTTAATTTATTTGTTAATCCCGTTTTTATTATCTACCTTGACCCCGTTAGGGATTTTGATGTCATCCATAGTATATTTAAGCTTTCGTTTAGTTTATTTTGTTTTCAATCGCATACAGCATCCATTTATAAGTCACGGACACTGATATTCTGACGAACTCGTGGGTTATTCACTCTCGATACAATACTACAATAGTTCATGCCAGAAAATTAGACTGAATCATCCGAAAAACATTTGGCACCGCACTATGCCACGAGGAAATGTACGTTCAAATATCGTTCTTCTGGCACAAGATTGATACCATATACATTAATAAAAAAATAAAATCACAAAAAATCATGATTATTTATCATTAAATAATATCGCTTTGATTAGTGATTGCGAGTACTATAACGATAATATATTATATGCTACACGGCAAATATTGCGCCAACGGAAACATTTTCTATATACGTAAAACTCCGGGTAGTTTTCTATTCATATATTTTATTATTTAAAACAGTTATCTATACGCTATCGCATATTACGTAGGTATATATACGCAACAACAGGTTCATAGATTTCGAACCAATAGTTGTGGAAAGTTTTTATTAGTATACGTCTCCGATAAATAAATATTTTCGCTAAATTCGATCGATTCATGCAATAATTGTCAAATAAAACATATAAACATTTTTTTAACAGCTCCATTTAATAACATAAATACATTTCGATTTACAACCTATTTTATCAAAATTGGTAATGTATTTATTAACACTAATTTTGTATTTACACATACATCATAAATAAGTGTACGAAAACGTAATTTCGATAAAAATAATTTTTTATTTAATGGTTTAAGGTGTTATTAATGCTAATAAAAAATGAAATTCTATGACGTGTTAGAATTTACAACCAATACAAATCAACAAATTTATGAAATAACTATTAAATCAAATCTTATAATATGTATATGTTACCGTCAATGATGTAAATTAGGTAATAACGTAAATGCCTAGCTATTATCATATATTCCTAACATTGGTAGACAATATTATCGTCAATGCCTAGGCATTAACTGACAGCATATAGGCAAGGTTGTGAAATTCAAATATTTTGTTAACACATTTACAACTATGACAAGGAAATTACTTACATTTCTAATACTGATAGACAATGTTGATAATTTTGTTTAGAGACATATTTAAATTGGGTCAGAAATTTAATAATGCACATAAGATAAATTTAAACTTAATATTACATTATTAAAATAAATAAATTGAATCATTTATTTTCACAATTTGATGTACCCCAAAACTTTGAAGATACTATAGGCATGCGTGTGTACAAAAAATTATAATTAAATTAAAGTATAATTATTAATCAATTATTATAACAAATAATTAATCACGATTTATATTTTTTTTTTTTTTTTTATTGGGTAACCCGCGGCAACATAGGCTATTGGGTGTGGGGGAGGGCACTGTAGGTTTTTAAATTACGATTTATATTGTAAACCTACTATATAGATGATATATGTATCCGATAGACGGCTATTTTTCACTTAAAATGTAGTAGTAAAAAGGATGTTATTGTTACTTGTTAGTATTGATTATTGATAAATCGACTTTACAACGCAAGGCCGTTTCTAATTATTAAAATTTACAAATACATTATTTCTAATTTCTTTATGCACCAGTGCCTGAAAATAATGGACATTAGATTTATTTCCTAGTCAATATCGTATACTGTCTAATTTGATATCGGAAATATCATTATTGACTAGGTAGTCATTTACGTTAATTCCTTAATTTACATCTTTGCCGGTAACATATACAAGTATAAAACTATAAAAGCATTCAATATGCAGATACTGCAATTTATAGTGTATACCCAACACACCTATATATTTTTTTATTATTATTAATAGTATAATATATTATAACAATGTTTCAAAACAAATATATATATATTTAATTATTAAGTACCTAATAATGTTACATGACGTTAATGGTGTTCTGTCTTGAAGAGGAAGTCACTTATTAGCTTATAACTTATAATTCATTCGCGTGTTGTTCATTACTAGACACTTTTGAACTAGGCATATTACACCTACACGTGTAATTGTTAATATTGAGTTCACAAATCAAAAATACTTTTGTCTTTTACCAGTTACTATAGTATGTTAAGATAATAATATCTACTGTTGACGTAGTTATGGAAATTTGGTCTGCGGAGGAATATTATTTAGAGTACGTGCATCATGCAGAGATCGATAGGGATCAGCACACACACACACACACACACACACACACACACACACACACACACACACACAGATTTTGAATACCGGATAGTTTAAATCAAACCATTACTTCAAAGAAAACATATACTTCGATGAACATATTCTTTTTTTATAGAAGAACACATAAAAAAACGTATACAATAATACCTCTTTAGTTATAAATTATTTTATAATATATTTACATGATGCATAATAGGTACCTACGGATAACTATAGAATTTTATTATATATTATATATATTCACATTTCATATTTCACAAACAAAATTAAATTAAATTAAATCCAAGTACTAAGGTTTATTTTCCAGTATTAACACATCTTCAAAAATTATGCAGAAGCATAACTGCAAATTGTGTTACTTAAAAATCATGAAATTTTTTGAAATATCTAATTTATACGTTTATTTACATAATATCTGCATATGCGAGTATAATAGGAACTTATAAATACATGAACTCGGGTTAGAATAGGAATTACCTAGTACCAAGTAATATTTTTTGAAGAGATATAAATTATCATAATACACTATATGAATTTGAATATTTGATAAGGGTTTATTAGTTTTTGAATAAATTTTAAAAATGAAAAAACATGTAGGTACAACAATAATAATGAACATATATTTTAAAACTACATTTTATTTGGAACATAGAGAAACGAGAATACGAGATTGCAATATTATCATGTAAATAATAGCTTCAAATTTGAGAAGTATTCAATAGACTTGTCTTAACCTCATAGTTGTTTTTTTAATTTTAGAAAATGACTTAAGGGGATTCGATACTGTGATTTTCTGTTTTTGTCTAACACACGCGTGACTTGTATTTTAGACGTGTTTTTTGCCAAACATACCAATTTATCTAAGGAATTGATAAGAATTCTCAAAATAGATTTGAATTTGTCGTCAAGTCTATTTGAAATTGACTTTCCCACATTTTTGATATAATCCGCCAAATTTCTAAAAATGTCATATTAAAAAAGAGTATTTAAAAATTGTTATATTTCAATTTTTGGAGAAGTTAAAATCAAAAATTCAAAAATGTGGGAAAGTCGATTTCAAGAAGACTTGAAGACAAATTCAAATCTGTTTTTAGAATTCTTATCGCTTCATTAGATCAATTGGTATGTTTGGCAAAAAACACGTCTAAAATACTATGTCGCGCGTGTGTTAGACAAAAACAGAAAATCACGGTATCGAATCCCCTTAACTGTCCGTTAGTAAAGTGAACAATTTGACGATTCGCCTTATATTCTATGACTAAATCTAAGTTATATGTAATCTTACCTATATGATATAATCTAAAAGTGATATTTTGTATAAGTTTATAGTTTTGTACAGTTCAACAACTGACTATTTATTGTGGGCTGTGGGAGGCTTAACTTTTACAACAAAAAAGATAAAAAAAATAAAAGACAAATTCTTATTTTAGTTGATATGAATCAAAGGTAATCTTATGTAGGTAAAAAAAACAATTTTACTTGCTTTTATAAATTGCATATAATATAATAGCCAATAGGCATATCATTGTAATATTATATTAAATGTTTTTTTTTTTTTTATTTTTATAATTTTTATTTACAATCTGTTACAATAAAATGAACAATAAGTAAAATAGATAATAGAATAAGTGGCTTGAGGAAAGGACGGATTTAAGAAGCCTTCCAGTGAAGACACTTTGTCAAATATTAAATGTAATTTAGATTTTCTACGTACTAAATTGTTTAAAGAAGATTTTAAACACTAATACAAATGTACATTAAAGAGAAATTATTAACGTCGTTGTGAAAAAAAATTGTCGAAGGAAAGATTACACTATAGATTAACTAAACATATAGCAGAGCTGACATTTTTATGGTGTTTTCTGTTGCGTAAAAAATATATATAAAACTCAAGAGCCAGGTACTCGCTGAATCTCGAGAATTAATTTAAATTATGGAACCAGTGCAGAAAACTAATATTATGATTTTCAGTTATAAATTATATAATAACCATTATTTACTCATCTCGGAAAATGTAACTTGAAAGTGTGCAATTTAATTTTAGATTTACAATTTATAAAAGCAATTTATTGATCAATTTATTTATGAAAATACAAAGTAAAAATGCGTATTTTCAAATACAATTAATTAACACACGACCTAACTAATAAACATACCGAAGCAGTACTAAAGATTCTTTCTTATATAATATTTGTGCATATAATATATTATATTGTTTATTGTAATATACCTAAATATGGTTACGCAATATACAATTATAATATTATGTTTGAAAGTGTATACTACACGAGAGTATTTATTACTAGTAATATATAAAATTACTTAGTTTTACATTATGTTATATTGTTTTCTCAAATGTCTATAAATTGTTTTGTAAAACTTTTAGAAAATCCTTAAAGTTTTGTTTTCTTAAAAATATTCCTAAACTAATTAATATATAATATGATTTCAAAGCATTTAATAATAACACACAGCAACTGCATATTACACACATGGACAATAATTTAAGTAAAAATTAAAATTGTATATTAGCCGCATAGAAAGGTAATTTCCGAATCACCCTTTTCGAGACGGAATACGGAAATCTATCACCGTTACAGTTATACTTAATTAGTAGGTATTGTGAATTTCTGTAACTTAATATTAATGATGACGATTATTAAACCATTATTATACGTGCAATAAGTTAAATCAAGATGTAAAGCATAGGTACGTCGATATAATATAGGTGAAAAAAGGATTTTTGAAATTACTCTACAAATGGTTTCTACTATCATTCATAAACCATATATAGACTTCCCTCTTCCCTAACACATATAATCAAAAATAATAGCAAATTGTATGTAAAATAATGATGAGACACATTCGAAATGAAAATATTTTAATTTCAAATACAATTTTACGTCCAACTATACCTACGCGTTAGTTAAAATTTTAAAAGAGGGACGACAAGATTTTCATTAGTATATGACCATAGTAAATATTATTAACAGAAATAAGATGGTAGTTTAAGTAAAAATATTGTTATTGGTAATACGGCTATACGATATAATAAATTATACTAATATTCCGTGTTAATTGCATTGAACATCTATACACTGATGTTATTAATGAACGGCTTAAAAAATTAGTCAAACCTATGTTTTTGGACTTGGAACAACATTTTGTATGATTTGTTTCAAAAGATTTTCGTTGATATTTCAACAGCTGATACAGAGAAAATACTTTCACATTTTCTAAAACGACCGATCACTATTATAGTTATATATGTATCATGTTCATGTATGCGATTAACATGTTTGATAGAATCTATTTTATTGATTGAAATTTGATTCCTAAGTATATTGTTATAAAATATTAAAATGTATAAAGTATATTTATATTATAACAAACATAGTATTTAAATTTAAACCAATAAAGTATAGCTGATTATAACAAACATAATATTATATATAGGTACAAAAAGTATGTATTTTTTGTTTTATATCAGTTACTTGTAAATGTATAAACGAATAGGAAATACAGAAAACCATTCATATAAAATCGTTTCGGTGTAAAATATTAATGTTGAAATAATAATAATAATAAATTGACTGTCCGTAATTCGTTAAGGACCAAAGGATGAAAATCAATACAGTAGGAATAAGCATTAAAGGTTTACCTTTGTACGATTTGCTCAACTTTAAATCAGTGATCACCTAACCGATAGGTCCTAACGTATCAGTATAACATGGGACTTGAGTCTTAACAGCGACCGTGATAAACCTGCCAGCGTAAGCACCCTCGTCAAACTCAAAACGGGATAAAGATATCTGGAGGCCGCATAAAATTATTTCGAGGATTAAGTTTATGTTGCGTAATATATCATATTGTTATCGTTTACCATAATATGTGTAAACCGTTTATAAAAACACGTGTATTATTTAGATTTCAAAAATGTGTGAAAGAATAATATTTTAACGAATTTCTCCGTATATATTATAAAACAATAATATACTTGAGCCTTTTCATTATAGTTTTAGAGCCAACACATATACCAACGATATAATGTCAAGTTCACAGAGCTGCTGATACTATCTCTACATCGCTCGAAAACAAAGTTTATGGCACCAGTGTCTTTTTAGACGTATAATGTCAGGCTTTTGACAAAGTATCGCATACCAAAGCCTCCTTACATTTATATCCTTTACATTTTTGCCCCTACTCTCTTCATTTAAATTTAACTATACTGTACGGACCGTTACTTCAAAGTACGATACTGTTCGGTAACCTCCGTGGTACAGCGATATTACACATATTAACGCTGGATAATCTGGTATTATTTCATCTAAATAGGGTACCCCTCCCTTCCCCCCAGCCTAATGAATCACTAATGGATGGCTCTAATCACGTAACTCTAATTTGTATTTTTCCTCCCCCTCCCCCATTATCACAAATACTTGTTAGTTATTAGTATAGATTGTATGTATTCTTAAATTCTTATAAACAAAAATTACTTTATTATGTAATAATACGTCACATAACGTAATTATTAGTCTCATGTCCATATATATGCATAGTCAATTTATGTATCACATAAGGCATGGTTTAACATGTCTTATGTGACAAATACTTAACTATGCATACGGGCATATATTATATATGCATATACTATTATACTGCCCAACATTGAAATAAAATGTTTCGTATATACTTTAATAATATTATTATACTGTTTCTCATGATATATATACGCATGAATAGGATACGACCTACAAACTACAGATCAAGTTATAATAATCATTTAAAAAGCTCCCAAATTTGTGCAAAATTTAGTTAAATTATGCACAACAACAGCATCTCTGACGACTAACAATATTATCAGACCACAATAAGAGCTATTAATAATAAAACAGACCACTACAGAACTTTGGAGCCCTGTTAAATTTCGATATTTCCAATAATATTCAAATATAATTAGGTTAGCCTTAAAATGTAGTCAAGACTCGCGATGGTAGTGTCGAATACGGTGCGAGATTTTACGTATAATAATATATTATATATTATATTATCATTTTACTGACGTCTTCTCGTTATCAACCGATGGCTTCGACGTGAAGAATCAAAAAACCAAAAAAGTATATTCAAATAATATTGTAATAATAACAATATTTTTAGTCCGTCGCCACTGCGCGTTATTAATTTTTTTTTCGCTCGTCCGTTCGCAGCACTAGGCGGCTACGGCGCACGCGACGGATTGATTGCGTGGTCCGATTAAAATTTCGAATTTATTTATACCACCGCCAGCTGCTGTGGTATACGCGTAGTTCGTTCGTTTCCTACGCCGCGCAAAGGGGCAAGGTCGGCCGTGTAAAAGCAATAATATCGCAAGAGATGACTTGCGGCTCCGGCGACGGAGCTGTCTAGAAATAGACGGTCGCGGCGCGGCGCACAGACTTAGGCCCCGGCGGCGTCGGTGGTCAGGCGCCACGCGATTGCGATTATTATTAATATATTTATTACTATCTTAACGACGACGACAATAATATTACAGACAACAACAATGATGACAGTATCGTCTCGAGTGTCAGCTTACTGATTTTTCACTCACGAATGTCGACAAAATATCGTCCGAGCAGTTTGATGTTTCCGAAGCTCGTTGCTGTTTTTTTTTTTTAAATCGATATATTTTTATCGCCTCGGGGTTATAGACGAGAAACAATAACATGAACAAACCATACGCCACGAAATGAAATGGTTGTTACGATTACCGAGCTATTGCATGTGTCACTACAGTTATAGCTGTGGAGCGAAAATAACAAACAGTAATCACATCAATTTGAGGTATATATGTAGTACAGCATTAGCTCCGCGGGCATGGCGAATGTGGCGGTCGTCAAGAGTTTTTTTAAAACGACTGAACGATACGCGTACCTACATCAACAATAAATACATAACGATAAATTGTGTGCGCTACATTATTATTTTTTATTTATTATTAATTAATAATAGACCACTATCACGTTAATTGCACATTAGTTAGGTATTACTTATGTTGTATATTAAATTATTATAAGAGGTATGTAAGTTATACCTATACGCAAGTACGCAACATTGGTAAATATCAAGCTTGTATTGAGTCAAATTGATTTTCAATGTTTAGCTAAATATACTATACTGTAAGAATACTGTCTTTTTAATTTAAAAATAACATTGTTTTTACTAATGCACTATAATATCACAATCCCTCCTCTGAACTACTACACCTCACGAAATTTTTTTTTCTAACAGTATCTATATTTAATAATAATCATCTGGGGCATTGATTATTTTTTAGTGGAGTAGAATCTTATTACTATATAACAGCGACGGAAAGAACGGTGAAAAACTGAAGAGTATATTATGCGTAAATGGTGAACATCAGTTTAAAAATCAAAAACAAATCAGCCAAAATACCTATTTTATGCAACATTGAGTGTATTTAAAACAAGCTGCATTCCATTGTTTCGTACACAATATTATTATGTATAATATATACTATGTCCGCCATAATATGTCATAATATACACATTACACACGGAGTTCGTGTTGTAGATTATAATTTTTGTTTTAATTCTCTGGATACATTTAGGTCATGTGTACATAATATAGGTATTCAAATATTTTTATATGTAGTTACGCAGTGTATTATAATGTGTTAAACGTGTCGTTAGGTTATTGTTGCGTTGTTTTGTTCCAAATTGCCTGTAATATTGTAATACTATTAAGCCCGTGGGGTATGAGCATCAGTACAAAAAATGAATCCAAATAACATCGTAAACATTAAAATAGTAAATTTTATGAGAAAAAAAACAATCAAAGTATAACCTGTCTAAACGTACCCAGAAAGCTAGGGCAATAAAACGGTATACTATTTAGATTTTAGAGAAAAATAATTAATCATATCATATGCAATCGGCCGTCTAGAGGATTTCTTTTGGCACACATATGCGATAAACATGCTCCAAACAAACACTGGAACACACCTGCAAGATTATTTACATCATATTATAATTTATATAATATTACCTATTAGGGTTTCGAATTATAAAATAATATTTCAGTGAAATTATGAAAAATATAATATAATATGTTCCTTAATAATCCGTATTCTATTCCGTATCCTGTAAGTTATTTAATTTTCGTATTGATTAGACTAGTCGTGCCTCTAAAACAAGACTGCAAATCTATAGTTTTGACTTTTGATAAAAAGTGGTTTGAAGTTTGAATCTAAGATATTTTAAAGAGTTCTTTAAATATCCTACCTATATGCGTTTGAAACTAAAAACTTAAATACTTGCAACGTACTTTACAAATACCTGAAATACTATTTTAATCTCAAAAAGTTAAACTTGTGGCCTTATACAATTTTTTTAGGGCAAGGAATGACTGCCATATTTTGAAATGTGGCTGTATTTCATATATAAATTGATTTTAAGACAGCCATATACTAAAATATGGGTTTGTTGAATTATTTCATATTGTACCTGCAATATCACAAATTATAAAATGCAATACGGCCACAACTTTAAATATTGCTAGAACGCCACAAATTGAAAGAAGACAGTCTTGAATTTTTACTTCGGTGATTAATTGGATAAATTAAAATAAGTATACTGTCATAAAGTAAATATGGCCTCTTGCTTTGAAAATTAGCGAAAAGTTCAATACTGACACATATTTTTAGTAAATAAAATGATATTGAATGTGGGCGTTCTTGCAGATATTTTGTATTTTTTCACTATAAGAAAGAAATCATAACACAAAATATATGAATTTTGAGTTGTGACAGTTTATTCTAGAGGTGCGTAGTGATAACACATAGAAAATAATGGTAATGAATAAGACGTGGTTCAGGAATTATCTTGCTAATGTAGTATATAACTTGTTAGTTGTTATTACATATAAATTGGGTTATGTTAGGCTAGGTTACCAAAGTTTTTCTTTATTAATAACTTGGTGAGTAGGTTAGGTTAGGTTAACCTACCTAAAATATTAATAAAATAACGTAAAAAATAACGTATTTTATAATTTGAAATAATCATCAAACAATATTAATTTACAAATTAATAAATATTAAATATAAAAAAAAATGTATTTTAGTTTAAAATGTGTTTTGACATTGTTGTTAAGTTTAATTGTTTTATATAGATGTAGACATAAATCTGTAAAGCAACTTCTACATTGTATGTCAAAGGTATATCTTTGTTTCATTTAGTAAACATACTTTTAAAAATGTTCTCTCGCGAGAATAAAAAAAGATCATCAAGTGAATACTAAACGTGGAATTAAATTTTTTTTTTTAAATTATTTAATTTTTTACAAATAAAAAAAGTTATTTTTCGCTAGATTTTCATTTAGCGAGGTAGATTTCTGAAACTGAAGAACGGATTTTGTTGTTTGGGGTCTTGTTAGATTCACATTGGTTAGGAGAAGTGCAGTGAAGATTTTCAGAACTTTATCTCCAATCGTTAATTCACTACAAAGCTGTAAAGCTGAAAAACATCAAAAAACGCCCAATAAAATTTCTTTTAATTTTTTTTTATGTTCTGTAGTGAATTAACTATTAAAAGATAAAGTTCTGAAAGTCTTCACTGCAGTTTTCCTAACCAATGTAAATCTAACAAGACCCCAAACAATGAAATCCGCTTTCGGAAATCTATCTCACTAAATGAAAATGAAAATTATTTTTTGTGGGGCTGTTCACACAGACATTTTTCTGGATTCAAATTGTTATACCGCTTGGGTATGATATAAGTTAATAAATTTCTAAAAATTAAAAATCAAGACATTTTACATGCCGATCCCTGACTTGGCAAGCGTTTTTAATTTAAGGTTAATTTTTTATTCATATAACTAAAATATGAATACATTAGTAAATTAATAATATTATTTTGAACGACACTATGTTTTTATTTGTATTTTATATACAACCTTAACGCAATGAGTAGGTTACCTATTTAAATGAATCAGATAATACTTTATTATATAATAGCGTATTATATTATACTACCTGAGAGGCTGAGTGGTATTTTGCAATACAAGCCAGGAATATAACATGTTTAATGAGCTTCTGACAAGTGTCCAGCTTATATATACGTCAGTGATATACTCGTATAAATCAGTTTAAAAATTAAAAATGTTAATAATTATAAAAGGTATTTGGTACAATATAAACTATAAAGATATTAGCGTCGTCATTCGACGATAAACTTAGACGCCGAGTAAACCGGAAGCAATGTTTTATTTGTATCACAACATGACGAACATTCGCATAACAAAATCCCTGAATTAGTCCAATTATATTACGGCAAATTAATATCTACAGTATTGGCTCCATATATTGTTGTCGTTATGTTTTTTGTACACAACAACATATTTCAAGACGTAAAAATCTAAAGATGTAAAACGTGGCAAACACTTTCTTAACAAATCCGCGATGTAAACATTTTGCGTATATATACTTCCCGGCGGGCATAGGAAGTGTGGACTTGTGGTGTTATGCGTCTCGGTGGCCGCTACATTTAGGTCGATAAAATATACAAAAATGTTTCTTCTTTACTGTATTTATACATGAATATAATAAATAAATCAATCGTTTGAGAAAAAGGCAAACAAATGATGAAACAACACGGACTGCACCAAAAAAAGGCCTGACAAAATGTAGCTACCTTTAGCTAGGAATCTAATATAAGTAATAACATGCTCGAGCACGATCGTTATTAAAATGAATATTATGCATGTGTTTATCCCGCGCTTACGATTACCCATAGTGTACAGTCTTCTAATTTAGTGTTTATAATACCTTAATTATTAATATTTAAAGATTTAACAACTTCAAAAAAAAAAAAAACTAAACGAACATTGATGAGTTTCATGTATGCATCTGTTATACGAGACTGTCCAGTGGACATTATTAGAGCTATCGATTTGAAATTTTGAGGGTAGATTAATATTATAATTTCACCGTGCACTAAGAAAGGATTTTTCAAAAATTAAAGGGGTTAAAATCGGAAAAAAACAAAATTTTACGTGTAAATTGTATACCTGTATACGTAAATGGTTGGTATTGGTAAAAGAAAAATAATTAGTAGAAAAATTAGTATTTATTTATTATTATTGGTTGCCATTAATGGCAATTAACCCTGGTTATTCGGGCAAACCAGGTACAAGCTTGCATCGAATTTTTGAACATTACCTACCCGGGTGGCCGAGTTGCAATATTATTGCAATAATTTACACCCAAAAGGAGTTGAATAATCATAATTTTTTTAAGGGTTGCCATTTTTTACGGGCAACAAAGTGCACGGGATCAGCTAGTACTGTATATTACGATTTACGACCTAATGCTTAACCCGAATTATGTTTAGAGTGTATATTAGAGCTTGTAATATATTACTATAGTATTAATTAATTATACATAAGTATAACGTTTCAAACAATTCAAACAATATTTGAGTAACGTTTGACTTTTCTATAGTACCTATGTACCTTCCTAAAGTGTATAAAACTATAAACAACTCAGACATAAGATTGTGTTATATGCGTATACCTACTATTGTGTCAAACATGTACACAATAACACTTATTATGGCTCGGTGTGGCGCGGTGTTTGCATTCAGTCACGAATGTGCTCTACCTAACCGAACTAGTGTTCTCGAATGGGTGACCATCCTGGATTTTTAGTGACAAATCCTTGCCATACATACACACACGTGTTCAAACCAACAGTACCCTCCCACCACAGTAACAAGATAAATTTCAAATAAAAAAAAATAATCATTTAAAAGAGGTTGCTTTCAAAATATTATTCTGAATGGAACTCGATTTAAAAAAATTGGGAAAAATGAAACCACACTAAAACCAACATACCACTAGGGATTTGCGTAGCATATAGATATAACGTGTTGTTTAGAAAATGTAATTTTTAACTGTTTGTAATTACTAACTAGTATAATAATATGAAATGTGTGGTACATATCGAACTTTTTATGTTCATAATCACTGACAAAATCCATTCATTATTATAAGTACGTATACCTATGAATTGTATAGGTACCTATTAAAATTTTTAAATCGTCCTTATAAACTTAAACAAAAGCTTGTAACATAGATAAAACAAAAAAAAAAACATCGGATCAATCATAATTAACATATTAGAAGCAAGGTCAAATGTTTAAATAATCGATATATTATTAGAAAACAACTTATTATTCCAATTATTGTGGGTCAAAAGAGCTGCGAACGTCAGTGGTTCAGGCCAAACCGATATTTTCAGTAATAAAAAATGATAGTGTCTGATCATAAAAATGCTCAATTAGCGATGCTTTCTATGAACTTGACTAATAAACAATTTAATATTTCCGTTAACTTTCTAGGATATGAAAGCCGATAGTGTGAAATATAAGAAATATATCTAGATGACAAAAATAATGGTCCTATAGCGATTTGAGTTGAATGGATGGGAATAACATTGGTTAATAGTCCAAAGTGAACAATTATCAAAGATTGTAATGTGTTTCTTTTTTGTGTGTTTGTATCATGCAGAATATTTTATTAATCTTGGTATATATTTAACCTAACTATTTTGGATTAAAAAAAAAAAATACTGAAGACTGTTGAGTCAATAAAAAAAGTCAAGCTCTTATTTTGAGTGTAGAGACTATAACTCAGACTCTAAAGTTAGATACAACCAAAAGAAAAAAAACCCGATAAAATTCGGTGTTATTAAAATGGAAGATCTTGAAACCTTGATCGCGAAAAACAAAAATCGTGCCAAATCAATAATTCATCTAGATTCTTGATAGAGTTATCTTTTTTTTTACTATAAAGTTTATTAATATTTACATATCTGAAACATCGTTGTATAAAGTTTTAGAATTTAGTAAAGTCGATTTAAAATAAAATTCTAATACAATAGTAAATGTTGTCTAAGAAAGTCCAAGTATTCTTGTCGAGACGTATATAGGGGTAGGAATTATATATTATATATACCTATAGGCTATAGATATATAAATCTATAATATTTTTATACTAGGTAGGTAGGTATAGGTACGTTAAGTTCAATCAAACCCATCACGTGCATTTCAGGTATTTTTTAGTGTAGGTACTAGAAATCGTCTGAAGAGAACGCCACACTCGCATGTATTTTTTCCTAGTTACAAGCGTACAACACGTCAAATTTAACGTTCACAATAATCGATCTAACTCTGTTATTTTTAAAATTAGAGTGAATGAACTAATCATACAATTAAAAGGTAAGATTATTATCCATGACAACTATTAGTAGTTTTTATTTATATTTTAATTACAATATGCAAGTTATGAGCATTTTAAAACTATAATTTTTTATACATTTTAAAATCATCATAGTTTGCTTTAAAATCAATAAATTTAATAAAATTCCTCAGGATGCCCTTGGTAATCTTACTATTACATTGTGTAGTAAATTAATTCACTCTAATTTTAAATAGAACAGAGCAAATTGGATTATTGTGAACGTATAATTTTCTATGTTGTATACGTTTGTAGGACGGAGACAACACATGTGGGTGTGTCATCATCTTAACAAGAAATAGATGCAATTTAAAACATTTTGATATTATTTAGACGCAATAATTACATCTACACGCATAGAAACATTAGAATAATCCCATAGAGAGTGATGAGCAATTTAAAATTTGCATTTTGTCATTAAAATATATTATATTAGTTAGCTGAACATAATATACCTATCACCTATGTATATAAATTATATGTAATATGTATATCTAATGATTTATTTATGTATATTACAAAAATAAATCACAGACAGGAATTATTTTGTCACGCAAGAAATTGAAATTATTTCAATCTAATTATAGGAGTATTATACAGGTCAGTATACTATATCTATATAGACTATAATATAATGTAGGTAATTTCTCACTATTTAATATTTCTATGTAAGTACATAGGTACATATTATACTGTGTATGTCGTATGAGATAATATATTATGTAGTCACTGGCCACAACCAATAAATAAAATACAAATATTATGTATGTTGTATAGTACATAATATCATCATTATACTCAATGCTTCTGTATGACTTAAATACGGCACTGGACTGGGAACTTCCATAAAAACTTAATATTATACAAACCCACCTTGCTAGGAGGATAGCTATTTATCACTTAGCGTGGCATTTATACGATTATATGTTGTGTGTCGGCCCCACAAGTTTCGTTTGGGAAAATAATACTCGCTATATCCTCCTATTCTTCGGCGCTCTATAAACTGTACCGGAAAATTCAATCAATGTCATATTATGCGATCATATTATTACACACACGGTCGTGTCCCACGACAGGACCACACCGCGATGTTCACAGTCGTCATACGCAAGGTAATAATATAGGTATACAAAGATTGGAAAACAACAAAATACGACAAAAATGTACGTCGAACCCGTTGTGTAATTGTTGAGGGTCCCACGATGAAACATAAAATATGCTATGTAATATCATTTAAAATAACGTGGAATTAAGGAATCGCATTTCCACGTCCGTTTCGGTTAAATTCACGAGCCTGCAGGAGGTATCGATGGTGTAAACTACTGTGAATACGTGAACGCCGCGATAATCGATCGGTCGGGCGACGCGTAATTCTTTGATTTTGACGGGCCAATTTACAATTTTATTGCATTTTATTAATATAACGGTCCGCACGTCACACTATACGCTACGGTGCTGTATTTGTTGCTACCGGGGGCGATAAATCCACGCTGGAACTTTCTCTCTCCGTCTACGCGATCTATGTCGCCGGCGGTGGCGGCGTCGCCGTTGACGATGTAATTTATTCGCCGACTTTTACATAAAACTATTATTATTGTTATTAATAATATTTTAAACGTATTTATGTACACAGACCGGGGTTTAATGACTGTCGACGTATTAATAGTGTAATCGTAAAAAATGTATATGGATATTATTTATGTACCTATACATATATATTATAATGAATTTATAATGTACATATATCTATGTATATAAATAGAGCTACGTAAATAATTTATTATATACATAAAAAATCTCAATAAAAATAATGTTCCAAAATGCGTGATCATAATAATTCATGTTTTTGATTTGTCAAAAAAAAATGTGGTAGGTACATAGCAACTCTAAAACGAATAACTATTACCTACATTATTATTATATTTACGCTGATACAATAATAATAATAAATATATTATACACTTGTTTTGATACTGTTGCAGGACCTAACAAATTCTGACCATGCACCCCCTCAGGAGACAACGAAATTCAGTGGTAATGCAACCAATATCCGGATTTGTATGTTAATTGGATAATCCTAACCTACCTACCTAATAACCTATACAGTCTTTAACTGACATATTTTTCTATCAGCACCTAAACAAACAACGTTCAAAATATTAGGTACCTTTATCGATATGTTCAGAAATCCCACTATTGATTTAAATAAATATTGAAAACTGTAATAGTTTTACTCTGAAAACTTATCTACACATATAATATATTAAATCACATAGTACCTGATACCTATATAAATTATACTTCGACTGTAACTTATTTGATTTACCCGGTACTTTTTTTAAAAAAATTGTAGTTTTATAAAAAAAAATTTTTGATTAACAAAAAAATAATTTTAGTATTTTAAGTCATTTGTCCTTAAAAAGCAAAAAATATATTAAAATTGATTAAACTTGAAGAAACGTTTAGAATCTAATGTTAAAATGCTTTAAAGTCAATATAAGAACTTATATTAAATTCCAGTACTATATCGTACTGTATTATATTAACTGAACATTGAACCCTTTAAAAAGTGTTCTGGCCTCGAGGGAATTAACGGAAAATTGTATTTTTGAATGTCCTTTAAAAAATAAGGAATCGCTAGTCATAAAAATGAATGCCATCGGATACGTGGAAATGGCATAATAAATAAAACTGAGGGAGCAAAATACAACAAATTCGGTATCGGAATTATGTTTATGATTTAACCATATTTTGATGTGCATTGTTTCGTGATAAATTATAGTACCTATAATCAAAACTATTTTAAATAATAAACACAGGGTAAAAATAATATAAATATTAAGTAACATATAGTAAATATCAACCTTAAATGTATTTACTGAGAAGTTCATTTTCTGTAGGCTTACAAACAATTTTTATATTACATTTTACCATACAGCGTATTGGGGAAATAATTTAAACTTAACATTCCTCTTAAGACACTGAAAGATATACTATTTAAGTATAATAGATGTAATATATATTATATTTTATAGCCATAATTCTACATATATCCAAACAAAATAAATAAATTGTAAGCATCATATCCTAGTTTGTACTAATTTCATTTTTATTAAAGTTTATATATTAGTCAAACTTGTGTAAAATCATAAGGTTAACAGTAATACATTTTTTTTGGTAGGTATAGGTAGTTACAGGTATTATCTTTATTTTGCCTATTATACAAAGATTTAAAAATAATTGTTTATTTACTCATCAACAAGTAAGTACACAGGGATATGATATTATTAAATATATCAACATTGTATTGAGGTCATAGACCGGTTCATCGATTGTGGTAGTCGTCGGGTTGGGGTGTGTAGGAAAGGGGAAGGTTATATAATATCTTCTTTTATTTGATTTTGCTATTACTTTTTAACTATAATTATATAATATTATTGCGTAATACTTCACACTATTGCCTATTGAGTACTTGCAACTATGGTACCTATTGCTGCAGCTGTATTTAAGAAGTTTAAACTATTACTTACGTTCACTAAGGTGTGTAGAGATTCGACATACGAACGCTCCGTATCATAAAGCTCAACCACTACATGTGTTCTCGTATCCTGCAACAAAAAATATAATAAAAATCTAATTTTTAAAACACCGTCGTTATTATAGTATACACATTATAATTATTTATATATATATTATGTAAGTGTGTGTGTGCTTAAAACGAAAATTAACGTGAGTATATAACGTGTGACGTCTGGCCACATAAATTATTTTAGATCTTTTTTTAATTCTTTAACAACCGGCAATGATTTTCACTCCCTCTTCATCGTCGTCTTTACTAGACCGGGGATGGCGCGTGGCGGTAAAGAAAATGTATTTTTTGGCCAACTTCCTAACAAATGGCGTGCGTCTGGTGGCGAAAATGACGTTCGCAATAATAATATTGTCGTCACGTTTCCTCGACCGCCTCTGCCTCCATCACACACCCCGTCCACCCCTACCATCCCCCATACCACGACATCGGTAACAAACGCCAGCAGCGGCGCAATAGGTAGGTACACGATAATATTATACAAGACGAAACACGCGCACATATACGATATCTCCAAAGACTAAAATACACTCGACGGGTGCTCTACACCATTGACAACGGCGAGGACGAGGATAAATCGAAATTTTAATTGGCCAATAAAACGCGTCCGTCGTCCCGGCGTTTTGCGATGATTATGCGCGTAATTGTAAATACATAAAATAATAAAATATAGGTACATATGCGGATTGTTACCGAACACGATAGGTAGTAGGTACATAAATATATAATTATATGATATTCTAGTCTTTGCTAATGGGACTCCGATGAACGGCCGAGGGGAAGCAAACTAGTCGTTATAATAGTTATATAAGTAATACGACCCCTACACATAGAGTCCTCTCGTTGGTTTGCTCATTTCGTGATGACGTAAGTCCGGAGATGTCATACTATATAGGAGCCAATGAACCACACCCCGACCCCCGTTCATTACCGGGTAAAGTTATAACGACGTGAGAGGGCGATATCCCGCGAAAGATGTTATTTTATAAATAGGTACCTACACAAACTACATACGCGTTTCCGAGAACGGAAACAGCGCCCCGCCAGGGTTGTGGAGAAAACATGTTTTCTATCCGAAAGAGACATCTCAAATAGTAATTTTGCTCAACTATGGTCCATGGTCCATACTTTATTATGTAACCGTAAAAGTGTAAAACACCAATATTTCGTATTGGAATATCGATACGTTTGTAATTGTGTGTACTTACTAAACATTGCATTGTTTAGCTGATCACACGCTTAAAACACACTTTAGTAATAATATAATAATATCTAAAAATGTATCATTAGAAATATGAACAAAAATTTGTACCGGACACCTGTAATTTTATAAATTATAATTGATAATAATAAATTTGTATTAATATTTTAGAGCGGTATTCATAAACATATGTGCAACACAAAGCTTAATAAAATTTATTTAACCAACATTTAACGATAATCCGATTGCGGATTTTCAAACTAATATAATACATTAATTTATACACAGCAAGTATATAATATTATGATAAATAATTTAAATTAACACAAAAGTTAATAATATTATTTAAAAAGTAATTGATGAAACTCTTGTGACTTTTTACGGCATCCCAGCCTCTTTTACTCATACTATATGAATCTTTAATACTGTTAAGAGGATGTCAGCACACTATTTGTTTTCTCTCTCTGGCCCACGCGCAACATAGACAAAACGCAATTACGCAGACTCATTTTTTCTATGTTTATAAGTTATCTTAGGGTAAAATCACCCATTAAGTACAAAAAAGATAGAGAATAATATTTTTGAGGGAATGGCATATTGATTTGTCTGAATATTGTCTCAAAACAATTTAAACATAATTTAAATTTACAATAATTTTTTTGTTTATTTTGAAAGTCATATACAAAGTTAAATAACAACAAAATATAAAATCGATGTCATTCCCTCAAAAATATTATTCTCTATCTTTTTTGTAATGAGTGATTTTATTTTAAAATTACTTAAAATCGTAGAAAAAATGATTCTGCGTAAATGCATTGTCGATGTTGCGCGTGGGTCAGAGAGAGAAAACAAATAGTGCACTAACATCCTCTTAAGACTACTTGAACATTTGAACAATCAACAAATTGTTAACACTTAAAGTTCTTATCGTGAACAAATAATAATACCTTTAAATTGTATCGCTAAGAGAAAAACAATAAAATAAATATTAATTAAGATGTGTTGTGGTATGTACCTAATATAATATTATAGGTAATTACTATGTATAGTAAAATATCTTGTACATTCCTCTTTTTGAAATTAATTTTTTAACTGCACAATTTTTATTGTTTATATTATCATTTACAAATATTCATAAAAGCGTGGGTTTATGGTTGAGTTGTAGCCCACTGGGAAGAATTTTAATTTCTAATGTTTTCTTAATATTTATTACGTCTATTTATAAAAAATGTGTTCTCCAAATACGTCCAAGTATTTAAATTTTTTTCGAGAAATGTTTTAAAAAGTTATTTAGTTTTCTTCGAATTAAAACTCTAATTTAATTTTTTAACTTTTAACGGAAATTAAAATATATGTTATTCGTGTATATGAATTTTATATGATGAATACAATTTATATTCCTGTTAAATAAGAGGAAGTAACCAGGTAAAAATCTAATTTAAATGTATGTTGCACCCGAATTGAAAAAACTCTACGCACACCTTCTTGGTATTATTGCTGGAAACGAAATTAAAATTAATTTCCTAAAATAATAATCAGACGGTCAGATACATTTCTTGATTGTTTTCAAACTTCAATCCTTCTCCTACTACTCGTCCTCCTCCTCCTTCTCCTTCTAAACGTCTAAAAAAAACCATCGAAAGTACCACCCGAAGACAACGGCTCTTACCGGTGTGGCGACTTTGACGGCGGCCAATAGTTGTTGCGCGGCTGTTGCTGCGTTTTCGTTTAGTGACCGATCGTCGTCATCTCCGTGAACGGCGTTCGCAGTCATTACACTTCATGTTGGACACTTCGTCGTCATCGGTGACTGACGATAATGATATTCCATCGGAACGTGGTCGAGCGACATCCGGATTTTGTGAATATTATAATTTACCTACCTATTTATAGTATACCGGTACCGCGGTCTCGCGGTATTAGTTAGAGGGGCCGGAGGAATACTAAAATTAACCGGCGACGGATTTGCGCGTAAAAAATGAAATACGAAAAAAAAAATCGAAAAAAGCTCGACGCGATTACGCACCCCTCGTGTTTGAGGCAACCGACGCCGTCGCCGCTGCCGTGAAAATCTCTTGCCAATAAGTGTATTATACAATATATTATATTATTGCCATATTATAAGTATTATTATTATTATAAAAGCGCATATAATCGCGAGTGGTCCGACGACATCGACTGTACCACCTGCAGTATCGCCGACGCTGGTGCCGAGAGTGTATATAATACGTACGCCCGCGCCGACGGACGGGAGGCGAGCTGTAGACAAGCGGGCAGACTCGAGCACGCGCGGCTTACGTCACGTTTAATACACGCGCGACATGACGAGAGACTCTGACGGGCTATGTAACATTATTATTATTATACACGCGCGCCACACACACAAAATTATTATATATATATATATATATATATATTATTATTATTATTATTATATACGTAGTTTGCTATTTTGTCGGTCTCGTTGCTATGGACACGATTCGGATAAAAGTCGGAAAATCATCCATTCAAGGACTATATCCGTCGAATGGTGGTGTGGTACTAGTGGTGTGGGTGGTCATGGTCGGAGGGTGATGCCGTTTTCTCCCGACACACCTGTTGTGTATGTATCGGGGTGTGTGTGTAGTTGGAGGATTCTACTACCCCTTCCACCACGACACCCGTCGGGAGTACCGACTAATTCACGCACCACACATATGGTTACAAAAATATACGGTTTGAGTTCGTCGTTTTTATGCGATGTACCACCAATTCCTATGCGCTGTACAGGGTTTGGATGATAATTATCTGTTAGCATGTCCTACAGTATATCATAATATACGAGAGTTTGACTGATAACTTTATAGATACTCTAAATAATATTAAATATATAAAACCAACTTTTTGTAAAAAAAACTAGTACAAATCATATAAGTATATTTCCTTAGTGCTTCCCTAAATAAAATAAAAATAAAGCTGCAACTTGCAATTTATTCTCATTATAATAATTTAGAAATGGTATACAAAGAGAAGTGTGAGAAACAAAAAACCACTCTAGAACACATAATCTCAATGTTCAAAAACATAAGTAATGAAAATTTTATAAAAAAAAAAAATAAGGGCTGGCTATATGTGTAGCGAAAAAATAAGGTTTTATGGCTAAGTGTATAGTTGAATGTTGAAAGAATATTATGAGTTTGTGAAAAACATCAAACAAACTATTGCCTTGGAAAATGTATTTAGGTACCTATACTATACGTCTAAAATAGGTATCTATATTATATTATATATTAATATATGTTTCGATAAAGTCATAGTGTCATTCTAATTTAACGAAAACTATTTTCCTTCAGATGAACTTAACTGAAACAGTTAAAGCTGTTAAAGCTGCATTCGAATATTCAAGAAAGACGTTTTTTCAAAGATAAAAAAAAATTATGAAAATGTAAAAGAAATAATTAATACGCGTCGTAGAGTCCAAGTGTAAAAAAACCAACGATAGGTACCTATACAACTTTAAAAAAATATATATAAGAAAATCCACTCCAAAGCAAGTAAAACAGCTGCCATAAGAGTTCTCCACGAACTTATTCAGCAAATTTTTAACATTTTTCGCCTGACATAAGTATATCACCGACGAATCAACTTAATAATTAAACTTTATAAGCTTCACAGTATCGTCAATTTATTGAAAAACTGGATCAATAATGAAGAGTCTAATAAAATTCAGATAGTCATATTGACAAAAAATAATCAAAAAATAAATTAAAGTCCTCATCTAATATACCTAGTAGAAACGTAAAATCGGAATTTTAAACAGCTGTAGATAGTGAATTATAATATATAGTATTAGTACTAATATACCATAGCACTATAATACAAACAAACACCAATAATCTTCAAAAATTACGAAAGTAATTAAATAATTTGCTTGAACACGAGTTCTAGTTTGAAATAATGAAACAACTTAAATTGTTCAGTAATTTTCGTACCCAAAAGAACATACATAGCCACATAGGTACCTATAATTACATAAAAAAATATTTTAAATACGCCTTTTCAATTGTTGGACAACTTGGACACAAGAAATAAAACAAATTATTTTGATAAACATCAAACATTGTTACTCTAGGTATATCCACCTGTTTGAAATATAATACAAAACCATTTAAATGAAATAATAGGTAACCTCAAAATAATATTAACATTGATTATACCTAAATACTAGTATTTATAATCAATGGTATTAATAATTCTCGAAGATCATTTACAATATTAACTCCCTCGATAGTTATTACTTATTATATTAAACGATAAAGAATTATTATTATTATTAATATATGACGTCAATGTTATAAATATTTGACTAAAAATTGAAAATACCTAGATATATCTATCTATAGGTACCAATTATAGAAATAAT
Organism: Metopolophium dirhodum; assembly: GCF_019925205.1. NCBI lineage: Eukaryota > Metazoa > Arthropoda > Insecta > Hemiptera > Aphididae > Metopolophium > Metopolophium dirhodum. Next base: position 22,280,624 of record NC_083566.1, read on the forward strand.
ATTGAACAAAAATACAAAATACAAATAATAATAATTAATACTATTTTAATTTTTTTGTATGTAAGTAAATGTGCAACATATTTTTCGGTTCATGATTCGTCGTCTAAAATAGTTCAAAAATTATTTATTTTATAATCTAACTTAAGAGGCAAAATATATCGAAAAAATAATCGTTATAATTAAACAAAATGCGTATTAAAATTAATGTTTGCTTTTACTTTACTTATTTTTATTGTACATTTTAATACTAACTAACCCATAAATTAACGAGTACCTAAAATATATTTTTGTTTTTTTATTAGTTAACCCGCGGCAACTTAGGCTATTGGGTGGTTTTTAAACTGTGGGGGAGGGAACTGTAGGTGTAAACACGTGTGTGTAGTTTTGGCAGAATTTTTAGTGGGCACCCGTGGGTATCTGCCATGTCCGGGTGGGGGATGGCTGCAAATATATTTTTTTAAGTATCTATTAGGTACATAATTACATACCGTCATCACATCAAATAATTAAACATAAAATAATAATGTAAAAATATTTATCCCCCTGTTTGACTGTATTAAGTTAAGTAATATTATTTATAGATATAAAACTTATATTTATAGAAACTAGGTATACAAAAGTTAAAAATTTGCATATTAGTTTGACTTAATCACAATAATATATACAATATGTACCTAATATAAGTCAGTAAAAAATAATTCAACTAAATTTGGAACAAATACATACAGACTTTGGTTTGTACCTATCTTATTCTCTTATACGAGGTCATTATAGTTACTAGTATATAAACACATTAATTTCTTTGTAATATTTTACATAATATTAACTGAATTTTTCATCGACAAAATTAATATTAAAAAAGGTGGATAAGTGGATGTCGCTCTGTTGTACAGTAGGTTACAAGTGGGTTACTGTAATGGATGGCGTGTTAAATTTGAATTCAATGATATAATATCATTGTATAAGAAAAACGATTCTGAGCGAAAACGGTCAGTCAGCCTATGATATTATTGTGAATAAAGTAATTTATATATAACCTATTTACGTGGAGCCTTGTTTTAAATTTTCAATCCTTAGCCATAAAAGTTAAACATTTTATACATTTTTAACTACGAAATAATTAATAAATTATAAATTTGATAAATGTTGCTAAAATTTGAACTTTAAATGCTTATAAAAAAAAAATGTGCCTATGTATTTTTAATATTTTTCAACCACTATTAGAACGATATATCAGGAGCCTTATATTAAATTTTCACGCTTTTTTACCCAACAAATAAAATTTTATTGATATTTATAGAAAAAAAAACTAAAAAAATTTAAAACTGACAATGTCCGTAAACAGCTCAAAATAAGTAAAAATATTTTCAACATTTTATGGTGTATAGAAAATGCTAATATAAACATTCAGTGAAATTTTCAAGTATTTACAGTCATACATTTTTTAATTATAAGAAAATAAGACAATTGTTACATGAGAAATCGAGTCAATATCAAATGTTGTAAAAATATAAATTTCAGACGCTTATAAAAATTTAATTTAAGTTTCTTGTAGACATTTTTTTTTTATATAAAGGTAGACAAACTCATGAGTAATCTTATATTTCATTTTCAAATCTTAGATTTAAAAAGAAAATTTTTTATGAATTCTCAACTCAAAATAATTTGCTAATTTTCGTGATTTTTCCGTATTTTGTCAAAATTTGAACTTTAAATGCTTATAAATAAATAAATTATGATTAATGATATATTATGTTTAATGGTATTAGATTATTTTCTTCTTTCGTTTATCGATTGCGTTTATTCTCCGTTATAACGTTATATATAACGTTTTGAAGAGCTGATTTTTCATATAACGATTTTTTTGTTACTGCGTATATGTTAATGCAAATTCATTACACGATGACATTTTTAAAATATTTAGATTAATATTGTATGCTGTTTAATGTTTATACCACAAACCTCACTATAGTATATAATAGGTACACCGGTATTGACTATTATATATTATTCGTTTTATACCATTATTAAACAGGCTCATTTTTTAAGCATGCTCATTCTATTTTTATGCTTCGATTATACATATACCTAATCAAATTCTGATTTATGGAATTTGTAAATACACTTGAAGACCGTATTTTCGAATACTTGAGATTTTTTGTACCACTTAAGGAATAAGGATGATCGTGTGACAATACAAACTTCTGTTTTTTCAAATAAGAACCCTCTTTTTCAATTTTAATTATTCAGCAGATATTTTTTTTTGAGAATTTTGATGTGTTTAAATCGAAACTTGAACGAGTAATTTTTTAGTTCTATAACTTTGTGTATGATAATGGGTTAATTAGATATGGGTAAAGATGATTTGAAAATGTTAGTTATTACTATTGATATATCAATGTAATTAATAATTTGTAAAAATTATCTAAGTATAATGACTACCACATCTAATAGGTATTACGTCAATATTAATATAGTTAATATTTTTGCAAAACCATATTTAAATATAATTATCCTTAGTAAAAACATTTAAATAACTCAGAAACTAATTGGTAAGATACTTACATCAAAATCTTCAAGAAAATTCCCGCTAAATAATTTACAGTAAAAAGGGGGATTCTAATAAAAAAAATAGAAGTTTATATCGCCACAGGACACTCCCTAAGTAATACAAAAAATATCAGGAAATTGAAAATATTATGGCCTTTCATTATACCTACTTAAAAATGCCAAAAAACAGAATTTGAATAAAAGTATCATTAAATGGAAAATGGGGGTGAGCATGCTTAAAAAATCACCCTGTATATCTTTATATATTTTTAATTACAGCTAATGATAAATAATATTATAATAATTTCTATATGTATAATATTATATTATGTGATTTGTTTTGTGCAAAAATTAGTCCAACCTACAGTGGTATTAACCCAATATAAAATGAATTACTAATTACAATATAAATATATAATAAAATATAGGTATTTGGGCAATAGTCTGTCTCAGCTGAAAACAAAATCGTTTTTGGTGTACATTGATATTAATTATATGGTTCATTGAAATTCATCACATCTATTACATGTAAGTACTGCAGTAATCTACTCAAAGACTCTACACTTACAAACAACAGAACGACTTCCCCAGGTTTTTTTAAAATTATTTAATTGGAAAATAATTAATAACAATATTTTACTAAGAAAATTAGTGTATCTGTTATAAATGTATATATGAAGCTACGATCTATAAATATAAAGTTTTTATATTTTTATACTTTTTTAGTTTTTACCTAGATATTTAATTTTACCGTTATTTTTATTTATTATGATAGATATTTTATGATTTTACAAATATTTATAAACAACTATATATTTTGTACAGTGAACACGTTTCATACGTTTAACAACCAATAAATAATAAGTAGCTATGTGGCAAAGTAATCCGTATAAAAAGACGCTATAAAATACATTTTTACCACGGATATCGAATAAACTGTATTCTACAACGCGCAAATTCCCAAGTTCAAAATAGCTTAAATGGCTTAATGGTTCGAATCGTGAGCAACAAATTATGATTCATGCAAACTATCTAAAACGACTAAAACAGCAAAATCCACAGCAAAATTACGTCACATTCACGTAAACGTCATATTATGCGTTATAGTCACTTATTTTTTCGCGTTAAATTCGTGTCTGAACAAAATCTAATATCACGTAATCGCGAGTATTTCTGATTGTTGCAAGGAAAATGTGACCGTTTTGCCGTTATCGAACGATTGATCCCAATCACGAAGGTAGGTAGGTACTAATAAGTAGTAGTATTAATAAATAGTAGTAATATAGCCGCAGAGGTAAAAGTAATATTGCAAGAACACAGGAAAAAAAACAAAGTTCAGATTATTTTTGGTTAAAAAAGTGAAAACGGCATGGTTGTGTAAAAACACTGTGCTTAAGGGGACGTTACAGTGACATTTGTTGTCTCCGTCTTACAAGTGTGTAACGTAGCAAATTTTACGCTCAGCAGAACACGTTTATCTCGGTTAATTTAAAAATTAAAGCAAATTGTCCTCTAATAAAATTTAAAGGTGAGATTTTTATCTAGACAATGACATAGACTTTTTATTACATTTTAATTTTAAAGCGAGTTATAAGTATTTTAAGATGTACAAACAGTTTAAAATTTCAAAATGCATATAAATCACCTTAAGTGATTAACGAAACTTATTAGTGTAATAATAAAATATCCCATATTAAGTATTAACACAACGCGTATTACGGGCATTTTCGCGACCATCTCCGACGAGGTTAATGCACCGCATTTATGAGCGCAGCGCACACAAACACGCACGCACTAGTTCGCGGCACTCAAATAATATATTATTTCGTCTCGAAAACGTCAAACGGGTAAGCCAACGTCGTTGTCGTCCACGTCCCTGGTGCATATTATAGCAAACTGTCGTCGACGCCGATCGGCTTTTCTTTCACTCTCCGTGCCCGTATCAACGAAAACGTCATTGGATAATAATTTGGATACTGCTGTCATGTTTCCTGTCATCTTCACCATCAACGTGTACCGAGGAAGTATCTGGAGAAGTTTGAATGTTTCAACATATTATACAAGTAGATTCATCGGTAGTTGTTATCGGTAGATGGTCTCAATAATAAAATATATAGATCGACTATACAGCGTTACGACACTCTACGTCGATAATATTGCACACGTCTCTAAAGGTACTAGGTAAGTACCAGCGTGTTTTACCTGTGGACGTGCAGCGGTCGTGCGTTCGACTGTGAATTGTGATACAATAAATAACAATATTGTGTGCGATCCGTGAGAAAATAGTATAGAGATGTACCTCTGTATAATATTGACATAATATATTGTTATTACTTATTATTATAATGTTTTTTCCCCCGATGGAAAACGACAAGCAATTAGCGCACAGGCGTCATGACATCGTTTTGTGAACACTCTCCTCCTCGCGCTCCGTTACGGGTACATGATGCATAATATACAAACTACGACGAGGACGACGACGACGACGGCGGCGACCGCCGTACGAGCTTTTCTATTTTTGATGTTGCCTGCAGGGACGGCGGAAACGAGAAACGATGACCGTGTGACTACCAATTCTCTCCTGCTCAATCACTCTCTCTCTCTCTCTCTCTCTCTCTCTCTCTCTCTCTCTCTCTCTCTCTCTCTCTCTCTCTCTCTATCTCTCTCTCCCTCTCTGTCACATACTTTATGTACACAATACTGCACATATTATTCCATTACCCCATCACCAACCATGTCGGCGGAGCGAACAGAGATTCAATAAGAACACTACTTTATAGTTTTATACCTATATAATAGGTGTGTAATAATATAATACATAATATAATACATATTTTTATAAAACGAATATTTACATAATTAAAATCTATAATTGATTGTCACCCTAATAAAATATAATAATGTACCTATATGTGTGTACGAACAATACATATTCTGTATTGTACACACAAACTTGTATTTTTTACCGCACTCAAATGTATGAAGGTACAACGAACGTAAAATGTGTACTTCTCAGCCGCCATTATACATTTATATTTTTACTACACCTACTCCACGATAGGGTTGACGGTTATTTCGGTATACCGGTTATTGTTCTAATACCGCTTGAACGGTCTACCGACATACCGTTCAATACCAAATTGATACCGTATATACTATATTATGGGTTGACGTTTTTCCGCGATCCATATAATACCGGTATCCAATTACAATACCATCTACCTACTACACGATTGATATGACTGTGCTTAAATTTTAATTTCCAAGGGTGCCATCCAAATTGTTATTGCGTTGGTATTTTAATAACTTTTAATAATATTATAATTTATTTGGACTGGTGCAAACAACGAATGACCACGCTATTGACATTTATAATATCTTAATGTTTTTGTTTACCTCGTTATACTGTTGTATATTTTAGTAAAACTATTATTATTTCTCATTTTTGTTGTTCCTATTATCGTGATTTCAATTCCACGTGGAGGTACCCGACAAAAATTAATAGATTGTTTAAACGGGTAAATCTATTTAGATGCTTTTCAAAATAGGTAAATAATAAAAAAAAATTAATCGGTAATTAAATATATTACTGCAGTTAAAAAAAACGTTGACACAGAAAATATTTTAATGAGCGTATATTACCTAGAAGACCACATTACCTGACCATACTATCTGCCTATGAGCGACAAATAAACCAAGTCAATATTTTATATGCCTATATATATTATATTTAATAAAACTATAGTTATACCAGTGTATATTGTATACTGTACACTGATTGCGATACACATTATTTTAAAATGTTTAAATTATTCAAAAAATCTTTTCGATTTAAAAATGCAATATTTCATATCTTTTTTTTGCATAAGGTAAAATGTGTCAACGTTTTAAAATTCAAAGGCAAAATGTAATAAACCATAAGTGGGTACGGAAGAAGTGCTGAGCAAATTCATCGGTACCTACTTATGGTTTATTACATTTTTCCTTTAAATTTTAAAACGTTGCAAATACTGAGTGTTAAGCGTATATAGGTACACGTATAGTATGTAAGTTATGTACAGGTAAAAATCGCTTACATAAATCTAACCAAGTTACATCACAAGCGACACAAGCCAACTAATTAATTATTCATATTTTATTCATTCATTCATTCATTGATTTTCAGTGTAAAATAAGACTGGTGTCATTATTTATCTAATAAATATACAAATATTAGGATTAGGTACCTATGTAATTTAAATACCTGCGTTGTATTCCTACTCTGACTTATATATTAGCATGTTAATATTTTAATAATTAAATGAATTACTATAATAATTGTTTTATTTAAAAATTGTATATATTGTGATTACTGGTTAGAGATTTACTGTAACATAAATAGTTCCAAATAATATTATAATTTATAATACACGTGATAAATGATTGTATACATGTATTTTCTTGAACTATTTGGAATTTGTCCTAGAATTACTAATAGTAAATAGACCACCCTGAATAAAGTACACGTTTATGTTGAAGGAGATGGAACAAGATCGCTCCAGTCAACACAAAAATAAAAATGTATCCGAGGAAAATGTTGTCGTTAAATTAAAGAAACAATTTACAATAAAATCAGAAAACTTTAGTTTTTACATTTATATTTTATAATGAATTTAGTCCTTTGTTACTTGATACATATTAATAAGTTTTGGTATTTTTAACGAATTTGAGATAAAATAAAATTATAAAGATAATTTTTACATTTTGATGAATGTTACTATAGATTACCTATGTAGTATTTATTTTTATGGAGAACTATTTGGATAAAACATCTGAAAAATTCTAACTTTTAGAAAGTTTATATTTATTTTATTTTAATGACATGAAATAATAAAAGAATACAATTTAATTAATTACTTAAGAACATTGTTTTCAAAGTAATGATTATTTTTTTATGAATATTTAAAAATAATCAAAATATTGAAATACTATGAATATATTATACAGTGTATAATAATAATAAAGAACAGCAAGATTTTATTTTTAAAGTTAAAAAATAATTTATAGAGTAATAAATATATTTAAAATTAAGGTTAAGAACAATGTTACACTTACATTAACCAATAAGACATATAACAATGTTACACATTGACATTTCAACAACTGCAAAAATGCGAGTACATAACCTTGTTCAAAATCATATCTATGTAGCTTATTTAAAAATTTAAAATACATATGTATATTAATAACGGGTTTCAATAAACTTTAGTGATTTAAGATTTAAACATTTTGTGTTCCAAAAATATGTGCTCTGGTATATTAATAAAACTCAAATATAATAACGTCAGTACATTTCATTTTGGACACGTTTTATGTAGGAATGACATTTACATGGAACGAAAAACAATAAAAAATACCTATTACTGGTGTTGGCGTTCTTGAGCTTGGTTCGAACTAAAAAATTAAAATAATAAAATTTGTGTTTTCATAAAATGTGGGAACAAAAGATAAAAAAAATTAAAAACTTTCAAATTTACTCAAATTACGCAACTGTAGAACTATTTGATTAGAATTTTCTAAAAAATTCTTCATCATAAATAAGACACTAAGACGTAAGTTAAATGAATAATTATATAAGTTAACTATTCATTCGACATAAAACCATGCTATCCACACTGAAAAAACGAGGACTTCATAATTTGAAAATATTTTTTATGCTGCAGAATTGGAACTACTATTATCGTCTAAACAATTGACAATATAAATTTAAATGGTGTTTAAATAAAAATTAAATACACAATACACTACTAACTACCAGTAACTAGTAACTATGGATACCTACATTAAAATACCGAAATTATTTTATGATTAAACGAAAAAACTTAATAACGAACTTACGATTATATACTACGATGATCAAGTATTACATTATTATTATTTATAAAACAGAAGATAAATAAATTAAACTTAGTTTAATGTGTAGGTATTTTTATTATAAAAACAAAAACAAAAAATGTGTTTGGATAATAAATTTAAATGTGCTAAAAGAATATACATGAATTAATCCATTTTATGACAATGAACCCTTGAAATTAGAATGTAATTTAAATGCAAATGGGAAAACCTAACCTAACCTAACCTTATACATCAACAGATAATTAATACAAACTTTATCATGTAATTTCTACGATTTTAATATAGGTTTATCATTTTTTCTAGTTATGAACTGTTTGATTTTAAGGTCAAGTTTAAATTTATAATTAATTTAAAGTTAAATTAAATAAAAATAATTATTTATTTTTATAACTTAAAATTTAATTAACCAAATAAAATATAGTCATGTGAAAGAAATGAAAACAATAAATTACGCAAATTAGTTTTAATTTCAGTTCAGTTCATTTTTAATTCATAAATTTAAAAAAAAAAGTTCTGGGTCTAGTTTTGTTATTTCAAAAATCAGAATTCTTAACATCACTACAGTTTTTTCAAGTCTATTTTTTAACAATACAATCTGTAAGTATATTTTAACAACAAAAATATTGCTATTATTATTTATTTATTGCAAAATTATAACTAATAATCTAAACAAAACTTTTTTTTCTACTTTATATAAATGTATAATGTATACATTTTTTTTATGTATTTTTGTTATATTTTCTATTGTTATTATTCATATTATAATAAAATATATTAAAATCGTGTAAAAAAGTCATTTTAGTGAACATGTTATTATAATTTTTGAATCTCAAAAACTATGCACGAATAATCCAATATAATATAATATATAATCTAGAACTGGTCATAAATATTTAATATAAGCAATATATTATTATGTAAGTACTGTATGTAATAAAAATATTATATTGATTATTTATTTATTTGTTCATTATAGGTACCTATTATAAAAAATAATAGTTGGTCAATAAAATTAATTATGTTTTGTGCATCGATAGTAGGTAAAATATAATTAAATTTACCTTTAATGGGTTTGTCAAAGGTCCATACACTTGTTCTGAGCTTCCTTTCAATAATTGTGCTAAAAGCTGAGGACTAGGTTCGGGCGTATTTTTCACTCTCGAACATCCTTCCAACTGACTTGGACTAGATGTTGTTCTTTGATGACAAACCACTGTTTCATTAATGCCGTGTTTCTTTACGGTCGTAACTGACAATGGTATATTTGCACTAGTTTTTCTTTTTGGCGATGTTCTGAGTCTTAACCGGTCCGATGGCTGGTCGGGCGAAGTGTAGCTTCTTTTCAGCTGACAATCGTCGGCCGATCGGATTTGCTTAGGATATTCATCTAGGAACTTCAAGGCATCTTGCTTCTTACCATTCACTTCCGGTTTTTTTTTTTCATTTACTATCATTTCCAAATACGGACCACGGAGAGGTCTTTTTGAATAAGGCACGGGTGGACCAGAATTTTTTTCGGAATCAGAATTTTCATTGCATGGAGATGATGTACACTCTCTTGTCGGTGATAACGTTTGACTATGGTTACCTTGGTCACTTTCACCTTCAGATAACGAGTCTGCTTTTGACAACAGATATTGACGGTAATTTACTTTTGGTGATGAACATATTTTGTCTTCGTCTTTTTCTTCGGAACTCTGCGCAGATAATTTAGGTCGTAATAGGGGCAGTTCTGTGAGAGACGACCATTGAGGCATTTGTGGATATTCTGGACTCTGTGGTTCTTCTTTTGGTGAATCAACAGGTGTGCTAGTAGAACTGTCTTCGGGATTCTGAACAGTACCGTCAGTCTCAGATTTCCACTCCGATAAAAATGTTTCTTCAGTGACTTGATCGGGAGATTCTTCAACTGATATTTCTAACGACTCTTCAATTATCGCTACGTCTGACTGACTCAATTGATCTGACGACTTGAACGATTTATTTTTTCGTCTAGGGGGCGTAGGTACATCTATAGCATCGTGGTCTTGAGAATAAGCTCTTACAGGTTCAGACGAATGAGCTTTACGAGAAAGGGCAACAGGATTTGGTGTGCTCCTTTTCCTTCCATCGGACCTTATATATTTACCGTCGGATGGTGAATAATACACTTGGGAAAATGATGCACTCCTAAACGGTATAGACCGCTGGTAATAGGAACCTACTATAGTTCTAGATTCAGGTTTTCGTATACCATCTTCAAACTTATCTAACGATTCCTCACCACTTAAATTCGCTGTCGATGTGGCTGTGCTACCCATCAGATTTTCATCCTTGGTATCTGACGTCTGTGCCTCACAAGCCGATGGCTGCTTGAGCTTGTCTGTGAGCTTTCTTAGCCGGTCGGATTTGTCAGTAGTTCTCGGTGTCACGTTTTGTTTGGTTTTTTTATTTTGCGTACCGCCTCTACCGTTGCGACCGCCGAAACGAAACCTTTGGAACCGGTCCAGATTAGTAGCTTCTTGTTCTTGTAAAGGTAGATCTTTTGAGTCGTCACAAATTTTAGCGACTAACGGAACACGATCGACAGTTAACTTCCCGAAACAACCGGACGATGGTTTTTGAACGCGGTTAGACCAATCCAATGAGCTACGGTATACTGGCGCCTGTATTCGGGGCAGACAAGTAGCGCCAGTAGTGTGTCTATTATTAGAGCCGGTCGGAAGAGGGATTCGGGATGTTACTCCGCAGCAGCACGACGATTCTTTAGCGTCAGTATCTAGTTGGAACTCACCATTAGATGGAGCCACGGTGACATCATTTTTGGTAGAAATTGGACCAAAACGAACTCGTACGGAGCCAATACTAAAATATTGAGGTTGCCTGAAAAATGATCAATATAATTAATACATTTTTATTTATATATATAAACATAATATAGTATATATAATGTGTATTCATTAACATTCGAATTAAATCTAAAAAGTTTAATAAATCTTTCTGTTATAAAAATAGATATCCTTTGCACAATACATTTTTTTATTGTTATTTACTTGTTTTTTAAAATAATGTTTATATTTTATAATAAATATATATAATATAGTAATTTGTAATATTATATATTTTTATACTATTAGACACAAAATAATTACTATATTGTTTTATATTAAATAGTTATATTATATATTTTAATATTAAAAAAATTCGTGCATTGTTTCGTAAAATTATTCAAAATTATAAATTACTTTTCAAAACTAGTTTTTTTCTTTATTTTGTATGAAACCATATTACACTTTTTAAAGAAGAATAACAAATAAATAGTAATTTTTGAAACTATACGTTAACAGTTTAATTTATTGAATAAAAACAAATGTACAGGCGTGACTAAAATTCTAAATCATTTAATTAACATTTAGCATTTGCTATTCTATTACTATCCATTTAAATACGCCAATAATTTATATATTTCCAAACTTAACGTATGGTATCCTTTAATTTATTATCGTTTAAAATGGACGAGCCTTCAGTCGATAAAAACAAAATATATTACTTAGTACATACTTACTATGTACTAGTATTTGCGTTCGAAATTATAAATACAGACATACAGTATTAACAGATCAAGGGCCAATACGATAATTTAAATTGTCATAATATTGAGTATATTATGATAATTACATACATATTTTTTCTTTTTATACAATTTATAAATAGTTTAATTGTATTACCAAAATAAATTGTTACTCGAGTTCCTGATAAAAACTAACAAATACATTTTAAAACCGATAGATGCATAGCACTTTGTCTAATATGTATACTTATATTGAATAATAATGATGAAAATGAAGATAATTTCTATATCTCTCACTATTATATACACAAATATAATATAAAAAGTATAAGTAACAATAATAACACGAATGTAGATAATATTTAAATAAATCAACTAGAAAAATACGTTATAAATTTGATTATTTACCAATATTAAGCTAATTATTAACATATAGATACATCTTATAACATAGCTTTTTATCTGTAATAAATTAGACTAAATGCATGTTTTAGAAAATATTTGATAAAATTCAAAATTAGTTTTAATATTTAAACGTAGGTAAATTAAATACCTAAATAAATAGCTAATAGGAATTATTAGTTTACAATATAATGAATTAAAAATAAAAATAATATTTACACAAAGAACATAATATTAATACTATTATACCCATAAAAATAACAAAAAAGATAAAAAAACGAACCAAACAAACTTATTATATTATTTTTGAATGGTTGTGTCAAATAGTTCTGAAAATTTATGGTGTCATGGGTTTTACTTAAATATAAAATGTCAAGCAAAATGATTAACATTGTCATCACTGCGCGTATGGGAACTGATGACATATTAGTTTTGTAAAATGATTCAAAAGCAAAATTCTTATAATACTCGTTAAATTATCATAACTTTATGTATATGTAATATGTATGTAACCTGATATCAATAGAAAATATTTTGAGAAAAAACCTTTTTCAGTATTCTACTGTATGTCTGTATATTTTAATAGTATACGATTATGTACTATATTGGTAGGTTAGTTAATGTATTAATACTGTCGACATTTACAAACCGTTACGACTTTTATCAGTATAATCAATAACTATAAATATAATATTCATATAGATTGATAACGACAACGATCCTTCGAAAATCTAAATGTTGTCTAAGTCCAAACGCTTCAAAATAATAGAAATTTGTAATGATAATAGGTACGTTAGGAAAGTAGATTACACATTCTATCCGTGGCCTGGTACGGCTCGGTGGATGGCTTCAGTCACAAACGTGTTCTGAAGTCTAGCATCAACCGGTGTCACTAGTTCCCGGATGGGTGACCACACGAGTTTTAGTGACAAATCCTCGCCACATATACACGTGTTCTAACCAACCATACCCTCCACCACATTTAAATACCTAAAAAATAACCTTCAGAATAATGACCATAAATGTTGAAGCCGCAACTCAATAAAAAAAAAAAAATAATAATAATAATAATATAGCAAACAACTATCATAAATGTTATAAATATACATTTAAATAGAATAACTATGAGTCCAGCACACAGTTGCAATAAACAAATATTCCTCAAATTTTTTACTGCAAATTTCAATAGATTATAATCATTACAATCTCCTGATTTAAAGTCATTTAAAATTATCCTATTTCAACTAAATTAAAATGTTGGTATAGGGAATACAATTAATATTCAATCGAATATTTATAATTGTTCTGTTATACATTTTAACAATATATACGTGTCAAATTGGTCTGCAGACTTGAAAAGTCTTTTTAAGTTTTTATAGTAAATCTTTTAAGACGAGTTTTTAAATTTAATAACTATTGCTTTTATTGTGAATTCGTCAGTCACACAAGTCATTGAAATATTGGATAGAAAAATGGCAGCTACTTACAAAAGAACTTTTCAAACTACAATAGTTAAAATAAAAATAATATTCAAGCTTTAAACGAATGAGTACTGAATATCTATTAAATTACTCAAATGCAAAAAATAATGGTGAATTGCAACTACTCGTAATGGCATGTTACTGGACGGAACAGCTATAATATTAATTGAAAGTAGGTAGCATATTATTATGTTATTATCAAATAATTGTCTTTGTAAAATACTTATCAAAATGTGATTTAGTTAGTATGTAGGTAATTAAAATCTAATCCGTTAAGTATGAACAGTAGTTAATAAGCCAGTTATTTTATTATTTACCCGTTTACATAATTAATTTAAGAGTTTTAGTTCTTTATAACGAAGATAATAAATAAATATATAATGATTTTATACAAAATATTTTATTTTTAATTCATTTTTCAGGGTTAACTTTATTGGGTACAAAAAAGTTTTAAAAAATATAAAATTTAACGATATAAGCCATATAATCGATTAGAAATTGAATATATTTGGTACTTTATACATTATATAGACTATAGAGCCATTTTTAATTTTATCAATATTCTTTCTCTTACTTACCAACTATTGTTGAAAGTAAATGTCATTAATAAGCGCTGTTAAATGCTATATTTATAGCAAAACTATTTGTTTGGTTAAAAATTAAATAGTTATTTAATTATTATATAATTATAATAAACTAAAAAACTAACTACCTATAAGATAATATTCGTAAATGTAATTCAAAAATAACTACCAACGATGTATTATATAAATAATAAAGTTGGTACTATAGTTAATATTTAAGTAATAAATAAACTTCATTAAAATCCAACAACAATAATAATTGTATGGTAAGAGTATTACAATTTTTTTTTAAAGATCTGTTGGTAAAATATTACATTGGACGTTGATATTAATATTGTCTAATATAATAATATGTGTGCAAAAAAATGAATCTTTTAGTTATAGTTTTCCTGAACATATATTGTGTCAAAATAATATAAGGTATAAAATATAAATCCACAGGGGTTTAATAATAATTACTACGTGTATTTCACATTGTACAAGGCTTAGTAAAAATAAGAAAAATAGAATATTAAACTGATGCTGAAAATGTAATCTTGATGTACTAATACCAATTTATTGTCATTGATAAATAAATGAGTTTGAATAATTTCTTTACCGTTTTTTGACGAGTTTTGCGAGTTTGACAAGCTGCTGCACATTATATGAAAAGTTAAGAATGTTAAGATAGGTTTAGTTTTTCAAGTATAAAATAATATAGGTATAATCTGATATATGAATAGAAAATGCAAACATTGGTAATGGTTGGAGCAATTAAATCATAAGTCTTTAACTGTGTAAATAATTGAATGCACTAAGAAACTGTAATATTTATTATATTATTGAACTCTTGCACAGAAAATTTAAAATAACAATATAATATTTAAACGATCTTATTAAACAGTTGTAGAATAAATTATTTTGTAGGTACTCTGTTCGTGATAAAAAAAAAATTGCACATTATTAAATAATAAATACCTACCTACACTTAATATAATCAATACAATTTGTAAACAGAGAATCTCACCTGAGGTCTCACCATATATATGCTTATTGCTTGCCCACTAATAACACTAGGTACCTAATCTCCCAGGCACTGGTTATAAATTCTATAAACTATATAGTATATTATGCTCATCTTCGTCGCCACTTAGGTATATATAAAAACGTGTACAACTATATTAAACATTTTAATAATTAATAGAAATTATATTCAACATTGAAAAATGTATATAATATGGCTACCTTACATTTTCATGAAAATTTTAATTTTAGGTACACCTTAATACCATAATATAATAATTTTGACTCTCTGTAATACAGTTATAATTTTCCAAAATAACCTTTAAAAACCATTAACTACAAAAATAAGTTACTGACGGAAAAGAACACGGTATAATACAGTATAGTTATAATAGGTACATTAATATTTGTATTAATGGTCATAAGAATATTTCTAATAGCTGGTAGGCAATACCTACTAATAAAGTATACACTTTTGTTGTATTAATAAAAATTCATTTTTAAAATTGACTGTGTAGGTCAATACCTTACAATATGTAGATATATAATGTTCAATATATGATTTAATCAAATACGTGAATAGCGTAATAATTATAAATTATAATCAAATAAATATAAATATCCATGTTGAACATTTTTTAGTTTAGGCATGTTGTTATATGTTAATTTATATAAGTACGTGCGGTATTCAACCATACGAGTCTTTTGATTCAAAATTATTATAACAGGATTAATAATTTTAAGTTGGACGAATCAATGTGAACGCATGTAAGTACCTATGTAACTGTATACGCTGACACTTAAAAAACAAACGTGAGTGTACGTAGGTTTGTAACGCACGTGGAACATCATGTTTTTTCAGAAGAAAACAAACGACAAACTCGTTATCAATAATGCAAAACGGATCAAAATAGTAATAATAAAAAAAAACCACGTCTCTATATTATACGTTATCGATCACCGCGCGTGTCACATACTTTTTCAATCAGACGAACGAATCACAATGACGGTCTAAAAAGTGTATCCGAATATAACAATATTATACCTACTCTCAATTCGTGATAAGAATTTTATAGTCGAATATAGGTAGGTACGACCACTCTATATTGGCTGGCACCATTACGAAGTATTTTCTCGTTACGTGAAACTACTATGATATTATTGTTATTTGTTATCATATTAGAGCCGACGACGGACACTCACCTGATCCATGTGGTAGGTCGGGCGACGACAGTGGCGGCGTGAGGTGCGCCGTAAGCAGCGGCCGTTCCGCCGCCCCCGCCGCCGTAGTCGGCGTTATTGAGCAACGAAGTCTTGCTGTTGTGCGTCATGACGATTTCGGCTGCGCGGGGTCCGGACGCCGTGCGTATGTCACTCCGGCAGTTATCGCGTACCGATTCGATGATGATGATGATGATGATGATGATATATTAGTAATTGTGTATAATGTGTGAAAACGAAAAGAGAAAAACCAAGTAGGTAGATACTACGACATTATTGTTGACGAGGTGCTTGTGTTTATATTATAGCGTGCTTTTGTAACGTGGTACGGGAGTTAGGTGCTCGGCACATTATATTTTAATTTAACATTATATTGTGGTATGAAATGTAAAATAATATTGTCACGGTCGCGAATGCGGTGTCGTTCGGACCGTGGTTTCGGATCGTCGGCGGACGGACACTGATGTGGCGGGAAGGGGGCCCGGAGGGATGAAAAATCGTACTGGCGACAAACCTCGGGAACGGTAGCTCACACTTGAAACTCGTGAAATTTTTTTATGCGATTTACATTTTATATTACATAATATACGATACACGTTTGACGCAGGTTTTACCCTCGTGCACGCGTTCAGCGTCCGCCGTACCACCGACGATTCGGTGTCTCCGGCGACGCGATTTAATTTACACTCCGTATACACAACGGCTGCGGCTGATATGCCACTCGTTCGCTCGCGTCCCACCACAACCGTTGCTGCCGCCGACACGACTTCGCTGTCCGTTGGTGATTTTATATTTAGAACGCGGTTTTCAAAACGCATCGGACCCCGCGGCCACCGCCGCTGGACCGGCTGACGCCGCCTCCGCCACCGGCTGCATCGAGGAGCGGTGCATTCCTCGCGAAGGGCAAATTCCTCTGGAACAAAAAAATTTAAAAATTAAAACAAGAAATTAGAAGTAAATACAATTTAGAGCGTTCTTAAATTCCGAGGTTATGTGAAAAAGTTGGAAGAGGAAGAAAGGAGGAAGAGTCACGATTCTCACATTATGCTAGCATTATCCCTATATATCAAAACTTAATGTATTATTATTATATTATGTATTTACCAAATTGTGTGGCAAAGATGACGGAGATTCCTTAAGAACCCACCATTTTTGTCACACAATTTGGAAATGCGTAAATACTGCACGTAATTTATATTAAGTTTTGATATCCGCAAGAATAATATGTACAATAGATGGCCCCAAATTTGAAAGACCCTGCAGGTATATATTTAATATATCAATCTATAGTTAAGTTAAATTATGTACATGCGCAATGTAAAATTAAAAATTATAGAACTAAAAAATCTTTTCAATAAAAAAAATTCAGTTTTGTAATAAATATTAAAGTCTATGTTTAAGACAAGAATAAATAGTCAAAAGAAACTACGTCTAAAAGTGAATGTCATAAACTGGATTATATTCAAAAACATTAGCAAAATTAGTTTCATCTTAGATAACCTCTATTTTAATTTTGTTAAAATAACAAGGCATTAAAACTAATGTGTTGATAAGTAACATGAAGCATAGTAGTGCTTTTTATACTTTTTTAGATTTTATAAACATAGACGCATAGTTATTGTGATTCATGTAATGGGTAAGTTAAAAGTAGGTATTATTAATTTAATTATAAAGCTTAATTTATATTTTTTAAACTTATAATATAAGAATGATACAATAATATCGTTATATAAGATATAACATTTCGGATATTTACATAAGCCAATTAAAATAATAATTAATCTAAATTAATTAATATTATTGAAATAATAATTAATCTAAATTAATTAATATTATTGAAATAATAATTAATCTAAATTATAACTGTTTACCATACCTATCGTAATTCATAGTTATAGATATTCATAGTTTATTATGTAACAATAATATTACAAAATAATTATATCAATAATAATAATTATTATTAAGACTAATTTCTATCAATAAAAGAAAATACTATTAATTCTTTATCCTTATATTGCTCAATACAATATTATAATCAACGTATCAACCTCAATAATAACCCTCAATATATTATATCAATTTCAATAGTAACCTTAAGGGACCCATTAACAAAAGCAAAACATTAACGAATTCAATTTGCAGATATCTAACAAACAATGCAGGGACACCTAATAAAACGATACTCAACTGTTGTAGGTACTAAAAATGTCAATATGCACAATATAAGAAAACAGCCTGGAAATTATTTGTCAAAAGGAATAAGGATGACTGTTAAATATTGACTGACACCGTATTTACAATAAATTTAATTACATTTAAAACATGAAAAAATATGTTGTATTGCTGTATTAATCTGCAAAGCTCCGTCCAAACAATAAACTATAAAAGGTTAATAAAACTATAATATACCTTTTTATGTACAATGTAGACATTGTAAGACATTTAGACTTATAGTGTAGGTGTATCAGTACCGTAGGCAATGATTTATTTTTCGAAGGTAGTGGGCCACTCATTTTATCATTATTTATTAGTTTTTAAAATTATAAAACATACGTTTAAGTAAAACATACACATTTATTTTTGAGTATAAAATAATAATCAAAATTATTGGTTTATTAGTGACAATCAAATAAATAACTTAACGTCTAAAATTATAATTAAATTGAATTAGTCATGATGAGGAGAATAATAATAATCAAGTTGAACTTTAAAATCTAAACGCATTACGTTTTTAGCGGCAAATTAATCAATAATTTTGTCAATATTTATTTCAATGTTCTAATGAATTATAAGTGGCATAGTGCCAAACCATTTGGTCGATTTTCACTAATTAAATAGCTCAAAAATATTTTGATACGCTTCAGACTAGAGAGCTCGCTTTCTACTAAAGGTGTTGTCACAGGTTAAATTGAGTATAATAGGTATAGGTATTTAATAATGTTTTACATTAGGAAAGATATATCTCGAGCAACATAATATCCAGTGGTCGGTGGGTTGGTTGGCGCTATTTTTTCCGTCTTCCATTTAATTTTCCCTAACTCAAATTCTCCTTTAAATATGGATGTATATTAAACAAATTCATTTAAAGCCTTTATAAAAAATCATAAGACAGTTTAACACCATCAAAATAAATGTGCTGCTGCATAAGTACTCACGATGGTAACAATAAGGAAGACAGTAAAATTAAATATCTGAATACTATTTAAGCACTTCAATATAATAGTAGAAAGCAAACCCATCCTAAATAAGGATAAAAAAAATGGAAACTCTAGCTATCTGTAGTACTAGTAAGTATAATAATCATTATTAGTAATATCATAATTAGCTCTGTATTTTTTCTTCTTTTAAAGACAAAAGCTGAAGTGAAAATGTTATCTATAATCATAATCGAATGATAATTGATCATAGTTATACACTTGTACTTATTATAATGTTAATATTGGTTATAACATTATAATAATCTAATAACCAATAATTTAAAAACAAATGATTCTGAGTGGTGAGGGACACGCCAGCGTCAGCGGTGGTGGGAGGGAGGGGGGAGTGAGTGCTTCGGCACTGGTGTATATATTTATATTTTATGTGTAACTATTATATATTATTTATATCACTCATACTTTTTAAAAAGTTGTGGAATGTATCAGTTTGTGATATTACGTTATATTCGGATACCTAGTAGAAAAGTTTTTTTGTCCAAGATTTTCAAGTTATAAGTTATAATTTTTTTTTTTTTTGTAACAACACAGACAGCCTTATGACATATATATACTGTATAGCCCATTTAAAATTATAGAGTTATTAATAATTTAAGAAGAAGTAGGTAGATCCAGTGGAATAAATTGGGCTCGTTATCAAAGGTTAAAAAATGAATTCAGAACATTGCAGGAACCAACTTTACTCAGCAATATTACCCTCCAATAACCATCATACATATTGTATTTAACGATCTCTTAAAATGGATATCTAACATACACCCTAAAAATTAAAATTAAATATAAAGCTTAAAAAATGCATTAAATTTTAAAACATAATACTTTTTTCAATCTAGTTATTATCTTTGATTTTTAAAATAGCTACTTTAATAAGTATTATAATATCATAGTAATTATTTACTATATACGAGTAATAACTAGATTAATTGTTTCGTTGTGCCTAATGCCTCAATACTACCATTAACCCAGACAACATTTTGTAATGATAATATTATAACAGTATTATAATAACGTTATACTAATATTATTCGTTAGTATAATGTTATAATAATATTATTAAACAAAAAATTGATGTCTGGGAAGCAACACACCACCTGATGGGTCTCAAATGTCCCTAAATACCTATTTACTTATGCCTCTAATTTTATCATATAGGAACATGTTTTTTAAATATAATATTTACGTAGAACATATAAGAATATTTTCGATACATACAAATTAGGTATTTTAACTAATGTAGGTAGGTACTTTAATGATTCTCAATTATTTCTATAACATTATTAAATATTATGGCTATGCGAGAAGCTATATGACTAGAAGTCCGTAACAATCACGACACCCGACACCACGTCATGGTCACAAAATATTCTAACAATTATTGTTGACACAATTATTCAGTATTATAATATTATATATAGTATATTTTGGTTAAAGGCCCACCGCCGTTTCAGAAGTGTGGCTCACGGAGTTCCGATAGTTTTAAATTAATTTCAACCAACGGTAATATAGTCAATAATTATAAAATAAATGATTAAGCTGTATAATATTAATTTAAAAAGTTGACCTAAAAATGTATACTTTAATACTTGAATGTTTATAACTTAAATAAGTTTTCAGAGGTGCATTCAAAATTATTGTTCCACTGGGCCATTTTATTGTTTCCCTCATCCTATACTTCTAAATTTCAAAAATTGTATTATTATAACATACGTTCGGCAAACAGTATCTACTGAGTATTCGTTCGTCGACCTTTTGATAACGAGATAAATAAAAAAAAGTTACATATTCAACAAAATTGCCTAAATATTTGTCACAAACATTATATTGCAAATAACCCATCCTAAATTCATCTTTTGTATAATATGTGTAGATTTTTTTAAGCATGCTCAGTGCTTAATTATGCATTTATTGGTATTTGGTATAAATCGGTATACTTCTATTTTTTAGACCTTTTTAAGGAATTTGAGAAAGTAGCAATCATGCGACTATTTTATCAAGCTCTTATTTAGATTTTACTAAATGAAATCCTGACTGAACATAACCCGAAAACTTGTGGGGAAGGTAATATTACTTATTAGTGTAATTACTTACTGCAAACGATTCTGCATTAAACGATTGTCAGATTTGGTTAATTATTTTGCGTTAATTTGATGGTTGATATGGACACTGTGTTACTATACTGGATTGAATTGAAATTCTCAATTCCTTGTTAAATTAAAAAAAATCTTCGAATACATTTTTGAAATTATTGACTGAAATTATTGTAGGAAAGACATCATGTCACACGTAACCAAGTTTTTTAGTGGGTTTTGGCCCAGTTTTGAGCAGAAAAGCTGTAGAAAAAGCGGGAGACCGTGGAGAAGATGACACACATCCGAATATTCCGAAATCCGAATACAATGATAACTGACGAAAATTACAAACAATTTTTTTTTAATTATCAACGTCTTTGTATACGAATGATTTCAAGTAAAATAACATTTAAAATGAAACTGTTTGAATAATTTTTAAAGACTTATGTCAAGAACAATGCGTGGTTTTTGCAACAATTTTTGGTCATAAAATAATGTTTGGCTGATATTCGTAACGCAGGCTCCCCTCCGATATTCACTAGATTTAACATTTTGTGACTTTTTAGTTTTATCTATTGTCAAAAGTGAAAACTGCGTTGAAGGCATCTAATTTTGAGTCCATCAAAAAAAGTGAAAATTAAAGCAACAGATCAGCTTAAAACCTTGACATCTGATAATCAGAAGCACTGTAGATAAAAAAAAAAAGACGCAGCAATGTTTTCATAAAAGGCCCAGAGTGCATAGAAAATAGAAGTGGGTCACAATTGAATTGTAAAATTATTAAAATTCGTCTTCCTTTTAATAAAATTTTGAGTTCAATTTAAAATCAACAAAATTAATTACGTTTATTACAGAAATCTTGTTCTTAAATAACCAAATTTTGTGTAAAGATACGTAGGTATAGAATTTAATAAACACGTTAGTTATTTCGCAGAAATGTCTTCACACTGAACAACACTTAACGCACTTTCCAACAGTGACGTGAAATCGAGTTGATCGAGACATTTTTTTTTTACCAATGCTTCTCGAATAAAAAGAATTGTTAACATGAATTTTTAAAACGAAAACTACATACAACATTATAATATTTTTCCATTCGTCAGTCTTAAAAGAAATATTGAGAATCAAACGTGGGAAAAAATGGGCGGCGACGGGGTAACCACCACCGTTTTACCATCAATCAACGAAAAATATCGCAATTACCTGATCGCGAGTAACGTTAACAATATTGGCAATGGTAAAATTTGTAGATCGCGGTATACATTTACTCACATACTGGTAACTGTGGTAATTACCGTAGTCGGTCAATTAAACCGGGTTCACAGCCTGCAATGTCGTCTGTAGACATGTCCGCTGTCGTGTCGTATCCAAAAGTTGAGATTGGCCTAATTTGTGGAAATTTCCCGGTAGGTTGTGGTTAGTGGATGACACCATGATTACAACAACAATAGGAATACGATAAAAGAAACAATACACAACGGACGATGTAACTGTGAACATTGTGAACCTGTCTTGAAAATCTGTCTGAAAAAACTAAGGCTCTACATATATTGGGTATGCTATGCCACCATGTTACGACTCATTTATCAATGATTAAATAAAGGGGGGAAAAATTCATATTTACAGAACATTATAAGTCGCAAAATGGCGGCGTAGCATACCTAGTATCTATAGTGCCCTGAAAAACGTGTGGCCATGGTGAAAGCCTCCCCTCAACTTATTTATTCCATAATCAATATAATAAAGATGTATTCGGAGCTTCAAACTACATCAATTGAAAACTTAATGAAGCACTATTATCTGAAATGTGTTATCTTAAGAGTGAATTTATGTATACAACTAATAGGATAAAACAATTTGCAAAGGTAAATACAATAATATATTTTTAATTATATATTAATATATTATGTACATTATGCTCTAGAATCAAAATTTTATTTATGCATAACTATTTTATTTTTATTATTAACATGTTTACAATATTTATATTATAGTGTGGCTGTTAACATTTCGCATAGTTTCTCATCTACGTTTTGACATTTAAATCATTTTCATATTTTGTTTTTTTTTTTTGAAATTCAATACTGTTGGCTACAATGCGATATGCCAACTAGTATTTAGTATTTAAAATCACATTAGTAGAAAGCAGAGCCTCGTACAGTTTCCTTGTGGGTTCGTATTACATGACATTTTTGAGTAGGTACTAGATAGTAAGTTCCTACTTATATACGAATTACAATGATGCCTGAGGTATAAGAAAATATATATTTATATACTAAATTATTATTCATTAATCACGAGATATTGTGCACTTTATTATTTAAAAATAGCTTAGTGTCTAACAATAAAAATAATAACTAAATAGATAATTTCAAATAAATATTTAATGTAACACAGCTATTAATCAATGAAGTTGGAGCCTGTAAAACATAATAATAATAAATATTAAATTGGTTAGGTGAAATCATATACGGTCTGTAGTGAAACGCGTAGGAGGGTTAATGAAGGACCTACCAGTGTAGTTGTACAAATGATAAATACGCTAAATTCTATTAATTAAAGAGAACACCACGGTTAATAATATTAAGTATATATTTAGCGCATGACTATTAGGTATAGTATTATGAAATAATAATATGATCATATACAGACAACTTGTTTGTTGAATGTTTTGTTTCTTGAAAAAGTGCCAATATAACGAACGGATACATTTAACAGCAAATCGCACTTAACAAACAATAAAGATATTAAATAATTTTCATTAATCGTCTCACAAGATACTATTTTTGAACTCAAAAAAACAAATAGAAGTGTTGGTTTTTGACTTTTGTGTATGGAAACAGACAACATTATTAACTCCGATCAATAATTTAAGTTAGATTTTATCTAAATTGTATCTGAATTATAGCCATCTTTATCATTATACTTAACATCGAACTTAGGGATCCAACTTATTATATTAATAAAACCAAAGTAAATTAATGAACGAAATAAAGTACCTATTGATGATTTAGGTAAGAAATATTCATTAATTACCAGATTGCCTCGATTTCTTTATGAATGTATTTCAGTATCAAATAAGAATTGATGTTGAATGTCAAAAATAAAACTAAAATAAAACATAGAAACCATTTTAAAAATCAACAAAATAAATAATAAATATTAGATACTTTATTTTTATTATTGTTTTTAAATCTTGTATTGTTATTGTTTAATCAATTTGAAGAATTATATACTTGAAAAAAATATTAAAACGTCCTTCTAAGTATGGATATTTATGTGGTTCGTGCAAATGATTTAGCAACCTGTATGAAAATAAATACCGAGAACCAAATTTTGAATTTAAAAAAATCAAGTACAGAAGAAGACAGTTTGTTAATTGGTACCTACCTTTATATTATTACAATGACATTTCAATTTTAATATTAAATACAATTTACTATTTTCAAATAATAGTAATGACCTAAATTTACTAAAACCAAAATACAATTAATGATAAATTAGTAGCAAATAAAACTGACCAACTAGAGAGTGGTATTTTGTTTTAGATAATGAGAATGTAACAAAATTATGCTTTGATGAAAGATTAAGTGTAGTAAATGAAAAAAAAGAAGTATTAGGTGAATTTGTTGGTCAAATACAGAAAAGTAATTCAAATACTAATTCTGAATCTTTAATAATAAATTTAAACTCGACTAGTATTTCCAAGCATGGAAAAGAAATTGGTATGAGTGTAATAACATTCACCACAACAAATTTACTATCTTATGAAGAAAAATGGTCACAAACGTATTACATGACTACATTGAAACTAAATAAATTATAATTCTAAATAATTAGTGAAAATATTTAACAACTATAGGTACTCTAAGGAATCGGCAATGGAATGTAAAACAGTTTTAGTTTCAAATAAAAACAATGATGGAAGAATACAAATCTGCACGAATATAAACAACGGTGAATTAATTGATCAAACCAAAAACATAAATTTAAAATACATAAAAGTAAGGTTACAAATAATTAATAACTAACTTTAACTTTATAGATGTAGTTATTACTATACTTATTATTTATTAATTACCTAACATTCAACTTAATATATAAGTAATATGTGTTTACTTTATCCGAGTTTATGTAGCATGAAAATTAAATTTCCTTACCTAGTTTAAAGATCAAAACGTTGTTTATATTATTGTATGCATTACATCAGACTGAAACTCACCTTCCTATATCTATATTCTATATATTATATATATCGTTGTGAGAGAATGTTAATTAAAATAAACTATTGTAATAACATTTGTGTTGTACACCTTACAGATTCACTATGATAATATTATGAAATATATTCCCCCTTAGGTATAACAATATTCCATATTTTTTTTTTTAATTTAAGCATTTAATTTCTAAAATTGTTTTTGTATAAGTCACGAACATTTTTAACTGCCTAACAGTAGTTCTGTTCGAGTGTTCGAGTAACTACTAATTTATTCTGACATCTGGGGAGGGATAATTATTCAAAGCATCGTGAGGTTAAAGTCCCTTATTACATCCACTATTAGTCAAAATCCAAAGTTTGAATACTTTTACAGTGTAAATTCTATAAGTATGCAAAACTAATTGATACATATTACCTATATTGGACATTATTGGTATTATTATTTATATAGATATATTATTTTAAAAATACATATTTATCAATAAATATGTATTTTCTTTTTTAAAACATAAGAAAGATAAATAGATCTTAAATAATTTTTGTATTAAAATTATTACTAAAATAAATAATAAATAATACAAATCTATAACTTAACCTACCTTGTATAAACAGTCAAAATTAAAATATATATTATAATACGTTATAATATATCTGTACTATGGTGTACTAGCCACTGGGTATCTACTACAAATCAATCTCATTTTGTTTTTCCCTGGGAGTAGCGTGTTATAATGTTGTATATTAAAACAGGATTCGTGTAATTTATATTAGATACTGTTGCAATAACTACTGCAGAATGAAAAAATAATTTATTTAATAATCAGGTAGGTAGTGGGTATAGTTAGTAATTTAGTATAGATATTACATTTTAATTTTTAACATAACAATCGTTTCGATTTTTCATAATCTTAAAATAATTACTTACCAAATTAATTTTTTTATTGTTTTATGTTTGGAAAAAATCGAGGAAAAAATATTAAATTTTTTCAAATATTTTTGTGATGCACTAAAAAGTATAATTGCAGAGTTTGCTAACCGAGGGTATGAACTACGCTTTCCTCCGAAATCTTGCAATAGTAGGATTTGAGGGTACCATTAAAAATAAAACAGCCATCACCATCAACGGAACATTGTGTAAAACAATATACGTACGTGGACAGTAGACACTTATAACATCGTAATAAATATAAATTATATTCACTAATTCATCCCCTTTTTACTATAGGTATGTTCATTAAAAGACAATTACAAAATAAATAAAATGTCAGTATCAGTCATAATTATAAAGAGGGCTATACAATTAGGAAAATCTTTTAAAATTCCAATTAGAGAAACGATTACTATTTTAACCCGTTTGGGTTATATATTAAATCATTCATGGGGTAAAACAATTAATCAGAAATTGATCATCAATAAGTCAATGCGAATCACCAAAGATGGTTTTGTATATAACGACAATATGACACATCTAAAGAATAATTTGGATCAAGATATTCGATTCAAATTAATGTATCTAAATAAATATGTAAGAATAAACCAACTCTCAGAAATATGATTTAATTTAATTTATTAATTACATTTTCAGCCTGAAATGAAAATAAAGTACAACACTTACATAAAAAACAACAGAGATGTGTATGACATGATCATTGACTATATAAAAGCTGTATTAATAGCCAAGCCAGATAATGTATTACAGTTTTCAATCGATTACTTTGAAGAGTTCTAAAGAATTTTCAATACCTACCTAATTAATTGTGTGCATTTAGGTATATGAAATTATGACTTTTTAAACAATCAAAATCGTGCGACAATAATGGCCATTATTACTCGCATATAATAATATTATAGGCACACATTACTATTAATTGTTCATACACAATTAAATATCAATACTTAAGTCCATAAATTATTTCTTATTCGGATTAAATGCATAATAATAAACCTAGTCCTAAAACTCTTCTGATTGGGAAAGTTAATGATCGATGACTTCTTTCAGTAGGTACTTATTTAATCACTTTTCAAACACTAACCGGTCGTAAAACTAAGTATAAATTCTCCAAAAGTTTTACATTGGCTTAATTAATTGAAAAATGGATGCTGATAGAAATTATTCCTAATTGTAATTTTGGCATATTTACAGTAGAAAATTCCTAATAAAAATCGTATATTCAGTAAATTTTAGATTCTGAGTGAAACGATGAATGTATTGATTTTACAATGATGTGTGTTTTTTATTTTATTTTTTTTTATTTTTTTTTTCATTTTTTTTTTTATTTTTGTGTCTGTGTACACGATAAGTAGTCGAAATAATGCTTCGATTTTCGACTTCAGTATCTTGTTCGATGGGAAAGTGAATATCGTTGGTGCATTGGGGAGGTCAAAATTTTAATTTCCCAGTAGTTTTCAAAAGCGATGTGAAAAACAAAAGAAAAATTAAGGAAAAACGGGAATTTTTACGCAAAATCGATTTTTAACAAAATCGATTTTGGTTATTGGTGTAACTCTAAAACAAATGACCGTAGATGCATGAAATTTTCACTGGTTGTTTATATTTGCATTTTCTATACACAATACAATTTTGAAAATAATTTGACTTTTTTTGAACTGTTTACGGACATTGTCAGTTTTCAGTTTTTTTAAATTTTTTTTCTATAAATATCAATAAAATTTTATTTGTTGGGTAAAAAAGCTTGAAAATTTAATAGAAGGCTCCTAGGTTATTGTTTCAAAGGCAGATGAAAAAAATTAAAAATCCTTAGTCACAGTTTTTTTTTATACACGTTTAAAGTTCAAATCTTGAAAAAATACGGAAAAATCACGAAAATTTGCAAATTATTTTGAGTTAGAAATTCATAAAAAATTTTCTTTTTAAATCTAAGATTTTAAAATCTAATACAAGATTCCTCATAAGTTTGTCTAACTTTATCAAAAAAAAAATTTCTACAAGAAAGTCAAATTAAATTTTTATGAGCGTTTTAAATTCATATTTTTACAACATTAGATATTCACTCGATTTCTCATGTACCGATTTCCTTATTTTCTAGTAATTCAAAAACGAATAACTGTAGATACATGAAAATTTCACTGAATGTTTATATTAGCATTTCCTATACACCATACAATTTTGAAAATATTTTGACACTTTTTGAGCTGTTTACGGGCATTTTCAGTTTTCAATTTTTTTAGTTTTTTTTTCTATAAATATCAATAAAGTTTTATCTGTTGGGCCAAAAAGTGTAAAAATTTAATACAAGACTCCTGATATATTTTTACAATAGCAGTTGAAAAATATTGAAAATACATAGGCACAGTTTTTTTTTATAAGCATTTAAAGATCAAATTTGGACAGAATTTATCAAATTTATAATTTAATAATTATTTTGTAGTTAAAAATTTATAAAATGTTCAACTTTTATAGCTAAGGATTGAAAATTGAAAACAAGGCTCCACGTAAATAGGTTATTTATAAATTACTTTATTCACAATAATATCATCAAATATACTTGGTAATATCATAGGCTGACTGACCGTTTTCGCTCAGAATCGTTTTTCTTATACAATGATATTATATCATTGAATTCAAATTTAACACCATCCATTACAGTGACCCACTTGTAACCTACTGTACAGCAGAGCGACATCCACTTATCCACCTTTTTTTTTATTTTAACCTGAAAATAGCTTAAAATTGTTGTGTATGTACATATTTTATTGCCAAATACCAATTTAATATTAACCAAATAAATATAAGTACGTAATATTTAACAGAAATTTTACGTTTTCAATTTACTAAATAACCTTTAGTACCAACCAATTCCAATTTCTAAACTACGAGTATAAAGAAGCTTTACAGCCACTGACCTAAAAACTCAATGGTCAAACGTAAATTTCGCCCAATACATTGCAGGTATAAATGTCTATGTACCTATAGCAAATTGCACCCAGAAGAGACTAATAAGTATTAATAACTAGTTGATCCCACGCACTTCGTTGCCCGTAGAAAATGACAACTCTTAAAAAAATTGTGATTGTTCAACCCCTCTTGGGTGTTACTACAGTAAATGCAACTCAACAACCTTGGTAGGCAATGTGCGAAAATTCGAATATAGGTATTAGGTATGCTAGCTTGTACTAATCTGCCCGATTAATCAATGGCAACTAAAATACTTATTGGCGCAGTTTACTATAGGTACAATTTTTATGACCTGTTCACCGTCGCCTAACTTTATTCCAAAACTAATTAACATTTCATACGAAAACCATTACCTATTATGCTACTAGTGCTTCTCTTATTTTGAACAAATGTATAAATGATAAATAAGAAAATTAGTTATTATTTATAGTATAAATCACGATGTTTTCCTGTAATAGTTAATGGAATAATTAAATAATAGAAAAAGGGGAAACGCTACGATTGTTCACACCCATTTATATATTATAGTGTAAGAAGGTGTAACCACTTAAATTAATAGTTTCAAATTAATCAATATTTATTTCAAATATGGTTTTATCGATTCGTTATTTATTTTATTGATAGGTA
Organism: Metopolophium dirhodum; assembly: GCF_019925205.1. Taxonomy (NCBI): domain Eukaryota; kingdom Metazoa; phylum Arthropoda; class Insecta; order Hemiptera; family Aphididae; genus Metopolophium; species Metopolophium dirhodum. The sequence goes on from NC_083566.1 coordinate 22,311,358, forward strand.
ATAGTTGAAAATAAATAAATTTGATATTAACTATTATTGATACTTAACCTCGATGCTAATAGAAAACCTACAATACCTTCAAAAAATAAAATAAAATGCAACAGAGGCAGCTCTGCACTGGGGCCTAGGCCAGAGCACAAGGAACAGAGTACCTACCACCCCCCTCCCTGTATTCTGTTTTGCTCCATCTGTATATTTTGTAATATAATTTATTTTTTTAATGTTTATTTGTGTATATGTATTTTATAATTTAATATAAATCTAATTGTATATAGGTAACATGATTTAGGTATTATTACAACATTTTTTTAAACTTTTATTGACCATAAAATATATTTTGTATTATGCATAGGTAATATTATTTTTATTTATTGATAATATTAAAAAAAAGAATATTAAGAGGATGTCAGCGCACTATTTGTTTTCTCTCTCTAGCCCATGCGCAACATAGATAAAATTAATTTGCGCAGAACCGTTTTTGCTCTGTTTTTAAGTAATCTTCGAGGTAATCTTAGAGTAAAATCAATCATTACAAAAAAGATAGAAAATAATATTTTTGAGGGAATGACATATAAATTTCTCTAAATATTGTTTCAAAACGATTTAAACATAATTTAAATTTACAGCATTTTTTGTTTATTTTGATAGTCGAATACAAAGTCAAATAACAATAAAATATAAAACCGATATGTCATTCCCTCTAAAATATTATTCTCTATCTTTTTTGTAATGGGTGATTTTTCTCTAAAATTACTTAAAAACATAGAAAAAACGATTCTGCGTAAATGCATTTTGTCTATGTTGCGCGTGGGTCAGAGAGAGAAAACAAATAGTACGCTGACATCCTCTTAAGTACTACTTATATATTTGCATTTGTATTGACTATTGCTTATTTAAATAAAAGGAGAATTCTTTTTACTATTTATACAATAGTTTAATTGTGGTATTAGCCATTAGGTAGTTTTGTATAATTTAAAATTAAATAAAAATATATTTTTGGATAGCAAGAAAATATTTCACTTTTTAGAAATTTATAAATAGTGGTCAAACTTTTGAAGTGTTACTACAAAATGTTTTCAATATTCAAGTACCCATTTGTTGTAGCCCCCCCCCCTCCTCCCCCAATCAAAACATCCTAGCTATGCCATGGTATAATACAGACGCATACAGTTACTACAGTTAATAGTTATTACAGTTATACACATAATGTAAAATACTTTAATATAATATAGAGAACGTACAATGCATATTACATATGTAAGTATCATAATATGGTAAGTGGTAACCCTAAATAGATAAATTCCTAACCAAGTTTGCAAGTGTACGTTCGTTATTACGGTATTATCTGTACCGAAGATCTTTCAACACTTTCAAATCGATTGTTTGGGAGCATATTATTATTACGTGGATACCTATAAGTAAAGGGGACAAAAGAAATATATCCACTGAAAACGAATTCGGTGTTGTGCTGCGGTAAGCGGTTCTCGCAAGAAAAAACCGAGGATAATTATGAATTATAATATCGGCGAAAAAGCTAAAGCCCGGCCAAAATAAAACGTGTACGCTCTTAGGTAGGTACCACAGCTACCACATAATAATATTATTACTACCACGCGTGCCGTCGCGATGGAAACAGACGCGCGCAGACGCGAAACGCGAGATAATGAACAAAACCGACGAAAACGATTCGGTAAAAAAACAAACAAACCTGCGCTTTAACAGTATCTTGACCGCGTTGTACCTACACGACGCGCCGTCGTCGTCGGTCCCAGATGGAGACGGATCGTCGAAAAATCGGATCCGGCACGAGTCGCGTACGACACGCCAATAATATACAATTGTTTTACATGGCACGCATATCAATATTACGAATCGAACAATACCGACGTTGTAATATTATTGTAGCAATATTACTAATAGTACATGTTGTCGAGATGAAAATTATATGGAAAGAAACCGGACGAGACGCGAAATAGTTTAACGACCGAATTGTATACGAACGGCCAAAGGATTTTTTTCCGGATTTTTCTTTTGAAAAACTTCTACGACTCGGCGGTGTGTATACGCGGACGCGCGCGAACCGGCGCACTCGTCTAAGACGCGACTGCCGCGCCGTGTACGTGTACGCGTGTGCCCACAGAAGAGCGAGCGAGAGAGCTTCAGACGTCCACGTAGGACGGAGAGGAAAACATAAACTCCCGATGTTGGTGTACGCACGCACGCACTGACGCCACTCGCTGTCCGGGGCCAAAGACGTCGTCGTCGGTCGTGTTGTTCTTGCCTCCACCGGTTATGATGCGACGTCGTCATCGCCGCCGCCGCCGCGGACCCGTTTTTTTCAGACGTTCTCAAACATAGTTGTGTATAATAGTATTATAATAATAATATAATATAGGTACAGTATACATTTATGATACCTGAGTACCGGACGGCATTGTCGTGTGTGTGTACACATGTTTTATAATAATATCGTAGGTATGACGTGCCCGCCGAGGTGGGTCGGGTTCATACCGCACCGCGCGGTAGATGGTTGGTAAGAAGCCGATAGATATAAAAATATCTCCGAATGGAGTAGCTACCTATTATGTTGTTATTTTATATTGGGCTCTCGTGTACTAGCGGCGGGTAGGTACTACCAGCTATAAAGCATAATGCTTGTAGTAGACTAGTAGACATGACTTTTAACTCGTATACTCGAGTAACAAAAAAGAATTTCACCAAGTTTTATTATTTTGTAACTACTGCAAGATACATGTCTATATAAACTATAAATTATATTCATTGTGATAAATTATATCGTAGGTATTTAGTTTTTTCTAAACAACGTGAAACAATGTACCTATTCCATGTGGTCTCAATAAGCTGCTTATAAATCATTTGGTCTTGACAAGCGTTGTCCAAGACGTTTTCAACAGAAACTTTTGCATTCAACTGTACAGTTGTTGGTCTAGGTACCTACTGACTACTCGACACCACAAATTTTGAAGTGCACCTACGACCTAGTCGACCATCATATACCTATAATTTTTTCAACAAATGTCCTATGGTTACAATCAACATTATCCAAAGAAAATGAGTAGATAGGATTTGTTAGAATACTGCAGGACAGTGGGCAGTTGTCACTGAATAACTGTTGGATGTAACTACATTTCAGCAACAATATTTCAAGGATAGGTGCAGGGTTGAAAAAATGTTACTGTCCCATGAATAAAAATTGTTTGCGACACTACTGATTTCCAGTGATAATAAAATGTATAGCATATGATATACCTAATTAAATTAAAATAGCAAAACGAAAACAACAAAAAAATGACACCTAATATATTTACGGAGTTGTTGCTCCTATAGAACAACTAACTAAATTCAACGATTCGAAGACTTGACGACCAGCGACATAGTCTACCCTCCTAGCGTTTCCTTATAATAGCTCCGTCATAATACTTATAAGGTATAATATAATACCACGATCCGTGTCAAACGATAAAAAATCAAGTTGGAATACGAGACACATGTTATATTCGGCCTGCCATTACTTTGCTTGGGGCGATTCGGTCATAAGCGGAGCTTATTTAAAGAGACTGAAGCACCATTTTTTTTTCTCAAACTTTATTATTTACGTAAACAAAATAGTTTCAAGTCTCTGCGATTAATATTTTTATAATAAAAAAATAACACAAATCGTTAATAAAAAAACTTACTAACTACTAACGAGGAAACTTGTATGAGTACCACTATTCTATTTCCAAGCTTTTTATTTAATTATTCTGGAAACTTCTAAAATAAATATTTTGGTAAAAGTTTCAATTTAGTCTCAGCCTCTCGGGTTATTATTTTAGAATTGCAACAAAACCACAAAATCGATTTTGTTGAAACCTGGTGGCTGGTGTTCCGTTAACATTTCCGTTTTCCCGCTTTTTTTCATTAGTATGTTTTCCTAATTATTTAAAAAGTACTAAAATGTACTATTAATACCCCCCCACCCTATAAAAAATAAAGAAATATTACCTACTACCTAAATCTAACTGGTTCCCAGACATTTTTCTGAATTTGTATTCCCAAATCACTATTTTTCCAAAAGATCATTACAGGAAAATCAAAATTACTAATACATTTTCCCAAAATACTATTACACAAAAACAAAAATCCAGAATTAATTTTCTTTTATGAAAGTATTATCATTATGTTATAAGTGTATAAGTAGATATATGTATATTTCTAAGTACATATAAATAATAGTGGATACCCAGGGTTGTCCCCGGGGCAGGACGAGCGGGGCCCTCCAACTTAGCTATAATATCTATAGAAAAAGAAATTCTTGACCAATTAAAATATATATAATGATATTATTCAATTATTGACACATATGTTGATTTAAAACGTAGGTTAATTTATAATACATTTTTATATTGTATTAGGTAGGTATAGCTACTATATTTATTGACTTATTAATTTATAAATATCATTGTATTAATTTTAAGTATACGACGTGTCATGTTATATATTTATTTACTTATTCATATTTTTGTAGGTATACAAGGTACTATATATTAATAGTCTATACTCTAATTGCTCCCTTGCCCCTTTATACCTATATGGCTATATGCTATAATATATCATAAGATATGCAACTGCCCCAACTGTCGAAAATGATATTTTCGGCCTCGCAATTTTACTACGCCATATATGTAATATTTATATTACCTACTTTAGCAATTAACTATCATTGTAACTGTAAAATGTTAAAAAAAAATGAAAATACATTAAATACATAATACAATAAATTAATAAAATCAATATAAAACAAGTAAGGTAAGGTTTGCGATCGTACTAAATTCCAGATTTCTAAACATATTTTATAATGCTACTCGATTTTTTTCACCTCGAAGAAAATATATGAATCATAAATATGTATTAATAATAGTAACCGTGTTTAAGACGTATAATAACGCATGTCCGCGAAAACTGGGTACATTCTATAGTTAATAGTTATAGAACATACAGTAACAGAACAAACAGTAACAGAACATACAATAACATATATTACTCAGTACCCTATACATATTTTCGAATTCTATCTGCGGGACATTGATCACAATTATCGTGGTCTTGTACTCTTGTTTCATATCCTGCAAACGGAATTCAAAAATGTGTATAGCGTAATGACTAATGAGTAATATGGGGATTTTTAAATTTTATTCGTTTTTATAGTGATAAACAAAGCGTTAAGCAAAATTGGTTAGAAAATAAAAGTATCTGTACCCAGCCCAAAAACATATATTTATGTTAAAAAAGTTTTAACACAATACAACTGCACAAGGGCAAAGCTGAGTTATTCAGATAGTTTATAATTAAGAATAATCCCAAATACCTAAGTAAGTTGGTACCAACAATACCACTACGGACAATAAATAAATATCTTAACATCAACAATCGTAACTATATATAAGTAATATTACTAATTATCGTAACTAACGGACGGGCAGAGATATTATTCTAAACTAATTTTTAGAAACCTAAAAATGTATTAGCTTAAAAAATTACTATGACTAATACTTAATAATAATTAAATTCAATAATATTTTAGTGTAACGTTGTATGCTATAGGAGCTATATTGTACTAAATAAAGTCTTCTCTTTTGTACGTTGAGAATTTTAAAATTATTGCCTTTATCTGGTTTTGAAAATTGTTTGGGAATTTGGCCTTTTCAGAAAACGGATTTGGGATTTTGGCTATCATGAAATTATCTTTCTGGAAAATTGTCATTCGAGAATACGGATTTGGGGAAACGTGCAGTAATTAATCAATGTAGAAATCACCCTCAATATTGAAGATTAAAGCATTTTTTCAGCTGTATAAAAAGTGTCCCCATCGACAAAAAAACACATCATAAAAACAAAAAATTCAACAAACATAAATAAACACATTTTAATATCATGAAACATAATCATATTACCCCGCTATTTCCTTTACACTAGATTCACACACTACAAATTAAAGTCGCTTTCACGAAAAGTGGCGTTTGGCCTTGAATCAGTTACTACGCACAAATTCAAACAACGCACGGACAATCTTGGAAAATTGCCTATATTGAACTCCTTTAAACGGCCGGTATCAAATTTTCTTAATTTTAATAAAATGTATACCTACTTAATAAAAAAATAATATTTATTTAAAAACTAAAACATTAAATCGAAACATCGTGTATCGTCGTATTGACATACATGTCGAGGGGCAGTCCCCCGTCTTGTAATTTGTTCCTCTCAAGACGACTTAAACTGTACATATATTTATATTTTACATGAAGAATTAATAAAGATTAGTATTATAATCAAGATGTCATATTTGATTTTATTGTAGGTGCCTAACTGCGTAAAATTGTTAACTCCAAGTTCATGTTATTTTCGTGTGGCATACTCTTCACTAAACAATTTTTACCGGTGCCATAATATTAATATTTTAAAACAAATATGATAACAATTTAAAAAAAGCTATCGAGTGGGAAGTCGCTCTGTTATACAGTAGCTGGTTATAAGTGGGTGACTGTAATGGATGGTGTTAACTGTCAAATTTGAATTACATTGTATACGAAAAACGATTCTGAGCGGAGACGGTTTGTCAGTCTATAGGATATTTTATATTATATTATTTATATTGTTATTATTAATATATGGTAGCAGGTTGCCGATTCAGTTTAATTATAATTATTATAGTTTGTTATTATATTTTTGTATAAATAGGTACTTTAGAAGTTAGTCACAAATAATATTTTTTGAATATAACACAAAACTTAAATCGTTCTTCGTTTAAATATCTAATTTCGACCAAATTTGAACATAAAATAACTAAAAATGTGTTTTTATATATTTTGGTTACAGAATAACCTACTTACGGGGAATCTTGTTTTAAACTTTCAATCTTTAGCTATTCAAGTTGAACATTTTATACATTTTTAAATTTTTTATTTGATACATATTGTCAAAATTTGAACTTTAAATGCTTGTAAAAAAAATTGAGCATATGTATTTGTAAAATTTGTCAACTATTATTGTAAAAATATATCAGGAGCCTTGTATTAAATGTTCACGCTTTGTGACCCAACAAATACATAATTATTGACATTTATCGGAAAAAAATTAGAAACTTAAATATTGTCGATAAACAACTCAAAACCAGTCAAAATATTTTGAAAATTTTGTGGTGTAAAGAAAATCCTTATATAAACATTCAGTGAAAATATCATGTATCAACGCTAATTTGTTTTGGAGTTACACCATAAACCAAAATCGATTTTGTCAAAAACCTATTTTGCGTAAGAAATTTTTATAATTTTTTTTCCCGGTCATTTTGAAGACTACTGAGAATTTTTACTTTTGACCTCCCAAAGTACCAACTAGATTTCTATCTAATTATCCTAATCAGAACTTTCTTATCAGAAAGATGATGTTTAAGATACTCCAAGCATTTTTACTGTCCTAAAAGGATGACAGACACAAATTTAAAAGTTTAAAAAAATTGTGATGGGCACGTGTACGCGAGAAAAAAGTGAAATTTCTCACAGGATTTTATAATATTATTATTTTTTGACAAGTGCGCACAGAAAAAAAATTCAATTTCGAATCAGTTACTTTGAAAAATTGTAGACATTAACATTTTTAAAGTCAGTTAAATAATTCCATTTCAATTACTTCAAATAAACAAATAATTTGTCTTCTTTTTATAATATTAGTATGGATATAGATGTCAATTAACAATGATTAACAATCTACGTGCGTAGATAGCCCGGTAACAGCATACAATCACACTCACACTAATCATCAATGACGATTAACACAAATGCCATAGGCGGCGGCAACGAAATTGCATATTGCCTAAATATTGCCCCTTATCAAAGACACACGAACAGGCCTCTTAACCTGATTAAATTACCATAAAATACCTTATATAAAATATGTGCTGCTATCTGTAAAGTTTAATTTTAATTAATCGATTTATTTTCATATATCAATTTGAGTATTTTTATTTCAATTTTCCATTTGGGTGAATCCGAGGACCTTGAATAGTATTAGTATACTACAAGGCAGCTCCTCAGTTCTCAAAAGGTTAATTGATTTTCAGTTGGCTCAATCGGTATACCACGGTAAATTGTGATTGTTTGCTTATTACTTATTAGTTATTTGTTTCAGTGATTTGTTTTCACAAATCACTCGTTGTCAATGATTTTTTAATTATTAAAAACCACCGACTATTATAATAAATTGCCAAACATATAGAAACGATAGTAACAGTAATATAATAATTCTAACAATTTATCAATATACATACTAATACATCAAATTTTATCACAATGTCTATACAAAACAGCTGTTCATTACATATCATTACAGTATTTTTTTCTAAATTAAAAACTAGAATCTATTAAAACCGATTTTCCGTAAAAATTCCTGTTTTTTCTTAATTTTTTGTTATTTTTTCCCAGCGCTTTTGAAAACTACTGGGAATTTTGACCTCCCCAATGTATCAACTAAATTCACTTTGCCATCGAACTAGATACTGAAGTTAAAAATCAAAGTAGTTTTACTTCCCCAAACAGTGATGACTGATAACACACAAAAATTAAAAAACCACATCATTAATCAATACATTCATCGCTCCACTCAGAATCTAAAAGAAGATTTCAAAAGCATGAAAATGAGGCACAGAATTTAGGCATACATATTTAAAACTGTAAAAGTGTATAAGGCAACAGAAGACTGATCTTTAAAACTATTTAGGAACTAATAGAAAATTGTATTAATTTTATTTTGATGACGAAAAAAAACGAGAAAAAATTATTTGAAAGTTATGACTTATGCTTAAAATGTATATTAATTAGCATTGTTATTTGTTAATCATTGTTAATTGACATTTATATCCATACTAATATTATATAAAGAAGACAAATTATTTGTTTATTTGAAGTAATCTGGAATTATTTAACTGACTTTACAAATGTTAATGTCTACAATTTTTCAAAGTAACTGATTCGAAATTTGAATTTTTTTTTTGGTCATCCACCAACTGATATCTGATCGTATTTTATTTGTATTTTTTGTTAGTATGTTTAATATTTTTGGTTTGTTACCGATTTAATATTATAGACTAAAAGTCTCCGTTACCACTATAATAGTAGGTATACCTATGTCCTATTTTATTGTTTATTTATTTTTTACGTATACAAAATTTCTACTAGAAGGAGTGCTTTGGTTTTAACATATAGGTAGTATCTTATCTTTTAGCAAATTGGATCAAGATAGTACTTTAGAGAGATAATTTTTCGATTTTCTCAATAGCTATGTAATGCTACGGGAAAAACCACCGACAAATTACGAAAAACCGCTAAAAACGGGATTTTAATTTATAACGCTTTGTTTATCACCATAGAAACAAATAAAAAATAAAATAAAATAAATAAATATATATATAATAATAAATTATATTATATAATTTAATAATAATAATAATAATGTACCTATGAAATATTTAGCATACAAAACAAACAATAAAAAAGTTTAAAAACAGAACATTGATAACAGGTTTGCAAGCTCATCCAATAAGCATAGGTATATGCTCGTAAACGGATAAGCTGGGTTCATGAGTACATAAAGAAAATGTTATACATTTAGAGTACATAAATAATAGTAATGTACATCTAAGAACAGGATAAAATAGTGTAAATATGTTTCTTATATTTGCACGTTATTCCGCCGCGTATTTTATTTATTTTTATCATTTAGACGTGCGTATTATTTGTTTGTTGGGATATTTTGTTTTTAAATAAATTAACATTTTTTTTTAAACTGATTAATAACGAATAATGAATACAGTCTGTGAGTGTGCAATTAAAAAACTATTTTTAAAGTCTTTCGGTTCACTGAATTTTAATAAAAAAAAATATTATTATTATAATAGTATTATTGAGATAGGAAAGCCCACACCAAAATTACCTATACCTACTTAAAGGGGCTGGAGCCTGATTCATTTTCGGTCGAAAACATAGCCACGACTTCAATCACTACGCCCAATATAATGTTCTGATATTAATTTTGAAAGCAGATTTGAATTCGTCACTAAATTATCTATGCTTTGACAATTTTATTTTTTTTTACTTAGAAATGTATTAACAAAAAGAGTAAAAATAGATCATATTCATAATTCAAATTTAAATACATTGATATAGAATATGAAAAATGTAGATTTGAATTCGTCACTAAATTATCTATGCTTTGACAATTTTATTTTTTTTTACTTAGAAATGTATTAACAAAAAGAGTAAAAATAGATCATATTCATAATTCAAATTTAAATACATTGATATAGAATATGAAAAATGTACGACAGTTAAAGCATAGAAAATTTAGAGGAGAATTAAAATCTGCTTTCAAAATTTAAATCGGAACATCCTACTGAGCGTAGTGATTGAAGTCACTGGCAGTATATTTTGAAAAAAAATGTTTGTTATTTTATAAAGTACCTAATATTTGGTGACTTTTGCATGCTCGTAGGTAAAATTACAGACGACATATCCTATCACTACGATGCCCCTATACAACGTGATCGGTACTACGAATTACACACCCTAATGTTCATTTACTTTCAGCCCATTGACAAGACCCATATAAACTGAAATATAAAATGCCTAGTTTTTACTCCTTAGAATAGAATTTGATACATTTTGCCAAAATTGTGACTATGGATTTTTAATTTTTTTCATCTTCCTTTGAAACAATATACTAGCTAGAAAAGCCTTCTATTAAATTTTGAAAGTTTTTTTACCCAACAAATAAAGTTTAATTGACATTCATAGAAAAAAAGACTAATAAAATTGACTAAATAGATCTATTCATGTATGATCCTGTTACACAGGTTTTTTATCCTAAGGCAATTAATATTTGTGTTATCTATATGACTTAAATGTACTCGATTTACCTATACCTATAGGATGATTGCAGCACCGCATAAGTTTCTACACCACCTATACGCCCTATACTAGTTAAACGACATTATATCACATCGTCCATGTTGTTTAAAAGCATCCTCATATTACGAATGTCGCGTATTTTTATTGTGATGTCCCCTATAGGCCTAATCCACATCGCAAGCGAGAACACGAGAACACCGGCCGACTACAATAATATTGTAATTTACATAGATCGATACGATGAAAACTGCACTACTTTTGTAGATAAGTGTACGGACATTTTTTGTTATTTATACATCGATAAAATATATTTTAATATAAATAACAAATTAAAAATAAAAAATTTAAAGTTGAATAGGTTTTAATTTCAAATATTTAGTTTTGGCGCAAAACGGTATTCGCACATTTTCAGCTTACTATAGTGTTGAATTTTAGTGTGTTTCAGCCTCTGGAAAGGCGAGCTAGGCTGCTGGTGACGAGAGATTTATATTTGTCACATACCTAGCATTATAAGTACAAAAAGAGTAAAAATACAGTAGTATATAGTAGGTAGTAGGTACAAATTACGTAAAATTAGTTAAGTAGTAATTGAAAGGTATCATCATTCAAATTATGTTGACAACCATACAATATGGCAGTCAGAATTAATTTGTACTACAATACCTGGCCAGTTAGCTATACATGCTACATTAAATTCACTATTGTTACATTAAGTGGGGTCGTTGAGTAAATGTTAATCATATTATGAAAATCTCTATATTTCTTCTATTATGAACTTGAACTTTTTATTTAAATATGAAAAACCTAACTTTTAATTAAGCAAATTGTAAACTTTATCACATAGAAAATTTCAAGCAATCATCATTACAGGTATAAATGTATAATATCACAATAAATTATAAATCTGTATATTGTATCACTAGAAAATGATTTTTTATCTAGTTGCCAGATGTAATTATGGAAGGTAGTTTAAATTGAACTATCCAGTGGCGTGTTCACTACAATAATGTCAATATAAATATCTGTGCTTTTATCAATCATATTTAATTGATAGAATCATAAATTAAACAACCCTGTCTCTGTGAACTATATTAAGTTACAAAAGAGAACGCAATAGGCAACAATAAAAAAATTATATATAAATAGTTTATTATCAAAAATACTAAAAATGTATGTAAATGTATTCATGCAATCAAAAAATAACTACTTATTAACTTAAAATACATAATACTTAATTTTAATTTTATTTAAGGCACAATTTGAATGAAAAATAAATATGGACGGATTACAATAATGATCAGATTAGATGTATAGTATTTAATTAAGGGGAATGGCAGTTATCAAATTTCATATAACATTTCTTAAAACAGTTATTTCCATATGAAATTAGAACACTGCAATTTCCCTTAAATTCTTACATATTAATGGCAGTCTTAACAAAATGGTTTTTAGGTATACTACCGCCGCTGAGAGAGTGCTACTGGGCGGCGACCAAAACTCGTCCGCACATTCCCACCACTAAACCTGCCCATACGCTAGCCGCCGTCAACTCTTGCCACCACCACAGTCGTGGCTTGTACAAGGCTAGTAACAACTAGGTGGTAGAGTGGGAGAAATTTGGGTATGAAAACGCGGAACTCGGTCATTTGGATGCGCCAACGAGTAGCGCTCTCTCAGCGGCGGTAGTATAACATACAAAACTATCAAACTATCAATAAACTAGATTTATCATTTATGTAAAAAAAAAATAATACTTTTTTATAGTCGTAATACAAACATTTTCTTTATAAGAATGTTAATAAAATATGCACGTAAAAGCCTATTAAAATATAAGAAGCTCGATATTTGGAGATTGCATTTCGTTGATCACTCTGTATTGGGTGTAAACACACAACCAGCAATAAAACTAAAAATAAAATACATTAGAATATTTAAAGAACGGATTATTTTATGCAATTTATGTATTGGTATTTTATTTAGTTTTGGCAAACATACTTGCATAGCAGCCACGATCCAATAAATCACAGCAGCACATACTATGTGAATCTAAAAAAAACAATATACATTTTTACGAATGTAATATAAATTGTGAAATTATTATGAAGCATATTCAATTATTTAAATATTATTATTAATACTGCTACGACTAGGACCATTGACCTAAATATAATACAACACATTTTATTATATGTAGACTTCTTAGTTCTTATATATTACTAGGCTATTTTTTTCTAAAAAATAAATATTATATAAAAAACTATGAACGTTAATGAATATATTTTTTACACAATTTAAAGTCATCACATATTTTTTTATTTTTTTTATTTTGTTTGACATAACCATACAGGGGTACCCCACAAAATGTTGGTCCACTACTCTACTATTATTTATCTTAACTTAAAATAAATACTTAACTTACTAGGTACTCATCTAGAATTTTTAATTTTATATACCTATTCCAAAATAACACCTACCTTCAGAATATGAAATTAAAAATGTATGCCATGGTGTCAATAAAAATAGAAAAAACTTGCAAAATTAAAACAATAAAAATTGTGATATATATTTTTTTAAAAACTTTGAATTGTAACTTCATTGAAGAAAACAAAATGTAAAAGATGTTACAAATTTATAAATAATGAGTGTTGTATGTTAAATGAATCACCTGGTATATATATGAACTATCAGGAAAAGTGTTTGTTATCCTTGCATTACAGTACTACCTGATTTCAACAGGCAATGTAACTAAAATTAAATAATGTTTGGACTATATGGAATTGGCCAGTCTAGCTCGATCAATGTAGGTACGATTGTTTGTATGTATATAAGCTAGGTCAAATATGTACTACCTACTAATAATATTTTGTGTTTTGTAAAATTTTTTATTTCAAAAATATGTTTTTTTCATTTTGTTTTAATTTAAACTGCAAAAACTATTTCAGAACACTTCATTACACATGACGGACTGCATTGCACAAGTAGTACTAACATTTTACAGTGCTCACATGTTACGTTTTAAGTATGATTCTAATAATGTATATATTATACACTAATTTTGTACAGTATCTAAGGTTAAACCGAGTTACGGATCTTTAAATTTAAATGTACTAAGATTATTTTTATAAACTGATGACCAATAATTGGAGAAAATATTGAAAATATTGAAAGTATAATATAGGTATATAGGTATATATAGGTATATGTATTTGACATTTTTAAATACTAACAGAAAAATTGAACTAATGTTTAATAATACTTACTATAGTTAAAATGAAAACGCCTAATTTATTAAAAGGAAACTATACTTTTTAGTCAGGTAATGATTTCCTTGCTAGGGCAAAAATATTATTTTAATGAGTTGCCCTGAAACACTGATCAAAGTATATTGTGCAGCTATCATAACATTAGATAATATGTTATAGGCAATTCGGTTATGATAAAATTGATGATTCATACACGTTGATTAAAGAATTTGGAACAATTCTAGTTTAGCTCCCAAGCGATTTTTTGAAATGTGTGTTTTTGTATGCTTTTTGTAATGGTACTTTAAAAAAGTCGCTCAAACTTCTAATGGAAGTTATGTTCATAAAACTTCAAAATACTCGATTTTCAAGTTTCGAATTTATGACACTTCAAATAAGGCAGTGAAGCTATGTGAAGCTAACATCGAAACTATGTCCGAGCGACTTTTTTAAAATACCATTAAAAAAAGCATACTAAAACACACATTTTGCAAAAAAATTTCAAAAAATCGCATGGGAGCTAAACTAGAATTATGCCAAGAATTTTAGTAATTTGTCTGAGTGTACCTACTTAGTTCTTGATTTAGTATTTATCCTCTCATATTTATTATATTATTTAATAAGAATAATAATAGACTACTTCATAAAGGACTATGAAAAATGAGCAATAAATAATAAAATTATACATTTTGCCATTCTTGAAGATCAACAACAATTTTTTATCTTATTATTTGATTATTGCTTGATGTCTGATGATGGTTGTTAATAGTTATAAATACTTCTAATACATTTATATATTTATTTCTAAACAAATTTAAAAACTAAAAATAATGATGAATAGGTATTATTTTTTACTTTATTAATGAGATAGTTAGAATCAAACTAGATGGTAATGATTTCCATATTTTTGTCTACGCCTAATATCATGATTTGATATACATATATAAATAAACAAAAAATGTACTGCATCTTCAAAAACCAATATACTTGAAATTCAAAATTATATTCAGAAAGGCAACCAATTAAAACATATAATTATTATTAACTGAGAATAACAATGTTTAAATTGTATTTTATAAATAAAGACATTATATAAATTACTTACATAAATATAGTATCCATATAGCAGCCAAATAGACCAAACCAGCAAAAAAATTACAACAAATCCCATACCAATTAACCATGGTAATAGGAATCCTCGGAGATTGTTATTCAAGCCTTTCAGCAACAATAGAGATGAACCCACCATATAGGCGAAAAATATTAAAGTGTACACCACATAATAGTTAAGTTCTAAACAAAAAACAAAATAATTAAAATGTGATAGAATAAATGTACTATAATTATTATTATGAGTAATATATACATCCTCCCAAGACCCCACAGCATAAAACTAAGTAGAAAACCTCAGTACAATCAGAGCTATTATTTAACAATCATAAAGTTCATCAATGTATTATGCAACAAGTTCCTTCGTTTATAGGCCAAACTTATTAGACATAATACATAGAGATATTTGATTATTATTAATAATTTTAAATATACCCGTTATTTATATGTAAACAAAATATTTTAATTAAAAATATAGGTTATTACTTATTTTAAAATTAGTACTTAATTTAGCATATGATACTTTACATAAGATGATGTATCTTATCAATTTTATCGCAGTAAATAATATGTTTTTTGTTCAGTTGTACTTTACAGATTAACCAAATAAGAAAATGATTAGTTTTGTACCGTTAAATCTCTTTGGAACTTAAATACAAAAAATATTCTTGCTTATCATAACTCTTAGAGACATTGAGTAAAAAATTTCCATGGACTTTTAAAAATATAAGAAAACATATTTTAAATTACATTGGTTTATAAATAAGATACCTCCTACTATTACCTACAGTATCGCCTTTAGAATACTTACCTCGTAAATTAGCTTCAAAAAATGGATTATACATTTGTGTCGATTCACCTCCATTTTGCATATGAACAAGAAGTGCCATCAAGAAAATTGATATTGCCTAAAAATAATAAAATATATATAAATATACTGAAAAAATACAAAATAAATATTTATGTACTGGTAAAAATAAAAATAAATGTATGAATTTACAATTGTGTATGCTGCTACAAATTTACAACCAGTTTTCACGTCCGGATACACAACAATAGGTGTCCAAAATGTTTTTAATAGAGTCATTGTTTTTTTTTTTTGTCAACAATCACAATAAAATCTATAAAAATACAAACATTAATTAATTTTAATAAAATATTAAAAACAATAGTTTCACTATCTGCCTTTCTATTATACTACACTTATACTACTAAATGGTACTACTAACTACTATACCTACATGATCAATTAAAATTATGTAACAATCCCATACATTTAAGCCAAGGTATATAACAAAGTAATAGCACAGATTATGTTAATATAATAGCAGTGAGGTGGTTATAGTGATAATAGCAGTACTACAATGATAAATTATAAAATATGTTATGTAAATAATTGAAAACGTATAAACATTTATAAATATGGACTAAAATTTACGATTTTAACTTTAGTTAAAACAACTAGGTAAATTTGTTTGAAAGCGGAAAGAAGCTATTTAT
This sequence comes from Metopolophium dirhodum, assembly GCF_019925205.1. Taxonomy (NCBI): domain Eukaryota; kingdom Metazoa; phylum Arthropoda; class Insecta; order Hemiptera; family Aphididae; genus Metopolophium; species Metopolophium dirhodum. The sequence goes on from NC_083566.1 coordinate 22,328,168, forward strand.
AATAATCAATTTGAACGATAAGTAAGTATAGTATAATATATATTTTTGTAAATTAAAAATTTAAAAACCACATAACCTAATTGAAGCAAATTTGAAATATATCACATAAGATATAATTATATGAACACGAACACATTTGGAAAATGAAAGATAACTGTTAATCAATATAAATACTTTTTATTTAGTAAAATATTTTTCAGTAAAATCACAGTATCAAAGTAGATAATTTTCAATAATGCCAATCAAATTGAAGACAAGAGTTAAAGTCTGTAACTGATAAGTCAACATTAAGCATATAACTTATATCAAACAAAGTAATACTATGACCAAGAGTGTCGATGAGATGCATTAACACAAAAGTAAAAAGTAAAAATGTGTAAAAAGTAAAAACACAGCCCAGCAACTAGTGCATATCTGCTAAAAGTACAACTAAACCAGCTAAACCGATCACCTTTGTTTTTTTTTTTAAATTTAAGTTACAATGACTGTGCCTCAAAATGCGTGCAGAAAAAAAATGTATACCACCGACGAGTTTTCTTACCACAGATAATTGTTAATAATAAATGCCGAACAATGGGCTTTAGGGCGTGTTGCAGTAGCTGGAGGTGGGTCTTCTAAGCTTAAATGAAAAACTCTGCTTACGAGTTACGAAGTCCGTCGAACGCTCCTCCGTTCGTGTTCAAAGTTAATTGTTATTGGGTTTCGAAGTTAACGGTTTGGATTAGCGAATAACGTTAGCCAGTGGCCACTAATTATTAACGTATTATGACTCTTGGGAGTTGCCAGTTGGGAGTAAGTTGGGCTTGGAAGAACGGAATTTGGTAATCGTCAGAAAGAATATGATGTTATCACTTATTACCAAAGAATAGATAAAATGTAGTGTTATCACCGTTCGCCACTGTTACCAATCGAGATATTAGTGGCGAGCCGCCGAGCCACACAGGACAACAAAATCAAACAAATAAATTCAAATTATGTATGGCCATCATTGGAGATTTGAAAATAAAGTGATTCTTCAAAATCTGCTTTCCTTATTATCGTTATTTTTGATTCAATTGTCAATAATGCAACGTAAAACACCTTTCTTGGATCAGTTGTTAACCTTAAATATTTTTTGTAATTATAAATATTAATTTCTGACAGTCGAATTGGTGAAAACATTAAACAATATATAGATTTTTGAGATGTAATAATTTCTTTTAACAAAAAGTTATAATAATAATTAAAATATATATTTTTTTTTTGATACAATTAGTACATAATAATAATATGTCAAAATTAATTTACCACCCCCTAAATGGACTTTTAAAATTTAAATATTTGACGCCCCGAGCAACAGCTGGGTACATCGTACATCACTACATTTACAGAAGTACCTAGGTGGCTACGTATTATGCTTTGACTAATTTTCACGAACGTTTCAATATTCGATTGCAATTGTCCAATATTGGCGATAATTGCAATATTTAACCATAGACATGTCCAAGCCCCTAGATAAGTATACACTGAATAAATATGAGACTACTTTGTCCAAACAGTACAAAGTACAAACTCACCGCGGCGGCAGCGGAAAACAATGATAAATACATTATTGTTTTAGTTTAACAATGATGTGATTTTTTTTTGTCTTATGTAAGTACACGCAATTTATAGTAGAAAAAATGCTTTGATCTACAACTACAAGAGTGTTTTTTGGTAGCAAATTGGATCTCGCTAGTACTTTTAGTGATCAGTTACTTGTCCAATCGACTCTGCTTTTCTTGATTAGTTTGCTAAATGTGTATTTTAATGGTTGTCGAAATGTAATATTATATGGAATATAATATTTCATAGCTACGAGATCACATCTATGAGACCAGAACATCTCAAGGAGAAACGCTTCTGCCTCGAGTAACAATTATATACTAACACGTGGATCGATTACCTACACATATAATATATTAATGCGTAAAGATCAATTTCTTTACAAGTCAATGGTATGACGATGACCTATCGCACAACTTGTGCGATGGCACAACGCACATGCACACAATCACGATATCACGTTAACCGAAAAATTCGTGCATGTACTGCATAGATAATAAAGATATGAATAGGACAAATCGCGGAAAAAAAGCCCACAAAAATATATATATGAGCACAATATTATTGTACTTAAAAGTCCGGTAAAAATTTATATTTATATTACACACCAAATACACAGTAACAATACATTAAAAAATATATAAATATGTTCAATGACATGTTCAATCAATCAATGTTAATGACAAATCTGGTTGGAATTAACACAGTAATAATACAATAAAAATTAAAAATATTAGTTACATATATTATGAGATAAAAGTCCACGAATAAAAGTATAAATATGATAAAAAAAAAAAAATAATTCATCAAATGAAAAAATTAAATAAAAAGCATTGGCCGTGTCCTAATATTATTTCCAACTTGAGTTAAAAAATCTTCGACACTTAACTCGGAGTTTTTAATGCGTTCGCATAATGTTTGGAGCCTCATATTTTTTGACTGGTTTTCGATTTTTTTATTGCTTGTCCCATGCTATACTTAATGCAATCTTTGTCCTATCGGCTCCAACCTCGAGTTTAATTTTGCAAATTAGCATCCATATTGTTGTGTGACTATGTCCTACTAAGTGTGTGAAGCGATTGTTCCACGATTCACATATATTATTCGTTCTGTGTTTATTATTTAAAGTGGCTTCAAAGACATTCCACGTTTTTGGTAGAAATAAGGGTTTAGTTTTTCTTAACTTTATATTCATACCAGCACCAACCCTCTTATACGAACCATTTACATATGTGATGTCGTAGTAATTTAATAATTCATTCGCTTCAAGGATATTAGTTAGATATTAGTATTACATATAACTGCATAAAATACTCATCACCTTTTAGGACAGTAAAAGTGCTTGGATTTTCTTCAACAGTAACTTTTCTGATAGGAAAGTGAATCTAGTTGGTACTTTGGGGGGGTCAAAAGTAAAAATTTCCCAGTAGTTTTCAAAAGCAACGTGAAAAACAAAAGAAAAATTAAGGAAAAATGGGATTTTGGTTTTTGGTGTAACTCTAAAACAAATGACCGTAAGTACATGAAATTTTGACTGAATGTTTATATTAGCATTTTCTATACACCATAACATTTTCCAAATATTTTGACTTATTTTAAGCTGTTTACGGACATTTTCAGTTTTTCATTTTTTTTTAGTTTTTTTTTCTATAAATATCAATAAAATTGTATTTGTTGGTTAAAAAAGCTTAAAAATTTAATAGAAGGCACCTAGGTTATTATTTCAAAGGCAAATTAAAAAAATTAAAAATCCTTAGTCAGGGTTTTTATTTATAAGCATTTAAAGTTCAAATCTTGACAAAATACGGAAAAATCACGAAAATTAGTAAATTATTTTGGGTTGAGAATTCATAAAAATTTTTTTTTTAAATCTAAGATTTTAAAATGTAATACAAGATTTTCCATAAGTTTGTCTACCTTTATCAAAAAAAAATGTCTACAAGAAAGTCAAATTAAATTTTTATGAGCGTTTGAAATTCATATTTTTACAACATTTGATATTCACTCGATTTCTCATGTAACGATTTTCTTATTTTGTTGTAATTAAAAAACGTATGACTGTAAATACTTGAAAATTTCATTGAATGTTTATATTAGCATTTTCTATACATGATAAAATTTTGAAAATAATTTGACTCTTTTTGGGCTGTTTACGGTCATTGTCAGTTTTCAATTTTTTTAGTTTCTTTTTCTGTAAATATCAATAAAATTTAACCGTTTTCGCTCAGAATCGTTTTTCTTATACAATCATATTATATCATTGAATTCAAATTTAACACCATCCATTACAGTGACCCACTTGTAACCTACTGTACAGCAGAGCGACATCCACTTACCCACCTTTTTTTATTGTTCATAACTTGTTGCAATAAAATGTATAGGGAACTGCGTATAATCAAAAATAATAATGTACCAAAAGTAATACACAGAATTATTCAGGTATACATAAAATGTACACACACTAAAATATCTTATCCATAATTGTTGATATCGATAAGCTTCGTTTAGTCGAATACGGTGTGATAATCTATAACATATAATATATAATATGGTTAGACCTTAGAGCTAAGTAAAGATTAGATTGTAATTTACTACTTTCCAAATAAAGTGATAATCTGTAACATATAATATAATATGGTTAGACCTTAATCCTTAGACCTAATCAAATATTAAGTGACTTAACTTAATAATTATTAAATTTGGGACTTTTATTCTCGGGATTTTATTCCATTCGACTTTTTTTATCGGACTTTATTTCACCGGACTTTTCAACTTTTGTTCGGGGATTCTTATATTATAATGTATACGTCATGATATATTGTGTTATAATTTTTAAAATTATAAGTTATATGTCAAAAAATATCAGTCTTAGGTAGGTATATAGATACTACTATAAGTTATAAGTCAAAACACATAAGTCTTAGGTATATACATACAAAAATGTGTACAAAAATTACACAACTATATAAATAATGATATAATAAGTTAATACAAAACAGGTCGTAGACATAATATATTTAAATAACAGACAATATTTTAGTATGTATATAAACCTAAGACTTATGTTTTTTGACTTATAACTTATAATATAATATATGACGTATACATAATATTGTGTTTATATTTTTATCCTATCATATTATCTATCCTATCTATTTTATCCTACCTTTTTTATTCAGGCTTAGCTCACAAATGTACGCTTATGACTTATTTTCTATTGATATTTAGCTTTAGGAAATTATTAGTGGACCATATCTAAGGTTATTGACATCATTTTAAAGAATTTTTTTTCACAAATTATAGGCATATAGTTCTATCCGAACCATTATCTTCAATCTTTGTTGTTAGATAAAATTAGTGTCTCGGATATTAGTTTATAGGACGTATAAATATAGACGAAGTTTAATATTATGTTTAATACTTTTATATTATAGAAGATATAATATTTTCTAACGTTAAGAAAATTGTTCATGCCTTATAAACATTTGTCGAATATCATATATAATTAACGGTATCAGAGTTCTATTATCCGTATAATAATAATAAAATTAGGGGGATGGAGTGGCCGAGCACCGACGCCGGTTCAAAACCTTGGCTGCTGGCGGCATTTTTCTCCGGGTAAGTGTCCGGTGTCCGGAGAGATGTGCCGCCATCCCCCACCCGGGCATGGCAGAATGGCAGATACCTACGGGTGCCCACTAAAAAATCTGCCAAACTAACAAACACACGTGTTTAAACCTACACTCTACAGTACCCTCCTCCACAGTTAAATTCCACCGAATGGCCTAAATTGCCACGGGTTAATAAATAAAAATAAAAAAAAAATGATAACATTATTATTGTTCTTTATTGATCTATCTACTATCTTTATAAACTTACAGGTACTTACTATAAGCTCAAAAGCAGACGATAACGGATAAGGTATTTTGGTAATGTGTATATATACGCTGATTATTCTTTGTGCTTATGTCACGCTTCATATCGCACCAAGGAGTCAATACGCCCGTTAATATCAAAATAGATTTTTGGCCTGTTCAGAAAATAATAATCTTGAAAATTGATATTTTTTCCAATAGTTTATTTTAGTCAATATAGTATTAAATATATTAGTATATCAGACGTGCACTAGCTAGGGTGAACACGGGCCCACCTAAAAAAAAATTGAAATATATATTTTTAGATTCATTCAATTGTAGTGGTTTTAAAATAAATCATAATCGGTTATTGAAAATTATTTCATAACTTATAAGAATATTAAAACATTTTAAGTTGTAATATGTAAACATCGTTTTAAACGGGTTAGGTAGGTATTCGAGCCTTGTAAATAATCGCGTGATTGGTTGATGTTCATGTCGGTGTTTTTGGGAAAGCTGTTGTTTTCGTCAAAATGCAAATACTTGGCTTCTTGGTTATGCTTATGAGTTATGACTTATAAATATTAATTAATATCGGTTTAGCTGGATTTTTTTTTTTTATTAAACAAAAATGTATGTTTACAATCTGTATTTACAAGTTATACAATAAGTACATTTGATGTGATTTTATTGACGGGAGGGGGAAGTTACCCAGTGGCGGCACCCCGTGGAAGCTTGATTCTTAGGGCCGTTCTTACAATGTCCGGTTAAAGTTAACCGGACATAGTAAGAACGGAACTTAGAATATTAAGGAATTAAAGCGTTTACTAAGTGTTTACTAATTACTAAAGACCGGATTTATATGTTTTTACATATCGTTACTGGGTCTATGCAGTCTTATGAGAGTAAAAAATGTGGATGATTTGTTCAATTCTGAATGCGTAGAAAAAAGTTTTTTTTGCATATTTGAGAATATTTTATGGGTTAGAGAATATTTAACTCATTTAGCATATTTTGAAATATTTCGTAAATTGTGAGAAAAATTTGTATTTATTTTTAATTTTAATATTATATTTTATCATTTCCAACTCTAAGTGCAATAATATTCCATTAGAATACGCAACTTTAAATACCTAATAATTAATTCACTATTAATATAAAATTGAAAAAAAAATTTTTTTAATGCATATTAAAGTAAATATAATGATGTTTATTGATTATTTTTGCTTTTTTTTTGTATATTTTGCATATTGTAGCATATTTTTTAAATTTTTAAGAAAATATAATGAGAATATTTTAAGGTTTTTTCGAGAATATTAGCATCATATTTAAGGTATTTTAAGAGAATATAAATCCGATCTTTACTAATTACTAATCATGGGTCCGAACGTTCACTTTCAAATCAACGTTACATTAATTGATTATAAATGTTATGTTCATTTCATTGTTGGATATAGGGTGGAGAGTGATAAAAATGATAATTTAGTTAATATAACGCCAAATGTTTAAAATGATGTTAAATATGCACTGAGAACATGTGTAGACGTTGAACGTATACTTTTTCATTACATAAACATATTTTAAGTAACGGACGATATTATAGGTTTCACGTACACAATTTAGAAATGTAATTAATTATAACATTTAATTTATAAAAATAATATATTTTAATTTTTAAATACTTTTTTATAGGTAAGCACCTAATATTTTTTTTTTATATTATTATTTTATAATAATTCTGTAATTTGTTAATGCCCATCATGTTATTTAAGTACCTAAGTAATTAACAATTATATAATATTTTATGATTTTATTATGTAATTTTAATTTTGATATATTTTCATTGCAATGTTGACATATTATACCGAAGTAAAATTTTCCCATATTTTTAACACAATTAAATCCGGTATTTAATTACAAGCTATATAGAGACGCGTTTTGTTTGTTAAACGAGTAATGTTGTATGTTTGGTAGCGTGTGTCGAATATATATGAAGGGTTTATAAAATATTTCTATGTACGAAAAACTTACTATGTAAATGACAAATTATTTTGACACGTGTAGCGGCTCATACCATCCTTCAATGGATTCGACAGACAATGCTCCCAAACAAAAAAAATACAATTTTAGTTGACCAAGCAATTCTGGTACGACTACAAAATAAAAATGAAATATTGCATAAACTACAAGTGAGTGCACTAATGCAAAACTACAAAGGAAATTGTTAAACATCCAAGTGAGTGATATTAATATCATATAAAACAGTAGTCATTATGCATATTATATTATTAATATATAAATTATAGACCACAATACCTACAAGATCGGTAATCACTCACAAAGAGTTACACGGGCAGCTAGTAAACAATAAAATACGCAGTAACAAAAGTCCCTAATAGATTAATATTATACAATAATATACAAATATTCGTGATTCTAATAAATTCTGTCGATTTTATAAAAAAAATTGGTCCTGTAAATTTGCAACATTTTCTTTTTTTTTGTAAGCGTTTGTAAAATTCATCAAAATAACGACAATTTGAAAATTATTTTGTTGGTAATTATAGTTAAAAATTCATAAAACCTTGGGATCAAAATTAAATATAAGATAACTCATAAGTTTATTTTACTAGAAATTAAAAAAAGTTTAGAATAAAGCCTTGTACATTATTAATTATAAGCGTGAAAAGTTCAAATTTAGAGCAATGTAGCCATGTAAGTATGTTAATTCGTATAATTTTTAAATATATTTTTGTATAATTATGTTATAATTCAAAACATATTGATAGTATTAACTTGAATGTGACACTATAACCGACAACCGATGGGAAACAACGAATGAAAAATAATCTTTATGCTTTACGTCTTAAGATTCGTGGCACGTGCATATAAAGTTGATAAACAGTTAACAATTACTTATGATTAAACACACGTAAGATGTTAATCAGGAAGTGAAGATTAAATAATTGCAGATCATATAGGCACTCAAGTACAAATAAAACTTATGTTCTAATGTTGTAATGACGTGAAACTTTAAAATATAAAAATAATAACCGATTATTGAGATTTCTATAAAAAAAACTTCGTAGGTACCTACGATAATAATTTGTAATAGTCTGGCGTGAAGGTGCTTGGATCTCAATGGCTATAATCTTATGGTATACCATACAGTACCCCCCCCCCCCCCCGCATAAACAAGCCACTGCGGTATATAATCGAATATTTGAGTATGTTTTATATTATTGTATTGTATAATATTGTTTTTATACTACTTGCATAGTTGATAAAAAATAAATTACAGATATATATTATATAGTTATTTCTTTCTCCACTTAAATATTCTTAAAATAATGTCTTGAGTTTATTCTGTAATTCTACAAATATTGTTGTTTTATTATTTTTTTGTTATGCACCCAGTGAATTTTGCGCTAATTTTGATTCACCATATTATTTTTGTTACCTCCAATTAGATTTTAAATTCTGAGCGGAGCGAATATATGTATTGATTTTACAATATGTGTGTTATTTTTTTCTTTCCGTCAGAAGTATTTTGGGTAGTAAAAATGTCTCCGATTTTCGAGATCAGCATCTTTTCTGATAGAAAAGTGAATCTAGTTGGTATTTTTGGGAGGTCAGCGAGTTATGAGTATTTTAAGATTTACAAACAATTTACAATTTTAAAATACTCATAACTCGCTTTAAAATTAAAATATAATAAAGAGCCCACGAGATTGCCTAGATACTGGTAATCGGAAAAAAATTCCCCAAACTACAATATTACTCATAACCACATGCAACATGAACAAATATTTTTTAAACGTTAATTAGTATCTATAATTACCATTTACCATATTATTAATATTTAATTACAAATACGTATATTATATTATGTTATTAAAAAAATTATATATAATAAAAAATATTTTGTTTTAAATTACGATAATATATTATGTGTAATATGCCTCGTGCCTACTTTCAATAAATTATTGTTTGATAATTATTATTATTATCACCTATATTTGTGAAGTTGTTAAGTTAATTAAGTTGAATTACACATAATATTAAAACAAAATATTATTTATAATGTATAATTTTTTTAATAATATAATATAATATACGTATTTGTAATTAAATATTAATAATGTGGTAAATAGTAATTATAGATACTAATTAACGTTTAAAAAATATTTGTTCATTTTGCATGTATGGTTGTGAGTAATATTGAAGTCTGAGGATTTTTTTTCCGGGATTTGCCTAGATAATAATAATCTTACTTTAAAATTTTATAAGAGGTCAATTCACTTTAATTTTTAAGCTAACTGTTCTGCTGAGCGCACAATTTTCTATGCAAGACGGAGACAACAAATGTCGATGTAACTTAATATTTTTATTTCCCGGTAAACGGTAGACGGTAGTATACGTAAACAGCTCAAGGTAAAATCAGTTATTTATCTAATAAATATTTTTTATCGAAATATAAATAATAATTGGCTTTTCAAATTGTCTTGCCCAATATTAATCAGAATGCTTCTTAATGAATCCAATAGCTATTCACATTTACGAAAAGAACAACAATATAATATACAACGTATCAATTTATTAAATGGATACATTACAATATTATTCAGGGAAGTTGTTGGTAATATGGTTATTAGCTAATTATAATTAATTCGTGTAAAACTGTAATCGTACGCGTATGGTGCGGACAGAGTTGCGTATACCGCACAGTTATTGAATACAAATATTAAAAAAATACACAAATATTCAGCACTCGTCAGCTGAATAAATAAAAAAAAAACTATACGGATTATAGGTAATTCAATAGTCGTTTAGGTATTAACACAAAACGTTAAAAAGTCCAAAACGTGAATAGGTATTTGATTATAAAAAAAAAAACAAATCAACTTTCTACTGACGATTGGATATTTGGGTGACCTTCAAGCCTATCCCCCGGCCACAATTTTATATTATTATAATATTGAATAGCGCATTTTGAGAAGTGCTGTGGCAAACGAAACTCTGTCGAATTGACACTCACTGCGCTGGGCACAACGTCCCATATCTCTTTTGTATATACTAATACGTTGTAGCCAAACAACCGTTCATTCCTCGGAAAATGTTACTCTACGGTCCTATATAATATTATTTAGGTGTGTTGGGGTTTAGAAGAATAAATAAAAAAGGTTCAAATAGTAAATGTCGTCGGGAATCATTTATATTTTACGACGTTTTAGGCCTTCACGATTTCTTTTGTCAAAGGAAACGGTCACGATTCATATAGTTGTATTATATCCCGAAGTAAATAATCGTTATAACAGTCATGCACACTGAATTATCGCGCAGGGCATAGTTCGTGGAATCGGGATATGCTAGCGATCCAACTCCCGTCGACATGGTATAGGCGTACATCTGACCTTTTTTTTTTTTTTGTGAACATTGTATTATATTTATATTTCACGCTATTCCACGACCGTCCCCCGCCTAATTCTTTGTGCACTGCCAGCAATTCTACCAACTCCCTACTCTCGCACACACGCTCGAAAGTATTTTGTGTTTTATTTTCGAGGCGTCGGAGGGCTCGGGTGAACTGAGGCACTAACCAACTACCATTTCACGGTTAGCCTTGACATCGTCCGAAACATAAATATTTTAAACAGTTTAATATTTGTGTGAATGTGTGTCTATGGTGTGCTGTATGAATAAATTCTGTTTGTGCTGATATTCGACTTGTTTATATATATATATAAATAATAATCTACATCAAACGAACAAGGTAAGTTAATAATATAATAATATAATTATATACTACGAAATATATGTAATCAAACGCACGTGTATGGCGCCTAAATGGCCGTATCGAATGAATTTCGCCGAAATGTCGGCGCTCTCGAGTCTCAACACTAAATACATAATGTGTATGGTTGATTGTTGATTAATCTAGTCATCTAGATGCGTATTATTATTATTATTATTTATTTATTTATTTAATTAATTAATATAATTACCATGCTTCATTTATTTACTACGTTACAATATTACTTGGCCCATGGTCATTAGTGGTTATAATTATGATTTATTATTTGCGCTAATGATACAATGGATAATAAAAAAATATTTGCTATATCCATCTATCGTTGTCATTTTTATAATTATTTTATTATTTTTATCTTATTATTAACTTTCATTACTCATTTTATAAATACACGCGAGTAAAATATTTATCTATCATAATAGTCGATATAATAAACGTTTCGTATTATTACTTAGTCATATATATTTAATCAAATGTATTAGCAGAGTTATAATGTTGAATTAATTGTATAGTTATTTCATTCGATTCTCAAATATTATATTACACGGTTATTATTATGATTGGAAAATAAAAATAAGACTTGCATATTGTTTTAAACAATCTAGAGTTCATCGGCCAATGCTGTTGCTCCACATGGTATTCGGAAAAAAAGCTCCGGAAAAAAAATCCCCGTACTAACTAAACACATAACGCATTTTCATTATAGTGTACATTTTATAATTTAATATTTGTATATAGGTAACCTAACCTTTTTTGGACATAGGTATATTCTATAACCATATATATATATATATGTATAGTATATAATTTTACATCATGATAATATAATAATACACCAAATATTTATTTAACTATAGATATAAATATACATTTGAAATATAAAAGATTAAAGTATAGTAGGGTAATAAAAATAATTGACATTTGACTTTATCTTAAAAATTATTAAGGTGTTATATTTTATTGTAGACTCTATCTGGGAACTAGTCTTGGTATCTGAGTAGGACGTAGGTATCTACAACATTGTATTATTACAAATGTGGTTTTTTCGTTTATATAGTTATAAAATGCAGATTGCAGATATACTTGTATACTTTATAATAATTAATAAGTAATACATAATATGTTATTTAACTATTTATTATTAATTATTGTTTAATGTCATATACTACAGGTGTAATTTTTTAGTTACCTTTTAATAAAATAAATGTATTGTCTAGTATAATAAATATTAAATTAGATACATACCTAATAATATAATAATTAATGAAAAACAATTGTTACTAAACTAGTATTTTAGAATATTATATATTTTATGGTTATAGATATTATATTAAAGAAGTATTTAAATGTAATGATTATATTTAATTATGTAAATCATAATAAAAAAGAATAATGTATTTAGTTAGTACGGGGCTTTTTTCCTAGATTCCTCCACATAGGTAAAAATCACTCATTTAATTTCTAATAATAACTAATAACCAGAGTTAAGGTCTTGCAGATTTATAAAACTTTATTATACGTATTATACATAATAAATAATTTTCATTTAGATTCTCTTCTGAACTGAATCACTGAAAATAAATGTAAGGTAAAAAGTAAACGCGTACATTTACGGTGATAAATAAATAGAAAGGGGAAAGTGTAATTAATAAATCTAAACATATCAATTACTACGAGTAATTCTAAACGTTTATTCCTAATATAGGTGGATCTAATAAAATATTTGCATTTGTCTTGTCCTATTTTAATATAATATGTAGGTTTACTAGAAATTATATCTTTAAAGTTCGGAGATAAATAATAATAATGATAGTAATCTTTAATAATGCGGAAAAAACAACATTTAAAATTTACTTATTACTAACAACTTTAATAAATAGTATTGAAAATTTAATCAACAATGTAACGATGTAATATAGGTTTAAAAAAAATATTTGCAGTTACACAAAATACTTACTTATTACAAAATACTCATAGAGTTATAAGCGTAGGCGCGTTTCACAGTTCTACAACTGCAGTCTGCAATGCTTCGAAATACCATAATAATTTAGTGGCGAATTTTTATACTGGCTAAATTCCAATCCCTTCAGATATCAAATTAATATTAAGTCTCAAGTACTCTAGTATATCAATTTAGTGATAATACAGAATAATATATTTTAAGTGATGTCATCAGCTTGCTTTCTGAATTCCGTGCAGGTTGTAGATTGTAATTAGTAATAATGGTATATTGGTATCTACTATGATTGTACCTACTATCAACAATCCCGCTAAAACCCAATCGGATACATGACTTTTGGTTATAATATTTAAATATCAGTTTATATATTAATGTATTGTGTAAGGAATGTTTCAACCGATTTTATCTTTTTATACTTTAGGTGGTACTGTACCTGTTCACAAATTCTTAACATAAGAAATGTAATAGTATTTACTATTTCTTATAACCAGATATTTATTGCGATGTTATTCAGTATTTTTTTTATAATTATAGGTATGTGTTTCAACTTTAAAAATCTTTATTAATTATATTGTAATAGTATTGTAATACATTATTCTCTTAAATAAACTATTAGGTATGGCGTATGGGCCAGTTACAATTTTTTAATTAGAATGGAAATAATTGTGTCTATTGTATTTGGAATTTTAAATTGACCATTAATTCATTTATCGATTTTTTTCCGATTATAAAATAGTTATAGGTATTTATGGCTAATTGAAGTATTAGTAATCGTTTCAGATTTTATTTGGAATTAATGAGTAATTTATTATTTAAAAATTTACATACATTTAGTAGGTAGGTAATTAAAGTTTAATTGATTCCTCATTTTATTATTTACTCAGATTCCGAGAATTATATAGAATCGATGAAGATTTCATTGGTTCGATTTTAATTCATTTTTACTCACAAGATCAATGGATTTGAAAAATCAATCCGACCCATCCCTATAGACCATAATATACCTAGGTTTAAATAACAAAAATGTACAGAAGTATCAATATTTTTTTTTATTAGTCCACGAGGGTTAGCTTACTGTTTATCACACGGAAATAAACATGAACCCCTTGCCAGAGTAAGAGCGCTATACAAAAGCAGTATATTTTCACACGTTTCGACAAATAATTGAAATTTGAACATAACATCAAAAATCGAAATACCACTTTTTTATTAGTTTTTTACCATCTTCTCTCTTTCTTATTCTGCATTCAGTCCATGTTGTCACGATCACGCATTATAATATAGGGGTTGCCGATATTGTAAAGTGTCAACATCATATTATATAGTAATAGTATTACTATATAGTGACTATATACATATAAAAACAGATATACCTAATTATATATTATAATTTAAAAATGCTCTTTACAATTTATTTTTCTGTGGTAAAAGGCAAGAGGATATTATACTGAGGCAGGAAGTGAGGCTAGTATATTAGTTGATGATTTTTTGTCGTTACCCCGAATGGCGACCAAATTCACGGACAATTAATTTCTATATAAATATAGATACAATATAATATGATTGTAGTAGGTAATGTCATGTCGTCATCACAAAGTATAAACCATTCAACTATTGTCTATTAGGCTTAGGCATGTCAGCAACATTGTGATACGCATGGGTATCACCATATACGTATAATATACGTATATATAATATAATATTATGTCTATGGGTATCACCATAGACCTATAAATTAATGAACAGCGCTTAGAGAGACGTCAGGCGTACGATATAGAGTAAAAGAGAACGTGGGGGGAATACGAATACAGTATTAGTTTCCATAGACGTATGATTACCCCCTTTATGTTCTTTCTCTCTTTTCTCTCTTCGTTCTTTCTTCTTTCTTTCTCTTATATGATTCCCGTGCATTGTTGGCAGGGCGGAGTGGAATGCGCTGTCCATTAGTTTATAGGTCTATGGGTATCACCTACTCTTAACTGTGTTTCTCCGCCTCCCATTGGTCGCGTATATCAGAATATCGGAGAACCTAACACATAGGAGAAAGTGGTGGGGGGGGGGGGGGGGGCAAAACAAAATTCAAATACGTATCGTTATTTTTGCTGACATACCTCCATATTTTGTCATGGGTAACTTCCCGACCATTGACCTTTTACTCCATGATAAATTGTCATGTTATACTCATATTGACGCGGAGCATGCGCATGGCTAAACGGCGAGCATGGGTGACGGCAAACTGCGTTACAGTGATGCATTATTATAACACGATACAGCGAGACTAGCTAGTATTAGTATTAGTAGTATTAGTTATTAGTTTATTACTTAATATAAGTTTATTCATAATTCGTTTAATTCAAATGAATCTTGTGAGAAGTATACATGGATCATGATATAATACGATAACTACGTATGTTGTTATTGAATTTAACTATGCATAACCTAGTTTGTTAACCGCGCATGCGTAGAACATATGGAACAACATGTATTGTGCAGCGCATCATACTTTTACGGTGGGAACTACCACCATGTTCCCGACACACATTTTATAACGTGTGGCGCCTAAATAAAACATATGCCGACTCTTTTCACCAAGGTTAAACATTAAACTTTAATAATTCACCAAGTTCTTATCAATAAATAAAAAAATGGCTTGTAAACATTCAAACCTGTTGATATTGTTGTCATATTAATTCCTGGTTAGGTTAGGTCACTTGTCTTCAATTACAAAATACAAATTACCAAGTCGGCGACTCCAGCGTTGGATTCTATATAGTTCTATATTATATCTGTGAGTATGCCGTCATAGATTTTTAATTTGTAAGGCCGTATAAAGACTAAAGACATAAGTTACTTGAATTCTTTGTTTACAATAAATTGTGGACAAGACAAGACGTCGTGTATTCGTGTACTCGCCATAATAATATGTAGTAACTATTAGTATACCGTAGAAAGTGTATAAATTAAGCACTACAAACTTAATGGCGTATACGGTAGACCGTTTGGGAAAATAATCTCAAAATGTGGGCGGTTTGGGTGATTGTTTATTACACAAAAAATACTATTTGAGAGATTATGTATGAATAGGTCTAATGTTTATAGGTAAATTAATTTGTATATTGTGTAATTATGCACATTGCACATACCTAGTCAATTGAAAAAATAAAATCACATGTATTATATATTTACATAATTAATAATGAACTCAAACTTTAAAAAGAAATTGGTATAGTAATATTACAGTAAATGATAAATCAACAATTCATAAAATAAAATCACTTACATAAATAATACCATTTTTCTTATTGAGATAATAAGATTTATAATAAAACGTATTGATAGAACAATATTGTTATATAGTAATGTTGTACGCATAGACGCATAGTCAATATCACTTACGAGTCACACACGTAGAAATAATTTTATTCCCCCAAAACTGTATAAATGATTATTGCTTAAAAGGACTATTCATTTTTAGGTCAAAATTATTAAACTCAACCAAACAAAATTAAGGTATACTTATGTAATAAGTATACAAATATTCAAAGGTGGGCATTAACTAGTTAAAAAGTTACATTTTCTAGAAATTTTTTGACTTATCAAGTTAGTTAATAAATCCGGGAGTACGTGACAATGAAATATTCCATTTCGTTAGTTAACTAATATTCTTGAAAATGTAAAAATACAAATGAATCTTAATATAATATATAATATAATAATATTATTTTTATAAGATCCATTAGTAACAATAAAAATACATTTTTATATCCTTGTAAATTGTAATATTATGATATGGCCAAGAGGAAGATGATATCATTAACGTCCAAACACCTTATTTATGCCATTGACAAATGAAAAGTACGATTCAGAGCTCAAATTACAAAAAACGGGAATATTTGTATATAAAAAAAAGTTAGGTAAGGTAGGTCAAAGTTTACTTCAAAATGATTTTGTTATTTTGTTGTAATCCAAAAATTAATAACTATGAGTACATACTTGAAATTGTAAAAGTAAAAAATTCTTAATACTTTTTAAAATAAGTAAATAAATAACATTAATAACTTGTCTCCATAATAAACCTTGCATTCTAAGACAACAATTTTATTTCATTGTTATATTTTATATACGTATTATGTGTATACTGTGTAATATAAATATTAATTGTAATATTTGTACATGTACATATTGTTTAAATTTAATGAAAATAAAGTTCAATTAAATTATTTAATGATAAAGTTAGATATGGTTATTCAATCATTTAGAGAATTATATTTGAATAATATAATTTTAAGGCACCTAAATGTAATTTGACTACTAAGACAAGAATCATTCACCATCTACACAATTTTATTAGATTTGTAATTTATAAAAATTGATTGTGTTTATAAATAGCTTAAAAGATTATCTATGGATCCCAATCCACCAAGGCGTGCGAGAGGTCGGGCTCGTGGGGGACATCCTCCTCCTAATCAAATAGGACAACCACGAGGACCTCCTCCTAATCAAATAGGACAACCACGTGGACCTCCTCCTAATCAATCAGGACAACCACATGGAGCTCGACCAGTACAGGCACCACCATCGCGGCCACAAGCTAGAAATATGCCAAGCCAATCTGGTCCACAAAGTGTAAGAAATTTATTTTTAAATTCAAAATAATTTAAAAGTATTTATTTATGTTATTTCATTTAGGTTGAACAAGTAACGAGTGGATTAGGAAACTTGAAAACAGGTACAGCTTACTTAATTAATATACATTATCTTTAAATATCTCAAATGTTTCAGGTATTTAATCACTAAAAAATAACATTTAATGAAGCCAACATTTTTGGTAATGGGATAATGGGGGGGGGGGGGGGGGGGGGGGGGTAGGAGGATGTTGAGATATTAAAAACCATTTAAATAATTGTTTACATATTTACACTCACATTTTTTTTACTAATGTTTAAAGTTAGTTAACAGCATTAACTATTATCAAATCATCATAGTATTGTAGTGCTAAATAATTATTTAAAATGAGTAAGTTGTCTTTTTCCATTATTTTTCATGTATTTTCTTCAACCACAGATCAAAATGTTCAGTCTTCATCCAGGCTTTTTATTTGCATGATAATCTTATGCTAATGCTTTTGAAAACATTGTATTTTTTTCCAACTCAGAAGGGGTTTATATTTTTTCTGTACCCATTATACGTGGAATGTCCAGAAAGTGTACTCAATTTTTGTAGACTTCAAAACAATTCATTTAAAAAAAAAAATTACGTGGTTACATTAGTTTATTTGTGTGCTATTTTTCCACAGAGTCTCCATCCCTTTCAATGCAGGTTGTGAGGCAGTACATACATTTTTTGGTGCTCGCATGTCCTCCTTTGTCCATTTGTTGACCGCCTTTTCACTTCCTCATTTGTTGAACATTTTTTCCCACCCATGTGTTTCTTCAGGGAAGTGAACAAATAGTAATCTGAAGGCACCAGGTTGGGTGAATACAGGGGGTAGTTCAAAATATCCCATCCAAAGGAGTCCAACAGTTGCTTCAACACATTGACCGTGTGGGGTCTGGCATTATCGTGCAGCAGACAGACTGCTTGTTAAACTGACCTCTCCTTTTATTTTGAATAGCTCTTCTCAATTTTTTTAGGGTCTCACAATACAATACCTTGCTGTGTTGATGATCTCTCCTAAGGTAAATATTCAATTTATATGATGCATTTGTGCAGTGTAGTCAATGTAATAAAAATATATTCCCTATAGTCGTGAGAGCCCCAGTAAACTTACTTTCTGGACATGCCTCGTATTTGCTCATAACTAAAGAAAAACTGTTTTTGACCTGATCAAAATTAGCCTTTTAAAATAATTTCTTTTAAAGGTAACCATTTAAAAAAACTAACCTATTTTTCCACTTGAAAATTATTATCTGGTATAAAATAATAATTCATACCAAACTTTTATGTACATTACAGCATTCCTCTTGAAGGTTTGAAACATCAAATACATACCTGATTTATTATCTAGTTAATATGATTATTGATTATGTAATTTTAACAGTCTAGAGTGTATTGTATTTATCAAATAATTTCATATGTTTCATAACAACTGTTCAAAATATATTAAACAATATATAATAATGTTGTCATACAGTCACTAACAAACTACAATGTGATGACACTGCTAAACCGACCAATGATTGGTCAGATATTACATTTTTTACGTCACATCCTCTAGTGCATTATTTTAACATTTAAACAATAACTTAATTTTAATGAATGATTTATGCTTGACCCAAATATAATCTATTCTTCCAATGTACAAAAATATACTCTGTCTAATATTAGAAGAAATGTCTAGTATCTAATTTTTGGTTAAATGTGTTGAACTTGTAGTTCCCATGCACAGTATAGCCATGGCTACAAAATGTATTTTTTTTTATTGAACAGAATATAATATATTATTTAATTTTGTCTGTAAATTAGTAATCTATGTATTAATATATTGTCTTTCATCTTAGAAGATGCACTAATTCCAATTGGTCGAGGAGCAGTTCGTGGTCGCCAACCTATAGAAAATATATACTATAGGATAGAGAGACCAGAATCATCAACATCTAGTGATGGAAAAATAGGTATAGTGTACGACAGTAAAATGTTTAAAAACGTTTATTGTTAAGAGTTATAAATATTAGTATATTAATATAAGTTCTTTACATTTAGTACTGTGTACAACTGTATTCATTTTAGTATTAAGAATAGTAAACAAAAGTTTGAAAAAGAAATTTTAAAACGCACTAGAACTTTTACAAAATCTAATGTTTTGTTTTTATTATATTTTGTCTATAGGTAAAGGCGGACAAGATATTCAGTTGACATCCAATTATTTTCCGATAACCACCTATACAGATTGGAGTTTATACCAGTATCGAGTTGACTTTAACCCAATTCAAGATAAGATAAACGTTCAAAGAGGCCTATTGAGCTCACACAAAGAACTTTTAGGAGCATATATTTTTGATGGATCAATGTTGTTTAGTAGCAAAAAATATATACCAAACGTAAGTTTATTATAATTTTTTTTTTAAATTAATATTTTAAAAGTAATAACAGTTTTATTTTTATTTTAGACTTTAGAGCTGACATCAAAACGAAATTTTGATGACGAAATAGTAATAATTACTGTAAAATTTATTCAAATCATTGAAAAGGGTGATCATTCTTCTATCCAAATTTTTAATTTATTGATACGTAAAGCCTTGATGAACTTAAACCTGTCACTGGTTGGAAGAAATTATTATGACGAGAAAGCCAAAGTAAATACTTATTATACTTTATTTATATATAAAAATATATTAGATATTCTAAGTTTTGTATTGGAATTGCTACAATTTGGAACTATTTTTAGCTCATTCAAAATATTGAAAAATAAAATAATAGTAATTTATAATTATTAATTAATGAGATTTAAAAAAGAGTCTGAAATAATAATGCTACTTTTAAATGATGATCTGTATTTTTAATTACATTATTGGAATGGAAACATGATAAATTTCTAAAAATGTAAATATACTAATATTTAATACTGAACAATTAGGTTTTTTAGGTTTTTATTAAGAATCTTTAAAGGTTAAATGAGCTGAGTAAAATACCGAGTAGTGTATCTAATTTTGTTGTTCATTACACGCTATTTATCTTTGCTTAGGGGGTTCCAGTGAGTTATTTTCATAGGAGTAAAATTTAGCAAATTATGTGGCAAGGACAATGTGTCAATGTGTGCAAGTGTAAATGAACATTAGTGTGTGTGCGATTCTGTAACAATCCTAACAATTAACACATCCTCTAAAGAACGGTCCTAGAATTTTTAGAAATATTAATTTCTTCAATACATATAGTTGAACAAAAGTGTTGTATAAACTGAAATTTTTAAATATTATAATACTGTCAAAAGTTCAAAATTTAAAAAAAAAGCTTCAACCGTTCTAATGAGGAGATGTTAACAAATGTTATTATTTTTAAGGTATTAAAATTGAACCACCTAAAGTCTCACAATCAGATCTCGGCCCAGCGGAGGGTCTAAAATCCGTTGGAACTACCTTAAGATGTTAATTTATGAAAAAAAAAAAACTGAAAAATATGTTTAGTAGGTTTAAAGACGTGTATGTATCATTGAGTAGTCACTGTAATCGATGTAAGATTTGAAAATATGTTTAGTAGGTTTAAAGACGTGTATGTATCATTGAGTAGTCACTGTAATCGATGTAAAATTTGAATTCAATGATTAGACCATTGTAAACACAAAATGGTACTGAGAGATACAAAAAGGAACAAGATTAACAATAATTAAAAAAAAAAAACTACAATAACAGATATTTAGTTTATTTTATATTAATATAAAATATTAATTATAAATATTGATTAGTGCGATCTTGCTTTGCAATGCTTGCTATTAAAAAATATTCGAGAAACCTATGAGAAAAATGTATTCTATGGGTTATAACCTAATTATAAAAATTAAAAAACCACTATTATTCAGTGGCTGATCAATAATTTTTTATGGAACGTGCTATGTTGACAAAAAGCTCCGTAGGTACTTATGACGAACAACTTCAAGGTATCAATGAATGTAACCTATTTTTTGGTAGTATTCTACAATTAATACATTTAGTTTTCTACACAATGCCGGATAAGTGATATCTAAGAAATTTATAATAATAAAAAAAAAGTTCAATACCTATGCGAAACTTCAGCTTCTATGCAACCCAATATTATAATTATAATTACAATTTATTATATTACTTGGTTTGATTAGAAAGATGAACAAGTTAGTTATTATAATAGGTAGGTTTTTTTCTTGTGATTATATTTTTCAAACTTATAACTATTACATTTATACCAAAATAATATATAATAAATATTTAAATTTAAACTTTTTTCGATGGGCTTTTTTTCCATGGTGTTTATTTTTTGAGACTTTTTTTAAAGATTCATAAATTAGTTGGCGAAACAGTCGTTAAAATTTCAAAAGTACAGTATGTGTGATCACAGATTATTAGGTTTATTTTAGTTGCATTCAGTAAGTTGCATGGGATAAATTTACCCTACTGATTATAATGTTTTAATAATATTTTGGTTGATAGTTGTGTTGGGACTTTTATGTTATTATCTACCTCCTCATGTATATTTATTTTTTACAAAAATGTTTAAATTATAAAAATATAAACTACATATTTTTTTTCCTAAAATAAAGTATTAATTATTAAAATTTGGTATAATCTTTATTACACATATTTGCAAAATAATAAAATTAGTAATTACATTCAGTTATTTAAAAAAAAAAAACTTTAGAATAAGTATACTAAAAATGATTCGTATTGGAACTTCAGTTATTCATTTGTCATATTGTTGTAAACTTAGAATAACCACAACCGTTAAACGTTCATAACATTACATTTAAAATTTTTCTTTCATATTTGTAAAAAAATTTTTTAGTTGAAAACATGAAACATATTTAAAATTTGTATATAATCAAATGTAACACATTAAAAAAATTGGTTGACTACATAATTAAGAAGAAATAGATTATAGAATGAGAATAAAGGCTATCCAGTGATAGAATATATTATATATCAGTAGTACCTACTTATTTGAAATTTTTTCCATAATCCTTTATATTTACATTGTATTTTTTTTTGTTTATTATAGATCAATATACCGAAGCATAGACTTCAACTATGGCCTGGTTATGAAACTACTATTGGAATGTATGATAGTGGTCTATTATTACGGTCAGAAATTTCAACAAAAATCATGAGGGAAGAGACTGTTTTAGATTTTTTAAAAGATTGTGCTGATAATAGAAACAGAGACCCTCAATGGATGGTCAGTAATATATATTATGATATAATATTTATATTTACTATCAAAATCTGGTTTAGTTTATTTTAAGTCAGTAACATGTAAAGAATTAACTTTATCAATTAAACTCTTAAAGGGATTGCAAATTGACAGTTTTTAAGGTGTTAATAATAGGAGATTTCTAAATTGTATGTGTGCGGGTCTTGTAAATGGTGCGTAGCAATCATTGTAGTGTATGCACGTGTATATAAAAGTAATAGTGGAGCGCTCCCGCCCGCACATGTACAAGTCACCGCCTCTGCGTTGCGCACGTGAACGGTAAACAATTTATTGTTAAGCTCATTTGTATGTACTTTTTGTCCTTCCTACTGATTAACCTAATAATACGATAATATTTCAGAAAACTGATCTGAATTTGTTATAAATTGAGATCAATCAGTCCACATTTTAAGATTTCTGATTTAAATTCTAAATAATCAACGTTTGAAAATTCTGAAATTTCAAAATATTCAAACTAAATTTGTAGTTGTTTATATGTAATACAAATACAAAAGTATGCGCATAAATATGGAAGCATATTTTATAAAATATGTGGGAAAAAACAATTTTTATTTCTGTATAAGTACAATGCTTATGAAAAAAATACAATAAAATAATTATAAAAATATCAAAATGATGTGTTACATTGAATAATTACAATTTCTAATATAAGGTTTCAAAATATTTTTAAAATAGCTAAACAATCGTTCCACATCAACCGATGTCATTTGAGCATATTTGAGGCACATAATATCTGAAGGCGATAATTCCAAATTTTTAGAAGGGTGTCTGCCAATCATTATTTCATTGATGGTTTTAAAATTAAGATTTTTTTCTGTAACAGCATGAATTTTTTTTTTTACAACATCTATTTGTCTGCTTACAAGTTTTAATTTCCCGTAGCTGATTCGACAATTTGCATACTATCATTTATAGATTTTTTTTTGTTTCTAATTTTGTAATTGTATGTTCAATAAAACTAAAATTCACTGAGATGAAAATTAAATTATTTTTCAATGTTTAATTTTGTATAATATTTTGAGATTTTCTAATAGCCATAGAGGTTTCTGGATCTAATTTTGAAATAAATTCTTGTATTTTTTTAAAGTGCTCAGAATAATATTGATGAGCTACCAACCATGAGCCCCACCTAGTAATTATTGGCTCAGGTGGTAGAGTACATGACTTTAAAAATTGTGGTACAATTTGGAGCTTTAATATATAATATTCTTTTTTAGGTTAAATTTAAAATGGGCGTTATAGGTAGTACAGTGCTGACACGCTATAATAACCAAACTTACCGAATCGATGATGTGGACGAAAACTCAAATACCCAATCAACATTTAAGAAGAAAGATGGATCGAGTATATCTTACATCGACTATTATAGAGAAGTATGTTATTTATGAATGTGTATAGTTTAATTATAGTTGCATTATAATATATATAGTTTTCTATGTTTAAGCTTTAAACGAGGTTAAGACTGCAATTATTTTTTTTTTTTTTTAGAAACATAAAATAAACCTGAGCAATCATCAACAACCAATGTTGGTATCAAAGAAAAAAAAATCTTTTAAAATTGAAGGTGATGAATCTGAGCTGGTCTACTTAGTTCCTGAATTATGTACTTTGACTGGATTAACTCAAAAGATGAGGTAAACAGATTTATACAAAACATTAAATTGTGTATTTGATGTACAAAATCAGTGGCGCTGATGTCATCTGAAATACTTATGATAAATTTCTATACAGTAGTATACATACCAACCATCCCATCCCTAGGGTTCATTGTATCACAAATATCCCATCTACGACCTCTTCCCCCTTAAATTATTCATGAGTTTTATGATATTTGTCACATGCAAACCATAGGATCAGCACCACTGAACAATATAATGCTTGCTTGCAAAAAAAAAACAAATATAATATTATTTCAATTTCTATTAAGACAACAGAAGAACTATCTCAACATCTCAGTTTAATTTTGGTTTTTATTGATCCAAATTTTAGATTCTGTGTAGAGCATTAAATGTATTGGTTTTTTAATGATGTACTCTTTTTATGGTAGAAAAAACTTTGATTTTCTACTATGAGGGTGTCTGGTAGACAATTGGATCTAATTAATACTTTTGATTGGGGGATCGAAAGTAATAATTCTCAGGACTTCAAGATCTGGAAAAATAAAAAATAGGGAAAAACTCAAATTTTAATTTGTTATTTTGTAGTAATTCACAAATCAATATTTAATATAATATTATACAGGGTGTGTCTTATGTCATTGTACGCGGGTTTTTTAAACGATTATGGGTTGATGACATAGAATAGAAAGTTTAGTAAAATATGCATTAATACTTTCAAATTAATAATAATTAATTATTATATTATTAATAATAATTGGTATAGGTTTAGTTTACAAGAGCAAAATAATTTTTTCTTATAACTACCTTTTTATACACTTAAGTAGTTTAATCGGTAATCTAATGACACTCAAAAAAAAAGAACATAAACAAGATTGTTGGCAAACATAGTTGATTATTTTAATTTTATTTGTTATTTTAGGTAATGGTAATTAATAACTTCACAGTAACTTTTCCCACAATATCATAAATTTGAATTCTCTATTAGGTGATTAAAGTAATAATGGGAAATTGGTAAATGGTATTCGATTGTTGACAATAATGTCTAAAGTATGTATGAGGGTTAAAAAAAATGTGTAATGAAAAAAGTGCAATATTAAATGGTACACTTCTCGTAGTGGGATGAACTTGAAATTTGAACCATACAGGTTCCCTATATTGGTAGGTATCGCATGCAAAGTATGAATTTAAGAGTTTAAATTCATAACCCTTCTTATTTTTTTAGTTTAGGACATTTACATTTTATTTTGTACTTTTCCTATCATAAATTCCTATCATACTTTTCTTACAATATAATTAATTAACAATTAACAATAGCTTAGGACTAAGGTAATACCTATTGGTATTTGATTTTTGTTATAATAATATTGAAAATCTGTAATTAATTCAGATTAAAAATATGCCTAAGTTAGGTACAAACCTATATTGAGATTGACTATTTATCTAAATATCTTGCAAATAGTTTATTTTAAATCACGATTATTGAATAATTCTTAAAGAATTTCAACTGCTAAATTCATACTTTGCATGCGATACCTACCAATATAGGGAACTTAGGTTCAAATTTCAAGTTATAAAAGTAAGGTATAAGAAACAATTATTTAGCTCTTGAAAATTAAACCTTTATTAATTATTTCAATTAAAATTATTAATGTATATTATACTAAACTTTAGAGGACCATAGTTAATAAGCTAGCAAACCAAAATTGATGATTGACTATCAAAATTTTCAAAAAAATAAGCTTTATCAGAATCCATTAAAAAATTTAGAAGTTACCATTTGAAAAAATAAACTTGATTTTGCTATT
Organism: Metopolophium dirhodum; assembly: GCF_019925205.1. Taxonomy (NCBI): domain Eukaryota; kingdom Metazoa; phylum Arthropoda; class Insecta; order Hemiptera; family Aphididae; genus Metopolophium; species Metopolophium dirhodum. The sequence goes on from NC_083566.1 coordinate 22,354,699, forward strand.
GGTACACCTGTGTGTTTAAAAAATTTGAAATTGTTATAAAAAAATTGCCTGTTAAAAATAAAGAAACACATCTTTTTTCTTTTTAATGAAATTCTATGTCATTGATCCATAATTGTTGAAAACCCCCGCGCACAATGACATAAGATACTCCCTGTATAATAATTAATATATTATATTTTAAATTTAATACAAAGTTCCTCATAAATTGTTCTTAGTGATAAAAAAATATAAAATATGTAGTTTCAGTTTTATTTATGTCCTTTTTAAGTTAACATTATTCGATATTCATTATTCATCAATAGCGCAAAATTATGTAAATTATTTTGTAATTAAAAATTGATGATTTATAACATCATAGACATGGAAATTTAAAACAAGATTCCACTCAAGTTTTTTACTGAAATTTAAATAAATGTTAAGTGTAAAGTCCATGCATTTTTTACGAGCGATTGAAGTCCAAATTTTGATGACATATTCAAATATTATACAATTTATCCTCAAATAACTTAAGTTGTTATTCAAAAAATAATAATTGTAGAAACTTAAAACATTTTACTATAGTATGGCTTAAATTATCTTTTCTTAATTGCCTATACACAATGAGGATTTAAACATATTTAGACTAATTTAATGCTAACTATAGGTATTTTTCTAGAAATGATTATGCTCAAAAAGTATTGATATGTAATATTACTTATAACATTTAATATTTATTTGTACATTCATCTAATATATACTGTTGGCAATTACAGAGATAATCGTTTTCTCATGGCTGATTTGGCAGTGTATACAAGAGTAGGTCCCAGTGAGAGAATTGGCAAGTATAACAGTTTTATAAATCGAATTCTTGATACACCCAAGGTAAATATTTTTATTGAAATATTGATGAGTAAATAATATATATTTTTCCTTTAATTTCTACTGGATATTTAAGTCTGCAGAATCACTATCACAATGGAATTTAACATTGAGTAATAAACTCGTTACATTTAATGGTCGTGTATTAACACAAGAAACACTGCAAGGAAATCAAATCAAATATCCAGCTGGTAATACAGCTGATTGGACAACTAGCTTACGATCTGCACCTATGTTCACTTGTGCTGAAATAAAACGTTGGGCAGTACTTGGTCCACAATCGAATGGTGGTCAAGTTAGACAATTTGTCAAGACTCTACTTACAGTTGCTAAAAAAATGTCATTTAATTTACCACCACCTGAAATGTTAGTATTGGTTATTTATTATTTAAAACATTTTATAATTTAACTCAATTTCAAAATATACTGTTTTAATTTTTATTTTAGAGTTGATTTAGATATTTCAAATATGAGACCGTATTTAACTACTTTGGATCAAGTAATAAATCGAATGAATCCGTCATTTATTTTATGCATCATCAATCGTAATGATCACTACCATGTCCTTAAAAGACAACTTAGTATCGATCGAGCAGGTAACCAAAGATATTGAAACTATAGATTTTTTCATGGATTTTAATGTAGGTTGGTTTCATGGACACTTAAATAATCGAGTTAGATTAGATGAGGTCGGCTTCGGGTCTTACCTCGGGTCTACTATCAGTCTATCACCCTGTCTACTATAAGTCATGGTTGGGTTATGAGTGCTCACTGCTCACATTTAACCGCATTAAACGGCTGTCACAAAACTGTGCGTTTGGGTTGGTTCGGTTGTCATGATGTAGTGGGCGGGACATAGAGTCAACCCGCCAAACACTGATTGTGGCCAAGCTCTAAGTACCATCAATTCACATATTTACTAAAGTAAAGAAAATTAATTAAATTGGTAGAACAGTTAGTTCTTTCTACTCAATATTGATCTCATGGTACTTCTCTTGTAACTGAGATTTAAAATATAAAATTTGATATTTTAGTGCATAAAATAGATTAATATTAACTTATAATATTTTCCCAAATAATCATAATTTTTCTTATTAAATAATATATGGTATTAATTAAATTCTCAGAATAAAAATAAATAATATTCATCAAAACGGATTTTCTGTACCAGATGTTATTGAATATTATAATCCTGGTCTTAAAGTTTTGAATAACGGTAAACACTAAACAATAATAATTATATTTTGAGTTGATTTGGGTTCAGAGCTCTAGTTATTACTTATTAAATGCATAAATATATAATTTAATAGTTATGATTAATTCTAATATCATAATGTTAATATCACTGCTCACTGCTTCTGTTTAAACTCAATTCAAATACCTCGAAATATTTATTTTTTAGTGCCCTCTCAAGTAGTGTTGATGAGACAAATAGAAAAAAATAATATGTCAGTATGTACCAAAATTGCCATACAAATCAATTGTAAACTAGGTGGAGCACCATGGCGTGTTGTTATCCCTGAAAAGGTATGATTATAATGTATATTTGTGCTATATACAAATTTAATATATTAAGAGACCTAATCATTCTATTATGTCTTTTATCAGAATATGATGATTGTTGGATTTGACGTCTGCCACGATAAGCAAAATAAAAATAAATCTTATGGTGCATTAGTAGCGACAATGAATGATAGCCACACTGCTTACTTCAGCTGTGTTCAACCACATGAAAGTGGTCAGGAACTTTCAAGCTATTTTGCAATGAGTATTGCTAGTATGTATATAATTATATTATTTATTTTAAAATTAAAAATTAAATAGAGAAAATAGAATTTAGTATTTATGGTACCGGTCTATTGTGCAACCTACCGACACTTATGGGACCTAGCATGCAACATTCAATATGAATTTGTCGTATATACTGATAATATCACTTACTCATCTTTTTAATAAAATGCTTCCTTCATCTTCATATATGCTAAGATCAGGGATTTTAATTATCTTACATTGTTTAATCGTATTTTCTCCACATTTACATATAAACAATTTTAGTTTAATATTATTATTATTTATTTCTGTATGCAACAAAAAAATCTTCATTTATTGCCATGAGCGTGAAAATGTAAAACCTAACCGACAATAATTGTTCAGCTGTGCACGGTGAAACATGAATTTTATTATGAAGATAAACTTGATAAGTTTTATTTAGTTTACTCAAAATGTCTCAAATTTACCTACCTATTTAGTTAAAAATGTTTTTTAATCTTATACCTGCTGTTAAATGTTAATTGCAATTTGTTTTGATTTTAATGTCAAGAAACATATCCAACTGTAATTTATTTTTATTAAAATTAGCCACATAAAATACAATGACAGATAAACATTAATTTTAAAGTATATAAAACATATTTATTATTTTAATGCCTTACTACAATGTGGAAAAAATAATTCAATGGATGCTCAAGCTCTGTATCACCCACATGCTTGGTGTCTACAACTTGCCTATGTGTAAAAAAAATGTATGTGGAAATCTTGTTGATTAATAAAAGCACAAACTAATTTAGGAAAATATAGTGCACTGTTGATGTTGCCCCAATTGCTTTAATTTGTATGTAAACTATAACCCTTTTAAAATTTTAGACACTCATTGCAGTAGAATATTTTTTACTTTTTATAAAAAAAAAAGTAATCGCTTAATCTACAATAACTTATTAATCACTGATATATTATGAAGTTTATTTTAAAATGTATACCTATGTATTATTATTTGAATATTTTCTTTGTTTTTTAGAGGCTCTAAATAAATATAGATCCAAAAATAAAACACTCCCAAATAGCATAATTATATACAGAGATGGTGTGGGAGATGGACAGTTATCATATGTCCATCGAACTGAAGTTGATATGGTAAAGGTTGGTATCTACATTAAAAATTATGTTTCCATGTACAATGTTAGTGATTAAATTTAATATAAATAATTTTGTTTATAGAAAACTTGTAAAGATTTCTACGGGGAGAAAAAAGTTGGCATGGCATTTATTATAGTTAAAAAACGAATCAGTACAAGATTTTTTTGTAGCAATCCTAAAAATTATCAAAATCCACCCCCTGGAACAGTGATTGATAATACTGTCACTGACCCAACTATGTAAGTATATTTATAATTATTTTACTGTAATAAATTACTGATTTATGAACTAGCCATCCACTGTACACAGTGGGGTTTTAAATTTAATTTTTCATACCTATGTGGTTATATTACACAGTGATTAAAATTAAATTAAAAAAAGTTACTCTAGATACTTGTCTTTGATATTTCAAGTTGACTTATGTAAGACTGAAAGGTCTTAACCGCATGTGTTGTTATGTAGCTTAAATATTAGAATGAATTGTCTTATTATCAAACTTAAAGGTAACAACATTATCTGTATTCTCTACAATAATTAATGTATAAATAAGTTATTAGAATGCGGGTATTTTCAAATTATTTAGTAGCTGAAATTCATACGACTTTCAATTTAATTTGCTTAAGCTTTATAATGTAATACAAGTTCTTCATAAGTTGATCTTTAGTATTCTAAAAATTAAAAAATTCCTCTCACAGTTTTAGTTATTTATATTTTGTTGTAATTCAAAAAATATTAATCACAAGGGAAAAGCACAAGGAATAAAAGTCTGATAAATACAGACTACCTACACAATATTATAATGTTGACGTTGTATATTAAGATGTAAAAACTTACTTACTTTCATACTGTAACTACTGTCACATTGTACTGTGTACATTTTACTAATATAACTTATAGACTTAAGAGGACACCATACCCGCATGCCTTGTCAATCTTACAAATGCATAACATAGCAAATTGTACGTTCTGAATAATTCTTTTATGTTTAATTTTAGAGTGATTTTGTCTATGATAAAATTTAAATGTAAGGATATTATCTAGACGATGATGTTGGTTTATTTTTATATTTCAATTTTAAAGCAAATTATGAGCATTTTAAAATGTACAAATAATTTAATATTTTAAAATGCTCATTACTCGCTTTAAAATTGAAATATAAAAATAAAAAACTTAGTCTAGATAATATTCTTAGTTCTAAATTTGTTAATAAATAAATTCACTCTATAATTAAACACAACAGAGTTATAAAAACTAATTATTCAGAACATACAATTTTCTATGTTTTTGTAAGATGGAGGCAAGATGCACAAAATAATAAAAAAAAACAGGTCCATGACTCATAATATATATTCTGTTAGGTACAGCAATTATAAATAATATGTATCATCATTTTTAAAATTTATAAATGGAATAACATTTTAATGCATTACAGGTACGATTTTTACCTGATCTCTCAAAATGTAACACAGGGTACAGTTACCCCAACTCACTATAATGTAATTGTGGATACTCTCAATGAAACTACTGCTACCAATATTACACCCGGAATTATGCAAAAACTTACCTATAAGTTGACTCACATGTACTATAATTGGTCGGTAAGTACTAAGTATTAATTGTTTAAAGATGAACATAAAATGAACCATATATTTTTATAATTTTAATGGGCATTTTTCTATAGGGTACAGTGAGAGTTCCTGCCCCATGTCAACTGGCACACAAATTAGCATTTTTGACTGGACAGTCACTCCAAAATCCTGCAAATCCTGGTTTGGAGGATTTACTGTACTTTTTATAAGTTTTTTCACTGACCACTGAATATTGAATAATAGTACCTAACGAATAACGATTAGCCAAATCGGTACATTTTAGATTTAAATACACATGTTTTTAATTTTCATAACTTTTTTTTAGATATTTTTTGAGAAAAGTACATATTATTGTAAAATCTGAATAGATTAAAATCTTATCTGGATGATTAAATTAAAATTGTAAACAAAAATTATTAAATTGTAGATGTTCTGGAGCATAGTAGTGTACAACAAACTGCCTAAATGTAAGCAACGACTGTGGTGGCCATTTTATTATATAATAATTACTTATTAGTTATTACCTATGATAATATTTAAACAATTTTTTTATAAATATAATATATAGGTAAGTTTTTTACAAGAGTTGTTTATTTGTATTTCTTTAAATATATACATTTTTCCATATAATTTTTTTATTTTTTATTATGTATTATGTGTGTATATTTGTTTTATATTTAACCCTGTAATCAAATTGTGTGGAATATTTGAAGGTAAATAGGAACAGAATGTAGATTTAATGTGATTGAAGTGTTTCAAGTATGTTTGAGATATTGAGTGTTGTCAATAATCAGTGTTCACTTCTAAAAGATTTTCAATAGTTCATTGTATAGGCTACTATTGTGTATTTTAGACCGTTTAGTTAAGTTTTTCAACGAGAAATAAAGATAGGTGAATACTGAATATAGAAAAATATATAAAATATAATACACATTTTTCAATAAAATAGTTCAGCAATAAGGTGGTCCTGGAGGGGCAATAACTTGAAACGAAGTTGTATAGTATAACAAGTCCTCTAGGGCCCAACTAGGTATATTTGGTGGGCCCCGTATGAAAAATTATTAGGAGGTAACGTAAAATGACATTTGCAAAACAAATAATTATTTTTATTAGTTTAATATTATATTATAGAGGTATACTATAATCATAGGCGCAAATTGACTAAATTTTTAGGGAAGACTCGAGCCCCCCTTTCTATAGGCCATATTGCTTAATACTGCGGAATATAAAAATTAGTACTAATTACTAGATTTTTAACTGGGGGGGGACTAAGTCCCCCAAGCCCCCCCCTATTTGCGCAAATTACTATAGTTAAAAAGTCAAAATTACTTACCATTATTTTCTATTGTAGGAAGTTCTTGACAATAAACATAGGTTAACCTAACCTATTTAAAAATCCTATACATTTTTTATTTCTTCCTCTTTCTTCAGTTTTATTTCCTTGAGATTTTCCTTTTGATGGAACCATTTTGTCATCGTAATTTATAATAAAGAAACAGAAAGTAGGTAATTAGGTATTAACAAACCGACAAGTAGACAAGTAGACAATTAATGTACGATGAACAAATGAAAATGTTGATAACCGGCAATGTCGATTCTTGATACAGATTAGGCAATAGGCACTATAGGTATTATATTACACTTATTATTGAAAATCAGAAGTTAAATGCACCATACATTATCATACAATAAACTGTAAAGTAAATGAGTAAAATACGATTGAAACCATTACTTTTTTGTCTATAATTGAAACTGACACAACTACATAGTACGGACGGTCTACGGAGTAGTAGGTACCTACACAATTATTAATTATTTCAGTAATTTCGTCAACGACGACCACTCACGAGTCACTACTAAATATTTAGTCATTACCACACGTCTTGTAGTACTTGATTGTAGTACTGGGCACACTGACAGTTGCCACAATGGTGTCCGATACCCGAAATATTAATTTTATTTTTAGTCTCTACGACAATAACAATCATGACGTTTACATAATACCATAGGGACAATCGTAATAATAGGTATTTACTATTTATATCTATTCTGTGGCATTACATACAAATTATGGCGTCGGGCTCATGGTTTAAGGAGTAATATTTAGGCAATTCACATGACACGAACATTTGGGCTTCGTCTATTTGTGAGTAGTAAATGAACATTAGTGAGCGTATCCGAGAATCGCTGACCGCTGTAATTACCGCGACTGCAACTCCCGCACGTCACATTTTCGCGTAAAATGAAATATAATTCACTTGGATAGTTGGATTTTACAGTTTTTTATTGTATTATGTCTTATTTGTTTTGAACAATTAAGTGGCCTGCTCGTGTGTCTTTAATAAGGGGCAATATTTAGGCAATATGCAATTTTAATGCCGCCGCCCATGTCATTTGTGTCAGTCGTCAACTACGATTAGTGTGAGTGTGACTGTATGCGCGGGTCCCGGACCATTTATCTATTCTGTGACCGGTTTCACACTGCGTGTGCGCACATGTCAACGAAAAATAAAATTTATGATTTTTTTGCTCAAAACACGCTTTACAGGAAAAACTCTCACGCATCGTAGAGTGGTCTGAATTGATTAAATTTTTTTTCGTTAGAAAGAAGAGAATTTTTTACAGGGCGCATGAATTTTTAATTTCGTTGCTTAAAACAGACATAATAAAAATAACAAAATCTTGTGAAAATTGGTCATATTCAAAGTCGTATATACGGTTTGGAAATAGAATCTTGAGAATCCAAGTTCAATAACCCCTGTAAGAAACGTTTCTCTTTCAAAAAAGTGAGTGGTGTCATGGAACACCTGGTAGAAACTAAGTTTCTATTCCAACAATTAATTTTAGTGGAACCATTAAATTTTTAAAATCCCAAGTATAAAAATATAAGAAAGATGACTTCTTAGTGTGTTGTAACGCGTAGTGTGTACTGTGTGATAACGTTAGAAATAGCCAATAACTAATTAATAATTTAATTAATAGTGTTACCGCTGACCATTAATAAATAAATTCTAGTATTTATAATCAATGGTATATTGTGTAAAAAGTCAAAAATCAGCTTATAATAATATAATACAGTACATTAACTATTTTTATTTTACAAGTGATAAAACAATTAGTATTAACTGAAACAGCGGGGGGTGATGGCCCATTGGCCCCCCGGCACACATGAATGAATTTGTTTTATAAGAATTTGTGCTTTTATATTTTATTTTTATTTTGTGTCTGCTATCACCTATTAGAACAGTGAAAATGGTTCAAATTACTACTTCAGCATCTTTTCTGATAGGAAAGTGAATCTAGTTAGTACTTTGTTGGGTCAAAACTCAAAAGTAAAAAAATTCCCAGTAGTTTTCACAAGCGTCGTGAAAAACAAAAAAAATTATCAAGTAAAGTTATTTTTACACAAAACTAGTTATCGACAAAATCGATTATGTTTTTCTGTTGTAACTCAAAAATGAATAGCTGTAAAAACTTTATATCCCAACATTTGTATATAATATAATATGAGAATTTACCTTACAAGATATTCAAAATATAATATTGACTCTTTTTAAGCTTAAAAATTTTTATTTTTAAATATTGTCAATAAATAATTATTTTCTCTCGGTCAAGTTGAACACAGATCCACAATTATTTTTTTTCAATTCACGTCTAAAGTTAACAAAATTCTTTAAAATTGCGAACATTTAAAAATTTTTGTCCATCTATCCAAGAGAAACTTTAAAAGAAAAGTTTACCGCTCAGTTACATTAATTTTGTATAAGCGTTTGAAATTCAATTTTTTACGATGGATATTCAACGTTAATTAATTATTTCTCTTCAAAAATTTTTTGATATTTTGTCGTAATTCAAAAATTAACTATAAAAAGCCCATCTTATAATAATATACTGTTCACATAACCATGAGCAAAACTCACGGGCAACGCCAGCGGAATGGCTAAAAATTAAAATATAATATAATTTTGTTTCCATAACTATGAACAGCAAAATACACCCAAAAGGACTCAATTTATCACAATTTTTTTCACGGGCAAAGCCGGGTTATTCAGCTAGTATTATATAAATAGGAAAATAAATTAGAAAACTCAATTTTTAAAAGGTCACCAAAAAAAAAAATGTATAATTCGTCAGTCCTTTTAGAATTAATACAATGATTTGTCAGTAATAATCTTTGGTACAAAACTTATTCTCAAGAAAACACGAAAAAAAATAAAACCAAAATCATTAAATATTTTGTTTTAAGTTTGATACACCCAAATCAATATTGAAAAATAAATAAAAAATAAACAATTCAACAACATAACTCTAACAGAATGTATAAAAAAAAAAAATAATAATAATAAATAAATAATAATAATCATCGATTAACACACTAAAATAATATTATACACTACCAGTTTGTTAAATTAAACGTACTCCTTAAGTAATATAAACTGAAAACTTTATAAGGAACATTTAGCAGCTAACTTAATGATCATAATGCGCTTAAAATCTACAAATAATAATAAAAAAACAAAGATTCATCAAAGAGGAAAAATACATCTGTGTTAAAAACCTAAAATAAAGTTTTGATAAATTCGCATAAACCACCAAGTTTAAAATAATATTAAATTTGTTAATTATTATTTTATATTAAAAAAAAATATATGTATGTATAACTATGTAAGAACACATTAAAGTTAATAATACTTGATAATGATTTGAAATTAGTAATTTAATTAAGATTATTTTACGTAAAAACGCAGTAATATAATAACGCGACGACCTACCCAATAAAATTAAGTCAAAAAAATTGCGATTGAAACTTTGAACCTATTTCAGACAAAGTATAAAATTTTTTTTTAAGATAAAATACTATCTATCTTTAAATATTTAATACGAGGACAGTTTTTAACAAGATGAGCTCTTGAGTTCACCAAGCTCGGCAAGCAGTCTATGGTTGATGTTGGGACTTGGACTATTGGTTTTTCCATTGGTCATTTGGTACCGTTCCTTGAGCTGGCTTAAAGCATTCAACAATCGGTTGTTAGCCGCGTCCAATGCAGCAATCTGGTGTTCTTGAGCCTCAATCACACGCTGTTTGTGAGTTAGCGTGTCAGACATTTTGCGCTGCTCACGTCTCAGTTCATCTTCCACAGACATCAACCTGAAGAATAATTGTGAAGTTTAAATTTGTCATTGAAGTCATTACACGCAATGCTACTAACCTAGCTATTATGTTTTTCATATTATCTGGTTCATTATCAATGATTTCTGGAGAATCTGGTTCAGATTCCAATTGCTGTTCAGCCTGCTCCAACTTTAATTTAAGTATTTGCACATTGGTTTGAAGACGTTCAATTTCCTTCTGGTACTGAATTTATATTCTTTATATATAAGTAAAATATAATTAAATAAATATTAATTTTACTTACGCTTATCTGATCATTGGAGCGATTAGTTTTTAATTTGTTGGCAATATTTTGATTTCTTGTGTCTTCATCCTCAGAAGAGTCTTCAGACATTCCACGACTAGAATCAATGGACACACGCCTTCTTAAAGGCATTTCAGCAGGGCACACTTTTTTAACATCTGTATAAAATATTTAAAAAACATTCAATCAAAAAAATCACCATTAACATTAATGAGCATGACATACCACCAGGTATACATTTAGGATTAGGGCTGACTCCGTTAACTTTGCTCGGAGACCATTTCCAAGCTAAGGATCTGGCCATACCACCACCATTGCACTGTGGATTAGTTCTTGGAGCTCGATGGGGTGGTAAGAATCTTGGTGCCACTTGAGCTACTTTATCATTAACTGGAGTATTCTCATCTTCAGAAGAGCTACATGATCGTGGCCGCTGTTTTCTTTGGTGATGATGGTGGTGATGGTGGTGGTGATGATGTTGATATACAGGATTGACAAATGCCAGAGGAGGCAAAGCAGCATTACCATTAGCTAATGGCGGTTTGCTATTGTTATTGGTCAAATCGACAGGACTTGAGCTCTGACTGTATGCTGCAAAACTCTGATAACCTGAGGATGCTACATTTGATAATGTGGAAATGGACATTTGGCTTCCCTTTTGCTGTTGGTCGATTTCTTCAACATCAGAATTGTGACCGTTATTATGATTGATGTGATGATGAGGAGTGAATCCATTGTACGTGGTAACTGGTTCATCAAATTTTAGCTTGGGGCAAAGTTGTAGGTTAGGTGAACCAGGATTGGACGAGAAGAATGCATTGCGGGGTAGAGTTGAAGCACGTGTTGTATTGGTCATAGGACGTTTTTCACACAATAATGTCGAACTTCCAACCAAATTATTTGTGCTGTTCAAAGACGACCCTTGTGTTGAGCCATACAAACGTTGAGAGGCGTCTTTCAATGTTGGATCATTATATCTAAAATTAAATACAAATAAAATATAATTATTGTTAAATACAAATTATATTTGTCAAGTTACTCCTCATATACACACCTAAAAATGTTTTGATGTTGTACAGGCTGGTAAATATTATTCGGTTCATTAGATGGTTGATTTTCAATGTAACTTTTTAATGGTGTTCGAACTCCAGCGGGCTGAGCCAGTGCTAATTGTATTCTTTCTAGTATCATGTGCAACTTTTCTACTTCCTGAAGACGTACTGGAGATATTTTTTCCACACATTCCATTAACAATGTATGAAGTATGCTCAATTGTTTTGCAAGGTCGATGTGTCCATCAAACTCAGTTGAGTGGTCTTGTGGAGTCGAATAACCATTTGGTACAGGACTCTGAAAATGTGATGAAATAATATATTTTTTAAATAGAATTATCAATAATTAGCTTATGATTGAGATTAAAATTGAGACTAACAGATATAATTTTCAAGAAAGATTTCATTGAAGCTGCTTCACGTTCCAAAAAGTCGTTCATAAACTCCATAAAATTTTCTTTTCCTTGAAATCGTGTGAAGTTTGCCAAGGTTTGCAGTGTTTTTGCTACCAGTGTCAAATTCCGTGCTGCTTTTTCATTTGGATATTCTGTAAAAGATATAAAAAAATCATTCAAATAAACGTTATATATTATATAAATATAAATGTATTTTAATCAGGGATTAAATTTGATGGAAATGCAGGGGGACTAAGTCCCCTACTTCGGATGGTGGTTAAAAGGTGTTCCCTTTAATAAATTAGGATTTTTTACATTACAAATTATAAAATTATGATATATGGAATGCTTAAGAGTATATGGAGACATTAGACCTATCTGGAATTCCCACTTTAAGCCCTGATTTTAATAGAAATAAAAACTCACCATGTGTAATGTTGAACAGGCTAGGTGACAAAATGGCTGGGCACAAAAATCTCAAAAAAATACAAGCTGAAATTAAATTGTCACTAATATCGTGGCGTCCAGAACCGTTCATACGTTCACGGAACCTCGTAAAACACTCCCGAAGTTCACTAAAACATCAAAATTCAAAATGAAATTAAACATGAACCTATATAAATGTATATAATCTCATACAATGGAAATGAAGTATGGGAAGAGAGTATACGATTCCATGTGGTTTCAACAGCATTTCTTAAATTAGCCTGCTGTTTGGCCAAGTTTGACGCACTTCCCGCTTTCAAAGGATCCACTTCGCAATCAAAACCAGTTTGCATGACATTTGACACAAGTTCACTCAGAGTCTCATGTAAATACTTTTCTCCAGTCAACTTTAAGTATGCTTCCATTGCCTTAGTGGCTAGTGAGTTCCCCCTGAATGTCAATCGATCATCTTCGACCTTTTCAATATCCATCATCACAATGTCAGACAGGAACTCTTTAGCTAGGTTTTCCTTTTGCATGACATGCACTAGAGCCGTGGCGATGTCTTCTTTGGCCTTGACTCCAACAACAGGTTCCAAGATTTCACAAATGGTTTTGTAATCCGTTCTCAAATACTACAACAATAAGGTACAACAATGGTATATTAGTTTTGTGATTATAGTTTGATTGGACACTCTGGGCCCGGTGCTTTGGTAATTAAAATTCTTTCAAATCTTTATCACCTGTAAGAATTCTTGATAGATTTGTACGGGCAGTATGTCAACACTCTGAAAACGGCATTTCACTCTCAAGGAAGGAGGGTCTTTGAGGGTTTTCTCCGTGGTCACCGGATACCACTTCTCGGTGAGAAATCTTGATGTGACATCATGTACTGGAATGCTTACGGTGCCTGTAAATACGATGAATAAAAAACTCTTAACTAGTATATTTTTAAAAATATAAATAAACTAATATAGGTACTACACCCGTACCGACTAAGAAGCTTTTATCCTTTTTCTTCTTTCGCTCGCCTTCCCGATACAAATGCACATTTATAACGTTCACCTGTGGTAGACTGGTGAAGTCAAAGTGTTCGCCCCAAAAACAGAGCTCGGATTTCTGTTTTGATGATGTTCGTGCAAACAGTGTTTTGTCCAAACATAGCTCGCAAAAATACCTGCATGGGTTAACAGTGTTAATAATAATATAACTATAAATAATGTTGTGATGTTCAATTAAAAGGAATTGTGACATTTTAATTTTTATAAATTGAATTGTATACTGTATATAATATTAGGTATCTTTAAAATTTCACAAAAAGTAATAAGTTACCTAAATGATAAATCTAGCAAAATTAAATTTTGTGCGCTACTGTAAAATTTAGAAAACCTATTATTACTGGTTAATGATAAAATACATAAGTAGGTATCTGGTATACGGTATACCTAAGAAATCATTTCGACATAAAATATTAAAAATAATTTAGTTTTGTACAACAGTAGCAGCTGTAGTTACTGTAGAAGATTCCTTTTTCTTTTTTAATCAAAATCGATAAAATCAAAACAGACACAATCATAGTGTGCAGTAAGTTGTAGATTAAAATATAGACGATCTCGTACCTTTTTTTGTTAGCCAGCCCTTTGGCTTCTAGAATCCATATTTTCAATGCATTTTCTGTGCGGCGTATGTGCTCCTGGTCGGGTTGTACGGATTTCCTCAAACTGTGCAGAAAACCGATGTGAATTTGTTATTGCTACGACAATATTATACAGAGTATTTGAAAATGTACAAACAACAAACCTGTACACCCATTTGTCGCGTTCTTCGGCTGTGCGGCATGAGAAGTACCTTGTGTTACCCGCTGGCAACGTCACCTGGAAACAGTTCTCCCGGCCCAGAACAGACGGGTGTAGCGGTTTGATCTCCACACCGCCGCTGCTCAGGTCCAATGATTGCATGATGCTCTGTGACTGGCCAGACAGAAGCGACTCGTGCGAACGGGACGTCCTCAGCCGAGGTCCGCTGCCCGGGCTAGCGTTTCTGCGATGAAAAAAACCGTAATTTGTCGTTATTATTTTTTTTTAATTCCGAACTTGTAGTGTACCTTCAATCAGTCTATACATATTATATTATAAAGAAGGATATTATGGTGTCTTACTACGTGCTCCCTCCCTCACCATAAATACATTTTTATCTAATTGATATTTCACAAAACGAATACCAGTGAGCAGGAACTCATAGCGATAGTTTATTATTATGAGGCTAGGAAAATATTTTTTTTTTTTTATACTCATAATAAAAAAATTGATACAACTGATTTTTAAATGTATAACTTATTTCCGAGTATTTTCTAGTATTTAAAAAGGAATGCTAGTTTTAAAGTTTGAACATGAGTCAGGTTAAGTATATAATGACGTAATATTATACACGGAAGGATGCACCTGTTAGTGGGGCACGGCGCCACTGGAGGGTGGTATTTACAATCTACAATAAAATATATAATATGATAATTTATAATGATATTATTGTTTTTCCTTACCCATCAGATTCCAGCGCTTTTTTTCGCTCCAACTTCGTGACGCTTTTGGTCCGTTTTAGCGGATTTGACCTGAACGATCGTTTTGAAAAGAAATTCTGTTGACAAAAAACTACATTGTAAGTAAATGACGATATATTATTATTATTATCGATGTAAATCACAAATCAGTTGCGTATTCAGTAATTTACGGCAGAAGGAGGGGTATATATAAACATTTTGTTTTATATAAACGTGTTAACATTTTTACTGAAAAAAAAACGTCAAAAAGAAGTTTTAACACCCAACCTCCGCCATTTTAAATGCATAGACAACAACAAAATCATCTCGATCGATATAAGTAGGTATAAATAGCCTAACCAACTAACCTATACAAAAATTACAAGCAAATAATAATAATTACATCACAACACTGTGCAACGGCGTTATCGGTTTACGACATCGTCTCGGCCCATGTTCGGATGATAACAGTTATTTGTGCTCGGAGTGAAAGTTTTAAACGAGGTTTTTTTCCCAAACATGAAACTGTTCTTTAAAAATTGCATGTATACATAATATAATATTATATTGTATTACGCGCACGAAATATAAAAAATCGCATCACCATAATATTCTTTAAAGTGATACCCAAAACAACAGCAGCCAGTGGGCGCAGTGCTCGATTTTGAAAACGCTTTTCATCCACGACCAACCCATCACGTCATGACCGTCGGACAATACATACAAAACAATACAACATAATATTTCGTCGTATATCTGAAAGCGCTCTTGTCCCGGAAAGTACATTCACAAAATATAGCACAAAGGTACACCGGCATAAACTATAAAATAAATAGGAATGTTTTTATTGAAGGGACAACTCTTGAGCCATTTTTTTTATGCAATGATGCACCCAGTACGTAACGCTTAATATTGTAACCATATATTTTATTGTCACCACGGCCTACCTATTATATCGGGGTAATTATAATATTCAAACATGCACATCTTGACGAATATATAAAATAAGACATAAGTATACAGTTGCAGAGGCAGACCCTAGGAATGTAAAATAAAATCTATAGTCAGCTAGACACAACAAAAGAATATAATAGTCATATATTATATATAAATTAAACACCTATATTAGTAATTTTAAAAACCTACTATAAACATATAAAACAAAATGTTGTTATTTTTATAAATCAACTATTAAACGAGAAGGTATCAACGCTGGGCCACATGAGCAATACATATATAACTTGATAAACTTGGAATTGGACGGTGAAAATAAAATCAATCATTTTCCTGTTACACTGCTGTAGTATAACCTGTATAACATTTTTCACGGTTATTGCACCGTAATAATCATTAATTTTTTGCCTAATTTATAATTGGCGTGATATAGGGAAACGGGTTGAAATGTTTTCTATCATCACTGATGATTCATCAGCATAAATGTACGATATTTTTTTACATTCTGTTAATAATACAAAAAAAAATTAACATAAACACATTTTCGAGTTTACAACTCAAATTTTTTTAAATATTAACTGTTTCCTATTTTAAATGACTACGAAATAGAAATAGAATGGTTATTTTTTATATCCTTAAAATCAAATATAATTTTGGATTGTTAAACAATCTCAGCCAAGATTTTAAGTTTTTACCATTATAAGACTGTAACATGTCACTATCTATTAACAACGAATTGTCCCGTCATTGGTAGGTATATTATATATAATTAATAGAAATAACTGCCTTGGAGGTGCTAATATTATAACGACACGTACAATCACAATGAAATTACAAAATTACCGAAGGCAAATCCTCGGTGATATAACGTTAACACAATTGTACGTACCTACTTACTACGCGTCTACGTGAGTAATAAATAATATATATTATAAAACCCAATTATATAAAGATCGGAGTAACATGAATACACGTGTACGTACCTGGCACCCACTTGTTAAACACATTTCTAAAATGTCCTAATCATTCCTAATAAATCTAAAATCACTGTTATTATAGGTATTACTTTTTATTACATGAGCTGGAATGATTTTTCAAAATAATTATAGATTTCGCGAAAGGAGTTTAAAATAAAATCATTAAAACAAAATTGTACGAATAGTTTGAAATGATTATTGATATTTATGATTAAATATTCGTTGTATTATAAGAAGTTAATATTTTATTATTGTCACATAATATTATGATTTAATATAATATGATTTCAAGTATAATAATGTATACTATAACCTACTCTGTAGGTATAAGATTTATTCATAATCACACGAAATTTCTAACGCCGGTTTTTTTTATTTGTTTTTGAACGATCTATAGACAATTTGCATATTCCTGTTCGATATTAGGTATCGTAAAGCACACCTTTCTTCTTTATTATTTTTTTTTTTTTGGACTACCACGTGCACGTCCGACAAAGTGGATCTTTCTAATTTCCTCATAAAAATAATTAGTACCTGGCCAACTACCATAAAATATGTATTAATGTGTACACAAGTACACCGATTCTATATTATAGTATACGTATATTATAGCGGATGCGCGCACGTTTTACGCTAGTTTGTTTGATGAGTCAATTTAGTTTTACGAGCGGAAACCCAAAGTCATCGCGTTGACATTAATTGTCCGTGTCTACCGCGCCATCGAGTATAATAATTTTCATACAAGAGAGACAATCTCTTTGAAGAATTTCTTCACTCTTTTTAAAGATCAAAACGTTGGACATACCTTACACAGAATATTATGTCCGCACGAGTCGTTATTAGCGTAGTACATAAGGTACCTGACGAAAGACATTTGTCGGTCGTTCCAAATTCACTACAAAAACAAACGTCCGACAAATTATCCTGCCAAATTATATCCATATTATAGGTACGAATATTACGATTTATACTCGACGATAATATATTATATAGGTAGAATTGACTAAAAAGTGTACGTTTCGCACGAAATATAAATAATATAATATACCTATTATTATGCTGTAGAACAATAATAATTGCTAATACATAGTAATTATTATTACGGGTTTCTATAATAATAATTTAATAATAACTCACCACAATTCTCGAGGGCGTGAGTTCCAGCGACCTGGTGTTTCCGAGCACTGGAGTCGTGGGAGCGCTTCCTCGGCGGCAGGCTTTTTCGTACGAAGTGTCTGCAAAAACGATAAAAACAAATGGTCAATATTAATAATTTTGTTTTTGCTTTTACATTTTACACAAAAAATACACATAACAATGATAATCAAACGAACGAGAATGTCCGGCGGCGTGTGGCTTTGTATATTATGCAAAGACTTCGACGATATTCGTTCGGGGTTTTTATTTACTATTCAATTTTTAGTTACTGATACTCTGAGCGCGCTGTCGGTATTATAACTAATAATATTACGAGGACGGTTATACTATAACTGCAACGAGACGTTTTTGAACGAGCGACACGACACGACACGACACAACCGGCGGACGAGCGAAAGCCAAATGATGTATAGAAAGCGCGGATAGATGCGTGCTGAAAAAAAAACTCTCCACGACAGATTGATCATGCAGAACGTCGTCGTCGTCGTCGTCGTCGTCAATTTCTCCTCCATACGGTCAACAAATAATATCCTATAAGGTATAAACACTCTCACGCGTGAGCACTTATATAAATATTCATATTTCATGAAGGTAATATAAACGGTGTTATTATATTATGATCTATGACCAATACGAATAATTGAGAGAGGACGTCTATTTACGGTTTCGTTTCGAGGGGTTTTAAACGGGCGAATTTTTAATAATAACGAATATTCACCGGTAATATTCAAAACGATATAATTATTTTGCGCGAACCAATACCGTTCTCGGCGATCAATATTGTAATAATAGGATTAGGTATTTATATTTTTTTTATAAAAGGGAAAACTAATGTGGCGTTTTAATTTTTTTTTATTATTCCATGTACGTGATTTCGAGAACTAAAAACCCTATGTTGTGATGAAAAAGTACCTATAATAATAGTTTTTGTCCACGATAAAGGTTTTAGTCTTCACATTTTAAATATAACATAATTATATACCTAGTGGCGATAGTATGCACACATTTTTTCAGTTTCGTAAGCACAACGATTGCGTACTCCGGTCCTCTTATTGTGTGTGCGCACAATATTCCTCTTTTAGGGCACGACTGTAACCTATGGAGCGACATAGCGTCTGTTGTCGTTTCAGAGTTTCAGACTTCAGTTGTCACGTACAAGTTTGCGGCACGCAACGGGTAATTCGTCCGTATTTCATTCCTTTAGGGGTGGGAGGGGGGGGGGGGGTGTAAGGAATGAAATACGGACGAATTTTGATGATAATATATTATAACAAAAGCGTCAACGAACTCTTGCGGTTCTTTTATTTTTTCCTACTCGGTACAATTATACACAGTAACTGTGTATATTGTGTATCATTGTATACTGATAATACGCAAGACGACGACGATGTTTTTGTATTACGATATCCAGTGACGGAGAGAGAGAGAGAGAGAGAGAGAAACACAATATAATGATAGTAATAAGATACTAAGCAATTTTAATACATTCTCAGTTCTCACGTTAGAAAACATAACTTTGCATCATTATCGTCAATACCGAATGATCCATCATCTATAGGTTATTAAATTGTACAATATAAGTTTTATCAAGCGTTAGTCGCCCCCTCCCCCCCACAACTCCACCCCTCACAAATACTTAGTGAGAAATGTCCACTATTTTGCTATCTATATTTTCGTGAAATTTTTATATTGTATTCGGTTGAGCAATATATTATATTAAAAATGATAACCATACTCCCGAGCACATAATCCGACGCCGATATTAAACAAGGACTTTATACCGCGGTGCGTACCGTTTCGGGAAAAATGCTTGCAGCTGGCGACCCTCGTGAACTCGTCTATCTGTGTATGACGATAATATTAATAAATATATGACACATAACAAACAATAGTGTCCTGTTAGAGTATTTTATTATTGGCGATTGTAATGAAAATACAACAGCGCACTTACTCCTAAGAAGAAACCAAACAAATACACGCATTTAAGTTATAATATATTATGTATAGCACGTTAATAGTTAGACATCCAATTAGTACACCTACCTAAATATTAAACTCAATTTACATGGATTAATTTTGTCACCTTTTTTTCGAGGTAACTAAATATATACATATGGCCACCAGAAATTCGAAACGAAAAACGTTTATTTTTTTTTTGTGTTATATAGGCATATAGCTTATATAGGCATATGCTTATATTATAATTAACATGGGTATATTATGTGTACACGGTAAATTAGTTCGAACACTTGACACACACGATGATAATAATAATATTATGTTATATTTTATATACACAGAATATGCATTTAACCATCAGACCAATAAAATTAAACATTTATAAGTTTATAAAAATGTATTATTTTTAACGTTTGTTTAATAAGAATTATTATATAAATCATAATTAAACAGTTTTTTTAAGACAATACACAACATGAAATCGTATTAAAATTACAAACAACATAATATACTATACACAACAACGTAAAATGTGAAAACTAAGTTTCGAGACTAAACACACTATATTTTTCCACAACGATCTGTTTTTGAAAATCGGTTCATAGAAATGTATTATATTGTGCATGCGAGTCGAAAACAACATCGAGGGGCGGAACCATATCGCGCGGTATAAAAGATTGGTGACAACAGACGTAACAGCTAATGGGAGAGGGGAGCGGAAAGTAGACCTTGACTCTTGTTTATTATTAATTAAAAAACCGACTAACCTTTCGACGTCCGAACCACCGCTTCGATTTGATTTTTTTAAACGATCGACGCTCACAATTGGTTCGGTATAATATATTATATCGTACACGGTTAATATATAAGTATATTGTTTGTGAAATTATGCGACTTGTATTGACGAAATGGTATTTAACGGCAAGTCGAAGACTTCTGTTAAGATTCAAAAAAATGAATAATACGTCTGGTCATAATACGCGCGAGATTCGTTGGCGTACGTACCAGTTTTATTATTTGTTTTATGTTTATATTTTCTCGATATTAAAAAGCACGTTGTTCCTTAGCGAGCAGTATACAATGCCGGAGTATAAAGTTTATACATAGATTACACAGATTGTTATGTTAAATATTATTTATTAAATAGTCCTTATCACTTATCAGTACAAACATTCAACATTTTATAAATCACGGCTAAATATATAGGTATGATCGCAACTTTGTGATACGCAGGTGTCATGGCCGTCACTGGCAGTGGATTTTATCACTTCGATTTTTTTGTCAACAAAACCATACAAATTATCAATTTCTTGGCTAAATAAATACAAAAATCACTGCCAGCTGAGATTCCTTTCCATGCTAAAACATGCAATAATTGTACGTGCGCAGCCCATATAACGAAAATGCGTCTCAATGCGATCATACCTATATATTTAGCCATGATATAAATATTGTTTTTAGTGCACATGCAATCCATCAGAGGATTCAAACAAAATTGATCGTTCTTAATTATTATTCAATTTATTTTACCAAACACTCAATCTCTTATTGCTTGATAGCCGAATACGTTCAGTTCGTCGGACTTTATTTGCACGTTGAGTTCACGAAAAATAAAATAATGTGGCTCTCTCATTCGAAACGCAATGCTATAGTTTGGTTTTCGAAACGACCGTTATTTTTATCAACGAGATTTCAGACAACGAATAATAATAATAAATACTATCGTGTTTGAACGTAATAATTTATAATACTATTTTAGTATACTAAAAATTAAAATACAATAAAAATGTATGCGGTTTAATGGGTGCTGTACAGTACACAGCACAGTACACCGAGTCTACACTATACGTCGCTTTGTTATTGTAATCGCTCATAATTTTCTCTCGGCGGCTAATCGCCTAATCCACTCTGCTACTATTATAAAAACGATATTATTTTGTTTCATTATTTCCGTTTTTTTTTTTTAGTGTGTATTTCGTTTATTGCACAATGTATAGACTTATGTTCAACCTTAAAATGTCCATTACGCACATTTAACACGAGTGCACGCTGAAAATATAACCATTCGCATTTCATGCATTGTTAACGTATTTCGAATAGACAAAAATACACTCGAATAAAACAGGTTTGGGAGATAAACGTTTCATTTGAACCCGTTTAGAGCTTAAATATTAAAAAGGATAATAATAATTCTAAATTTATCAATTCGAATATTGATTGATACCATTGAGTAGGTATACAATGTTATTTCAATGTGCTACCCTGCGTACCACGCGGTTGAATAGGTACGGAGTTTGATTTCCAAGACTAGAACACTCAAGAAGTATTAACTGTTCTGAAAAAGTTTTTGGAAAAATAGAAATCACATTATTATCAGACCACCAACGGTAGAGTATTAATAAACAATCCGAGAAATCACATTCAATAATATCCATGATTTAATTTTGACGATTCGGCCGATGGATACGAGAAATAATAATTCTTAATTCACGTGTTATTGTTATTGTTTTGGTGGGTGGACGCAACTTAACAGTCCTCCGCTGCAAAATTCGTGTTTGTGCCCATATTTTTTATCATTTATGTTTAAATTAATTATTGTTATTATTTTTAGTATTTCGTCACCCCTGTCCGAACAACTATCGGACGCGACGAGGCCGAACTGTGAGCTGCGGTACACACGATATCATGTACTTTATACAACAATAATATAAAATATTGCTATAATATTATACATTTTCAACGACAAGCCTAAAATCCCATTCTCCTATTGGAACGGGAAACGTGAGTTTCCTGGATTTATACCGGATGGATCGGTGAGTGGTGTGCGTGGTAGGGGGAGAGAAGTGACCGGAGATCCTCTGCATTGCGTTACGCTTTACGCAACAGCCAACGTTCCCCGATTGTTCGCTGGATGCGTGTTCACGGGATACGTCGTGTCAAAAGAGTGCTAAAAGCAGCGGCAGTCGATTGGAATAAACGGTTTAAAATGTTTTTGGTTGAAAATAAAGAACCGAACGCGTTCGGTTAGCTACTATATTGTACATTATCATACGCGCCGTACAGAAAGGGTCGCTGCAGGGGAAAGAGGCACGTCGGCGTTTGACGTAGGTACACATAATAATATAATAATCGTATATACACCAGTACACACATAAAAACGACCCGCTGTATAACCGGTTCTGAACCATAATAACATGATTCCGTAAGATACAAAAACCAGTATAGGTATGTGCGCACGCACACACAAACACACACGGTCGTCGGCCGTTTCACACAGACCGGGTGGACAAAAATATAATAAGAAGAAGAAAGAAAGGAAAATAGAGATATTATACCTCCTCGACCGGTTACTGGTTACCGGACACGTATGTGGTTGCTACCAGATTGCTCTACCGTCAATGCCGCAATGGCCAATCGATGCGACGAACATGGCTTGCCTTTTGCACTCAGTGTTGGAACGGCAGTTAGCTACAGAGGAAATTCGTCTTGCGGGCGAGAGACATTACAGGAGAGTGAAAAACTTGAATGAAAATCATCGAACGCCAGAGGAGGTGGGGAGACGAGAGACAACATGGTTTTGAAACGAGTTTATTGCGCGAAGACAAACTATTGTCAGTTTCTGTGCAATCGAGGGAAATCGAAACCAAAAGTTTCCAAATCATTATCGAAAAACGTATGAATAAAAACCAGTTAGCTGCACTAGACCCAGAGTAATGACTAGACTGCAAGACGTTTACGGCGCCGATTACCTACACCGATTATAACCGTCAATACGGTTAATAACTTAATATTGAATGCGACGATTGCAATAAATTGTACAATACATTTTCTATTATTGTTATTTTCCTATTATTGGCAATGTCATCTCCATGACTTGTACGGTAATAGTTTGTAAGGTATACGAAAATAATTTTTACGACGTTATTATGTGCGCGCGATGGTAAAAAGGATAAAAATAAAATAAAAACCACTAAACGCAAGGGCATCAGATTTTTTATACGCAAACTAGGCGAAAAATCACATAACCTCCTCGAGACTTGGGAGAATTTGTTTGTGTTAATGGTTAATCATTACGAATTCTCAGAAACAAAATTATCTGTAATGTGCACAAATCTGACGATCGTCCTATGCATGACCTCACGTTTCCGATACAAGCATAATTTTCATAAATTTACTTAAGTACATTCATACAACACTAATTCTAAAATTGACATAATATTATGGTAATCACGACACGCATTTTGTGTACGTATTTACGCACACCATAATACCATATTATTATAATATTATTACTGTTATAATAATTTTAGAGATTTTTTTCTCAATACGCCTAATAAATACGTGAGCATTGGACATACACAAACGCGCACACTCTTAGATATTATTATGTTTACCCTTTATATCGCGTTCAGCATTACAAACAAATTATAAACAATACGGGGTGGTCCCACCGCAAAAGCAGTCGCCCGTACATCCGACTGTACTGCAACATCGAAAAAATAACTCGCACTCCCCTCTCACCGATTTGTCATCGTTCGGCAGGTCCGTCCTAACGTAAATAGTCTTCCCAGACACACATTTTTCGTACGTATATATAATAATAATAGTTATTATTATTATTATTATATGCATGCACAGTGTGTTTTAACACACCCGAACCGATTTCAATCGACATGAAAATAGAATATTCAATAAAGCGACTCTAAATTACATACAAGAGGCCTATTAAAAATTATTGCTGGTAGTCAAGCAGACATTACTAAAATCAAGTGCTGCTTGTGTGCTCGACACGCAAAAACTATATTATAATATTTTAGGCGACTAATGAGAAATATTTTACATCACGAAAAATGTGTAATAATTTATTATACTAAATAATTTTGTTGAATATAACGATTCACCAGGCAAAATAGACACGGCTTAAAAATATGAAGTACGGGAGAAAATTGAGTAAAAAGTTATAAAGACAAAAAACGAAAACAATTACGTCGTAAAAAATGATAAGATATGCAAAAAAGGAGGAAAAAGTATAATATTATATAATTATCAACCGACCATACAAATTCATCAACAAATAATTATCCTCCTCCAAGATCCCCCCTCCTCCTCAAAAAATAAAAACAGCCATAGCTTAACTACTTTTATGCAAATGCATAACGCAGTGAATTCAGTCCCTGCCGCCACTCACAATGCACACACATATATTTACATCTAATTTACATCATAAATATTGTTTACGGCCTTTAAGAAAAAACTGAAAACAAAAAATAATTAATTTACACCGATCACTATAGACTATAGAAGATTTTAAACGGAATACACCACGACAATACGATCAAATACAATACCTTGGGGTTTGCATTATATTATACGAAAATCAAATATAAATATATTTATTTTTAAGTTTTAGTATTGTACACACACAACTGCTAGTACAAAAATAATAATATAAATTATTATTATTATACACTACTGACCTCGTCACCCTCGAAATTCACATAGCTCTCCTCCCAACACTGCCGCCGCTGGTTAAACACCTATAGGTAAGTCACGACAATCACATGACGCCAGACTGTTACACTGAGCACAAGTCTGTAGCGTGATTTTCATTAAATTTTTTTCTAACACAACAGATGTAATAATATTGTGTATTATACTGTATTATAGTTGTCGCAACATCGCAGCCGGTTGCACGACGTGGAGAGAAACCGACGCCGAAGGGTCGTGCCGAGCTCACGATAATATTCAATATAATAAAATGTATACTATTATTATAGTATAAATAGTGCATATTATAGGAGATTATTATTACGTACATGTCGGGCACCGACGTCAGTCCGACAACCCGCGACACCTAAAACGAGCAATAGCCAGAAAGTAAAATTTAAACGATAAAAATACGCGCGTTATTACGTAAGAATCCCAAATACTGAACTATATTGATGACGTGAGTATTAAAAAATATAACATTTATTATTACAGAATATGTTTAAGTATAAAACCAAATCGGCGGCAGCTGCAGACGCTTGTAATTCTAATACCTATAATGTGAAATCTCCCACTTTTTCAGTCTCGGCACGAACAGGTGCACGAGATGTGCAAAACACGATTTGGACCCACAACAATACTATTGTAACAACATATGTGACAATAATAATATTATGCACTCGACCATCGTCGACCTTAATGCAATGACATGAGGGGCCCGAAATGCATTTCGTCCGGGTGTGGTATACTACATCAGTGGCGGCATGACAAGGTATATTTTAAGGCAATAATCGTTATTGTTTTGTGGCCAAAATACGAAATAGTTGGATGATTGCTAGACGAGTAATTACGGTTTAGTCATTTTACTGTCTTTTTATCATGATAATATATAATAATATGTACCTATATAATTGTATTATTATGAACAATTATATTTAATATTTTTTTAAATTATAAATAAACCTGGGTGTCCTTCCGTGTGGACGTGCGCGGTGTATTTAGATTTTAGAATATTATACATTTTTTGCTTTGAATAGTTTCAAAATGTTCACGTCAACTCTATATTATTATTATTATTACCGTAACGTAGATTCACAACTGTCAACTCGTTGAAAAAATTTAAACAAAATAGTCAATAGCCACAGCGGCGTTTGAGCGTCGGCGGACATAGTTTGAGCTCTTCACGACACCCAACACGGGGGGACGCCGCACACACGGTGCAACAAAATAATATTAACGGAATCAAAAGCGATACCAGGCGCAATATGGCCGGCACACGTCGACAATCGAGAAATCTCATTCAAACGTTATCACTCAATGGTATAATATATCTATATACCGCCACCGCTCTCGCGTGAGTCCAGGTGGTCGTTACCTGGTATAACATAATATTTTGTCGCGTATGTGTGTGCCGGCGAAGAAGTCGGATAGACCGCATACACAGTACACTCGCTCGAACATAGTGGGCGTGGTCTTTGCCGACGGTTTAAGACGACGCGCAGCTGCAGCGCTGGCTCAGCACGAGCACGCGAGGAGTGTTTCTTTGTTACGCGCGAGCAACGGCCGCGGGGAGGGACCGAAGGGGAAGAAAAAAAATCACATTTCGACTTGGATTTCAAGGATACGCCACGCCACAGCGTAAAGGAAGACGAGAAAAAAAATGTAAGATACGACGACGGCCGACGCCTATTTATTATAATCGTGTCGTGTGTGGCGTTCACATATTTTGCACGTTCGACCGCTGAAATATCAAACAATATAATATTATATACATACGACAAACGCCACACGCGCGTATTTAACAGCAATTATAACGAATTCCAGACGGCGACGTTAAGAGTAGGACGTATGTATAGGTATAATATTGTTATATCAGAACGCAATTAAAAAACGAGTACCCATTATTGCGCGAACGGTCTCTTTTGTTTTGTTTCCGGCGAGTAAGGTATAATAATATAATATTGTTAAACCGTCAAAGTCCGCAGTATAGTTTTTTTTTTAAGGACAACTCACGCGACATTATATTTTCTTATTATATAATATTATTATTTATTATGTTTACAACGGAGTGGCGCGCGTACGGTTTCCGTCAGATGTCTGCAAAAGACGAACACGCCCCACACGCGAAACACCCTTTTTTCTTAGGGGTGAGAGGCGATCCGGGCCAGATGCAAACTGCGGTAGTATATACGGTATTATATAATATAGGTATTATGCCAAACGATGATCCGGGGGAACCACGTCCATTTCGGGATCACATATATTTGAGTTCACGTTCGGACTTAGGTAAGGTCTAAGGGTTGGTCTGACAACAGTGAGAGACATCCAACTCACCGATACGTTATAACGCCATTATGCACAAGACCTATGAACTAGATGATGGCATCCGGTCCAGCATCAAATTTGAACTATATTATGCCATTGTAACGGCACTAGGCCGATCTATAGAAGCGATTGACAATGCACAGGAATTAATTATTATACGCATATACATCGATTTGGTCCCGGTTTCGTTACGCAGCAATGGCGGCACTACTGATGCGGCAGTTCTATTTTGCGGTTTTCCGGTTCCGGAGCATTGATCGCGTGCTAGGCGCGATAATATAATTATAATCGTTCGTGTATTCCTCGCGGTTCTTCGATATAAATACAATATAATTCGGTTATATAATATAAATTATCATATTAGTATAATAAGTGAGTAATAGTACTACTGGTGGAAAGGAAGTGGTGGTCACGTTCGAAAGTTATAAACCTATTATCGTCTCTGGCGGTTGTCGTGAAAAACGTATCGCAGTCACAATGTATTAACTGGACGACAACGACTATACAGACGGTTATAATATTAACAATAATATTGTTCATAAAACCAGGGGTATTAACATTTAACAGTGTAAAAATCTGTCCTTGACACGATATCAACAATATTCTATATTGCTCAACAACGTACCGTGTCGTATGACGTATTTATTATGTAGGAGACCGCGAACAACGTGCACATTTATATGATTAAAACGTATTTTTTGTATTAGATTACTTTAGATTACTCATTACGCATAAATGCATAATATAGAATCAGTACCAATAATATTATTTAGATGACACCATAGTATATCTGACTCATTTTAATAATGAAAATATGATCTCTGAAAATCGTTTACTCCTTATTCCACTGCAACGTCACACGTCGTCGACATGAAATTCTAATACTAATAATATACGTAGGTAGGTCTCGTCAAAAACTAACCTAATGGATTTTTTGGCGTTGACAAAATGCGTTAACTATACAGTTGACACCCACCCACACACACTCTAAGTCTATAAATCTCGTAAACTTGGCAGCGGACTTTCGATACAAGATAAACGCGTTCATAGTTTACATCATGACGATTCGCTTAGACTATAGGTACACAAATTGGACTACAGCGGCGGTATTTTCGAATTAGTCATCGATGACAAAAAATAGAATATATTATTATAATTTATAATATACAATATACATATTAAATTTAAAACGCACAAACGCGCGAGGTCAAATCGAAAAATGTATTACCACTTTTATAATACGTCCTATTTTGGAGGGGAGGGACAATTGGATTGCGCCCCTATAAGCCAAGACTGTAATAAAAGGTTATGGTGATAATTAAAGTTACTTTCAACTATTTAGAACAAGATTGATTCACATCAAGTTCAATGCTTTTATATGCAACTTGCGGGGGTGTCAGGAGGTGTTAATTACCGCGGGGAAACCGTTTGCACTACACTCGGCAATATAAAATATAAAGTCGGGGCACGCCGGAGACTTGTACGAGCGCACACGGTCAGCAACCCACCACCGTCCCTAGAAGAAATAATAATAATAATAATAACAACAACAACAATAACAACGGCAACAATGATGATAATCAAACACAACACAACGCGCGTCATCAGTTGTAAAATATAATTCAATATTTGTAAGTGAAAACCGAACGGTCTCAGAATCCGCGTAACTAAAATCGTGATTATCATGTAAAGGTATCGTTGTTGCCGACGACAGTGCGCGACGGTCGACGACTTTCACCGTGCGCGAAGCCCGATAACGGAAATTCCTCAGTATATTATGATATTAAATACCCACTCGGCCGCGGCAGATGGGACACGATGAAAAAATCCGAACAAAATAATCGCAAAAAAAAAACGGAAAAACTACACACGTGTCCGTTTTTCGTCGCGAGTGGTTAACACACGTCATATTATAATTATTTTATTATTGCGCGCGCACGATCATTATAGTTGCACGATCATTATACTTTTACGCAGTAGTGAGACGGCACAACGATAATAATATTAGTGATAAGTAGTCGTACCAGTAGTAGAAGTAGTAGCAGGAGCCAGTAGCGAGTTGTAGTGGCATATTAGTGTGTACCTACTTACGGAGAAGCGCGCGAAATTACATTATCTAACGGCGGGGCTCGTACACGTGCGCTACGCACCACGGTTTATTGTTGTGCTAGTTGTGACGACGGTTGTAATAAATAATAATAATACACGAATGAGAAATGATTAACAAACTTCCGTCATTTTACCGGTGTACTACACATCGGCGTAACTACGGTGGGGAGGTCTAAGGGGAGCTTAGCCCTAAATAGTTTTTGCTTTTAAGTACCTCCTGGTTAAAATCCAAATCGTTGCATAAAAAGAAACTGTCATGGGTTTAATGTATCGTACCTCTATAATATATTAATAGTGGCCACAAAGTTCTTACGAATATAAGATATTTTATTTTATTTTTAATTATATGGTTCATTTAATTTTACCGTACTCCCTGTCCCCCCCGATTTTGCTTTGCATCATAATGGTTATATTTTTGAACCTTAGTTATTAAGGACTCTATCCCCTGCAACTAGTTACGGTTATGAACTACTACACCGTAATATAGTCGCGAGTGGTATATACGAAACAGACGACCCCATGGTGGCAGAGTACCTACGGAATCGCACCGTCCTCTTGATCGCGTTTCGGGATGTGTTAATGCGAGGAAATTGTCGTCCGGATGGCCGCCCGCCGTCGTCTAGACGACGACTTCATTTGCATTCAAAACGGGCGGCGGTGACTGTTCCGTGTGTCCGGTCAACGTTAGATAAAAACAATAGGCTCGCTCGAAACGCCCCCACAGCTCGGTCTCCCGGCGAGGTTTTATTAAAATCAGAAACACACAGAGAGAGAGAGAGAGAGAGAGAGAGCATTAGCAGCGACGAAGAGATATTAACGATAATATGAAACCGCATGTTCCTACACCACAACGTTGCTTAACTATAAAATAGTTTAATCCGTCTTTCGTTATCTCAAAGTTTGCGGCAAGGCAGAGAACCTCGACCTTTATTATTACCCAATCGAAATTCAACAACCATATATTTTGTTCAATAACTTTTTTTTAATAAAAGAATCACCCTGTAAATTATGACTGTTGGAAATTTAGTGTAATAATTTGTATGTTATTAGTTGATAAGATTCAGTTGGTAGGGACGTAAAGTAGTTCATATTTATCTGATTTTTGACCATACAACATATTTTTTTTAATACGATAATTATAGAATTTTATTTCTTGGACTCCCCCCCCTTGAAATACAGAACTCACTATAACATGCTACAATGATAATAAATATCATATCGGCGCATGCGCAGACAACTGACCTGATCGGTTGTCGTCTCCGTCATCGTCGTCGTCGTCATAGAGTTGGTTGTCGGCGTCATCGTCGCTTTCGCTTCGGTTCTGGTCTTCACCGGTCGAGTTGGGCGGCTTCCCCAGCCCGTGACGTCGTCGACGCCGCTGTCTGCGGTAATACTCGTCGGGCGACCCTTCAATGACTATAATCGGCGGCGACCTGTTGGCCTGCTGGACGACGGCGCTCGTGTCACCGAGGGACGACGAACTGTCTCCGCAGTTGACGCGCAGCGGGCCCACGGACGCCTTGGACGACAGCCACCGGCCGCCCGTGGTGATTATGGTGGACGAGCTGCGGGCCAGTTTTCGGGACGACGGGCGTCGTATAAATGCCAGCGGCGAACTCCGCCGGCTGGAGGACGGCGAAGACGGTGGACGGTGCGACGGCGGGTGGTCGGCTTGCAGCAGGGCCAGGGCGGACGCGGACAGGGCTCGTCCACTAGCAGATTTGTGCTGCGGTTGTAGTTGGGCGGCCGACTGAGGTATCGCGTCCGCCAGCCGGGCCACGGCCAGCACCGGCCGGGCCGTGGCCTGCAGCGGAATGTAGAACGTTGACCGGCGTCGCCGCGGGCTACCCGTCATCGCAGTCACCGTGGCCGCGGTCTGCTGCTGCCCGGTCGTCGTCATTGGTCGTGTCCACTTGTTGCGAGACTTATTGCTTCGACAATACACTAAAACTATTAATACTGCCGTTGAACCGCACACGACCGAATCATGATTTCTCAACGCTAACAAGATCGACTCTCGGTAAAAAACGACGTAAACAAAATCAAACGATAACAAGGTAAAAACAATAAACACTAATCACTCACGCGTCGACCAATACGCACTAAACACGCACAGCACGAATGACATTGCTACACTGACTAAACGCGCCGTCGAGTGGCTCCGCAGAGTCGGTGGTGTTCGTTTCAGGTTCACGTTCGCAGTTATCGCGAGTGCGCGCGCGCGCCCGGCGGTAACCACTGCTGTGCGTGGGCCGAGGGGGTAGTGGCGGTGTCGGTGGCGGCGGCGGCGTCGGCTGTGCGAGCGAGATATTTCCCCCCACCAAGACGGTAAGTGGAATTCCCGTCGGACGACCGGCCGGTGTAAACAAGAAAAACCAAGCTTACTACCGAGTTCTGAGTTTTATTCCCCGTTTTCGTTTGTCTTGTTTGTGGCAGGGAGGCACTCTTGTGATAATATAGCCGAGTGTCTTGAGTTGTCTTCTCCAAACCGATGCTAGAGATGGGCAAAATATTTTGATTTTTCTTGTAAACTGTCCCAGAAATCCGGAATCGTGACGGTTATCATTTCGGAACCCTTACGTTGCATTATAAACGTTCAAATTTGTTTTTGAGTAAAATTATGTAGTACGTCTGATAACTGTTATCTGATAACCAAGGTTCGTGGTCGATTCATACTGTTTATTAGTTATTTACTCTAAAAACCGTTTGCTTTTTTTAATAATTTTATATATCGTACACAAATACACCACGAATAGTAGTTTAATTGATTGAATTATATTATTTCAATATACTTAGTTTATCGGTCGATTTACAGTCTACACTACGTCACTATAGACAACGGACATATTAATACTGTTATTTGTGTTTTGTTGTGTGTACACTACGACTACGTCAACACTCCCTACGTATTTCAACAGTCGATGTTATGTATGGTTTCTATCGACTATACCACATGGTCACTTGTCACGCGACAACCGTGGTATAGAGAGATATCTAAATCTAAATTCGACGATTGTTTGCAGGCAATAAACGGAGAGGTTTCCATTTCCCAATCGATTATGCTCCAAATAAAATTTAAAAATGTATCTCCCCACGGAAACAAATGGTGACGATTGAAGGAGTATTCGGAACAGTTTGGAGAAGAAAAACCGAAATTATTGACAACTTCGTTGAAAAATGGAAAAAAAAGCTCTAATTACGACACCTTCATTATTAACGATCTATTGCAATTTGCAATTGTCGACAGAGGTTTTCCGACGACAAAGAGCTACGGAAATACGACAATATATACGAATTTGAGTTGGTTAAGACAGTTCATAGTTCATGGTTTTGTGTAAGCCCAATTCCCATGTCCGTACAGACTACAGACATTCATTTTATTTCTGAATATTGCTTAATATAAAGTTTTTAAAAATCACCATGTACTCGTTAAAACAAGTGTCGAGTACACTAAGGGCCCGATTTAAAATCGTTAAACTAAGGTTAAACCACCGAATTCGGCTGGTAAAATCGGTGGGTTAGGCGTAACCGAGGTTTAAACTATGATTGTAAAACGGGCCCTAATAGTGTAAGCTACTAAATAGTTGCTACCAATCAGGTACTCTGGTGGGACGCGGGCACAAGATAAGTACCAACACTTAGCACACTTAATACTTTTATAATTACGCTGAAAGGTGGTTATTATTATATTCTAGTTAATCGGCCTCGTAGGATATTCCCGTGAATCAAAAACCAACAATTTTTAAGTAATATATTAATAGAACTCCAAATATATAAATAATATCCGACAATATGCATAGAATATAATGATTGCGTGTGCAGGAAGGAAGACGTTATTGGATATTTATAAGAACCCCGTATTTCCGTAAGTCGTTAACAGGAAATAATAAATATAAATACGAAAGAATATTATTAAATGTCTAGCGTGTCACAATCATATTACAATATTAAATAATCATAAACATTCTTTCGTTAAAATACATATTAATAAATACAAATTATAAAATGTTTTATATTTTTGAATGGAGTAAAGTAAAATTTCGGTAGTCCAGTTTATTAACTGAATGTAATTCAAAAGGAAAACGTATAGGTATGATGTATAGTATAAAATACAAATACATATAATCAACAAAAAATAATATAAATTACTTTTTTGAAATTAATTCGCAACCAATTCATCAACGTTGAATAACATTGTCCATTTGTCCCATAAAAAAAAAATACAAAGAGAAACTACAATATGGTTCTAAATAAATACATACATATTATTTTGTTTCACGTGTTTATGTATATGTATTATGTTTGTATATTTATCTTTTCATACTAATTTGTTCCAATTGTCTATCGTTTTATTTGACAATTGCCATTTATACGAGGCTATTTTCCGAATTTTTTTTTTATAGCGCAATAATTAAATAACTGTCATAGAATAAAAGAAAATACAGATTTTATAGCACCATTTCCGGTGCCGCCCGATTCGTGATTTACACCACTGTTGGCGGCTTCATTATTGCCTATTGGTCTATGGGTATTTTTTCATGAAAATAAAGGAGAAATAGTTTAAACCTATTAATAAAACACAACCGTTCTGGTCCGGTTGTCATTATATAAAAAAAATAGTATAATAATATTATTATGGTCGAAAAAAAGCCGGCGTTATGGAGTCAAGAATTTTTATTTTTATCGATAACACAAAACGTAGGCATCACCGTCGACCACCGCGGTGTATTCTCTTTGTGTATATTAAACTTCTATCGGACT